>NC_141940.1:61358049-61983049 GCF_057802395.1 Ceratotherium simum simum
CCAACATCTTTCATTTGGTCTACAGAATCATTTGCCATAGGCTCCCTGCTTCCACTCCCTCTTGCAGTCTACAACCATGGTGATATATGAGTAATATCTTTTGCTTTTCTGATGAATCTACTCCTATAATCAACTAGACCTGATGCTATTCTATTGTAAACTACTTTCAGAAGGTTACCCTCAACAAAGATACTTTCAAAAATATTCTGTTACTCTAGTCTACAAGTAATCTCAGATTGTTACTTTAATGTGTACATTACATGGAAGACAACAGATGGAATCCTGACAATTTCTAAAGAATTGTGTTGACCAAGTTTCCACTTGGAGTAAAACGCACCTTATGCTCCTTAATGAACATCATACACAATCCATGAGCTGAAATATGGGGTCTTCATTTTGAAATAAAGGAACTGAAACATAAGGAGTCTCTGTATCTTGGGAGTCGATTTCCTGACCTTAAAGCCACCTAGCATGCTCTAGTTGACTTCCCAATTGCTCTTTAAAACCTTGCGTATATACTTCTTAATATCCTGCTTGTGGACTATTTAATTTGGTAAATCTGACCTAAAATCATTTTACCATGAGACAGACTTGCAAAAACACTAACACTACCTTCCTGGAGTTCTCCCTGAATCATCTGGCTAGTATTACTATAAAAGCTGAAACTCTCTTCCTACATCTAAAGCAAAAGAAATAGCTTTATGTGCCATTTTTGATATCTATATAATCAAGGGAAAAATCCCTAACCTCTCTCCAACTGTACATAATTCGGTCCATTAAAGTACCTGGCACAAAGTTACAAAACAAACACAAAAACCTGTGTATGGATATCCTATGTGATCCACACTTAGGATATTTAAAGTATTACCTAGGACAAATGTTTTTAAAATGTGCTATGCACACCAGTAATGGTATTTCAACTAGCATTAGGTGATATACAGATATTTGGGGATATTTTTTTACTTTTTAACAGTTTTGTACTATTTCAATGTTTGTTAATACATCTTCTATTTATGATAAATAATACTTTTCCACTTATTGTAATGATGTAAAATTCCCTTTCTAACTATATATATATTTAAATTTTAACTAGAGAGTTGAAATAAAGGAAAATATTAAGCAAATTTTGTGTGCATTCAGCACATAGACATGACAAAAACCATAAAGATAGGTTAAAGTTTAGGACAAACTGATTTAGGGAATATGACAACTTGTGGGAACTACTTAACAAAATCCTTGTTCTTACAGCTTCTGTCATCAATCTCTTTCAATACAGTCCCTCAGAATACAAAACACAAGAGCAAAATATTTTTTAAAAAATGAAACAAAATCCCATTTGTCTCTTTCAATAATAATATTTGTTGAGTGCTTACTATATGGCAAGGCAATATGCTCAGCACTTTCCAAGATTAATTCATTGAATTCTCACAATAACCCTTTGATATAGGGTCTATTTATTATTCTCATTTTACAGATGAGGGAGCAGAAGCCCAAAGAGATTAAGTTAACTTGTCCAAGGTCACAAGCAAGGATGTGACACAGCATGAATTCAAACTTAGGCAGTCCACTCCAGGCACATTATTGTAGCTTAAGTCAAAAAGCAGGCGGCGTAGTCAACTAATATTTGACAAGGGAGCCAATAATACTCAATAAGGAAGGAGAGTTTCTCAATAAATGGTGTTGGGAAAACCGGATAACCACATGCAGAAAAATGAAATTGGACCCCAATCTTACACTACTCACAAAAATTAACTTGAAATGGATTAAAAACAAATGTAAGATCTGAAACCACAAATTCCTAGACGAAAACATAGGGATAAACCTCCTTGACATTGATCTTGGCAATGATTTTTTGGATATGACACCAAAAGCACAAGCAACAAGGGCAAAAATAAATAAGTGGGTCTCCATCAAACAAAAAAGCTTCTGCAGAGCAAAAGAAACAATCAACAAAATGAAAAGGCAACCCATAGACTAGGAGAAAATACTTGCAAACCATATATCTGTTAAAAGGTTAATATCCAAAATATATAAAATCTTACACAACTAAACACCAAAAACCACCCAAATAATCCAATTAAAAATGGGCAGAGAAGCTGAGTAGACATTTTTCTAAAGAATACATACAAATGGCCAACAGGTAAATGAAAAGATGTTCAACATTACTGATTATCAGGAAAATGCAAATCAAAACCACAATGATACATCACCTCACACATGTTAGAATGGCTATCATCAAAAAGACAAGAGATAAGTGTTGGTGAGGATGTAGAGAAAAGGGAACCCTCGTACAGTGTTGGTGGGAATGTAAATTGGTACAGCTACTATGGAAAACAGTGTTGAAGTTTCTAAAAAAATTTTAAATACAACTACCACATGATTCAGCAATCCCACTTCTGGGTATACATCCAAAGGAAATGAAAACGGAATATTGAAGAGATATCTGCACTTCCACATTTATTGCAGTGTTATTCACAAGAGCTAAGTTATGGAAATAATGTGTCTGTCAACAGATGAATGGAAAAAGAAGATCTCATATATTTTATCTCATTCTGTGGGTTGCCTTTCCATTTTGTTGACTGTTTCTTTTGCTCTACAGAAGCTTTTTAGGTGTGATAAAGAAGATGGGATTTTATTGAGCTATAAGAAAGAAGGAAATCCTGCCACTTGCAACAACATGAATGGACCTTGAGGGCGATATGCTAAGTGAATAAGTCAGACAGAAAAAGACAAATACTGTATGATATCACTTACACGTGGAATCTAAAGAAGCCAAACTCATAGAAACAGAGTAAAATGGTGGTTACCATGGTCTGGGGGTGGGGGAAATGGTGAGATGTTGGTCAAAGAATACAAACTTTCAGTGAAACAATGAATAAGTTCTGGGGATCTAACGCACAATATTGTAATTATAGAAAACAACACCGTATTATATACTTGAAATTTGCTAAGAGAATAAGTCTTAAATGTTCTCACCACAAAAAAGACATGGTAATTATGTGACATAATGAAGGTGTTAGCTAACACTATGGTGGTAATCAAATTGCAATATGTAAGTGTATCAAATCAATGCATTGTGTATCTTAAACTTACACAATGTTATACGTCAATTATATCTCAATAAAGCTGGGGTAGAAACGGCTGGCAGATACAGAGGTTGAATATTCGTCCATAGATTTGTTTTCTCCTGAGGTCACTATTTACTTAATCTGTTGATATTATTTATATTCAAATTGGAGAATTTGTAATCATTGATCTTTTAGTTTAGATCCAAATTTTAAACTCTTCATCATTCCATGTGCTTCAGGAAAAAAAGGGGGGGGCACAGAACCTCACTTCATAGTTCACTTATGTCCACAAAAATCATCACCAAACTTGGGCCATTTTATATTCAATAAATTGAATACAAGAAACATTTAGTGAGCGTTTTTTATGTGCAAGATACTGTTGAGGCACTGTGAGGAATATAAAAATGGATGAACTTACCATGTCCTCCTTCAAAAAGCTTAACTCTCTGGGAGATTCCAGGTAAATATATCACCAATGCTGAAATATGATACATGCCATAGAGATCCAAGGAAAGAATTATGAGAGGATGGAAGAAAGAGAGGTCCATTCTATTGGGGAATATAGGTGAAGACTATATGGATGAGATAGTATTTGAACTAAATCTTGGAGAATGAAATGGATTTCTATAGGCAAAGAGGTGTGGACTACCTCTCTAGGAAGAGGACAAAGAGTGGAAAAATTAAAGACAGGAAATCCAGGCACATTCTTGCAAGGCAGGTAGTACAGGGTTACTTGAAGGTGTAAAGGAAAAGAATGATGGGTAGTGTAGCTTATAGTAATAGATATCAAGAAAGAATGACTTGTGTCAAATTATGGAGAGCCTTCAAAGCTGTCACAGGGATTTACAGACTCTTCTCTAGGCAATGATGAGGCAGCAAAAATTTTTGATAGTATTATTGT
This sequence comes from Ceratotherium simum simum, assembly GCF_057802395.1. Classification (NCBI taxonomy): domain Eukaryota; kingdom Metazoa; phylum Chordata; class Mammalia; order Perissodactyla; family Rhinocerotidae; genus Ceratotherium; species Ceratotherium simum. The sequence continues at coordinate 61,362,019 of NC_141940.1, forward strand.
TGTTGTGATGGTGGTGGTGGTAGATTGTTTTGCTTGTTTGGGGAGGGGTGTTCATTTATTGTTTAGTTTTGGCTTCATCAGCAGTGTAAAGTATGCTGCAGAACTCTTCTAAGAATGGATTCTTCCCATCATTGGTCAGATTTATCATTTGCCAGAAAGCAAGAAACTCAACATCAATAGCTGCACACTAAATGGGGCAGTTGGATAGAACAGTACTCTCCCCTAGTTGTTCCGAAATTCAACAGAATTACTTCAAAGTGGGGAGCATGTATTATTTATTTTTGTATTTATAGTATCTAATTGGTCCATTAGGAAACATTTGGGAGATGCCAAAATGCAAACAAATAATTATGATTAAGATTACATATATTATGTTAGTAGCATAAAAATAATACTAATAACAGGTATTATTTATTGAACATACACTGTATGTCAGGCACTGTAAGCACTCTACTTACAGTACTTTTTTAATCTACACAAGAATTCTATAAGCTTGGAACTGTTACTATCCTCATTTTATAAATCAGGTAATTGAAGCTTAAACAAATTAAATAACTTACTCAAGGTAGGTAGTGATAGAGACATGGCGTGAATAATACACCTAAATTTTATCTGTTTGTTAGCTCACATTTTTGTACGCAGAATATTTGAGGTTGTATCTGCTTATGTTGCAAATTATCTAAAACTGATGTAGCTCTCCATAACATTTTTTTCATGCTACAAAGAAAAGGAGTTTATTCCAAGGGAAATAAATTATTTTGAGATAATTGTAGACTCTGCAGTTGTAAGAAACAATACAGAGAGATTATGTGTACACTTCATCCACAATGATAACATCTTGTAAAACTATAGTACAATATCACAACTAGGATATTGACATTGATACAATCCACTGATCTTATTTAATCTCCCCTACTTTTACATGTACTCATTTGTGTTTGTGTGTATTTAGTTCTATACAATTTTCTCACGTGTAGATTTGTGTACCCACCACCACATTTAAGATATAGTGCAGTTCTATCACCATCAGGATTATATGTGTTACCCTTCTATAACCACATTCATCTCCTTCCTGCCCTACCCTATCCCTGTCTCTAAACATTGACAACCACTAATCTGTTCTTCATTTCTAAAATTTCATTTAAAAAATGTTATATAAATGGAATCATACAGTATGTAACGTTTTAGCATTGGATTTTTTCACTCAGTATAATTCCCTGATGATTTCATCCAAATTGTTGTATGTATCAATAGTAATCCTTTTTATTTCTGAGTAGCATTCCATGCTATGGAAGTACCACATTTTTTAAACTATTAAACTTTTGAAGGACATCTGGGTCATTTCCAGTTTTCAGTTGTTACAAATAAATTTGCTATGAACATTCATGTACAAGTTTTGTGTTTTTGTGTGAACATAAGTTTTCATTCTTCTGGGATAAATGCCCAAGAATGCAAATGCTGGGTCATATGGTAATTAACAGTTTAGTTTTATAAGACAATGCTAAAATGTTTTCCGGAGTGACTGCACCATTTTATATTCCCACCAACAATGTACGAGCAATCCAGTTTCTCCACATTCTCACCAGCATTTGAGGTTGTCATCCTTTTTTTATTTTAGCCATTCTGATGGATGTGTACAAATATCACATGGTGGTTTTAATTAGTATTTCCTGGTGGCTAATGATGTTGAACCTTTTTTCATGTGCTTACCTACCATCTCTAGATCCTCTTTGGTGAAATGTCTCTTTATGTCTTTTGCCCATTTTCTTATTGGATTGTTTGATGTTTTTACTGTTGACATTTCAGAATTCTTCCTTTGTCAGATATGTGATTTTAAAACATTTTCTCCCAGTTTGTAGCTTGTCTTTTTGCTCCCCTTAACAAGGTCTTTTACAGAGCAAAAAATTACAGTTTTGATGAGATTCAATTTATCAATTTTTCCATTTATGAATTGTGCTTTTAGTGTCAATTCTAAGAACTCTTTGCCTACCCCGAAATCCCAAAGATTTTCCCCATTTTTGGTTCTAAGTTTTATAGTTTAAATTTTACATTTAAATCTGTGATCCATTTTGAGATAATTATTGTATAAGATATAAGATTTAGGTCCAATTTCATTATTTTGCCTATGGATAGCTAATTGCTCCAGCAGCATTTGTAATAAAGGCTGTCCTTTCTCTGTTGAATTGCCTTTGCACCTTTGTCAAAAATCAGTTGGGAATATTTATGTCGATCCGTGTTTTCTATTCTGTTCCATTGACTATGTGTATCTACTCTGCCAATACCACACTATCTTAATTACTGCAGCCATATAGTAACCTTTAACATTGGGTAAAGTGATTCCTCCAACTTTATTCTTTTTACCAAGAATGTTCTTAGCTATTCTAGGCCCATACCTTTCCATATACATTTTAGAATAAGCTTGTTTATGTCTACAAAACTTTGCAGAATTTTAATAGAAATTGCAGATCAATTTGGAGAAAACTGACATAGTTGAGTCTTCCAATCCATGAACATAATATGTCTCTGAAGTTTTTAAGTCTTCTCTGATATCTTTCATCACCAATTTTTAATTTTAATATTACACATTCTGTACATGTTTTGTTAAGTATATACCTAAACATTTAATTTTCTTTGGAGTGATTATAAACGGTATTATGTTTATAATTTGTTTCCACCTGTTTATTGTTACTATATGAAAATGCAATTCATTGCATTTGATTGTTTATTCTGCACCCTAGAAGAACTCACTTTTTATTCTATGAGGGTTTTTTCTTTTTGTAGATTCCTTGGGATTTTCTATGTAGACAATCATGTCATCTGCATTTAGGAACAGTTTATCCTTATCTTTTGATCTTTCCTAGTTTTCTGAAAGTTTTTATTATGAACGGGTATTGAATACTGTCAAGTGTTTTTTTTCTGTATCAATTGATATGACTATATGATTTTTCTTTTTTAAGCTGTTGATATTGGTAGATTACACTGAGTGCTTTTCAAATGTCAAAACAGTCGTGCAACCTTGGAATAGACTGCACTTAGTTATGGTGTATACTTCTTTTTATATGTTGCTGAACTCTATTTTCTACCATTTTGTCGAGGATGTTTATGTCTAAGTTCGTGAAGAATATTTGTCTGTAGTTTTTAATTTCTGTTCTGTCTTTTTCTAGTTTAGGTATCAGGACAATACTGTTTTCATAAAATTAGTTGGGAAGTGTTCCCTCCTATTTTCTGGAAGAGATTGTGTAAAATTGACTTTAATTCTTTTTTAAATGTTTGATAGAATTTCCTGGTGAAATAATTTGGTCCTGAATATTTCTTTTTTGAAGTTTTATTATGAATTCAAATTTTTAATATTTATGGGACCATTCAGATAATCTGTTTCATCTTGTGAGTTTTAGAGGTTTGTGGTATTTGAGGAATTGATCCATTTCTTCTAAGTTGTCAAGTTTATGAGTTTAAAGTTGTTCATGGTGTTCATTTTGATCATTTTAATTATTGTAGTGTTCTGTTGGATCTCTAGTGTAGTGTAGTATCTGTAGTGATATTTCCTGTTTCATTCCTGGTATTGGTGATTTATTTCTTCTTTCTTTATCTTCATAAGTTTTGGTATAAGTTTATCAATTTCATTTATTTTTTTAAGAACTAGATCTTTGTGTCATTGATTTTCCCTGTCTTCTTATTTTCAATTTCATTGATTTGTGCTATCTTTATTCCTTCCTTCCTTCTGCTTACTTCAGGTTTATTTTAAGGTAGGAACTTAGATTATTGATTAGACATGTTTACTACTTTCTAGTATAAGCACTTAATACTGTATATTTCCCTCTGAGGACTTCTTTAGCTGCATCCCACATATATTGATATGTTGTATTTTCATTTCATTCAGTTATAAGTATACCTTTAGTTTTTTGAGACTTCTTTGGCCCATATTTTATTTAGAAGTGTGTTATTTAATTTCCAAGTGTTTGTTTAGAGATTTTGCTGTTTCTTTCTGTTATTGATTTCTAATTTGATTCCATTATGGTAAGAGAACATACTCTGTATGATTTCAATTCTTTAAATGTATTAAAGTTTGTCTTATTTCCCAGGATATGGTCTGTCTTAGAATATGCATTGTAGGCACTTGCAAAAAATGTATATTCTGAGCCAGCCCTGATGGCCTAGTGGTTAAAGTTCAGCGTGCTCTGCTTCAGCGGCCCGGGTTTGGTTCCTGGCCACAGAACTACACCACTCGTCTGTCAGCAGCCATGCTGTGGCAGTGGCTCACATAGAAGAACCAGAAGAACTTACAAGTATACACAACTATGTACTGGAGCTTTGGGGGGAAAAGGGAAGGAAAAAGGAGGAAGATTGGCAGATGTTAGCTTAGGGTGAGTCTTCCCCCACAAAAAAAAAATGTATATTCTGTTTGTCGAATACAATGTTCTATATAAGAATCAGATCTTGATGGTTGATTGTGGTGTTCAGATATTATATAGACTTTCTTATTTTCTATTTAGTAGTTCTATTAGTTTCTGAGAGGAGTGTGTTGAATTTCCCAGCAATAATTGTGGATTTATCTATTTGTCCTTTCATTTCTATCAGTTTTTGCTTCATGTATTTTAAGGATCTGTTATTTTGGTGGTTCACATAAGACTTTCTGGTAGATTGATCCTTTAATCATCATGTAATTTTCTTCTTCATCTCTAGTAAATTTTCTTTGCTCTACTTTATCTGATATTAATACAGCCACTCCTGTTTGTTTAAGTTAATATTTTCATGGTGTATCTTTCCTATCCTTTTACTTTCAATCTATGCTATTGAATTTGAAGTAAGTTTCTTGTAAACACCATATAACTGGATCATTCTTTCTTTCATCCACTCTGCCAATCTCTTCCTTTTAGTTGGCATATTTAGGCTACTTACATTTAAGGTAATTATTAATATATTAGAACTTAAGTCTGCCATGTTACTTTTTGAGTTTATCTCATTGCGTGGTTTTCCTAGTAGTTGCTCTGGGTAAAGTGTGGACACTTTACCTTCATTTAGGTCATTAGGTCTCTCCACTTTCCTCACTTTTAAATAGCATTGCCTTGAGTATCAGATGTTATAATTATTTTTTGCAATCATCGAACATTATTTCTAAAACTTATGAGGTGAGGGATAGTTTGTGTATGTACTCACATTTGTGTACTTTCCATTGTTTTTCCTTCCTTTTTGATGCTCTAAGTTTCCTCTTTTTTTAATCATTTCCTCTCTGTTTGAAGATCTTCCGTTAGCCACACTTTTAGTGAAAAGTTCCTTTACTTTTCTTTCATCTGAGAATATCTTTATTTCTTTTTCATTTTTTCATTCAGTTTCACTAAATGTGGAATTTATGCTTGACAGTTTTCTTTCTGCTACTGAAAAATGTTACACCACTTTCTTTTGACCTCCATGGTTTCATATAAGAAATCTGCTCTTAATCAAATTTATGTTCACCTATAGGTAATGTATCATTTCTTTCTGGCTGTTTTATAGATATTTTCTTTGTCTTTAGTATTCAGAAATGTAATTATGATATGTCTTCACTTGAATTTCTTTGGGTTCATCCTAAAGATGAAACATCCAAAACTCCCATTTCTTTGGGGTAATTTCTTATATGTGTAGGTGTATGCCTTTTGCCAAATCTGGAAAGTTTCCAGACATCATTTCTTCAATTACTCTTTCAGCCTTACTCTCTTTCTCCTCCCCTTCTGGAGCTCTGATGATAGGAATGCTGAATTTTTTATTATTGTCCCACAGGTTCCTGAGGCTCTGTTCATTTTTTTTAATCTATTTTTTTCACTTTTTCAGATTGGAAAAATCCTTCTAATCTGTCATCAGTTCACTGATTCTATCCACTTGTCATTTCTATTTTACTATGGAGCCCATCCAATAAGTTTCTTATTCCAGTTTTTGTATTTTTAAGTTCCATAATTTTCATTGAATTATTTTTAATAACTTCCTTTTCTTTTCTGAGCTTTTCTATTTTTTTCATTTATTTCAACAGAATTTGTAATTTTATAATAGATGCTTTAAAATCCTTATCAGATAATGTCAACATCTGATTCATTTTGGTGTTGGTGTCAGTTGATTGTTTTTCTCATTCAAGTTGTGATTTTTCTGATTCTTGGTGTGATGAGTATTTTAAATTATATCCTGGATATTTTGGTTATTATGTTAGGAGAATCTCATTCCAATTTAAATCATTTATTTTACCAGGTAGTCACCCATTTAAGGTTTAATGAACAGGTCTTGGGCTACTTTTATATGCTCTCCAAACGTTATATTTTTAGAGGAGTTGTTAACATTTTCAAGGATAGCCTTCATTCTTATACATTTAGTGTTTGACTCATAATTATTTGCAGGTGCAGGAGTGTATCAAATCCTCCAAAATAAACCAACCATGTACAGTGAAGCCACATGCTTACTTTTGAGGATACATACAGCTTAGTGAACCTACAGGTGGCAAACTGTGATAAGATAATTGGGGTGTATAATTTAGCACCTGCAAACTATTAGTGGACTATAGCTACAAAAAGGAACACTCTCTTGAGGAATTATTATTCTTCATTTGTGGTCTAAAAATTATGCTATAATAGCTTATGTTGTTGCATTGAATGTGTAAAGTATATATAGATAACACTTCTGAAAATGCTGATTGTTGCTTTCTATTATGTCTTAATAAACATGATTTAGCTTAAAATGGTGTATTCTTCATGTTGTAACATATTCTATAAAATCAGTTAGAAATGAGAAGAACGTGGCTTTTTCCAGTATTATATGTGTACACGTGTATAATATATTTACATATAAATATTGCATTTAAGTTTTATTTTTTTATTTTTTATTTATACTCCAATTTATTTATTTATTTATTTTATTGTGGTAACACCGGTTCATAACATTATATAAATTTCAGGTGTGCATCATTATATTTCAATTTCTGTGTAGCTTACATCATGTTCACTACCCAAAGACTAATTACAATCCATCACCATACACATGTGTCTAATCACTCTTTTTGCCCTCCTCCATCCCCTCTTCCCCTCTGGTAACCACCAATCCAATCTCTGTCTCTACGTGATTGTTTGTTGTTGTTTTTACCTTCTGTTTATGAGTGAGATCATATGGTATATGACTTTCTCCCTCTGACTTATTTTGCTTAGCATAATACCCTCAAGGTTCCTCCATGTTGTCACAAATGGCAAGATTTCATCATTTTTTATGGCTGAGTAGTATTCCATTGCTTATATATACCACATCTTCTTTATCCATTCATCCCTTGTTGGGCACCTAGGTTGCTTCCAAATCTTGGCTATTGTGCATAATGCTACAAGGAACATAGGGGTGCATGTATCTTTCACATTTGTGTTTCCATGTTCTTTGGATAAATACCCAGCAGTGGAAAAGCTGGATCATGTGGCACGTCTATACTTAATTTTTTGAGGAATCTCCATACTGTTTTCCATAGTGGCTGCACCAATTTGCACTCCACCAGCAGTATATAAGAGTTCCCTTCTCTCCACATCCTCTCCAACACTTGTTATTTCCTGTCTTGCATTTAAGTTTTAAAACATGAGAAATGAAGCTATTGAAAAATCCTCTTATCCTAATCAATGTATATTAAAATCCAGTTAATGTTTTAACTAATTACCATTGTGTGATACATATTAAAAGCTGTCAGTTTATAAAACTAAATCTCTTACTATAAGTTTAATGGACAAATAAACATACAATCATTATTTCTCATAAATCACATAGCAGCTAGATTTACATGTGGCCAGGTAACCTTATTAGTCAAGCCTAAAGATTTGCTTGTTCTACATAAATTGGAGTTAAAGGTAACATTTCCACTTGAAAAACGGCTCTTTTAAAACCATGGCCCTAATTAATATATTCTTTAACATTAACAAACAATATGCTGCTAAGCACAATTCTACGAATAAGTGGATTAATATTAACAATAATAAATTTTACGTCAAACAGTATATAATAATATATTATTTCTAGAAGCCGAAATGAAGTGATGAATAATTCAGAAGTCACCTTTCTCCTTTCTATCACTCATAACAAAGTTATTGTGAGAATTTTTCTTTGGACATTCACATGAATAAGGCATTTTAAAATGTGTTAGAAGTGACTTAAGTTATCCTAGTTTAGGGATTTGAAGAGTCATAGGAAAGCATTAACATGGTTAAGCAAAAATAAGGTGATATTTCTCAATTGGGTGAGATTAGTCCATTCATATTTAATTAATTCAACCTATAATGATATCCAATATATTATGTTACAGAGATATGGAGCTAGCTATAGTACTGATGCCAAGGACTATGTAGCAGAATGGATTTTTTTAAAATAGATATGCCCGTATTACAAATATTTGGAAGAACATGTAGAAGTGCAATGAAAATGTCAATTCACCACTAATCCCCATTCCCAACATATTGACTTGTATATAATGTTCAACAAATGATTGCAGAAAAAACACTAGACTTTAAGAAGGAAGGAAGGAAGAAAAATTCAGGACATTTTCATTTGCAGATTGGCCAGTTTACCTCCTACAACAAGGATGATGCTGTTAATAATTGCTATTTTTTTCAAATGGACTTTAATCATACATAGCACAATAGTTAAGCTCTTAAGCTTTGGTGATGGACAATAAAAGTTTTATATTTCTATTACTTGATACATATGAAATTTCAGATGATTTATTACTTCTACTGCAACCATCACCACCACCACCACCACCACCACGATTACTATTACTACTATGAAAGAAAGATTCTTTACAAAGTAATTATTATTAGCTGCCTTTAAATAATGAATCTACCTCATGTATTTAAAATAGAATATGTTCAAAATTTCAACTTTACACAGTTGTCCCAGAAGACATCTGCAATAGGCTGAACTGTGTTCCCCTAAAGTTCATACACTGAAGCATAACCTCCAATGTGACTGTTTTTGGAGACAGGGACTTGAAAGAGATAATTAAGGTTAAATGAGGTCATCCTTGAGGGTGTGGCCCTAATCCAATAGGACTTGTGTCCTTATAAGAAGAAGAGACACCAGGAATATGCACATGAACAGAGGAAAGACCATGTGAAGACACAGTGAGAAGGTAGCCATCTGCAAACCAGGAAGAAAGGTCTCACCAGAAACCAATCCTGCTGGCACCTTGATCTTGGATTTCCAGCCTCGATGGGTTGTAATTAGTATTTGGGTGGTGAACATGATGTAATCTATGCAGAAATAGAAGTATAATGATGTACACCTGAAATTTATACAATGTTATAAACCAATGTTACTGCAATAAACAAAAAATTAAAAAAAAAAACAGAACTATGAGAAAATAAATGCCTGTTGTTTAAGTCATTTCGTTTGTAGTGTTCTGTTATGAAAGCCCAAGCAGACTAATACAGATTTTGGTACAAAGAAGTGAGGTGCTGCTATAACAAATACCTAAAAATGTAGAAGTGGCTTTGAAACTGGGTATGGGTAGACCCCAGGAGACTTTCGATGTGTGTGTTGGAAAAAGGTGGGATTGATTTGAAGAGACTCTTAATTTTTTTAAAAAAAGGACTGTATAAAACAACCCTGTAGAGTTTTACATCTTTTATGTAAGTGCAAACTTTTTCAAAATAAAATGCTTTTAAAAACTAAACAAAAAAAGGACTTTAAAAGTGCTTCTGATGAGATCTCAGACAGAAATGAGGAACTTGTTATTGGAAACTGGAGTAAAAGCAATCCTTGTTAAAAAGTGGCAAAGAACTTGACTGAATTGTATCTAGTGTTTTGTGAAAGATAGAACTTTTGAATGATGATCTTGGATATATAGCAGAGGAGATTTCCAAGCAATGCATTGAAGTTGTGGCCTGGTTCCTCCTTACTTATTATAGTAAAATTCAAAAAGAGAGAGATAAATTGGAGGAATTGTTAAAGAAAAAGGAAACAGAACTTGAAGATTTGGAAAATTTTCAGCCCATCCATTTTGAAAAAATGAGAAAGCATGTCTTGGAAAGAACACCAAGAGTATAGCTAGATAATCACACCATAAAGAGATTACCCACGGATTTAATCAGCCATCTCAGTAGAAACCAGGATTAGAGGTGGGATTGTATCAACAAAGACACTGCCGGTTTGGACTAAGAGGGTTAGAAACAATATAAAATAGGGAAGACTTTTGGACTTCCGAGATTCTAGAGGAATGGAAAACAGAGCTACGCAGCTGCGAACATGTCAAGAAAAGGGAATAATAAGCATGAGGGTGATTTAGAGATTGGCAGGGCTATCACTGCCACCAGAGGCCCAGAGCACACAGGCCTGGGGGGCAAAGCTGTCTCCCCTTTGGTTTTTTGGGGTGGGGCCACCTCCTCAGTTTCAGCAGGACAGGTTGCCCTTGCTCAGAGCCTCAGGGGCAAGACCACTGCCTGTGGCTGAGGGGAAGGGTTTGCAGCCCATGGCTAAGAGGATGGGGCCACTGCCACAGTGGGCCCAGAGGGCAGACCATTGAAACAAAGGGGTTATTCTTGAGCCTTAAGACATAATGGTATAGGGCCGGCCCCGTGGCTTAGCGGTTAAGTGCGCGCGCTCCGCTGCTGGCGGCCCGGGTTCGGATCCCGGGCGCGCACCGACGCACTGCTTCTCCAGCCACGCTGAGGCCGCGTCCCACATACAGCAACTAGAAGGATGTGCAGCTATGACATACAACTATCTACTGGGGCTTTGGGGGGAGAATAAATAAATAAAATCTTTAAAAAAAAAAAAAAAGACATAATGGTATAATGGTATTTGCCTTGCTAGGTTTTGGACTTGCTTGGGACCTGTCATCCTTTCTTTCCAATTTCTCCCTTATGGAATGGGAATGACTATCCTATGCCTGTCCCACCACTGTATTTTATAAGTGCATAACTTGTCTTGTTTCACAGGTTCACAGCTGAAGAGAAATTTTGCCTCAGGCTGAATCATACTGCAAGTCTCCCCCACACTTAATTTTAATGATATATAGATGAGACTTTGGACTTGGAGTATGCTGAAATGGGTTAAGACTTTTAGAGCTGTTGGGATGAGCTAAATGTATTCTGCATGCTAGAAGGACATGAATTTTTTGGGGGAAGGCACAGGGTGGAATGTTATGGATTGAACTGTTTCCCCCCAAAATTCATAGGTTGACGTCTTACTCTCAATGTGGGTCTATTTGAGGACAGGGGGGTTTATTTTGTTTTGCTGAGGAAGATTCGCCCAGAGCTAACATCTGTTGCCAATCTTCCTGTATTTTGTATGTGAGCCACTGCTACAGCATGGCCACTGACTGGCAAGCAGTGTATGTCTGCACCCAGGAACCGACACTGGGCTACTGAAGTGGAGTGTGCTGAACTTAATCACTAGGCCACCAGGGCTGGCCCTGAAGATTTTTAAGCAAATAATTAAGGTTAAATGAGGTCATAAGGGTGTGGCCCTAATCTGATAGGACTGACGTCCTTATAAGAAAAGGAGGAGACACCAGAAGTGTGCATGTGAATAGAGGAAAGGCCACATAAAGCACAGTGAGAAGGTGGCCATCTGCAAGCCAGGAAGAAAGGTCTCACCAGAAACTAACCCTACTGACACCTTGATCTTGGAATTCCAGCTTCCAAAACTGTGAAAAAATAAATTCCTGTTGTTTATTTATCACCCAGTCTGTGGTCTTCTGTTATGACAGCCCAAGCAGACTAATACACTCTTGTTCAAAGTGAGGTCTAGAGAAAATGAATATTTCTGCCCACTTTCTGATTATAGGAACCCTGGATTTTTACTTTTGTAAATATTAAATGTCCCAAATATATCTGTTTTTTTTTAAGTTGAGGGGAGGGGCTTTTAGCAGCTTCCATAAAAGATATATAAAATCAAATATTACATTTTGCAGTTAGAATTGACCTTAAAGAAAACTTAGGCCAACCCTCTCATTGCAAAAATGAATAAAATGAAGTTTAAAGAGGTTATACATAACAGCCAGTTACTGTCAGAGCAATGATGGCCAATTTTCTAAAATGCTAGTCCAGTGATTCTTCCACTATAATGCACTACAGTATTTCAAAAAAATGAGAGCTTAAATAAATACCTGAGAGAGATCAAAGGGTCTAATGGCTCTACGATTTAGTAAGGTTATTCATGGTCATTATATATTATTATTTCCACAAAGTGAATCATTAACTTATTGCTAAGGAATATGTTATGAATTACAGAATCATGACTAGATGTTAAGCAACAATGTGATAATGAAAGGTCATTCCAATCCAAATGATGTTTTATCTTATGGAAAATGAAGTCATTGACAAAAGCCTTGGACACATAGATCAAAAACTGATTTCAGTACAGCCTAATCATAATTATGATATATTTCTTAAAGCCACAACTCACAGATCTCGTCCATAAATGATGATTGTACACCAAAAGAAACCCTATTTCAGCCATGAGTACTTGTATATCATGAAAACAACAATATCGTAATAGCAAGAATTAGTGGACTTCTCCACTCAAAAATCTCCACCCTTGGAAAATTCCTTAATTCTTTAAATTCAACCTAAAGTTACTTTTTAAAATAACAGCTTTATTGAGATATAATTCCCTACCATAAGGCACTCCCTTTTAAAGCATAAAACTCAATGGTTTTTAGTGTAGTCACAAATATGTGCAACCATCACAACAGTCAATTTTAGAACATTTTCATCACCTCAGGAAGAAACCCCATACACATTAGCTATCACCGCCTATCTCCCCATCATCCCCAGCCCTAAGGAAACACTAATCTACTTTCTGTCTCTATGGAATTCCCTATTCTGGAGATTTCATATAAATGGAGTCATATAATTGGTGGCCTTTTGTGTCTGGTTTCTGTCACTTGGCATAATGTTTACAAGGTTTACCTATGTTGTGCACATATCAGTATTTTATTCCATTTTATGACAGAAAAATATTCTATTGTATATACATATTTAGTTTATCCATTTATCAGTTGATAGACATTTGGGTTGTTTCTGCTTTTTGAGTACTATCAATACTAAAGTTCCTTTTGAGACTGGAAATTTCAAAATCACATATTATCCATAAAGATTAGTTCTTCCTTCCCAGAACTGCCACATTGTATGGTGTATAAAAATATTCAATGTGATGGGTATAAAGGATAAAATTAATCTCTAAGTTACCAAGTCTGAACCATGTAAGTGTATTTATATGTATGGTTGGTTTAATTAAATATATTAATACTGTACTATACTAATCAATATGTAATTAAGTTAGAAACCAGTAAATTGAATCAAAATAGTTCATTTAATTGCCCAAGTGAACACAACCAGATTTTCACACCTGAAATTTCACCCTTCAAATGTTTTTTCAATACTCAAACACATCCTACTCAGAAAACACATTCCAATTCATCATTTCTAGCTTGATTAAATGTTGTTGCTAAAGTTCCTCATTCTCTTCAAGTACCAATAGATCATATCATATGATGATCAGTGTTATACAATACTACTATGTGAGTCTACTGCAAAGGCCAGGTGTTCAGTGGAAGCCTGTTCTCAAATCCAAAGCACTTTATAATCCTATTCACTAATAAGATAAAATTTAAATGTTTTTCAAAGCTGTAAATTTTTGTTTCCAAACATTTATTTGGCATTTCTGGTAGTCAAGAGCATACCGAAAAAACAAAAGAGAAGTGACAAACACATTCTTAAGCTTTTTTTACTCCCTATGACTTTCATAAGTAAAATGTTTGTGGTATTTTACATCCCTGTAGCTCTCATGGTCTCATACTGGGGAGCCAGCCCAGAACCTTATGGAAACTCAGTTAGAAAGATAGGCTACAAGCATGCCCAATGTAAATGGTGCTTTCTAGGAGGAAGGTTATTCAAATGTGTGTACACACAGACTGACTTATACAAAATTTTACAAGCATGAAATGTTCTAAAATGTCTAAAATGTGATGAAATTTCTTTTATTTTTATTTTTTTATTTTTATCTAAAATGTGATGAAACTTAAATATAACACTAGTCATGTAATAAAATTTAAATCCAACAATAGCTTATAGTCACTAAGATTATAAAATAACATACCAAGAAAACTTGTAATACCAGATAAATTGATAAATAATTTTAAAAAGGATTAGATGCATTATTTTATTTTTGTCTACATTGCAGGCAATACACATTTTTTAAAAAGATCACTAAACCCTAAACTTTTTTATTGTTCCTTAATGGAAGCATACATATTCTTGAATATATTGTTGAAACAATGAACACACATACTCTCACAGCAAATGAAATTATGCTGGTTTCTTTTCAACCTTTTCTTTAACTCTATCCCTGTCCCTACAATTCTCTTTTTCATTTTTATTACTAGGCAGGAATCTACAAACTAATTGAGTACAACCAAACATGGTGTTAATATCTTATATTTTTGCATATAGTACAATTTTCCCTTCTACTTTTGTCTCTACCAATCCCCCAGGTAGAACAGAAAAGCTGCTGTTTCATTTGTTATTTATATTATATAAATAATTTATATAATAATATATAATATTATATAATTATAATGTTTGTTTGTCTGTTTATTTGTTTTTGTGTGAGGAAGATCAGCCCTGAGCTAACTAACATCCATGCCAATCCTCCTCTTTTTGATGAGGAAGACCGGCCCTGAGCTAACACCTATTGCCAATCCTTCTCCTTTTTCTTTCCCCTTTTTCTCCCCAAGGCCCCAGTAGATAGTTGTATGTCATAGTTGTACATCCTTCTAGTTGCTGTATGTGGGACGCTGCCTCAGCATGGCCGGACAAGCGGTGCGTCGGTGCGCGCCTGGGATCTGAACCCGGTCGGCCGGTAGCGAAGTGCGCGCACTTAAGCACCAAGCCACGGGGCCAGCCCTATATAATTCTAATTTATTACATAATATGTTATAACTCTAATTTATTTATTATATAAATTACTTATATAATAGTTATATAAATAATAAATAAATGTTATTTATATAATATTGTTGAATTTATATTGAATCCTGCTGTTATATTTGTGCCCTAATGTTTCCCTCAAAAACCTGGATACCGGGGGCCACCCAGTGGCATAGCAGTTAAGTTCGTACGCTCCACTTCAGTGGCCTGGGGTTCGCAGGTTCGGGTCTCAGGTGCAGACCTACTCACTGCTCACCAAGCCATGCTGTGGAGGCATCCCATATACAAAATAGAGGAAGATTGGCACAGACATTAGCTCAGGGTCGATCTTCCTCACCAAAAAAAAAAAAAAAAAAAAAAAACACCTGGATACCAAGGCTACTCTGGGAAAAAGACAGTTAATCTACAAGATATGACTTGTAGAGTACCAAAAGATCATGTCTTGCCAAAAGTAATTGTCTATTATTCTCGCCATTAAAGATTAGAAGATACATGGTGAAATTTATTTTTATTTGGATGTGGCCCACTAGCCCAATGGGTCTTTAAGTTTAGGGTAGATTATAATCACCTGGGAAGCTTGTTAAAATGCAGAATCTGGGGCCCCATCCCCAGAGAGTCTACTTCAATATATCTATAGTGAGATCCTAGACTCCGAATTTTTTAAAATTATTTACTTGAAATCATATTAGCTTATAACGTTGTGTAAATTTCAGGTGTACCTTATTATATTTCAGTTTCTGTATAGACTGCATCATGTTCACCACCAATACTGGACTCTGAATTTTTAGAAAGCACCTCACTTCCCCACACCCTAAGAGATTCAGACGTTTAATTGAATAAATTTTGAGAAACACTGTCTTTGCCTCTTCCTGGCTTTGATTTGTTACTTAACATTTTCATCTATGGAATGAAATACTCTGACTGCAGAAGTCAAGAGATCTGAGTTGTGTCATGCTCTGTCACTACCTATGTGGATTTGGGCAACTTAATCTCTCTGGACTTCATTTAATTTTTGTAAAACAAGAAGGGTGCACTAAATGATACCCATGCTCCTTTGCAGTCCAATATCCTACAATTCCCCACGCTCCTTTCCAGTCCAATATCCTACAATTCTCAGATACACAAGTGAAAAATCATTGCACAGTTTTTTGGGTTTGGGGGAGTGTCTTTTGTTACTTAAATGCCAGAAATCCTAACCCTGTTTGGATGAGCCCATAGTCATGCTTACTATCACAACAAAGAGAAATTCCATAAACTGAGCAATCAAGTGACCTACCAAGCACATGGCAGTGAGTTGTCAAAAGATTTGCACCAGAGACATAAAACTGGCTTTACCAAAGGGTCAGGCTATCCCACCATTCTCTGAAACTCTACGTATCCCAAACATATCCCCACCTATATCTCAAAGTCTAAAATAGTGGAAAGACTTCAGAGATTTATATCAGAGTGAGGATTGGTCCAGGGAACTCTCACTTTTACCCACCATTAGTATTTGCTCCTGCTCGTATTAGGCTATTATGCAGCATTTACTACTTCTGTTAAAGCACATCTTAAAATCTCATATAAAGTTGCAGATTTAAAACCCTGATCATTGCATCAATAGGCAAATTTTATTTGTTGTTATTGTTGTTGTTGGTCCCCATAGGGTTCAAATTTACAATAAAAATTAGCTATTACTTCTCCTTTTACTCTCTCTCATCAGGATGAAAAGATGTATTTATAAAAAATTAAAAGAACATGCTCTATACATCACTTTTTACTCAGAACATCAATGAACCACCTCTATATTAATTCAATAAAATATAAACCTACCTCCCCAGTTGTAGATGTCAATCAATAAATGTTTCAAAGCTGATTTACTCTAATTATATTTCTCATCCACAAAGGATTTGGGCCAAAAAGGACTCGGTTTTTATTTCACTCTATACAAATGCCAGAGCAGGGTTAAACTGCTCCCAAAAGAGCCAAATCATCTTTAAGGGAAGCAACTGAGTCTGAAGAATTCCTTAAATCTTCTTAAAAGCTCCTGTGCTAATACGTACAAAGAGATAAGAGTTGTCAGAGACATACTGAAGGATGAGTAAATATGTCTGGGTCTGCTTTAAATTTCAATACAGTAGTAGTTGCTCTTCATAATTTCTTCCTCTAAAGAAGCGGAATTTCTTTAGAACTAGAACCACCTTGGTCAGAGAGTGAATTAAAGTACTGAATCTGAGAGCATTCACAAAGGATGGGATGGTGTTTGGAGTAGAATCTGAGGTATAAAAGAAGCTGACTTTATATTCACCATTTGGTAAACAAAAATACATGGAACAACCAAAATCTGTACATGAATATTTATAGTAGATCTATTCATAATTGCTAGCACTGTAAACAATCCAAATGTTTTTCAACGGATGAATATATAAACAAAGCATGTTTTTTTGTACTTCCATACCAGGAAATACTACTCAGCAATATAAAGAAACAAACTATTGATACACATAACAACTTAGATGAATCTCAAATGCATTTCCTGAGTAAAAGAAGCCAGTCTCAAAAAGTTACATATTGTATCATTTCATTTATATGACATTCTCAAAAAGGCAAAACTATAGTAATGGAAATGATCAGTCGTTGCCAGGGGTTAGGGATGGAGGAAGCATGTGACTACATAGGTATAGCACAAGGGAGTTTTTTGGAATAATGGAACTGTTATCTATATCCTGATTGTGCTGGTGGTTACCTGACTCTATACATGTGTTAAAATTCACAGAATTGTACATCAAAAAGGTCAATTTTCTTGTATATCATTTTAAAAATGAAATTAAAAAAATTAAAATGTGTGGAGCATCTATTCTGCAAAAGATGTATCATAAGCTGAGGTCAAGGTTATTAATCATGCCTTTTCATTTTTTGTACTTCCAATGCTTTGACATTTGGGACTTTGCTGACTCTGGAGAGACTGAACCTCCCAGGGCTGGCCAATTCCTAAAGATCTTAAACAACAACTCTCCTGTGAGAGTTGCTTTTCACATGCAAACTAACCAATCCAGAGCCCACATCCCCCCACCACTTCTTCTATCTGGCTTTTACACTCTGGAACACTATTTCCCTGCCCTCATCACCTCAGGGCCAGGTTATCAGACAACTAGAGACAGCTCCCACACCACAGAGCCCACTGAAATTATTCAAACTAGCCAATCCTAAACCTGCTTACCTTGCTTCACCTGCCCCTTCTTGCAGAAACCTCAATAAGGTTCTTGCCCACATTCTTCCTTCACTCTCTCCCTCCTGACTGACTCATTTGCTTCCCCATGTGGCCCTGGATGGTGGGACATGCCCCATCCATTTGGGAACTGTAACAAACTTTCTTTTCAATGGCAATCATATCCTGATCTGTTGGCCTCATTATACCTAAATAATAATAAAAAGCTGCATTTTAAAACACCAGGTAAAGCTCATGTGTTACCCTTGGACATGGAACAAAGACCTATTTACCACTGCAGAGAGACCCTGATATTCCATCAGATTTCCTTTGAGCTACTTAGGGAAGTATTTGTTTATTTGGTTTTCTTCCCATTCTTAGGAATTAAAAATGTCATTCTGAGTAGAGAAAAAACAGTTTCAGAAACTGTCTTTTTAAGTACTCCTAATTAATTTTGTCAATTGACACTGTAGTAACCATAATTATATTAAACATAATTATATCAATGTATGGTATCCTAAGCTAAATAACCTCCAGCATGTTCTTTCTGATGCTAAATAACCTAGAGAAGAGAGTTAAGAAGACCAAAGATGATAAAGTCTCAGAGCAGGGCTTGGATTTGGGGCTGGGAAAGCAACTACCAAAACACACAGGAGGATAGTCAGAACAGATGGTCAATTATATACAGTTAGATCCTATTACGGGGGAAAACTAAAAATCCACAGTTCCCCAGTTGTTGAATGTTTTGCAGTGAAGCTGATACCCTGCAGTCTGCCATTGGGTATACATTGTGGTAGGATTTGCTAAGATGGTCTGCGGCTGTCCCCGGATCCTGCAGTTGTACAGTAAACTAGAACCAACAAGGCACACAATCATTTAATAAAAAAATAAATTACATGGAAATATTACAATGTTCTATAAAATTATGGAAAACCTATGCTTATTTTACTTCTTTCGCATTACCTTTCCCTAACGGCTTTTCATCTCACTACCTCCCTTTTCTCACTACCAACCTCATCCTCTGTGACATTATGTTTGTCATATATAATACCCCAACCCCCAAAAGAATTTTATGAATTTTAGAACATCACTGAAGGGTACTGACTCACAGCCTTCCGGGAAAATATGTTAAATAAAGTGTTTTGGGAGGTGCACTGGCCCTATTCTGGCCCTTAAGAGTACTGCGGTAGTCAGCTTCCAACTTCTGGTATCCATGCCCTTATGTAGTTACCTCCTCTTGAGTATGCGCTGGACTTAGACCTTTGCTTCTAACCAAAAGAATATGGTGAAAGTGATGGGATGTCACTTCCAAAATAAGGTCACAAAAGACTATAACTTCTGTCTTGCTAGCACTCTCTGTTTCTTGCTTGTTCACTCTGATGAAGCCAGTTACCATGTTGTGAACTGCTCTATGGAAAAATCCACATGCGGAGGAACTGAGGGCAGCCTCCAGCCAACAGCCAGCAATGAACTGAAGCACTTGGTCCAACAATCCAAAAGGAACTGAATCCTGGTAACAACCATATGAATGAGCTTAGAAGTGACCTCTTCCCCAGTCAAGCCTTGCGATGACTACAGTCCCAGCCAACACCTTGATTGCAGCCGTGTGAAAGACCTTGAATCAGAGGACCTAGCTAAGCCATGCAAGGATTCCTGACCCATAGAAACCACCAGATAAATAAATGGTGTTATCTTAAACTACTGAATTTGCTGTAATTTGTTATGCAAGAATAGATAATCAATACATGTACAAGTCAGTAAATTAGAGCTCCAGTGTTCAAAATATACCAGAAATGTATTAAATGTTATTTGCTATATAGTGATGATTAATGTAACATGCAATTTGATTCCAAAATCATTTAAATAAGCTTTATTATAAGTCAGTATCACTTACATGGTGGTCATACAGCTAAGCCTGGAGGATGAAAAATCAACATGGCTGAAAATTTTGGTCAGCTTGGGCTGCTAAGGCATCTCATTTAAAATAGACACAGAGTAGGGAAATATAAACTTTAGTTCTGCCCCTTCCAAAAAATCACAACCACTTCATTCAGTGAATCAAAGGAATCAAATACAGAAAAGCTTGGATTAGTCAGGATGCCTGATATTCTCATTTGCATAAGACCTATCCCAAATTCCTTGATTTTTTCTTTGTGGTTGAAAATCTTTCTAAAATGTAGTTGCCCTTTTCCCAGCATTAGTAAATTTAGTTTTGAAAAACATAAGTCTACGGTATTTGACCTTCTCCCTCTGACTTATTTCACTTTGCATAATACCCTCAATGTCCATCCATGTTGTCACAAATGGCTGGATTTCATCGTTTCTTATGGCTGAGTAGTATTCCATCGTGTATATATACCACAGCTTCTTTATCCATTCGTCCCTTGATGGGCACTTAGGTTGCTTCCAAGTCTTGGCTATTGTGAATAACGCTGCAATGAACACAGGGGTGCATGCATCCTTACGCATTGGTGTTTTCAAGTTCTTTGGATAAATACCCAGCAGCAGCAGTATGATTTCCTTCATTAAGTAGTAGATAATAACAACAATAAACAAACACATAGAGACAGAGATTGGATTGGTGGTTACCAGAGGGGAAGGGGGGAGGGAGGAGGGCAAAAGGGATAATTCGGCACATGTGTGTGGTGATGGGTTGTAATTAGTATTTGGGTGGTGAACATGATGTAATCTATGCAGAAATAGAAGTATAATGATGTACACCTGAAATTTATACAATGTTATAAACCAATGTTACTGCAATAAACAAAAAATTAAAAAAAAAAAGAAAAACATAAGTCTATCTTTATTTGATGACTGGATATCTTGAGGTCATTAATCCGGATTAAAAGGCAATTTTTAAACTTACAAAACTGAAAATCCATTTAACAACTATTTAATAAGTGCCTCCTATGTGCCAGGACCTTTACTATGTTTTATGGATACAGAGAAGAATGGAAGATGGTGTCCGCTTTTTAGGAGCTTACAATATAATATTTGTAGATATTTAGAAGGTGTAAGACTTTGGACCAATAGTGTAACAATTGCTCTTTTTTTTTCAGATATATTTTTATATTTATTTGTTTATTACTGAAATCTAATTTATGCAGTAAATTTCACCCTTTTCAGTGTATGAGTTTTGACATATGTATACAGTTCTGTAACCACTAACACAATCAAGATATAGAACAGTCCTTTTACCGAAAAAAATTTCCTCATTCCCACTTGTAGTCAGGCACTTCCCTTAATCCGTGCCCTGACAACTGCTGATGTGTTTTCTGTCATTATAGTTTTGCATTTTCTAAAACATCATATGAATGAAACAATACAGTACATAGCCTTTTGAGTTTGGCTTCTTGCACTTAGCGTAATGCATTTGACATTTACACATGTTGCTATGTTATCAGTAGTTCATTCCTTTTTATTACTGAGTATTATTCCATTGTATAGATGTACCATAGTTTGTTTATACATTCAGCTATTGAAGGACATTTGACTTTTTTCCAATTTTTGGCTACTACAAATAAGGCTGCTATGAACATTCATGTACAGGTTTTTGTGTTAACATAACTTTTAATTTTTATTGGATAAATACCAGTAAAGCATTGCTAGGTCATACGGTAAGTGTATGTCAAACTTTATACAAAACTATTTTCAAAAGTGGTATATCAGGACTGGCCTGGTGGCATAGTGGTTAGGTTTACATACTCTGCTTCGGTGGGCCAGGGTTCGCAGGTTCGGATCCTGGGTACAGACCTGCACACCGCTTCTTAGGCCATGCCGTGGCAGGTGTCCCACATACAAAAGTGGAGGAATTTGTAGAAAGAGTTAGGGGGCTTCCCCCCTTCCTCAATTTTTTGGAAGAATTTGAGAAGGACAGGTATTAAGTCTTCTTTGAACGTTTGGTAGAATTCGCCAGGGAAGCCGTCAGGTCCTGGACTTTTACTTTTGGGGAGGTTTTTGATTGCTGTTTCGATCTCCTTACTGGTGATTGGTCTATTCAAATTCTCTATTTCTTCTTGATCCAATTTTGGAAGGTTGTATGATTCTAGGAATTTATCCATTTCTTCTAGATTGTCGAATTTGTTGGCTTATAGCTTTTCAAATTATTCTCTTATAATCTTTTGTATTTCTGAGGTGGTCATTGTAATTTCTCCTCTTTCATTTCTGATTTTCCTTATTTGAGCCTTCTCTTTTTTTTTCTTGGTGAGTCTAGCTAACTCAATGCGTAAAGATACATGCACCCCTGTGTTCATTGCAGCATTATTCACAACAGCCAAGACTTGGAAGCAACCTAAGCACCCATCAAGGGACGAATGGATAAAGAAGATGTGATGTATATACACAATGGAATACTACTCAGCCATAAGAAACGATGAAATCCAGCCATTTGTGACAACATGGATGGACACTGAGGGTATTATGCAAAGTGAAATAAGTCAGAGGGAGAAGGTCAAATACCATATGATCTCACTCATTAAGCAGTAGATAATAAGAACAAACACATAGAAACAGAGATTGGATTGGTGGTTACCAGAGGGGAAGCAGGGAGGAAGGAGGGAGAAAGGGATAATTAGGCACATGTGTGTGGTGATGGATTTTAATTAGTATTTGGGTGGTGAACATGAGAACATGATGTAATCCATGCAGAAATAGAAGTACAATGATGTACACCTGAAATTTATACAATGTTATAAACCAATGTTACTGCATTAAACAAAAAATTAAGAACATAAAAAAATTAAAAAAAAATAAAAGTGGAAGAAGATGGGCACAGATGTTAGCCCAGGGCCAATCTTCCTCAGCAGAAAGAGGAGGATTGGCAACAGATGTTAGCTCAGGGCTAATTTTCCTCACAAATAAAAGAAAGTGGTATATCATTTTGCATTCTCAACAGGAATGTCTGATAGCTCAATTCACACTGCATCCTTGCCAGTACTTGGTATTGCCAGGGATTTCTGGGCTTATTGTTTTGTTTTATTTCATTTGGCTTTGCTCTGTTTTGTCATTCTAATAGGTATGTAATGGTATCTCATTGTGGTTTTAATTTGCATTCTAAGGACTAATAATCGAGTATCTTTTTATCTGCTTATTTTCAATCTCTATATCTTCTTTGGTAACATGTCTATTCATGTCTCTTGCCCATTTTTAAACTGGGTTGTTTTCATTAGTATTGAGTTAGTGAGGTTGCAGTATATAAGGTCAATATACAAAAATCAATCAAGTTTTACATATTAACAATATGTAATTGGTAATTTAAAATAAGTAATACAGTTTTAAAATAATTATCTGTGCCTTAATTTCCTTCTGTAAAGGAAGGAAAAACTGGAATAATAATACCTTCCTGTCTCATTAAGGCCAAATTAGATAAAGGGCATAAAAGTGCTTTGAAAACCATAAGGCACCATACCAAACAAAAAATAGTCACTGTTGGAATAAGGATATATACCTCCAATACCTACCACACCTGCTGAGTAACTATCAGGCATTCAATATGTTCTAATTGGTTGATGAAAACAGGGATAAAATTTTAGCCCCTTTTATCTAAGATCTATATTAGTACAAGCTGACTAGATCAAATAGCATTACAGGAGGTGTTGGGCTTTTTGTTTGTTTTTTATGGCCAGAGTAAGATATTTAGAGGCACTAAGCATTGTAAAATATGTTCCTCCCCAATAGTATATAATTCAAAATAAAAACACTACCAAAGCATAAAATGACTCTACATTTCAAAATCCATAAAACTTTGTTTTTTCTACGATGAATATTTTTACTCCTTAAAAAAACAGTTTCCACTTCCTCAAAGATGGAATATGTGTACTTTTCCTTATTCCTTCTGCTAAGTGCAACTAAAAACTCTGGATATTATATACAAAGAAAACATAAGAAGATTCTGAAAGATGGAGAGAAGAAGACAGACTGGTTAGCAACCTGGGGATCCAAGGAAAGAGAGGGTAGTGAATTCCCTGTGGGTTTTTTTTCCCTTCATATATCTCACACTTGGAGCTAAAGAATTCAGGAACTCAAACACAAACAGGTGCAGACAAAGCAAGTCCTGAAAAAAGCCTGCTCTCCCTAGCCAAGGGACCAAGAAAAGGGAATTCTAGCAATACAGAAAACCTTTAACTGCTCTAATCCAGCCAAACACCACAGAGAAAAGTGTCACAACTCTCACCCATTCCATAAAAGGTCCAGTGGGAAGCCTACACTTCCAATCTCACCAAGCTGTAACAAGTTGTTCCACTCCCCCTTACCTGCCACCCTCACTAGGGATGTAACAGAGAAAGCAGATTAGGGAGCCAGGAATTTTATCTTCACAAACCAGTAATGAGCCCACAACCCTGAAAACCATGATTTCAGTAGAGATCACTTGGGAAACTGGAATCCCCAGCCAGAAGTAACAAGATGCTCTCACTCAAGTGTCTACAGATGCTGAGTGAGGAAACTGGATTTCTACTTCCACCAGGAAGCAATGAATTGGTGCCCCCATCCCTTCCACCACTGCAGTGGAGTCAAGGAAAGCCAGCTACCATAGAAGATTTAAATAAGATCCAGAATCTCGTAACATAATAATGTCCAGGTTTCAATTTAAAATTACTCATCATACTAAGAACCAGGAAGATCTCAAACTGAATATTAAAAAGATAATTAATAGATGCCAACACTGAGATGACAGATATGTTAGAATTATATGACAAGTATTTTAAACACAGTTATAAGATGAATAAGCTCTGGGGATCTAATGTACAGCTAACAGTACTGTAATATATACTTGAAAGTTGCTAAGAGAGTAGATCCTAAATGTTCTCACCTCAAAAAAAAATAACTATGTGAGGTGATAGATGTATTAAATAACCTTAACTAACTTTATTGTGGTAATCAATCCATAATATATATGTCTATAAAATCATCACATTGTACACCTAAATTTACACAATGTTATATGTCAATTACATCTCAATACAGGGAAAATAAATGTTGAAAGCAGTGAGAGAGAAATAGGATCTTACCGACAATGGAAAAACAATAAAATGACAGCAGATTTCTCATCAGAAACCGAGGAGGCCGGAAGGAAGTAGCACAATATGTTTCAAAGGCCAAAAAAACAGAACTGTCAACCCAGAATCTTTTAACCAGGGAAAATATCCTTCAAGAATGAAGGGGGAAATCAAGACATCCTCAGATGAAAGAAAACTAAGGGAATTTTTCGCAAGCACATGCACCCTAAAAGAATGGCTAAAGGAACTTTTCTAATTGGAAAGGAAAGATAAAATGGAAATTTGGAATATGAGAACGGAAAAACAAATATGATAAACAAAAGGATGGGTAAATTCAACAGGCTTTCCTTCTCAGTTTTCTAAATTACGTTTAATGTTTGGAGGAAAATTATAACACTGATGTGGTTCTAAATGTATATAGAGCAAATATTCAAGTCAATTATATTATAAACAGGGGAGGGTAAAAGGACATAAAAGGAGGTAAGTTTTCTATACTTCATTCAACATGTAAAGTGATGGCACTAGTAGACTGTGGTAAGCTATGTATATATAATGTGTGTGTGTGTGTGTGTGTGTGTGTATGTATACCTAGAGCAATCACTTAAAAGAGTACACAAAAAGATACACTCAAAAACACTATAGAAAAATCAAAACTAAATTCTAAAAAACAATCATGTAACTCCTAGAAAGGAAGGATAAAGAAAACAAATAAAAAACAGACAGAACAAACAAAAACAAAAAATTTATATGACAAGCTTAAGCTAACATATCAATAATCACATTAAATATAAATGTTTGACATAACCAAGTGATATTTATCTCAGGAAGGCAAAGTTGTTTCAACATGCAAACATGAATCAATGCAACAAACCATATTAGTAGAATAAAGGAAAGTAAAATACATGGTCATCTCAATAGACGTGGAAAAAGCATTTGACAAAATTCAATATTCCTTCATGATAAAAAACTTAAACTAAGAAAAGAAAGTATTTCCTCAACTCTATAAAGGGAATCTGCTAAAAACCAACAGAACATCATACTTAATGTTGAAAGATTAGATGCCTTCCTCCTAAGAAGAGGAAAAAGACAAGAATGCTTGCTCTTGCCACTACCCTTCAACATTGTACTGGAGGTTCTAACCAAGGCAACTAGACAAGAAAAAGAAATAAGAAATCAAGGTTGGAAAGGAAGAAACAAAATTACCTCTTTTTGCAGAGGGCATGCTCTTGTATACACAAAATCCTAAATAATACACACACATACACACACACATACATCTATTAGAACTGATAAGTTCAGCAAGGATACGAAATTCAAGATCAATATAAAAATAATGTGTATTTCTACTCATCAGCAAAGAGCAACCAAAAATGAAATTAAGAAAACAAATTGCATTTATAATAGCACCAAAAGGAATAAAATACATAAGAATAAATTTATCAAAAGAAGTGTATGACTTGTACAATGAAAACTATAAAATACTGTTGGAGAAAAACTAAAGAATACCTAAATAAAAGAAAGATATCTCATGTCCACAGATGGGAAGACAATGTTGTTAGGATGGCAATATTTCCTAAAGCAATCTACAGATTCAACACAATCTCTATCAAAAAACCTGCTAGCTTTTTTGCAGAAAGTGACAAGCTAATCCTAAAATTCATATGGAAGTTTAAGTGACCCAGAATAGACAAAACAACCTTGAAAAAGAAGATTAAAGTTAAAGGACTCATACTTCTCAATTTCTAAACATACTACAAAGTTATAGCAATCAGGACAGAGTGGTACGGGCATAAAGTTAGACATATAGGTCAATGCAATATTTAAAACTCATTAATAAGCCCTTACATTGATGGTAAATTGATTTGTACAATGATGACAATTCATTGGGAATTTTAACTTTTTAAAAGTTAACAGATTTTCATTTTCTTAGAGCAGTTTTAGGTTTATAGAAAAATCGATGGAAAGTACAGAGAGTCCCCAGATATCTACTCTCCCCACCACAGAGTTTCTCATATTACTTGTATCTTGCACTTGTGCAACATATTTTTTTTATATTTGATAAACCAATTTTGATATATTTTTATTAACCAAAGTCCATGGTTTACATTAGGGTTCACTCGTTGTGTTGTACATTTTATGGGTTTTGTCAAACATATAATGACTTGTGTTTATCATTACTGTATCATGCAGAATATTTTCACTGCTCTAAAAATCCCCTGTGCTCCACATTGTTGTCCCTCACTCCTTCTTCCTGAACCCTCGGCAACCAGTGATCCTTTTTACCGTCTCCATAGCTTTAGCTTTTTCAAAATATCATATACTTGGAACCACACAGTGTGTAGCCCTTTCATATCGTCTATAAGAACAGCCATTTTAACAAATGGTATTGAGACAACTGGATATCCATACTCAAAAGAATGCATTTGTAGCCATCTCACACCATACATAAAACAACTCAAAATGGATAAAAAATTAACACAAAATGGATTCTGGACCTAAATGTAAGAACCAAAACTATATAACTCTTAAAAGAAAACACAGAAGTGAATCTTGGTGGCTGTGGATTAGGCAATGTTTTCTTAGATATGAAACAAAAAGTACAAGTAACAAAAGAAAAATAGAAAATTGAAATTCATCAAAATTTAAAAACTTTTTTGCTTCAAAGAACACCATCAAGACAGTGAAAAGAGAACCTATAGAATGGGAAAAAATATTTGCAAATTATATATCATATGATACTTGTGTCTATAAAAATCAAAAATTAAAAAAAAATCAGTTAAAAAATAGACAAAGGATTTGAACAGAAATTTCTCAACAGAAGAAATACAAATAGCCAAAAAGTACCTAAAAGATGTTCAACATTATTAGTCATTAGAGAATGCAAATCAAAAGCACAATGAGACACCACTTCACATCCTCTGGGATGGCTATAATAAAAAGAAAGACAATAACAAGTGTTGGTAAGAATGTGGAGAAATTGGAGCTCTCATATATTGCTGGTGGGAGTGTAAAATGATGAAGCCACTTGGGAAAACAGTTTGGCCATTCCTCAAAATGTTAAACACAGAGTTACCATATGAATCAGCAATTCCACTCCTAGGTATATACCCAAATAATTAAAAACATACATCTACCCAACAATATGTACGTGAATGTTCATAGTAGTATCATTCATAATAACTGAAAAAGATGGAAACAAACCAAATGTTCATAAACTGATAAATGGGGAAATAAAATTTGGTATATCTATAAAGGGGAATATTATTTAGCCATAAAAAGGAATGATGGACTCATACATACTACAACATGGATATACCTTGAAAACATCATGCTAAGCAAAATAACCCAGAATTAAAAGGCCACATGTTCCATGATTTTATTTCATCATTTCAATTCATTCATTTCAGAGTAGGCAAATTTATAGACAGAAAAAGTTGATTAGCGGATGCCATGGGCTAGAGCTTGGGGAGTGACTGCTAATTGGTGTGAGGTTTCTTTTTAGGGTTATGAAAATCTTCTCAAGGTACAAAGTGAGGTTCATTGCACAACTCAGTGAATACATTAAAAAACACTGAATTGTATACCTTTAAATGATGATGGCATGTATATTGTATCTCATGAAAGTTGTAATGAAATATGCAAATAGTCTAAATATACCAATTAAAAGACAGAAATTATTGGCAGAGTGGATTAAAAAACATAATTCAACTACATGTTTTCTACAAAAAACTCACTTCAAATATAATAATATAGTCAAGTTGAAATCAAAAAGATGGAAAAAGATATGTCATACAAACATTAATGAAAGCAAATCAGGAGTGGTTATATTAATATCCAATAAAGTAGACTTTAGAGCAAAGGAAATGACCAGAGACAAAGAGAAACATTATATAATAATAAAAGTATTAATCTGCCAAGACGCAATAGCAATCCTAAATATATATGCCCCAAACAACAGAGCCACAAAATATGTGAAGCAAATACTGATAGACCTGAGAAGAAAAGAGAAAAAATCCACAATTATAGTTGGAGGTTTCACAACACTGCTCTCAGCAGTTGATAAAACAAGTAGATAGAAAATCAGTAAATATAGAAGAACTCAACAACATCATCAATCAACAAGATCTAATTGATATTTCTGAAAAGCCTCACCCAAAAGCAGGATTACACATTCTTTTCAAATGCTCATGGAAAATATACCAAGCTAGACCAATATCCTGAGCCATAAAAAAAAAAAACTCAACAAATTCAAAAGAATTGAAATCATACAAAGAATAATCTCAAACCACAATGAAATGAAACTAAAAATCAATAACAGAAAAATAAGGGGAAATTCTCGAAACACTTGGAAATGAAACAATGCATTCCTAGATAAACCATGGGACAAAGAGGTCTCAAGGAAAATCAAATCAATACACTGAACCAAATGAAAATGAAAATAAAACATATCATAATGTATGAGACACCGTCAAAACAGTGCTAAGTTGGAAATTTCTAACAATAAATGCATCCCTAAAATAGTAAAATTCTTGAATAAATAACCTAAGTTCCTATCTCAGGAAAAAGAGGAAAACAGAGCAAAAGAGGAGACTAGAGGAAAAAGAGCAAAATAGACCCAAAGAAAACAGAGGGAATATATATAGATTGAAAGACAAATATATGAAATTGAAAACAGGAAAAAAGTCAATGAAACAGAGCTGGTTCTTTGTAAACATAAATAAAATTGACAAACCTCTGGCAATACTAATGAAGAGAGAAAGAAAAGACCTACAAATTTCAAGAATGAAATATCAGTACTTAAATGGGGGATATCACTATAGAACTTGACCTCAAAAGATAACAATAGAATACTGTAAACAACCCTATACATACACAGTAAGCAACTGTGATAAAAAGGACCACTTTCTCAGAGTCAAAACATCACCTAATATAAAGTAGATAATTTGAATAGCTAAATATATACTAAAGAAATTGCATTTGTAATTTTTTAAAAATTCTGAAAAAGAAATGCCAAGGCCCACATGTTTTCACTGCAGAATTCTACAAAATGTTTAAATAAGAATTAACATCAATTCTACATAATCTTTTCCAGAAAATAGAAAAGGAGGAAAGACTTTCCAATTATTTTTTAAAGCTAAAATTATCTCAATATCAAAGCCAAAGACAGTACAAAAAAAAAGAAAACTCAATAGTTGCAAAATTCCTTAACAAAATATTAGCAAATAAATTTCAACAATACATATAAAGAATTAAACACCATGACCAAGTGGGTTTTATTTCAGAGATGCAAGGATGGTTCAATACTTGAAAATCAATTGATGCCATTTTCCATATAAACAGACTAAAGAAGAAAAATCACATAAACACATCAATTGATGTAGAAAAGCATTTAACAAAATTCAACACCCAGAATTTAGATGTTGAAACTGGGAACATAGAAGATCTTCCGCAACTTGATAAGAGCTTCTACAAAAAACCCTACAGCAAATCTGGTTTCCAGTTCAACAAGTAAAGAGCTTAGAAGATACCACTCCATGCTAATAACGAGTGAAAAGCTGAAAAAACTGAAAACCAACAACTCTTCTTAGAACTGTCAGAGAAGTGAGGTCACAGAACAAACTGCTGCTCTTAAAATTGGAGAGACAGACATGCAAATACAGAGAATCACAACTTACAGAAGCAGAAACCCATCAGCAGAAACTTCTGAGAGAACCAGTGCCAGGTAGGAAAACCTAAACTAATTGATGAATTGCAGTAGGCTCAGTGTGGACAAGTCTAAGAGTTAAAAACTCCAGGGGGACCCAGTCGTAGAGACGACCCCATGCTTTTTTGACTGCTACCTCCAAGAGTTCTACTAGGTCTTTACATTTAGTATCAGAGAAAAGTCCCTTTGTACTTGTGGCAGGAGGAGGGGAAATGTAACCATTTTGAAATACTTCAGAGCATTCTGGTCTTCTTAACCAGGTCGGATTTCAGGAAAAACTATTTTACTAGAGCCTTAACTCCTAGAGTTTTATCAGAGCCTAACCTACCTGGTGGAAAAAAATTCCCTACTCCAGCCTGCTTTAGCCTTGCATATGGAGGAAAGGAAATATCCAAATCCAGTACCCTCTAGCCTTTCATGTGTGGGAAAAGGAATACCCAACAACAGCCCCCTCTAGCCATCCCGTCCCACTTAAGGAGGGGGGAAGTACTGAGAAGCACTGATGAAGTTTACAATCCAGAGTCACAGGCTCACCAAAAGACTGAAACCTAATCATAGAATACCTCCCCATCCTCCAAACCACACTGCCACACTGTTAAAGACCAATTTACTGGAGTTCCTTTGACCCATATGCCCAAATTTCTACAAAAAATTAAAAGGCATACTAAAAGGCAAAAAACACAGTTTGAAGAGACGGAACCAGCATCAGAACCAGAATAACATATGACAGGGATACCAGAATTATCAGACTGGGAATTTAAAAGAACTGTAGTTACTATGTTAAGGGCTCTAAAGGAAAAAAATGAGAACATGCAAGAATTGATGGATAACGTAAGGAGAGAAAGGGAAATTCTAAGAATCAAAAAGAAATGCTAGAGGACAAAAACTGTAACAGAAATGGAGAATGCCTTTGATGGGCTCATTAGGGGATTGGACAGAGCTGAGGAAAGAGGCTCTGAGCTTGAGAATATGTCAATAGAAACTACTAAACTGAAAAGAAAAAAGAGTGGAAACAAAAAACAGTATGACTATTCAACAACTGTGGGACAACTGAAAAAGATGTAACATATATGCAATGGTAATACCAGAAGGAGAAAAGAGAAAAAGGAACAGAAACAATATTTGAAGCAATCATGACTGAGAATTTCTAAAAGTTAGTGTTAAACACCAAATCGCAGATCCAGGAAGCTCAGAGAACACTAAGCATCAAATTGACACACACACACAAACACAACTACACTTAGGCATAGGAATATCATATTAAAACTACAAATAAATTAGAAAAAGAAAAAATATGGAAAGAATACGGAAGAAAAAAGCAACTTATCTGTAAAGGAACAAGATAAGAATTACATCCAACATCTCAGAAACCAGGCAAATAAAAAGAGATTAGAGTGAAATATTTTAAAGCGTTGGGAGAAAAACCACCAACCTAGAGTTCTGTAACCTCTCATATTATCTTTCAAAAGAGAAAGAAATACAGACTTTCTCAGACAAAGAAAAATGGAGGAAATTTGTTGTACCCGCCTTGCAGAAATATTAAAACAAGTTCTTTAAAGAGGAATAAAATGACATAGATCAGAAACTCATACCTACATAAAGAAAGGAAGGGTATCAGAGGATGAATAAGTGAAAGTAAAATAAAAACTTTTATTTTTCTTATTCTTAATTGATTTAATAGACAATAGGTTGTTCAAAATAATAATAGCAACAATGTATACAATTATTAATATGTATATATATACTTCTGTCTGCTTATATATAAGTGAAATGAATGATAGCAATGATACAATGGACAGTAGGGAGAAATTAAGAATATTTTGTTATTATAAGGTACTTGCACTATACTTGATGTAGTATAGTGTTATTTAGTTTTTGGTATTTGGGTTTTTTCCAGCTTTATAAAGGTATAATTGGCAAAAATAATGTATATATTTTAGGTGTACAATGTGATGATTTGATATATACATACATTGTGAAGTGACTACCATAATCAAGCTAATCAACACATCCTTTACCTCACATAATTACCACTTTTTATGTGTGGTGAAAATACTTAAGATCTACTTTCTTAGCAAATATCAAGTATACAATAAGGTATTACTAACTATAGTTACCATGCAGTAATTAGATCCCCAGAACTTATTCATCTTATAACGGAAAGTTTGTATCCTTTGACCAACATCTCTCCCACCCCCAGCCCCTGACAACCACCATCCTACGCTCTTGTAGATTCCACACATAAGTGAGATCATACAGCATTTCTTTTCCTTCTCTAGCTTATTTCACTTAGCATAATGTCCTCCAGGTTCATCCGTGTTGTTGATGAACCATCCATGTTCTTTTTTATTGCTGAATAATATTTCTATATATATATATCACATTTCTGTTATCCATTCATCCTTCAATAGACACTAATGTTGTTTCCGTATCTTGGCTATTGTGAATAATGCTGCAAAGAACATGGAAGGAAGGGCCGATAGCCCTTCAAGATTTAATTTCCTTTGGATATATATCCAAAAGTGAGATTGCTGGATCATATGACAGTTCTATTTTTAATTTTTTGAAGAACCTCAATAGTGTTTTCCATAATGGCTGTACCAATCTGCATTCTCACCAATGGTGTACAAGAGGTTCCCTTTTCTCTACACCACGGCCAACAGATGTTATTCCTTGTATTTTTATAATAAACATCTTAAAAAGTGTGAGATAGTATCTCATTGTTTTTTATCTGAATTTCACTGATGATTAGTTATTTTGAGCACCTCTTCACATACCTGTTGGTCATTTATATGTTTTCTATTCAAAAAATGTCTATTCAGTTGCTTTGCCCAATTCTTAGCTGGGTTATTTGATTTTTTACTATTGAGTTATATGCTTTCTTACATATTTCAGATATTAACTCCTCATCAGATATATAGTTTGCAAATATTTTCTCCCATTCTATAGGTTGGCTTTTCATTTTGTTGATTGTGTCCTTTGCTATGCAGAAGCTTTTTGGTTTCATGTAGCCCCATTCATTTATTTTTTGCTTTTGTTGCCTGTGCTTTTGAGGTCACATCCATGAAATAACAGCCAAGATCAATGTAAAGAAGCTTTTTCCCTATGTTTTCTTCTAGGAGTTTTACAGTTTCAGATCTTACATTTAAGTTTTTAATCCATTTTGAGTTGATTTTTTGTTAGATTTTTAAGTGTTTTAAGATAAGCATCTGAATTCATTATTTTGCATGTGGACATCCAGTTATACCAGCATCATTTATTGAAAATACCATCCTTTCCCTATTGTGTATTCTTGTAGCCCTTGCCAAAGATTAGTTAACCATATATGCATGGGACTTTTCTTGATGTTTCCATTCTGCTTCATTGGTCTATGTGTCTGTTTTTATGCAATACCATACTGTTTCAATTACTACTGCTTTGTAACATAGCTTGAAATCTGGAAGTGTGATGCCTCCAGCTTTGTTCTTCTTTATCAAGACTGCTCTGGCTATTAGGGGTCTTTTGTGGTTACACACAAATTTTAGGATTTTTTCTATTTCTGTGAAAAAAGCCATTGGAATTTTGATAGAGATTGTATTAAATCTGTAGATTGCTTTAAGTAGTATGGACAATTTAATATTAATTCTCCGATCCATGAATAAGAGATACCTTTCCACTTATTTATGTCTTCTTCAATTTCTTTCATCAGTGTCTTATAGTTTCAGTATACAGATCTTTCACATCCTTGGTTAACTTTATTCCTAAGTATTCTAAATTTTTTTGATGCAACTGTAAATCAGATTATTTTCTTAATTTCTTTTTTGGACACTTAATCATTAGTATATAGAAGTGCAACTATTTTTGTATGTTGATTTTATATCCTTCAGCATTACTGAATTCTTTTATTAGTTCAACTAGTTTTCTGGTTGACTCTTTATGTAAGAGGGTTTTCTATATATAAGATCATATCTTCTGCAAACCGAAACTATTTTACTTCTTCCTTTCCAATTTGAGTGTCTTTTATTTCTTTTTCTTGCCTAATTTCTCTGGCTAGGACCTCCAGTACTGTGTTGAATAGAAGTGGTGAGAGTGGGCATCCTTGCCTAGTTCCTAATCTTAGAGGAAAATTTTCAGTTATTCATCCTTGAGTATGATGTTAGCTGTGGGCTTGTCACATATGGCTTGTTATGTTGAGGTACATTCCTTCTATATCAAACTTGTTGAGAGTTTTTATCATGAAATGATGTTGAATTTTGTCAAATTCTTTTTCTACATCTATTAAGATGATCATGTAATTTTTATCCTTCATTTTGTTAATGTGGTGTATCACATTTATTGATTTGCATATGTTCAACCATTCTTGCATCCAAGGGATAAATCTCACTTGATCATAATGTATGATCCTTTTAATGTGCTCTTGATTTTGGTTTGCTAGTATTTTGTTGAGTATTTTTGCATTTGTGGTATAGTATTATTTGAAAATGGACATGGATTAGCTGTAAATATATAGTACAAACTCTAGGGCAACCATGAACAAAAGTAAAAAGAAGGATAAATGATATGCTAAGAAAGGAAAGAAAATGGAAGCATATAAAATACTCAGTTAAAACAACAAAAAACAGAAAAAAGTGTAGAAGACAAAAATAGGAAAAAATCCAAGGGCAAAAAATAGAAAACAGTAAGAAATACGGTAGATATAAATCAAATCATAGCAATAATCATTTTAAATGTCAATGGTCTAAATACTTCAATTAAAAGACAGATTGTCAGAGAGAATCAGAACCAATTCTTGTATACGTTATCTACAAGAAACTCACATGAAATACGGCAATTATATTCTACAATAAAGGGATGGAGAAAGATACCATGCTAACACTAAACAAAAGAAATTGGGCATAGCTGTTTTAATATCAGACAGAGCAGACTTCAGATAAAGGAAATTTATCAGAGATAAAGAAGGTCATTACATAACAATAAAGAAGACATAACAATCTTTAATATGAATGCACCTAACAACAGAGACTCAAAATACATGAAGCAAAAGTGATATAACTTCAAGGAGAATTGATAAATTTGCTACTATAGTTGGAGATTTCAATGCCCCTCTAACAGAAATGGATAGATCCAGCATGCAGAAAATGAGTAAGGATATAGTTGAACTCAACAGCACCATCAATCAACTGGATATAATTGACGTGTATAGACTACTTCACCCAAATACAGCAGAATACACATTCTTCTGAAACTCACATGGAACATTCAACAATATAGATCACATTAAGGATCATCAAAAACACCTTAACAAATTTAAAAGAATAAACATCATGCAATGTCTGCTCTCTGGCAACAATGAAATTAAATTAAGAATCAATAACAGGAAGATACCTCGAAAATTCAAAAATATTCAGAGATTAAACAGCACACTTCTAAATAACACATGAGTCAAAGAAGAAATCTCCAAAGAAATTAAAAACCATTTTGAACTACATGAAAGTGACAGTACATCTTAATAAAATTTGTGAGATACAGCAAAAGCTGTGCTTAGAGGGAAATTTAGAGAAATGAATGCATATATTTAAAAAAGAGTAAGATCTAAAATCGATAATCTAACCTTCCACCTTCAGTAACTAAAAAAAGAAGAGCAATTAAATCCAAATAAAGCAGAAGAAAAGAAGTATTAAAAATTAGAACAGAAATCAATGAAACTGAAAACAAGAATTCAATAGAACTCAATAGAGAAAATCAACAAAACAAAAAGCTGGTTCCTTGAAAAGATCAATAAAACCCATAAGTCTCCAATCGGAAGAACTAAGAAAAAAGAGAGAGGACACAAATTACTAATATCAGAAATGAAAAAGGTAATATTAAAAATATAAGACAGAAATATTATGAACAACTCTATGCCCACAGATTTAATAAACTTTATGAAATGGACCGATTTTTTAAAAGATACAATCTACCAAAACTCTCACAAAAGAAATAGACAATCTTAATAAAACTATACCTATTTTAAAAACTGAAAAACAATAATCTTCCAAAAGAGAAAACACCACGCCCACATTGGTTCACCGGCAAATTATACCAAATATTTGAGGAAGGAATTATACCAATTTTCTATAATCTCTTCCAGAATGGAAAAGCAAAGGGAGTACTTTCTAACTCCTTTTATGAAGCCAGCATTATCCTAATACCAAAACCAGACAAAGAAATTACAAGGAAAAAAATTACAACCAATATCTCTCATGTACATAAACATAAAAGTCCTCAGCAAAATATTAGCAAATCAATTCCAACAATATATTAAAAGAATTATACACCATGACCAATGACATTTATCTTCGATAGGAAAGGCGAGTTCAACATTCAAATATGAATTATTGTAATTCACCATATCAATAAGCTAAAGAAGAAAAATAAAATGACCATATCAATAGATGCAGAAAAAGCATTTGACAAAATCTAACACCCATTTATGATAAAAACTCTCAGCAAACTAGGAATAGAAGAAGACTTCCTCAACTTGATAAAGTACATCTACAAAAAATATAGAGTTAACATCATATTTAATGGTTAGAAACTCAAAACTTTCACACTAAAATCTGGAACAAGGCAAGCATGTCTCATCTCATCACTCCTTTTCATCATCATGCTAGACGTCCTAGCTATTGCAATAAGACAAGAGAAGGAAATAAAAGGTATACAGATTGTGAAGGAAGAAATAAAACTGTCTTTGTTTGCAGATGACATGATCATTTATATAGAAAATCCAAAAGAACTGACAATAAAACTCCTAGAGCTAATAAGTTATTTGGGCAAAGTTGCCAGACACAAGGTCAATATATAAATTCAAGCAATTTCCTATATATCAGCAAGGAACAAGTGTATTTTGAAATTAAATACACTACCATTTACCATATGAGTTAGCAACCCGAAATGAAATTCTTAGGTATAAATTTAATACAATATGTACAAGATATATCTGAAGAAAACTACAATGCTCTGTTGAAAGACATCATTTAAGAACTAAATAATTGGAGAGATATTCTATGTTCATGGATAGGAAGACTCAATATTGTCAAGCTGTCAGTTCTTGCCAACTTGATCTACAGATTCAACAGAATCTCAATCAAAATCTCAGCAAGTTATTTTGTGGATATCGATAAATTGACTCTAAAGTTTATACGGAGAGGCAAAAAACTCAGAATAGCCAATACAATATTGAAGGAGAACAACAAAGGTGGAGAACTGACACTGACCAACTTCAAAACTTACTATAAAGCTACAGTACTTAAGACAGTGTGGTATTGGTAAAGAATAGAGAAATTAATGAAACAGAATAGAAAGCCCAGAAGTAAACCCACATAAATAGAGTCACCTGATATTTGACAAGGAGGCAAAGGCAATACAATGGACCAAAGACAGTATTTTCCACAAATGGACCTGGAAGAAATGGACATCTACATGCAAAAAAAAAAAAATGACTCCAGACAAAGACCTTATACCCTTCACAAAAATTAACTCAATGTGCATCATAGACCTAAATGTAAAATGTAAAACTATAAAAATCGTAGAAGATAACATAGGATAAAACCTAGATTATCTTGAGCATGGCAATGATGTTTAGCTACAACACCAAAGACACAACCTATTAAGAAAATAACTGATAAGCTGGACTTCGTTAAAATTAAAAGCTTCTGCTCTGTGAAAGACAATGTCAATGAATAAGAAGACAAATCACAGACTGAGAGAAAACATTTGCAAAAGACACATGAGATAAGGGACTGTTATCCAAAATATACAAAGAACTCTTAAAACTCAACAATAAGAAAATGAACATTTCAATTAAAAATGGGCAGAAAGCCTGAACAGACACCTCACTAAAGATATACAAATGGAAAGGTGTTCAACATCATATGTCATTAGGGAATTGCAAATTCAAACAACAATGAGATACCACTGTATGCCTATTAGTAGATACCACTATATGCCTAAATCCAAAACACTGACAGCACAAAATGCTGGAGACGATGTAGAGAAACAGGAACTCCCATTCATTGCTGTTGGAAATGCAAGATGGTACAACTCTTTGGGAGACAGTTTGGCAGTTTCTTATAAACTGAGCATACTCTTACCATACGATTCAGCAATTGCACTTTTTTTACCCAAATGAGTTAAAAACTTATGTCCAAACAAAAACCTGCGCACAGACTCAAAAAATGAAATACTTAAGTGCAAATGTAACAAAATATGTATAGTGATTGTATTCTGAAAACTACACAGTGCTGATGAAAGAAATTATACATCTGAATGAATGAAGAAACATACCATGTTCATGGATTGGAACACTCCACATAGTAAAGATGTCAATTCTCCCCAAATTGATATACAAGTTGACATAATTCCTATATAAATCATAGCAAAATTTCATAGAGATAGACAAGACTATTCTAGAATTTATATGGAAAGGAAAAGGAACTAAAATAGTTTTTAAATAATGTTCAAGAAGAAAAAGTGGGAGGAATCAGTCTAACTTATTTCAAGACTTATATAGCTACAGTAATCAAGACTGTATGACAGTGACAAAGGTAAAGGCATATAGATCAAGAGGAGAGAACAGAGAATCCAGAAATAGATCCATACGAATATATCCAACTGATTTTTGACAAAGGGGAAAAAATCAACACATTTTAGAAAGGACAGCCTTTTCTACAAATGATGTTGGAGCAAATGGACATTCATAAGCAAAACAATAAAACTCAACCTAAACCTCACACTACACAAAATAATTATCTCACGTTAGATCATAGGAGAAAATCTTTGGGATACCTGAGTGGGCAAATGTTTCTTAGACTTGAAGATGAAAGCATGATCCATAAAAGTAAAAATTGATAAACTGGACCTCATCAAAATTAAAAAAAAAAAAAACTTTTGCTCTGCAAAAGGCTATTAGGAGGACTGAAAGACAAGCTATAAAGTGGGATAAAATACTTTCAACCAACATATTCGAAAAATAACTATTATCTGTAATATAT
Source organism: Ceratotherium simum simum (assembly GCF_057802395.1). NCBI lineage: Eukaryota > Metazoa > Chordata > Mammalia > Perissodactyla > Rhinocerotidae > Ceratotherium > Ceratotherium simum. Next base: position 61,401,834 of record NC_141940.1, read on the forward strand.
AGATAACTCAAAACTCAACAACAGCAAAAAAATAATAATACAGTTAGAAAATACGCAAAAAACATAAAGAGACATTTCACTGAAAAGGATATACAGAGAGCAGATAAGCACATTAAAAGATTTTCAACATCATTAGCCATTTGAAAAATGAACATTAAAACTACAATTAAATATCACTAAGCACCTATCAGTATGGCTTATAATAAAAAAAAAAATAGTGACAACACCAAATGCTGGCAAGGATGTAGAGAAACTGGACTACTCATACATTGCTGGAGGGACTGTCAAATGGTATAACTACTCTGGAAAACAATTTGGCAGTTGCTTAAAAATCTAAATATGCAACTACTATACAACCCGGAATTGAACTCATGGGCATTTACCCTCAGAGAAATTAAGACATATTTACACAAAATCTTGTGCATCGATGTTTATAGCAGATTTAGTAGTAATAGCCAAAAACTGAAATCAACCTAGATTTCCTTTGAAGGGTGATTTAACTATCCATACCACTGACCACTACTCAGCAATAAAATGAACTATTGACACAAGCAAAAACCTGGAAAAAAATTTCCACAGAATTCTGCTGGATGAAAAAAAGAGGAACTCAAATGATTACAAACTATACGATTCCATTTATATAACACTCTTGAAATGATGAAATTACAGAAATGGAGAACAGACTAGTGGTTGTCAAAGGTTAAGAGGTGGTAGGTAGGGTTGGAGGGAATTGGGTGTAGCTATAAAAGGAGAGCATGAGAGATCCTTGTGGTGATAAAATATTCTGTATCTTGACTGTATTAATGTCAATATGCCAGTTGTGACATTGTACTATAATGTTAAAAGATATTACTGTTGGTGGAAGCTGTTTAAGGGGTACTTGGGATCTCTCTGTATTAATTCTTACAGCTGCATGTGAATCTATAACTATCTCAAAATAAATAGTTTAAGTTTTAAAAAATTCAAATAAATGATTATTTTCCAAAACAAATATTTTTGGGTGCCCCTGATGTGCTAGTGTCTACTGAGTGAGCAGCATAATATTTGTTTTATTTTGTTTTGTTTGACGAATTTTCTAAGTCAAAGAAGGTATCATCTAGGAAAATATTATAATTTATTCTAACCCATTTCTTCAGGAACAAGTGATGAAGTGGCTCCAATTCTCTTTGGTTATTCCAGTTTCAAAGATCAGTCTTACGGATGATGACGTCTTCCCTTACAGGCTGTGAGTTTCAAAGGCTCTCTCTTCTTTAGTCTGTGTCTGCCTGATTCAACTCATGACATAAGAGTACTACATATCATTAGCCTTCCTGTTTTTCTTTAGTAAAAATCCTTTTTCTTTGGGTTCAACATTTGGCAATGTATCTATCTCCACTCAAAGAGTACATTATTTTCACCATAGGTGTTATGAACTTTCTAATTAGCATATAAGACAAAACAGAGAGGATAGAGGAGCAGGAATAACACTTAACTGAGAGCCAGTTTACATGGATTTTAGTCTCATCTCTTCCAAGAACTGTGTTTCCTGGAGGGAGTAATTTATAATTTCTAACCTTACTGTCCTTTTCTGTACAATGAAGACAACTAGTTGCTCTATAAGATCTCAATAGAGCATTTTGACTGAAATTCAATGAATGCTGTAATTCTCCCCCACTAGTCTCTGTACTTCATAGAAACAGGAATCATATGTGTTTGCTCACCATTGTACTGCCAGCACTTAGAACAGTGTCCAGCACATAGTAAATGCTCAATAAACATTTATTGTGTGATTCAATCAATTATATTACAAATATCTAAAAACAAAGCACAAGAGTATTACTCTATAGAATCTAGATTAATCTTTAATGAATATTCCAGGATAACAGAGCAAGCCCTCAATGATACTTTCTTCATAAACAAACAAAAATCAATGTTATTTAAAAGAGAAAAGACAGTCTTTTCAATAAATGGTGCTGGAGGAACTGGATATTCACATGCAAAAAGTGTATCTAGACACAGATGTTACACCTTTCACAAAAATTAAATTAAAATGGATTATAGACTTAAATGTAAAATGTAAAACTATAAAGCTACTACAAGTTAACATAGGAGAAAATCTAGGTGACCTTGGGCTAGGCTATGACTTCTTATATACAATATCAAAAGAAAGATCTATGAAAGAAAAAAAATGACAGTTTGGATTTCATTAAAATTAAAAAAGAAAACTTCTGCTCTGTGAAAGACACTATTGAGAGAACAAAAAGACAAGCCACATGCTGGAAGAAAATATTTGCAAAACACATATCTGATAAATGACTGGAATCCAAAATATACAAAGAACTCTTAAAACTCAACAATATGAAAATAAACAATCCAATTAAAAAATGAGCAACAGGGCTGGCCCCGTGGCTTAGCAGTTAAGTGCGCGTGCTCTGCTACTGGCAGCCCAGGTTCAGATCCCGGGCGCACACCGACGCACCGCTTCTCCAGCCATCCTGAGGCCGTGTCCCACATACAGCAACTAGAAGGATGTGCAGCTACGACATACAACTATCTACTGGGGCTTTGGGGAAAAAAAGGAGGAGGATTGGCAATATATGTTAGCTCAGAGCCGGTGTTCCTCAGCAAAAAGAGGAGGATTAGTATGGATGTTAGCTCAGGGCTGATCTTCCTCACCAAAAAAAAAAAGAGCAACAGATCTAAACAGACATCTCACCAAAGAATATATACACATGGCAAATAAGCATATGGAAAGATGCTTACATCATATGTCATCAGGGAGTTTCTAATTAAAACAACGAGATACCACTACACACCTATTAGAATGGCCAAAATCCTGAACACTGACAACACCGAAGACTAGCAAGGATGAGGAACAGGAGCTCTCATTCATTGGTTATGGGAATGCAAAAGAGTACTGCCATTTGTAATACAGTTTGACAGTTTCTTATAAAACTAAATATACTCTTACCATATGATCCTGCAACTGCTCTCTTTGATATTTACCCAAATGAGTTGAAAACTTATGTCCACACAAACCTGTACATAGTGGTTCTAGCAACTTTATTCATAATTGCCAAAACTTGGAAGCAACCAAGATGCCCTTCAATAGATGAATGGATAGATTCTGAGACATCCAAAAAAAAAAAAACAGCAAAAGAGCTATGAAACTATGAAAAGACATGAAGGAATCAAAAGCATATAGCTAAGTGAAAAGGGCCAATTTGAAAAGGCTACATATTGTATGATTCCAGCTATATGACCTTCTGGAAAAGGCAAAACTATCGAGACAATAAAAAGATCAGTGGTTGCCAGGAGTTAAGGGGGAGGCAGGGAGGGATGAATAGGTGGAGCACAGGGCATTGAAACTATTCTGTGTGATACGTTAATGATGGACACAAGTCATTATACATTGGTCAAAACCGATAGAATGTACATTACAAAGAAAAAACCTAATGTAAACAAGTTATTTTAGTTAATAACAATGGGCTAACATTGATGTGGTACATTGTAATAAATGTACCACTCTAATATAAGATATAAATAATAGAGGAGATTGTGTGCGAGGGAGTGGGAGTAGATGGTACCTCTCTGTATTTTCCAATTATTTTTCTGTAAATCTAAAGCTGTTCTAAAAATAATTATTTTAGTATTAATTTTTAAAATCTATTAATTTATTAAATTTTATTGATTAATAAATTTATTAATTCTTAAAAAAATCAATGTGATGGTTTGTGATTTTGCCTTAAGTTTAACTGATTCAATGGGGTTCCTTTAGTCATGCAAAACCTTGGAAGTCATGATTTTTGCTTACCAATTCTGGGCAATGTTTTTTCAATACTATGTTCAGATCCCTGCGCTGACCATAACTGTTGTCAAGTGCCAGTTATTTATAATACATCAATGGTGCATATACTAAGTATTTTCCACATAGTATTTACCACTGTCGACTTTAAAGACTTTCAAAGATGATGAAAGTCTATCTTTTCTGTAATCTACATTTAATTAACTGCCTTATAAACTAATGTCTTCATTTGGTACCTTCTCAGAAAAGTCTGAAGCTCCTCTCTACTCAGTGACTAGAAGCAAAATTGATCATTTACTCCTCCAAAGAAAGGACACATGAGCTCTCAGAAAGCATACAAATGGAAGGATCTTGAATGTTAAGAATTTGGTTTAGATAGGAGGTGAAGTACGATAAAGTATTATCCATTTGTATATTTCAGCATGTTGGGAATATTGCTCTACCAGCCAATCTGCAACAAATGCAAAGTGTTATATCTTATATAATACAGGAGAAACGTCTGCAAAATCATTCTGAAAATAAACAAATAGAAGCCTATTTGAGAAGATGAAGATTTACAGAATTAACCTGAAGAAACTTTATTTTCTTAAGGATATGTGAATGAATTATATAGTGGAATATATAAAGTCGATCCATTGATGTTGTTATAAGAGTGTGAAAGCTATTTTCAGTATTTTAGAAAGCTTAACCAAAATCAAATATTTAGATGTAATAAAGATGCACAGGTATACTAAAAGCCAAATTTCTTTGTTTTGAGTTCAAATTATATTAACTTACTATGGTAACACTGGTCATACCTCACTGATCAAAATTATGAACATAAATCATGTTGGCTTATAACAATTAACACAATTATTTAATAAATGTATTTTTGGTAAAGAAAATATTTTAATATATGGGGCCCTTACAGAAAAATGAATAATAAAAGGGATCTTAATGGTGAAAAATATTAACAATCATTTCTTTAGACTGGAAAAGGGGGTAAGAATATGTTAGGAGTATTTATGTGTTTTAGTTGTTAATTAAAAAATATTTTATTGCTAAAAAATGGTAACCATCATCTGAGTCTTCAGCGAGTTGTAATCATTTTGCTGGTAGAGGGTCTAGCCTCAATGTTTATGGCTGCTGACTGATCAGGGTAGTGGTTGCTGAAGGTTGGGGTGGCTGTGGCAATTTCTTAACATAAGACAACAAAGTTTGCCACTTTGATTGACTCCCTTTCACAAACAATTTCTCTGTAGCATGTGATGCTGTTTGATAGCATTTTACCCACATAGAACTTCTTTCAAATTGGAGTCAATCCTCTCAAAACCTGCTGCTGCTTTACCAATGAAGTTTATGTAATATTCTAAATTATTTGTTGTCATTTCAACAACCTTTACAGCACCTTTGCCAGAAGTAGATTTCATCTCAAGAGACCACTTTCTTTGCTCATCTATGAAAAGCAACTCCTCATTCGTTAAAGTTTTATCATGAGATTGCAGCAATTGAGTCACATCTTCAGGTCTCACTTCTAAATTCTAGTTCTCTTGCTATTTCCACCACATCTACAGTTACTTCTTCCACTGAAGTCTTGAACCCCACAAAAGCATCCATAAGGGTTGGAATCAACTTCTTCCAAACTCCTGCTAATGTTAATGTTTTGACCTCTTCCCATGAATCACAAATGTTCCTAATGGCATCTAGAATGGTGAATCCTTTCCAGAAGGTTTCCAATTTACTTTGCCCAGATCCATCAGAGGAATCTCTATTCCTCTGGGGGAATGGCCTATTGGTGGAGCACTCAGAACATACACAATATTTATCAATTAAGTTCACCATCTTATATGGGTATGGTTTGTGGCACCCCAAAACAATTACAATAGTAACATCAGAGATAACTAATCACAGATCACCACAACAAATATAATAATAATGAAAAAGTTGGAAATATTGCGAGAATTACCAAAATGTGAAACAGAGACATGAAGTGAGCAAATGCTGTTGGAAAAATGGCGCCAATAGACTTGCTAGACACAGGGCTGCCACAAACTTTCAATAAAAAACACAGTATCTATGAAGCACAGTAAAAAGCACAGCACAATAAAAAAAAGTATTCCTGTACAACCACGAGATTGTATAGAAATGAAAATTTATTGTCTATTTTCTCCTGTGACTCCCTCCTCACTTTCACCAAAAAGCACAAGGTTTCCAAAATAGAAAGTTAGTGCTACAACTCCCATAATATTCTTTTTGCATGTTACTGTCAAGACTGTGCCAAAGGAAAGAATACTAGATAATTCTCTGGTGCATGGTGATATTAATGATGAGCAAGTGATTCTGAAAAAAAAACGTGCTTGTATGAGAAATGCTAAAGTAATTGATACTAAAAAATGATTAGCAATAGGACCAAGATCAGAGAGAATGGGGTAGTAAGGACAATTACAACAGGTAGGAAGATGGAGGGAGGAATTAATCTTAAACTGAATAATCAAGATATCTCTTTTGATACCCTCCTATTGCTTTACCCATCTTAAAAATTTCTGATGTTAATGCCAACGTGCATTAACTCCAAAGCCAGAGTTGGCTTTAAAAATTGCATTACTATTATTTTACATTTTTATATTCTCTAAATTTTGGTGCCCTGGGGGAACAATCTCATCTCTCCACCCTAGTTTTTGCTTGACAAGCTCTGCTGGGTCAATTTTACTTAATTGTTCAAAAGGCAACTTAATCCCAGTGTATTTTAAGGAAATCTCGAGAACTCTGACTTTTGAATGCTAAATTGTGATGTCTAAAGTAAGATATAAGTACTATGTGAAATCAATGGAGAAGGGAGATCAAATAGGTATTTTTATGAGTCACCATACAGTAATCACAGTAAATTAGACAAACTCATTGAATGCTATCATGGAAAAAAAGGGTTTCATGGAAGACATAGGTTTTGAGCTTGATTAATGAGTCATATTAAATGAAAGGAGGACAGTTCATGTGAAGGGATTAACAAGAATCAAAGCACAGACTTCACAAGTATTTCATAACTCTGGGAAGAGAATAAACAATGGAATCCATTCTGACATGGTCACTTGAATATTCAAATAGCACCTAAGGACTGGCATTTAAAATTATCCCAATTTTTCAAATATGGTTTGCATATCTCTAATAGATCTCTCTCTCTCTCTCTCATGGACAACTAAATTTTAAACTAACTAACTAAACTTTAAATCGTGTGGAATTATGTTTTATCCCAGGATAATATTTTAAAAGAATCGACTGTTAATTAAGTTTCATACACTAGTAATCAAAAAGTATCAAAAAAGAGCAATGCATGTGGTTTAAAAAGCACTAGAATTCAGAACTGGATTCGAAACAGAGCTGTGCCACTAACCAACTCACAAGATGTGTGAACATTCTGAGCCTCAGTTTTTGTATCCATAAAAATAAGTAAGTTGAACTAAAATATCCCTAAGATTTCTTCTAGATCTGACATTCCATGTATCTGACTTGCTATTCCTCCATTGTGAGACAATAAAAAATGGAGGCTGATAAAAGTTTTCCAATTCTCATTTTTACAATTTTCAATCTATTTCAATTAAATGGAGTCCATGATAAAAGTCACTAAGATATATGATCTCTACTGTTCTCACAGTGCTATCACTTACATCCTTCTCATTAAAAGAGAAAAGAACACTTCTCAGAGATAAAGTCTTTGTGATCCATACATCCACATGGTAGAACTCTTGAAAATAAAAATGGCCCTCCTACTCCAAATGCAATTAACTAGGTGTAAAAGGTTTGCTCTCCTGGAACAGGAAACTACAAACACTCGTTCAAAATCAGATAATTACTACACATATTTATTATAGGCACTCACTAGGCCATTAAACAAAAATAGAGTACCCTTGTTTCAAAAGCCAACAATTATTTCACCTATATCTTCAAAGCCTAGCAGATTGGTGTCTCAGTATGGTATGATATAAAAGCAAAATGACACTTTACTACATAAAGTAGTTATTCTAGATTAATTGACACAAGCAGAGGTCTCCATAACTTGCAAATATGGGAAGATTTTTTCATTTCCTTACTGCCTTAGCCCCAATGCATAGAACTGTTGCAAGCCAATGCACATGATTTCTGTTCCAATATTGTTGTTGTATACCACACCCACTTAGTTGTCAATTTCAGATTATTAATGAATGAACAACACTGATCTGTCAATATGATGAAAAATTATGCACTAAGATTGTATCACTATAAAATCAAATAAAACTTGAAGTTTCAAATTCTCAGTTCTCTCATTTGGTCCCAGAATTGAATTTATACCTATGGTTTCCAAATAAGACTTCTCTTTTTCCTATCTCATATTAATATGATTTGCCATTTTTTTCCATTTATAAGTTTTTCAGGTTCTGTAACAACTAATAAATGCTGACATACAAGTTAGCACTTGCCAACTCCTGTGTGTAATATATTTTACAGTTTTCAAGCAAAACTTTACCTGTTGACAAGTTTGTTTAATGTCTGTGTTATAGTATTTTGATTTCTTAGTAATAGAAAAGGCATAATGCTGCACGATGTCATTTTAACACAGCTGGCACATATTTCCTTTTTCCCCTTGCTTTATCACATTGGCATAAAATCACCAAGATGCCCTGTTTAGCTCCACTCGCATCCAATATGTATTACACTAGCATACAAATAAGATTTTGTTTGAGAAAGTAAGGTATTTTGACTTTGCCTATACAGTCTCATTGAGACAGTGAAATGGAAAGAATACCTGAGTATTCTTTGGAATCAGAATCAGAAGACCTGAGTTCAGATCTCTAGCTCTGTAGTGTTCCCATGACAACTCAGTTGATATTCTGAGCCACAGTTTCCTCTCTACTAAGAAAGGCTGATCACAAGGGCAAACAAAAAAAAAGGCTTTACAAGAAAAAGTCAAACTACTATAGGTGCACTACAAACAAGTTAGTTCCAAATACTTAGGATTTAAACTGACTTGTAGTACACAAAGTATATATAGTATATATAAGGTCTAGCTATTACAATTACTTAGTCAAGGGGGAAAATTAGAAGCAGAGCTCATGAGTGTGCATGAGTGCATATTTCTCTCACGATAGATGATAGATAGGTAGATTAGATAGATAGATAGATAGATAGATAGATAGATAGATAGATAGATATAGATAGATAGATAGATAGCTGATAGAAAGAGATACATAGATTTGTAACCATGTGCCCACTAGGACCAGTTCAACTGACCTCTTCTTATCAACTGAGTAATTAAGAGTTGGTTTTCAGGAACTGAGAGTTGATCCCTTGTCCAATTCAGGCTGGTTGAGACCACCAACCCATCAACTGGGCCTGTGCAAATGCCCGATAGGTGACCCTTTTGACATCAAGGGGTCAAAAACTCCACCCTCAGATCATGCTAACACCACCATTTTGTGAACAGGCATCCTATGAAGAGCCATGAAGTTTGAATACACTTGCACAGATCATCAATTACCTCACTTCTCCTTACTTTCAGTCATCTTTCTCCACACTTCAGATCAGCCTGCCATTTTATCCCATAAATTTTACCCCAAGCCCTGGATCGAGGAGACAGATTTGAGAGCTTTGCCTCCTATCTCCTTGCAGGTCAACCTCGCAATAAAGTTTTCTTTCTTTTCTCAAAAGTTGATGCCATAATAATTGGCTTTTTATGTGCGTCAGGCAAGAGAACCTCATCTTTGTGCAGTAACATATTTAGATACAGATACAGTGTTCTACAAGCAGTGTCTCATTTAATCTCCACAAAAGCTCTTTGAGATTAGTATTATCCCTATTTTCTAGGTGGTGAAATTGATATTCAGGAGGATAAATGATTAGTTCAAGATGACATTTCTAGGTGATATGATTAGAAGCCCTTTTCACTAGGTCATATTACCTCAAAAACTTATAATAATTATTTAAATGTCTTATAAATAACATTTAAATCAGTTACATTGACAATAAAAACAAACAGTTGAAAACTAAAGTGATCCCTGTCATTTCCCTTTAATCCATCTAATGCAAGAGTTAGCCTGTTTATAACTGTTTTACTAAAGCTCTGTATTCCAAGAATTACAAAAGTGACAAATTGATATTTTGGACATATTTCTCTCCTTGGATCTTAGATGAGGAACAAAAAAATAGACCTATTTAAAATAATAGATTTGTGATCTAACCTCTACATACAACAACCAGTCTACATAAAATATAGGGAACAAATGAATTTGCTAAAAGATTCTATAAGGATGCAAATCAGTTTCTTTAATGACAACAAATTACAATGGAAAAAAAAGAAATGAAGAGGAAACATAGATTGAAAGGCACATGTCAGTCAATGGCAACATATGGACCTTATTTGGACTTCTATTTAAACAAGCTGAAAAAAATTGTAAGACAATTGGTAAAATGTGAGTAGTGAGTGGATAATTTAAAATATTAAGGAAGGGCCGGCCCAGTGGCGTGGTGGTGAAGTTCACTCACTCCGCTTCAGTGTCCCAGGGATTGCGGGTTCAGATCCCGGGCACGGACATATACACCGCTTATCAAGCCATGCTGTGGCAGTGTCCCATGTAAAGTAGAGGAAGATGAGCATGGATGTTAGCCCAGGGCCAATCTTCCTCAGCAAAAAGAGGAGGATTGGCAACAGATGTTAACTAACGGCTAATCTTTCTCACACATGCAAAAAGCATATTAAGGAATGAGTGATAATTTTAGGTGGAATGGTATTGTAGTTATTTTTTAGTCTCTATCTTTTAGAAATACAAACTGAAATATTTACAGATGAAATCATGTGACAACTGGAATTTGCTTCAAATGAATATTGGGGATAGGGAAGAAAAGAATAGAAGTACTGTGGAAACAATTTAAATCATAATAATTATTGAAGCTAAACGATGGATGTTTCAAGGTTCATCATATAATTGTCTCTACCTTGTACACATATTTGAAATTTCCACAAGTTAAAAAATAAAATCAATAGATTTGGGTTTTAAGGAAACTGGATGAGTCAAAAGATACAAATATATGCTACTTCTGAACAGTTTTTACAAACAGCTTTAATCTCCAAGTAATTATAAAATTAGCAGTTGTCTGTCATTACTTATATTTTATAGGTTACTACTGAGTCTCTATGAAGTGACATGACTGTTCGTTACAATGTGTTGCAGCATGTACCTTATTAGAGTGAATATAAATAATCTTAGAAAGCTACTAAAAGTGATAAATTATGCCAAGTTGATACTCCCCCTACCACAAAAAAAAATAATCTACATAAAATTCGGTAGGCATGTTTTACTAAAAATTGTAGGTTTCATTCATTTATGGAATAAGCTAAAGAAGCTTATATCTGAAACTCCCCACACACACTCATCTTCCCACACAGTCCATTCCTTTCCTCCTCTATTTTTACTTTAAAGTGAAAACAAACAAACAAAAAACAGAATGAGTCACTTCTCTTTGGAGTTTAAACTTGTTCAGAATTCATTAGCTGTTTATAACCTTGGAAACCAAAAGGAAAGTCTAGAACCAATTATCCTCTATACCACTTTTCTTAGACTTTCGAGACAGTCCCGTGATAGTGTATGTAAATATTTATGCTGTCAATTATACTATATGGCTTTCTCATGTGAATCATCAACTCAGGCAATTCTTTACACTTATTCAAACCCTCCAGCATGTCCGAGAATAGCAGTACTATGATTCCTCAGTTGGCTACATTGGACTATTTTTGCTCCCCTATGAAAAGAGTGGCATTTTCAATTCAAACCTTGCTTTAAAGAAATCACAGTTTTTCTCCCCCTGAAATGCTGTATTTTTTTCACTGCTGCTATTTTCTTCAAGCACCAAACTTTTCCTCCAACATTCCTCCTTTGCTAGAGGCTTTCCTGGTATTTAAACATTGCCTATAGACTTGCAAGTAGGAGCCAAGAAAGGCAAACTCCATGAAAATCTTTATCCTATAGTATTTTCAAATGCTTAATATTGCCTGCCTACCTCATGCCCACTATGCTATCCTCATCTATGTGTTTTATATTCTCAAAGTAGACTCTAAAAACCACAGACTTGTTGAAATATATGCATATAACGTATTTATATCTATCTTTCATTCCTCAAAGTGGGAACTCCTACCTAGCACCTTATTCCAAGCAACACATATTACACGTACATACACGTGGTAGGCTGACTAATGGACCCTAAAATATGCATATCTTAATGTATGGAACCTGTGAATGAATGGCAAAAAGGACTTTGCGGACATGATTAAGTATCTTGAGATGGGAGGATTCTGGATTATCTGAGTGGCCCTTAAAACATAATCACAAGTGTCTTTGCAAGATGGAAGCAGAAGATATGACTATAGGAGAGAAGAGATGTGAATGAAAGAAAGAGGTTAGAATGGTGTAGTCAAGGAATTCAGGAGGCAACCAGAAGCCAGAAAATGCAGAAAAACAGATTCTCCCCTAGAGCATCCAGAAAGACCCAGCCCTGACAACACCTTGACTTTAGCCCAGTGAAATTGAATTTGGACTACTGCTCCAGAACTCTATGATAATAAACTTGTGTTGTTTTAGTCCACTAAGTTTGTAGTAACTTGTTACAGCAGTCATAGTAAACTAATGCAATATACATTTAAGAACTATAATTATGATAACTAGTTATTATATGGAAAGTATAGAGAACCATAAAGTCATGACAAAATAAAAATACAGAGTGATGTTAGCCAGATGGAAAAATAGGAAGCCCTGGACCTCTATTCCCTCTATGAACACACTGATTCAACAATAATTCATGGACAGATTCCCTTTGTGAGAAACTCATAAACTAACAGGCTCCTGCACCATGGGTGAGCACAAAACCAGCCACACTGAAGCTAGTAAGGAAATTCCAGATAAACTCTTGCCATAATCTCTGCCACCAAAACAGCATCACATGATCAAAATAAAACCACCCAGCTCGCAGTTTCTCCCTGAGGAGGGAAAAAGGTGTACCACATATTCACTGTCCCAACTTTTTCAGAGGCTACCCAGAGAACTGGCTTCTGTTTAGCCTATCTCAGAGCACTGAAAGAACATGGGACATGGCATATTCTAGCACCCAGGGCCAGTGAAAACACTCCCCCCAGCTCAGCAAAGAGCAAGCAGTTGAAAAACCCCAGCTCCCAGCTTCTCCCTGGAGAGAGAAAGAGGTGCACCATACGTCCAATGCCCCAGCTATTCCAGGAGCTACCAAGAAGACTAGGCCCTGTCCAGCATGTCTCAGAGCACTGATGGGACATGGGACACATTATATTTTAGCCCAGGGCTAAAGTATACATTTCAGGCTGTCTGTCTCCATAGCCACACCCATGGCTCAGCACAGAATGAGCAGATGAAAAACCACAGCTCCCAACTTCTGCCTAGGGAGGGAAAGAGGTTCACTACACATCCAAAAACACAACTTATCTGGAGGCTGCCTGGGGAATTGACTTCTTCCTCAAGTCTTCTTGTCTCAGATTGCTGACAAGATATGGCATAGACACCTGGGGGCCGCTAAGAACAATGAAAGCAGGTTGGACTAGCATGAAATTTTGAGAGATCCCAAGAATATCTAGCCAGGCAGATTGGTGAGGAGATCCTCCAATACAAAGCCAGTCTGTAATGGCTAGGAGAGGTGGCTTTTTTGTCTAATGTGCAAATACCAACACAGATAGTCAAGGAAAATGAAGAAACAGGGAAATATTTTCCAAATAAGGGAACAAGATAACAATCCAGAAACTGAACCTAATGAAATAGAGATATATAATTTCCCTGATTGAATACACAAAATAACCATCAAAAAGACGATCCCCAAGGTCAGGAGAACAACGCATAAACAAAGTGATAATTTCAACACAGAGATAGAAAACTTCAAAAAGTACCAAACAGAAATCATGGAGCTGAAAAATACAATAATTGACCTGATGAATTCACTAGAGGGGTTCAACAGCAAACCAGATCAAGGGGAAGAAGGATCAGCAAACTCAAAGACAGGGCAGTGGAAATAATCCAATGACAGAGGCAAAAATTAAAAAGAATGAAAAAAAATGAAGATAGCATAAGGGACATATGGGACACCATCAAGCTGATCAATATTCACATTATAAGGGTCTCAGAAGGATAAAAGAGAGAAAAAGGGGAAGATTCAAAGAAATAATGGCTAAAAACTTCCCTAACCTAGGGAAATACACACATCCAGATGCAGGAAGCCTAGAAAGTTCTAAGTAAGATGTATCTAAAGAGACTCACAAGACACATTGTAATTCAACTGTCAAAAGATAAAGACAAGGAGAGAGTTTCAAAAGTAGCAAGAGAAAGGCAACATGTTACATACAAAGGAACCCACATAAGACTATCAGCAGATTTTTCAGCAGAAACTTAGAAGGTCAGATGTGAGTGGCATGATATATTCAAAGTGCTGAAAGAAAAGAACTACCAACCAAGACTATTCTACCCAGAAAAGTTGTCCTTCAGAATTGAAGGAGAGATAAAGAATTTTCCAGATAAGCAAAAGCTGAAAGAGTTCATCACCACTAGATCAGACTTACAAGAATGTTAAAGGGACTTCTTCAAGCTGAAATAAAAAGATGCTAATTAGTAATAGGAAGACATACAAAAGTATAAATATCACTGGTAAATGTAAATACAGAGCTAAATTCAGAATACTCTAATGTTTTAATAGTGGTGGGTGATTCACTTATAAAGCTAGTATGAAGGTTAAAAGTCAAAAGTAGCAAAAATAACTATAACTACAATAATTTATCAGTGGATATACAAGGTAAAAAGATGTAAATTATAACATCAAAAACATGAAAAAGGGGGGAGGGTAAAAATATAGAGCTTTAGTATGCATTCAAACAAATTGCCATCAGCTTAAAATAGACTATTATAAATATAAGTTATTTTATGTAAGCCTCATGGTACCAACAAAGCAAAAACCTAGATACACAAAAGATAAAGGCAAAAAATATAAACATACCACTATAGGAAATCATAGAATCACAAAGAAAGAGACAAAGAGAAGAAGAAAGGAACAAAAGAATTACAAAACAGCCACAAAACAATCAACAAAATGGCAATAAGTGTATACCTATTAATAATTACCTCAAATGTAAATGGAAAAAGTTCTGCAATCAAAGATATACAGGGGAAAAACCAATAAGTCAAGGAATAAATCAAAAGAGAAATCAAAAAACACCTTGAGATAAATGAAAATGGAAATACAACATGCCAAAACTTATAGGATGCAGCAATATCTACCTCAAAAAACAAGGAAAATCTCAAATAAACAACCTAATTTTACACCTCAAGGAATTAGAAAAAGAACAACAAATGAAGCCCAAATTTAGTAGAAGGAAGGAAATAACAAACATCAGAGTAGAAATAAATGAAATAAAGACTAAAAAGACAATAGAAAAGATCAATGAAACCAAGAGCTGGTTCTTTGAAAAGACAAACAAAATTAACAAACCTTTAGCTAGACTCACCAAAACAAAGGAGATTCAAATAAATAAAATCAGAAATGAAAGAGAAGACATTCCAACTGGTACCACAGAAATACGAATGATCATAAGAGAATACTATGAACAATTATACACCAACAAATTGGACAACCTAGAAGAAAAGGATAAATTCCTAGAAACATACAACCTTCCAAAACTGTATCATGAATAAATAAAAAATCTGAACAGATGGATTAAGGACATTGAATCAGGAATCAAAAACCTCCTAAGAAACAAAAGTCCAGGACAAGATGGCTTCACTGGCGATTCTACCAACATTTAAAGAAGAATTAATATCAATCCTTCTCAATCATTTCCAAAACAATGAAGAGGAGGGAACACTGTCAAACTCATTTTATGAGGCCAGCATTACCCTGATACCAAAACCAGACAAGAACACCACAAGAAAAGAAAATTAGAGGCCAATATCCCTGATGAACATAGATGCAAAAACTCTCAACAAAATATTAGCACGAGTGACATCACCAAGATGGTGACATATGTTGTTCCTGACTTCTCTCCCCTCACAAGAAAAACAACAACTATTCAAGAACAAGACACCATTTAGAGAATCATAGAAGAAGGGGGTGAGGCTGAAGCACCTCCCTGCACCACAGAGACCAAGACTGCATTAGAAGTATAAGAGAAGCAGCTACACATTGACCATATTGCCCCTTCCCGAGGTCAGCACAGCACCATCCTGAGAGGTCTCCCCTGAGCCTCCAGTTCCTCCAGTGGGAAAATAGAACGCGGGGGGACAACCAGCCACCCCAGCATTATAGGTTGCTTTGTGGGAACCTCTACTCTGAGCTTGCACCAAGAGAACTGAAGAGGAATCTGCGGGGGTCAACCACTGGAAATCTGACTGTGACAGAAAAGGGGGAATGGGTTTTCAAAAACCAGCACACAGATCTTGGCAGACCAAGTTCATACCTGCAGTGCCCAAGTAATTCCAACCAGTGGCTTCACTCAACTGCAGAAGCAAGTCAGGGTTGCACACTGACCAGGGAACTCGGCAGAATACAGATCTGCATGATTCAGATCCTCAAATAAGTTTTGCTGGCCCTAGAGTCCATTTTTCCCATGCCCAGGTAAGGAGTAGAATCACAGCCCCACCCACTGTAGAGAGTGTCTTCAGGCCCCATCTGAGGAGAACAGCTCATCACAACTCCTGGAAGCAACACAGCCCAGCAGCACTTGAGAAGAGAGGAGGGTGAGCAGAGCTGATTGCCCCCAGAGCAAAGCGAGTAGTGGGTGTACAGCATTCCCACGTTATGAATAAACAGGGTAATTAACTCATCGCCAAGGCTGAGGGTAACTCCTCCTGCCCCTCCCAACCAAAGAGCCTGCTTGGGAAATTCAGAGTAGCCTGGAATGGCCCCCCTCCCTCCCAGGCAAGGGAGCTGAGACACAGTCCCACCCACTTTGGGAGTGTCTTCTGACCCCATATGACCAGAAGGGCTGGAGACAAATCCTGGAAGCTATGCAGCCCAGAGGCCCTTCAGCTAATAGTTGGTCAGGCAGAGACAACAGTTTTCAGAGTAAAGCCAGTGGCCCTGTTTGGTCAAAGAACTTAGGGTGTGGATCAGCTTGAATTAAAACAACACAGAGCTTTACTGGCTTTAGAGCTGCTTCTCCCACTGTGCCCAGGCAGGGAATCCAATTTGTAGCCAGACTCATTGCTGAATACAGTCATTAGCCTGTCCAACCAGGGAAACCAACCAGAGCACATGGGAGGCTGCATAGTCCATTCAACAGCCCTACATATAGCGGCACTTGAATAGAGAACACAGGCCTTGTCTTCCCCCATCTGCAGAGCAAAACTGGTGGTCTCACCTGACCAGAAAATTCAGTGCACACCCTAGCCGGATTTGGGTCCCCAAACAATGAGCTATACAGGCCCTGGGTCCCATCCTGCTGCCATTCCAGGGCAGGGAAGCTAATTCATAGTTCCATCTACTACTGAATAGAGTACCCAGTCCCAACCATCTAGTAAGCCTGACCAGAGAATCCAGGCAACTGCAGAGCCGATCCTACAGCTTCACTTGGGTAGGGAACCAAGCCATCAGTCCTACCCACCTGTTCTCAGCCAGTGACACACATCCCCATCCCTGTCCTCAGAGCTCAAAGAGTTTGCTTGCCCAAAAACAGACCATAATAGCAGGCCCCACTTGCCCAAGGACACTACCAGCAGACACACTCAGAAACTCAAACTAAGCAGACTGGTGGAGAACTGTCTTTTCTAAAGCAAACCTGTAAAGTCTGGAAGGAGAACCTGACTACTCAAATGCAGATACCAACATAAGGAATCAAGGATCATGAAAAATCATGTAAATACGACACCACCAAAGAAAACTAATAAAGCTCCAATAACTAACCCTAAAGAAATGGAGACCTATGAATTGTCAGACAAAGAATTCAGAATAATCCTCTTAAGAAAGTTTAGTGAACTACAAAAAAGCACAGACAGACAACTAAAGAAAATTAAGAAAACAATGCATGAACAAAATGAGAAGTTTGACAAGGAAATAGCAAACATAAAAAAAAAAAATCCTAGAGTTGACAAATACAATAATTGAACTCAAAAATTCAATAGAGAGTTTCAAAAGTTGACTCTACCATGCAGAAGAAATAACCAGTGACCTGGAAGATGGGACATAGGGAATTACCCATTTAGAGAAGCAAAAAGAGAAAAGAATGAAAAAGACTGAAGAAAGCCTATGGAAATTATGGGACACAATGAAAAATTAATATTCACACGATGGCAGTTCCAGAAGGAGAAGAGAAAGAGAAAGGGAAATAAAGTGTATTCAAAGCAATAATGTCTGAAAACTTCCTGAACCTGGGGAGAGAAATGGACCTCCAGATCCATGAGGCACAAAGGACCCCAAATACATTGAACCCAAACAGGACTACACCAAAAATCATTATAATTAAATTGTCAAATGTCAAAGACAAAGAAACAATTTTAAGATAAGCAAGAGAAAAAAGAGAAGTTACATAGAAGGGAACCCCCATAAGACTTGGTGGATTTCCCAATAGAAACTTTTCAGGTTGGGAAAGAATGAGATGACATATTCAAAATATTGAAAGAAAATAGCTGTCAAGCAAGAATTTTATAATCAGTGAAGCTGTCCTTCAGAAATCAAGGAGAGGTAAAGACTTTCCCAAAGAAAAAAGCTGAGAGAGATCATTACTACCAGACCTGCTTTACAAAAAATGCTAAAGGGAGTTCTTTGAGGGAAAGTAAAAGAACACTAATTAACATCATAAAAACATAAAAAGGTAGAGTAAATTTCACCAGCACTGGCAAATATATAGTCATAGTTAGATTCTGCAATATGGTAATAGTGGTGTATAATTAACTTGCAAATTTAATTTAAAAGTTAAAAATAAAAACCAAACATAGTAAAAAAAATAGTCACTACAATAATCTGTTATTAATTACATAATATAAAAAAACACATAAATTGTAACAGCAATAACCTAAAATGTGAGAGAGAGGGGAAGTAAAAGTATAAAGTTTATAAATTCTATTGAAGTTAAGTTGTGATCAGTTTAAAATAGGGTGTTACAGGTTTAAGATATTTTATGTAAGCCTCATGGTAACCACAAGGGAAAATTCTGTAGTAATTACACGAAGAACACGATAAAGAAGTCAAAGTATACTGATACCAAAGGATATCAAAACAAAAAAAAAGATAGCAGTATGAGAAATAAGGAACAATGGATCTACAAAACAAACAGAAAAAAATTAAAAAATGACAATAGTGAGTCATTACATGTTAATAATTACTTTAAAATAAACAAATTAAATTCTCCAATTAAAAGATACAGAATGGCTGAATGAATAAAAGAACAAGATCCAACAATACGCTGCTTATAAGAGATTCACTTTACCCATAAAAACACACAGAGATTGAGAGTGAAGGGATGGAAAAAGCATTTTAAGCAAAGGATAACCAAAAAAAAGCAGAGGTAGCTATATTTACATCAAACAAAGTAGACTTCAAACTAAAAATGGTTAAAAGAGACAAAGAGGGTCATTATATAATGATAAAGGGGTCAACACATCAAGAAGATGTAACAATTGTAAATATTTATGTGCCCAACACTGGAGACACCTAAATATATAAAGCAAAAACTAACAGAGCTAAAAGGAGAAATAAACAGTAACACAATAATAGTTGAGGACTTTAATATCCCACTCTCAACAAAGGATAGATCATCCAGATAAAGAATCAATAAGGAAACAGCAGATTTGAAAAACGCTACAGACCAAATGGACATAACAGACATATACTGAACATTTTATCCAATAACAGCAGAATACACATTCTTCTCAAGCACATGTGAAACATTTTCTAGGAGAAACCATATGTTATGCCACAAAACAAGCCTTAAAAAATTCAAGCAGATTGAAACCATCCCAAGCAACTTCTCTGACCACAGTGGCATGCCGTTAGAAATTAGTAACAAGAGGAAAACTGCAAAATTCATGAATATGTGGAATTTAAAGAACACTCTCCTGAACTACCAATGGATCAATGAAGAAAGTAAAGGGGGAATAAAAAAGTTTCTTGAGACAAATGAAAATGGAAACACACATACCAGAACTTGTGGGATGCAGCAAAAGCAGTTCTAAGAGGGAAGTTCATAGCAAATAAACATCTACATTAAGAAGCAAGAAAGATATCAAATAACCAAAATCTATGCCTTAAGGAACAAGAAAAAAAAGAAACTGAGCCCAAAGTTAGCCCAAAAAATAATAAATATTAGAGCAGAGATAAAAGAAATAGAGAACAGAAAAACAATAGAAAAAATTAACCAAACTAAGAGGTGGTTCTTTGAAAGATAAACAAATTGACAAACCCTTAGCTAGACCAACCAAGGAAAAAAGAGAAAGGACCCAAACCAACAAAATTATAAATAAAAGAGACATTATAACTTATACCTAAGAAATTCAAAGGATCCTAAGAGGCTACTATGATCAACTATATGCCAACAAACTGGAAAAACTAGAAGAAATGAAAAAATTCTTAGAAACATACAACTTGCCAAGACTGACTCAGGAAAAAATACAAAATCTGAATAGACCAATTACTAGTAGAGAAATTGAATCAGCAATCAAAAATCTCCCAACAAAGAAAAGCCAAGGATCAGATGGCTTCACTGGTGAATTTTACCAAACGTTTAAAGAGTTAACACCAATTCTTCTCAAACTCTTCCAAAAAATTGAAGAGGCGGAAACACTCCCAAACTCATTTTACAAGGTCAGCATTATCTGATACCAATACCAGAAAAGCTCACTAATAGAAAAGAAAACTATAAGCCAATATTCCTGATGAACACAGATGCAAAAACTTCTCAATAAAATACTAGCAAAACAAATTAAGCAGCACATTAAAAGGACAATTCACTATGATGAACTGGGATTTATACCTGGGATGCAGGGATGGTTCAACATATGCAAAGCAATTAATATGATACATCATATTAATAGAATGAAAGAATCATATAATCATTTCAATACATGCAGAATTTGACAAAATTCGACATCTATTCATGATAAAAACTTAACAAATTAGTCATAAAAGGAACACATTTCAATATAATAAAGGCCATATATGACAAGCACACAGCTAACATCATACTCAATGGTGAAAGGTTGAAAGGTTCTCCTCTAAGATCAGGAACAAGACAAGGGTGCCCACTCTCACCACTCCTATTCTACATAGTAGTGGAAGTCCTAGCTAGAGTAATTAGGCAAGAAAAAGAAATAAATGGATCAGAGTTAGAAAAGAAAAAGTAAAATTTTCTCTATTTGTAGACTAAATGATTTATATATAGAAAATCCTAAAGACTCAACCAAAAAGTGTTAGATCTAATCAACGAATTTAGTAGTTACAGGAGACAAAATTAACATACAAAAGTCAGTAGCATTTTTATACACTAACAATGAATTTTCTGAAAAATAAATAAAGAAACTGATCCCATTTACAATAGCATCAAAAACAATAAAATACTTAGGAATATATTTAACTAAGGAGGTGAAAGATCTCTATACACAAAACTACAAAACATTGATGAAGAAAATTTAAGAAGACCCAAATAAATGGAAAGATATTTCGTGCTCATGGATTGGAGGAATTGATATTGTTAAAATGTCCATACTACCCAAAGCAATCTACAGATTCAACATAATCCTTATCAAAATTCCAATGGCGTTTCTCACAGAAATAGAACAATCCTAAAATTTATATAGAACCACAAAAGACCCCGAATAGCGAAAGCAATCTTGAGAAAGAAAAACAAAATTGGACATATCATGCCCCCTGATTTCAAACTGTATTACAAAGCTATAGTAATCAAAATTGTATGGTATTGGCATAAAAACAGATACATATATCAATGAAACAGAAGAGAGATCCCAGAAATAAATGCGTGCATATATGGCCAATTAATTTATGACAAAAGAGCCAAGAATATACAATGGGAAAAAGACAGTCTCTTCAATAAATGGTGTTGAGAAAACTGGACAGCCACATGCAAAAGAATGAAACTAGACCACTATCTTAACACCATACATAAAAATTAACTCAAAATGGATTAAAGACTTGAATGTAAGATCTGAAACCATAAAATAAAACTCCTAAAAGAAAACATAGGTAGTAAGCTCCTTGAACTCGGTCTTGGTGATGATGTTTTTGGATCTGACACCAAAAGCAGAAACAAACAAGTGGGACTACATCAAACCAAAAAGCTACTGCAGAGCAAAGGAAATCATCAACAAAATAAAAAGGCAACGTACTGAATGGAAGAAAATATTTGCAAACCATATATCTGATAAAGAGTTAATATTAAAAAAAATAAAGAACTCATAAAACTTAATAGGAAAAAAAACACAAATAATCCAATTAAAAAATGGGCAGAGGATCTGAACAGACGTTGTTCCAAAGAAGGCATATAGATGGCCAACAGGTACATGAAAAATACAGAACATCACTAATCATCAGGGAAATGTAAATGAAAACCACAATTAGATATCACCTCACATCTGTTAGAAAGGCTATCATCAAAAATACAAGAAATAACAAGTGTTGGTGAGGATGTGGAGAAAAGCAAACCTTTATGCACTGTTGGTGGGAATGTCAAGTGGTGCAGATACTATGGAAAACAGTATGGAGGTTCCTCAACAAATTAAAAATAGGACTGCCATATAATCCAGCAATTCCACTTCTGGCTACTTACCTTAAGAAAACAAAAACTCTAATTCTAAAATATATATGCACCCTCATGTTCATTGCAGCACTGTTTACAATAGCCAAAATATGGAAACAACCTAAATGTCCATCAACAGATAAATGGGTAAAGAATATGTGGCATACATATACAATGGAACATTATTCAACCATAAACAAGAATGAAATCTTGCCATTTGCAACAACACAGATGGACCCTGAGAGCATAGTGCTAAGTGAAATAAGTCAGACAGAAAGACAAATAGAATATGATCTCACTTATACATGGAATCTAAAAAAAACAATAATAAGCTCATAGATACAGAGAACAGATTGGTGGTTGCTAGAAATGGGGAGTGGGGGGTGGGTGAAATGGGTGAAGGGAGTCAAAAGGTACAAACTTTCAGTTATAAAATAAATAAGTAATGGGGATGTAATATACAGCATGGCAACTATAGTTAATAATACTTTATTGCATATTTGATAATTAGGAGAGTAGATCTTAAAATTTCTCATAACAGGAAAAAAAATCTGTAACTATGTATGGTGACAAACATTAACTAGACTTGTGGTGATCATTTTGCAACATATACAAATATTGAATCAAAAAATCAATATCTTATTAAAAGTTTATTAAATATGATTTTTATATAATGTTAATTACTTTCATAAAAATTCATAGTAAAATCTACAATATTCAGGTATTATAGTTTTTAGTTCATGTGTTCAGAATTTGGCACAGAGTTATTACCAAATTACCTACCAAACAGATTGAGCTCTGTTTGGTAATCCTTTCTAAAAACGTCTGAATTTATTTTGCTCTCTTAGTAAGTATAGCCTCATTACTATAACTGAACTTCTGTTTGATAACAAAGACACTCTAGGATTTTCAGGGCATTATTCTGAAAATCAAGATACCATATAAAGCCACAGTTGCACATGGTATAAGTGACTCAGCTACCTACGTATCAACTTTGAGACAAACCCAAAGACTGCTTTTCACAATATTGATTTTAAGTCCATATATATTCTTATGCTATTTCTATTTCTGATAAAATGTCTGTAGTCTAATGATAACTAATTACAACATCTAGTTAAGATTTTATAATAATAAATATATTAGCTCAGGCTGCCATAAAAAAAAAATGCCATAGGTTGGTGGCTAAAACAACAGAAATTTATTTTCTAACAAATTTAGAGGCTGGGAGTCTGAGATCAGCATGCCAGCATGATCAGGTTCTCGTGAGAGCTCTCTTCCTCCTAACTTGCAGACCACCACTTTCTCGCTGTGTCCTCACATGAGAGAGACAAAGAACTCTGGTCTCTCTTCCTCTACTTATAAATACAATAATCATATTGGATTAGGGTGCTACCCTTATGACCTCATTTAACTCTAATTACCTCCTAAAGACCCCATCTCCAAATACAGTCACAATGGGGGTTAGGGCTTCAATATATGAATTATGGGGAGGACACGATTCTGTTCATTGCATAAACACCAATCTCTGCTACACTCACTGTTATGTCCTTTACCGATTTCTTTACCATAATTTTCAAAAATTGAATTCTTGTAGGAGATGAGGGAGAAACTAAAAAAGACAGAGAATCAACACTAGGGAAAGCATCTGCAATTATATAAAAAGAATATAGCTCATTTTCATTACAAGAGACTCTAACAAAATATACTCAGCAGTCTAAAACCACTAACACCTCTGGGATACACTGTCAAAAGGCTACTTATCCATAAGAAATAAGTATTATAGTGAAATTAAAACTGTTTCACCACATATAGAGCCTTCTGTCTACCTGAGTCTAAATAGCCAAGTAATTAAGTACCCATTATTTTCTTGTGTTTATCAACAAGGATAGAATATTCTAGTCTTTGCCCATAATGTATATTATTTGAATTAGAGGTAAAAAAGAAAGAAAGAAAGGAGAATAAAAAATGGACTATAGCTTCTGCCATCCTCCCAAGATATAATGAATTTATTTCCTTGAAAATGTGACTGAGGCTAAAGAAGAGAAAACACTTTTTAAATGCTACAAAATGTTCTGCTTTATCAAGAATTTTATAGTTTGTTATTCTTCTGCCCATCAGGTGATCTTTCAGGCAGCAGCAACCATTTTATTCCAAACTTTTTCTTATGATTTAAATCTAGAAGGTGCTTACCTGCCTGAGAAAACCAGAGGTTAGCATGAATAGCCCTGGGTTTTCTTCATCAATCTACAATGAGCTTGTTGAGATAAGCTAAATGACACCCTCAGTTCTCAAGACAAATTACCTGGTAAAGGAAGAGCCAAGAGTTGATTAGAGGGTATCACGTGATTCCTTGTCCTTTGATGTCAGATATTCAAGGCCCATGGGGATTGGTATTGGGGTATTTATTTATTTTTAATTTTTATTTATTTATTTATTTTTCCCCCAAAGTCCCAGTAGATAGTTGTATGTCATAGTTGCACAGCCTTCTAGTTGCTGTATGTGGGACGCAGTCTCAGCATGGCCAGAGAAGCGGTGCATCGGTGCGCATCCGGGATTCAAACCCAGGCTGCCAGCAGCAGAGCACGCACACTTAACCGCTAAGTCATGGGGCCGGCCCAATTTATTTTTAAAAGGTGGTGCTATCCTCATGCGACACAAATATTCATGGATGTCTTCAGCTGTGACTACATGTCAGGTCAGATTGAGGTGATAGAACCCATGGCTGAACAGAAAGAACTTATTGTAACTTGATAGAGTGGAACAACTGGAAAACAATGCAAGTTGGCCCTTCCCTCTGAAGATAAATGTGATAGCTGTTATAGGGGAAGCTGCAGTATTATGCAGGAAATGGCCAAGTCTACAGGTACTGATTCTCCAGAAACAAGCCTTCTTGTATGAGATAAGAAAGGAGGCCCTGGAACCAGGAATTCCTTCTCACTGAAGAGATCTAGGCAAGACCTCATTCTAGAGCTTTTGAGCTGAGGCAAAAAGAGACACAGGATAGAACAAATTTTAGACTTGCTAATCATCTTGCATGGGCAACAAAAAATGACTACATTACTTTCTCATTTGAAGATTTATCTGTGAACTTCACTCAGAAGGAACAGCAATTTCTGGGTCCCTATCAGAAGTACTTATACAAGGAGGTCATGTTAGAGAATTAGTTATTGGACTGCATGTGATCTCTACACTGGATCAAAGAGAAGAATCATGGATAGGAGATGGAGAAATTCCAAGCTAAGACTTTTCAGGCTTTCACTAAAGGAACTCCCAGAAGATGAACTTCAGGAAAAAATAGAATGATACCAGAAAGACGGTCTGAAGAAAAAGAAGGAATGATGATGACAAGAAGGAAATATGGGGTTCAGCTAAATATTTTTAGTATAAAGTAAATATATCCCTATATAAAATTATGATGTCAAATTTGGGGAGTTATCAAAAGTACCAAACTAAAATACTGGATGAAATTAGCATGTATATTAAGGAAAGGATGACTGAAGCTAACGTTTGAAATTCCAAACTGTTTGGAAAAGAGTTTAACTGTTCAATTTTAGACTTTGTAAAATTAACTGTTTAGGGTGAAATTTCCAGAATAATCACTAAAAGAATAAACAGTAGACAGAAAAAGATACATGAAAAATATATTTAAAGAATCTAAAATCAAGAAAATGAAAAAAGGAGCACGGAAAAAAGCACAGAAATAGGTATGCAAAAATCGTATATATTACTTCATTAAACAAATGGAACAAACTCACTGTTTCAAAGGCAGAGATTGTAACATCGGATTTAAAAACCCTGTAATACGGTATTTATCAGACACAGCTAAGGCACAGGGGCAAAGAAAGATGGAACGTAAAAGGATGTGAAAAGATATAACAGGCATAACCTGACCATAAGAAAGTCGGTATAACTATTTGGCTATAATAAAATAGGTTTTAAGACTCAAGCATAGAGGAGAGGAATCAAGATGGCTGTGTAAGCAGACTCTGAACTCACCTCCTCCTGCGGACACAGCCAATTTACAACTACTCGTGGAAAAATTACCCCTGAGACAGAACTGAACACTGGATAAGAGGAACTCCTGCAACAACGGACAAACCTAATTGAGGTGGAAGAGGTAGAAACTCCTTCTGGAGAGAAAAACTGCTGCCATCACAAGCCGCGGCACTTCACGGCCACCCAGGAGCAGCACAAAGGTACACAGCCCTCCCTGGAGGAGCGGGGCCCTGAGCTGGGGAGCGCTTCCACTGTGGGCATTTCGTGGACCAAGCACAATTGAGACAAGTGGCATAATATCTGACTTTGCCTGCTACTAAAACATTGGGGAGTACCCCCAGAAAAGCTGGTTTACAACGAAATTAAAACCGGCTCTTAAAGGGCCCACACACAAACTCACCCATTTCAGAAAGCAACCTAAAATTACCACAAAGAAAGGCGCACAGTGCTTTGGTGAAAAGAGACTCACCTGATAGGCTCTGAGTGCATCGCAGTCAAAGGTGAGACCTTTCCAGGGACTGGGACATTGGCGGCGGACATTGTTGTGGCCTGGTGTGGGCGTGCTGACACAGACACCATTGGAGTTCTCCCTGGGGCCTGCTAGCCCAGGGTCTGCACCACCCATTAGAGCACCGACTTACTCCAGCTCAGCCAGGGCAGGCAGCCCACCCTAGAGACTGGCCCCACCCAACAACAAGCCCTCAGGCAACTTGTGGGCCTGCTTAGATTGGTGACTGGATTCTCTGAAGCCTGGCAACTGAGCCCATTTCAGTGGGGCAGGGCATGCACAAGGAGCTGGTGGAGAGTGTGGGGCAGTGGTGGAGTGTGTGGGACTCCCGCCTTGGAGAGACTGGGTCCGCTTCAGGAGGTCGGGGTACACACAACAGGCAGGACTGTGTTGACTATGTGTGTGGACCTGTGGGCGGCAAGGCTTGTCAGCTGCAGAAGACTTGTGCTTCACAAAGACACACATGGGGGCTTGCCCGACCTTCCAAAGCCTGAAAGAATTGGGTGGTCCCATGCCTGAGGCCAGCCCCACCCAGCTGCAATCCTCAGAGAGCTGACAAGAGACCTAAAGGCTGGAGGCTTATAGAAATTGTAAGCCCCTGAACCTAACAACCTGCCAGGCTGGGGGCCTACAAACTTACAAGAAATACTGAAACATAAATGTGGTATTAGAAATTGCAGCCAACTGAGCTGGGGCTCCCCACACCCAATAAAGAGACTGAAGGGCCCACAACAACTACAAGCAGGTGAGAATTACAACAGCTGGCCAGGAGCATAACTCAGCCTCCCTGGGCATCTACGGGGGGACAAACAGGCCACAACAGAGGGATACATGTAGCCCCCAAAGGGGTCACCCCTGGAACATTGAGAACTGAGGAAAGCACACTGAACGCCTCCTAAGGCATCACTTACATAAGGTGATGGAGCACGAGACATAGCTGACCTACCTAATATGCAGGCACAAGCATATGGAAAGAGGAAAAATGAGGAGGCAAAGGAATACATTACAAGTAAGGACACAGGACAAAACTCCAGAAAAAGGAACTAAGTGAAAGGGAAACGAGCAACCTACCCAACAGAGAGTTCAAACAAAGAGTGTGAAGTATGCTCACTGATCTGGGGATAAGAATAGATGAACTCAGTGAGAATGTCAACAAAGAACTAGAAGATATAAAAAAGAACCAATCAGAAATGAAGAATACAATACTGGAAATGAAAAATTCACTAGAGGGACTCAAAAGCAGAGTAGAGGATACAAAAGAATGGATCCACGAGCTGGACGAAAGACGAGAAGAAATCACCCAAGATGAATAGGTAAAAGAAAAAAGAATTAAAAAGAGTGAGGACAGCCTAAGGGACCTCTGGGACAACATCAAGCACACTAACATCCATGTTATAAGTGTCCGAGAAGGAGAAGAGCGAGACAAATGGGCAGAGAATCTATTTGATGAAATAATAGATGAAAACTTCCCTAACCTAAGGAAGGAAACAGATATCCAGGTACAGGAAGCACAGAGAGCACCAAACAAGATAAACCCAAAGAGGCCCACACCAAGACACATCATAATCAAAATGTCCAGAATTAAAGATAAAGAGAGAATCCCAAAAGCCGCAAGAGAAAGGAAAGTTACATACAAAGGAAACCCCATAAGGTTATCAGCTGACTTCTCAGCAGAAACATTACAGGCTAGAAGAGAGTGGCACGATATATTTAAAGTGCTAAAAGGAAAAAACTTACAGCCAAAAATTCTCTACCCACCAAGGTTATCATTCAAAATGGAAGGAGAGATCAAAATTTTCCCAGACAAGAAAAAATTAAAGGAGTTTGTCACCAAGAAACCAGTGCTACAAGAAACGTTAAAGGGACAGATTTAAGGGGGAAAGAGAAGACCACAAATAGGAAAAATTATCTATTTCCATGATAAGAGGGTATCAGATACAAATGCACAAAAAAGAGCTTACATATGATATCAAAAACATAAAATGTGGGCCGGCCCCATGGCTTAGCGGTTAAGTGCGTGCGCTCCGCTGCTGGCGGCCCGGGTTCGGATCCCGGGTGCGCATTGACTCACGGCTTCTCCGGCCATGCTAAGGCCGCGTCCCACATACATCAACTAGAAGGATGTGCAACTATGACATACGACTATCTACTGGGGCTTTGGGGGAGAAAAATAAATAAATAAAAATTATAAAAAAAAAAACATAAAATGAGAGAGGAGGGGAGTTAAAGAGTAGCGCTTTCAGACAGAGGTCAAACTAAAGAGACCATCAATTCTGTATAGAAGGAGAAAGGAAAAGAGAAGGACTACTAAAACACTAAGAGAAAAAAAAAGTTAAAAAATGGCAGTAAATACATACTTATCATTAGCAACTTTAAACCTCAATGGACTAAATGCTCCAATTAAAAGGCATAGGGTGGCTGAATAGATATAAAAACAAGAGCCATATATACATGCTGCATACAAGAGACACACTTCAGACCTAAAGACACTCACAAACTGAAAGTGAAGGGATGGAAAAAGATACTCCACGCAAATGGTAATGAAAAGAAAGCTGGGGTAGCGATACTCATATCAGACAAAATAGACTTTAAAACAAAAACTGTAAAAAGAGACAAAGAAGGGCATTACATAATGATAAAGGGTACCATCCAACAAGAGTATATAATGCATGTAAATATCTACGCACCAAGAGCAACTAAAAATATAAAGCAATTATTAACAGACATAAAAACAGAAATAGACAGTAACACAATAATAGTAGGGGACTTTAACACTCCACTTACACCAACGGAAAGATCATCCAAACAGATGATCAATAAGGAAACATTGGCCTTAAGTGACATACTAGAACAGATGGACCCAGTATATATGTACAGAGCATTCCATCCAAAAACCAAAGAATACACGTTCTTTTCTAATGCACATGCAACATTCTCCAGGATTGATCATATATTAGGCCACAAAACAAGTCCACATAAATTTAAGAAGATTGAAATAATACCAAGCATCTTTTATGACCACAATGGTATGAAACTACATATCAACTATTGAAAGAAAACCAGAAAATCCAAAAATACGTGGAGATTAAACAAAATGCTACTGAACAACCATTGGGTCAAAAAAGAAATCAAAGGAGAAATCAAAAACTACCTGGAGACAAATGACAATGAAAATACGACATGCCAGAATTTATGGGATACAGCAAAAGCTGTTCTAAGAGGGAAGTTTATAGCAATACAGGCCTATCTCAACAAATAAGAAATGTCTCAAATAAACAATCTAACATTGCACCTAAAGGAACTGGAAAAAGAAGAACAAACAAAGCCTAAATCAGTAGAAGGGAAATAATAAAAATCAGAGCAGAAATAAATGAAATAGATACGAAAAAATCAATAGAAAAAATTAATAAAACCAAGAGCTGGTTCTTTGAAAAGATAAACAAAATTGAGAAACCTTTAGCTAGACTCACCAAGAAAAAAAGAGAGAAGGCTCAAATAAGTAAAATCAGAAATGAAAGAGGAGAAATTACAACAGACACCTCAGAAATACAAAAGATTATAAGAGAATAATATGAAAAGCTATATGCCAACAAATTCGACATTCTGGAAGAAATGGATAAATTCTTAGAATCATACAACTTTCCAAAACTGGATCAAGAAGAAATAGAGAATTTGAATAAACCAATCACCAGTAAGGAGATCGAAACAGTAATCACAAACCTCCCCAAAAATAGAAGTCCAGGACCAGACGGCTTCCCTGGTGAATTTTACCAAACATTCAAAGAAGACTTAATACCTATACATCTCAAGCTCTTCCAAAAAATTGAGGAGGGTGGGAAGCTCCCTAACTCATTCTACGAAGCCGACATTACCCTGGTACCAAAACCAGACAAGTACAACACAAAAAAAAGAAAACTACAGGCCAATATCACTGATGAACATCGATGCAAAAATCCTCAACAAAATACTAGCAAATCGCATGCCACAATACATTAAAAAGATTATACACCATGATCAGGTCGGATTTATTCCAGGGATGCAGGGATGGTTCAACATTCACAAATCAATCAACGTGACTCACCACATTGATAAAATGAAGAATAAAAATCACATGATCATCTCAATACATGCAATGGAAGCATTTGACAAGATACAGCATCCATTTATGATAAAAACTCTGAATAAAATGGGTATAGAAGGAAAGTACCCAAACATAACAAAGGCCACATATGACAAACCCACAGCTAATATCATCATCAATGGTGAAAATCTGAAAGCTATCCCTCTAAGAACAGAAACCAGACAAGGATGCCCACTCTCCCCACTCCTATTTAACATAGTACTGGAAGTCCTACCCAGAGCAATCAAGCAAGAGAAAGAAATAAAATGGATCCAAATTGGAAAGGATGAATTGAAAGTGTAACTATTTGCAGATGACATGATTTTATTTATAGAAAACCCTAAAGAATCCACCAAAAAAATTTTAGAAGAAATAAACAAATACGGTAAATTGTTAGGATACAAAATCAACATACAAAACTCAGTTGCATTTCTATACACTAACAACGAAGTAGCAGAAAGAGAAATTAAGAATACCATCGCATTTACAATTGCAACAAAAAGAATAAAATACCTAGGAACAAACTTAACCAAAGAGGTCAAAGATCTATACACCAAAAACTATAAAACATTGCTGAAACAAACTGAAGATGACACAAAGAAATGGAAAGATATTCCTTGCTCTTGGATTGGAAGAATTAACATAGTTAAGATGTCCATACTTCCTAAAGCAATCTATAGATTTAATGCAATCCCTATCAAAGTTGCAACAACACTTTTCACAGAAATAGAACAAAGAATCCTAAAATTTATATAGAACAGCAAAAGACCCCGAATAGCTACAGGAATCCTGAGAAAAAAGAACAAAGCTGGAGGTGTCACACTCCCTGATTTCAAAATATACTACAAAGCTATAGTAACCAAAACAGCATGGTGCTGGAACAAAAACAGACACACAGATCAATGGACTAGAATTGAAAGCCCAGAAATAAACCCACACATCTATGGAGAGCTAACCTTCAACAAAGGAGCCAAGAACATACAATGGAGAAAAGAATGTCTCTTCAACAAATGGTGTTGGGAAAACTGGATAGCCACATGCAAAAAAATGAAAATAGACCCTTACCTTACACCATACACAAAAATTAACTCAAAATGGATTAAATACTTGAATGTACGACCTGAAACTATGAAACTTCTAGAAGAAAACATAGGCAGTACGCTCTTCGACATCGGTCTTAGCAACATATTTTCAAGCACCATGTCTGACCGCGCAAGAGAAACAATACAAAAAATAAACAAATGGGACTACATCAAACTAAAAAGCTTCTGCACAGCAAAGGAAACCATCAATAAAATGAAAAGACACCCTAACAACTGGGAGAAGATATTTGCAAACCATACATCTGATAAGGGCTTAATCTCCAAAATATATAAAGACCTCATGCATCTCAACAACCAAAAAACTAACAACCCAATTAAAAAATGGGTAAAAGACCTGAACAGACATTTCTCCAAAGAAGATATACAGATGGCCAACAGGCACATGAAAAGATGTTCAATATCATTAACTGTCAGGGAAATGCAAATCAAAACTACAAGGAGATATCACCTCACGCCCGGCAGAATGGCTATAATTAACAAGACAGGAAACAACAAGTTGGAGAGGATGTGGAGAGAAGGGAACTCTCATACACTGCTGGTGGGAGTGCAAACTGGTGCAGCCACTATGGAAGGCAGTATGGAGATTCCTCAAAAAATTAAGGATAGACCTACCATATGATCCAGCTACTCCACCGCTGGGTATTTATCCAAAGAACTTGAAAACCCCAGTACATAAAGATATATGCACCCCTGTGTTCATTTCATGGTTATTCACAATAGCCAAGACTTGGAAGCAACCTAAGTGCCCATCAAGGGAGGAATAGATAAAGAAGATGTGGTATATACACACAATGGAATACTACTCAGCCATAAGAAATGATGAAATCCAGCCGTTTGTGACAACATGGATGGACATTGAGGGTATTATGCAAAGTGAAATAAGTCAGAGGGAGAAGGTCAAATACCGTATGATCTCACTCATTAAGTAGTAGATATTAACAGCAAGAAACAAATACATAGAGTCAGAGATTGGCTTGTTGGTTACTAGAGGGGAAGAGGGGATGGAGGAGGGCAAAAGGGATAATTCAGAACCTGTATTGTGATCGCTTGTAATTAGTATTTGGGTGGTGAACATGATGTAATCTATGCAGAAATTGAAGTATAATGATGTACACCTGAAATTTATACAATGTTATAAACCAATGTTAGTGCAATAAACAAAAAATTAAAAAAAAAAGACTCAAGCACACTCTCTCCTCAATGGTAACAATGTAAAAGTCTGACAATTCAAAGTGTTGTTGAATATGTGAAGCAAGTGAAATTCTTATTCATTGTTGATGGGAGTGTAAAATGGTCTGACCTCTTTGGACCACTGTTTGGTACTATCTATTAAAATCAAGCATATGCCTATCATTTAAGTTAGTAGTTCCACTCCTTGGTACATACCCAATAAAACGATGGTACATGTCGACTGAAGACATGTATAATAATATTTATAGCATATATATTTATGTTATGACAATAGTATCTCTATCCATTTAATCAATAAATAAATTTTGGCATCAACATAGCAATAAAAATCAAACTTCTAAAACATGCAACAACATGGATTAATCTCCCAGATATCCTGCTGAATAAAAAAAGCCAGACACAAAAAAGAGAAACTGCACAATTCCATTTATATCAAGTTCACGTACAAGGAAAACTTTTTGATGGTCACAGAACTGAGAATACTAGTTATCTCTGGAAGAATAGATTAGGAAGTGGCACAAGGGAAACTTTTGGGATGTTGGAAACGTTCTATATTTTTATCTGTGGTCTTATAAAAACATATACATACAAAAATTCATTAAGCTATACACTTAAATCGAATGCATTTTATGTATTATCTCAGTAAATAAATAATTTAAAAAGACTCACACATGAGTTGATTATAAAAGAGAAAACATAATAATCCCTCTCCCAAAGTGACTGGTGTCTGTTAAAAACTGTTAAAATCCACTAACTCAAATACACGTAGATAACCTCCTCCTTTTTATCTAACTTGATCTACAATTTTGCTATGATTGCTGATTTCTTCATAAAAATTTTCAAAAGGGCAGGGAGAAAGACATTCACAGGGAGAGGGAAAGGAAGTGGATGAAAACAAGATAAAGACTAGAAAAACAAAAATGTGAAACACAAGTTATCCATAGTTGTTAACAAGAAAATATATCCCAATATAATGCAAATATTGGAATAAAATTATTATTTTACATGTAGTACTTTACAACATACAAAGTGCTTCTATTCATATTATCACCTTTTCTGATTCTTGCAAATACCCTGCTATGCAGGCAGGTTATGTATTATTCTCACCTAACAATGAAAAGACTGAGGCTCAGAGTAGTTAAATGACTTGTATGGTGTCAGACACTTAGCAAGGTATATTATTAACTTCATTCTCGTTACACTACAAGACTGACTGGAGAAGATTACATGAATAGGGCAGGAAATGGAGAGGGAAGTTGTTTGTCAATATTCCTGGTACTTACTCAATAATATTTTCTTTTGTTGATTTTCCCCATAAAAATATGATTTGATGTGCTTTCAAGGGAAGAGAACTGACTCTAGTGCTCCTTGAACTAAAACCTACATAATCCTAACTTAACAAGAATGAATAGCTGTTTGGTCATACAACTCTAATATCTTTATTAATGCACATCTTCCTTCCTGTCTGATTCTCATTCAAGATTATATATCTTTACTTGAAGAATAAATAGAGCCTGCTGGAAGCTTATACTCAAAATATTATGTTTTTCATTCTAAATTCATCCCAGGAAATAGTTATTAAAGACATAAAACATTGAATTTTGCTGAATTTCACCTAAAAATACTTAAGTGGTAAAAGTTCATACATTCTGACCTACATACTAAATACTATACCCACAAGCAAGTGTTTCAGAGGATGCCCTTTCCCTTTCATAATTACATAATAAAGAGTTCTCTTCTACATGCTAAGGAAGTTTAGGCAGCACTTATGCCTACGAATAGAACACAGAAATGTTACCAGATATATATTTAATTGTGGTATTCCTTGAGGCACAATTTTTTTCTCATTGAGAAACGCCACTATCCTCATAAAGGAAATTTAAGTTCTATGTTGAGAAAAAGTCTCTGCTCATTAAATGTTAAGGATTCATGAAACAAGGTGAGAAGTTGAATGGATTTGTATTTTGTGTAGAGAATTTAAAACATCTTTTCTTAGTTCTTAACAACAGAAAATTGTACAAAATACTTTGCCTGCAAAGTTTAGTCTTGCTTTTGTTCACTCTCTCAAAAGTTTTATTTCATTGAATGTAGGGTACTGTATGAGAATTATATACCAATTATTTTTCAGTCTGCCCTTTCCCCTTGCTTTTAACACTTGATTGTTTCAGTCTGGCTGACTCTGAAGGTCTTTGGAGATGCTGGTTATCTCCTTATAGTATTCAATCTAGAAGACAGATACAGCTGAATCTGATTCCAAATCTACTCTAAGTATTTTGTCCCTTGCTCTTCTATCTGTTCCTAGAACCAACCTGTGAAGATCACAAACTTCTTCTTCACTGTACCATGATTTAGAAATAAGAATGCAGTAGATGGGTATAAAGGAAATTCCCACTGAAAATTGTATTACAGGTGAGAGCATGAGAAATAAAAGGTGAAGAGGAAGAACAGCTATGTCTTTGGACCACTCATGACTTAGGAAGGTTGTCAAGTGGCAGGGACAGTCTTCTACATTTTTATAAAATAATTGATCTACTTCTTTCATCCCATCCTAAAGTCCCTTGGTTCACCATATGCTATAGTGGGCTGGAGCTAGTGCCTAGAGACCTGCATTGGTTCATCATCAAAAGTAGTTAATTGGCTCCATGATTGACCCCAAAATTATTGTTTTCACCTTTTAGTGCCTGAGTTTCTCCATTTTCTAAATAACTCACTTGATATAAAGTGTTCAAGAGTGTAAAGATGACTATTAGACCAAAATCACAAAAGAGCTTATTGGCATTTGTGTATTTTCAATAATGTTTCTCTGAGAACATTCTTCCCCTTTGGTATTGCCAGCTTTGAAATGAAGCTAAAAAGAAAAAAGATGTTGTCTGATACATTCCTGAATCCCCATCAATGCCAAACACAGTGTTTTGCATATAACGTAGAAAAATGTGTATTCAGTGAGCGAATAAATAAATAATAGATAGTAAAAATAGATTTGTTAATTAGTCTTGATCCATTTTGTAAATGACATTCCTGTGAGGGACTTGGTACCTAATGCCTGAGAAAGTTAATAAAGACACTCTCAAAAAGAATCCTTTACTTCTTTATTCAGTAACTGGTAGGATCAAATCATATGCTTTAAACTGCAATAAATGTCAGAGTCCTGAAAACTACATGGCTAACCCGATGTTATAAAAGGAAAAAGATGTCATCATATTCTCAGCATGTGATGATCCCTTTTTCCCTCCCCTTCAATCTACAGCAAGTAAAACATCCATGACCCAACAAAGGCTATACTGCCAAACACACTAGGCTGCCAGAGAGATACACATTGGTACATACAAAGGTGGGTGCATTGGAGCCAACTAGGGGAACAGTGGAGGCAGTGCCCAGGATCCTAACGCCCTGGCCACAGTAGCTGAGCCATCCACTCCCATCCAGAGAGAACAGGGTGGGCAGCAGCAGAAGTATATGTGCAACTCCAGCCTCCAAGTTGTGGTGACACTTGTGGCGATGGGAGGCAAAACAGCAGAAGTAGAGCCCGAGGGCCCCAGCCTCTGCTCAGAGTCTGGTTGTAGCAGTAGAGGCACATACACAACTCTGATATCCCAGCTGTAGCAGCACCTGAAGCCACAAGAAAATGGGCAATAGTGAAGGTGGAGGCTCATGAACTTAGCTCCCTCCCCATCCTTCTCCTCCCCTCATCACAGCAGTAGAGCTTCCGACTAGGTGATCCCAGAAACAACAAACATGTCATTCATTCCTTTACCACTAGTGATGAAGCAAGTGGCTGCAGTGACCTCTGGAGGCAAAGGCAGCAACTATGAAACTACCAGCGACACCCCTAATAGAGGCTGTGGAGGAAAGAACATGCAGATCCTCAAATCTAGCCAGAGACAGATCAGGTAAGAGGAATCAAAAACTATTGCTATAGTGGCACCGACTGAAAAACAAAAGAAAAGGCTCTAATCTTCAATCAATGAAATAGTTGGAATCAAAACAAACACAGCTATAACTAAATAAGAAAAGTTTTTGCTATGACATATGCACCAGCTGAGGAAAAATTGAGCAAGCAACACAAAAAGCCATGGTAACACAACATCACAAAAAGAAAATAACAATTCTCCAGAAATCAAACATAAAGTCATGGAAGAATGTGATCTAACTGATAAAGAATTCAAAATAGCTGTTGTGAAGAAACTCAACAAGCTACAAGAAAACTCTGAAAGGCAGTTCAATGAACCAAGGAATAAAATCAACAAAAAGAAGGAATACTTTACCAAAGAGTTTGAAATTCTAAAAAAGAACTGAACAGAAATTCTGGAGCTAAAAAATGCAATAAATGAGATAAAGGATGCCTAGGAAAGCACTGTAAATAGAGAAGACCGTATGAAAGACAGAATTAGTGAGCTCAAAGATAGAAACCCAGAAATGCTACAAGAGGAGAAAGAACTAAAATTTTTAAAAAATGTAGAGATTCTACAAGAATTATCAAGTAGAGGGGCAAAATAAGGATAACGGGTATCCCAGAAGGAGAAGAGAGAGAGAAGGGAGCAGAGAGCTTATTTAAATAAATAATAGCTGAGAAATTCACAAACCTGGGAAGGGAATTGAATATACATAAAACCATGAAACTAACAGAATAGCTAATTATCTCAGTGTAAAAAGACTTTCTCTCCAAGACACATGACAATAAAACTGTCAAAAGTAAATGACAAAGAAAGAATATTAAAGCCAGCCAAAGGAAAAAAACGTAGACTACAAGGGAACCCACAGTAGGCTATCAGCAGATTTCTCAGCAGAAATTCTACAGGTCAGGAGACAGTGGAATGATGTTTTCAAAATATTAAAAGATAAAAACTATGAGCCAAGAATAATCTATCCAGTAAAATTACACTTAAGATATGAAGGAGAAATAAAGGCATTCCCAGACAAACAAAAGCTGAGGGAGTTCATTGCCACTAAAGCTGCCCTATAAGAAATGTTGAAAGGAGCTCTCCTACCCGAAATGAAAAGGCAAAGGTATACAAAATTGAGCAAGGTGATAAGTAGACAGAATCAGAAAATTGCAACTTTATATCAAAATAGCTTAGTAAAAACTGAATTATAACAGTTATAAGGTTAGAGGTAAAGGAAGCATTAACAATAACTACAACCACTTAAATTTGGTAACAAACTCACAATACAAAACAGCATAATTTTTTATTAACAAATTTTTTTGTGACAACAAAATTTTGTGAAATCAAAAAGAAGGGGGAGAGGAAAAGGATGGAACTTGAACAAGCAAATGAAGATAAGATGCTATCAGCAGAAAAAAGACTATCTCTTCTATGAGACCTTTAAACAAACATCATGGTAACCACAAAACAAAAACTCAGAGCAGAAACTAAACGTAAAAAAGAAGAAATTGAGAAAAACATCACAGAAAACTACCAAACTGAAACGGCAGACCAAAACACAAGAAAAAAGAAACAATGGAAATATAGAGCAACCAGAAAACAAAAATAAAATAGTAGTATTAAATTCTCATATATCAATAATCACCCTAAATTTAGATGGATTGAATTCACCAATCAAAAGACACAGTGTAGCTGGATGGATTAAAAAATAAGACCCAACAACATTCTGCCTCCAAGATATCCAACTCAGATCTAAAGACAAACCTAGGCTCCAAGTGAAGGGATGGAAGATGATACTCCAAGCAAATGGCAACCAAAAGAAAGCCAGTGTACCTATACTTATATCAGACAAAACAGATATCAAGCCAAAAAGGATAAGAGACAAAGATGGACATTATATAATGATAAATAGGACAATAAATCAAGAAGACATAACATTTATTAATATATATGAACCTAACATAGGAACACCAAAATATACAGTGATTATTAGCAAACTTAAAGGGAGAAATTGAAAGCAACACAATAATAGTATGAGACTTTAGTACCCAACTTACATCAATGGATAGATCATCCAGACAGAAAGTCAAAAAGGAAACACTGGCCTTGAAAGAAACATTAGACCAGATGGACTTAACAGATATATATAGAACATCTCATCCAAAACTAGGAGAATAGACATTCTTCTCAAGTGCACGTGGAACATTCTTCCCAAGTGCACAGGGAACATTCTCAAGGATATGTTGGAAAACAA
This sequence comes from Ceratotherium simum simum, assembly GCF_057802395.1. NCBI lineage: Eukaryota > Metazoa > Chordata > Mammalia > Perissodactyla > Rhinocerotidae > Ceratotherium > Ceratotherium simum. The sequence continues at coordinate 61,441,422 of NC_141940.1, forward strand.
AGCAAGTCTCAACAAATTTAAGAAAATTGAAATCATATCAAGCATCTTTTTCAACTACAACAGTTGATCTCTTGTAGTAGAAATCAACTACAAGAAGAAAGCTGGAAAAGTCACAAATATGTGGATACTAAACAACATGCTACTGAACAACTATTGGATCAATGAAGAACTCAAAAGTGAAATCAAACAATACCTGAAGGCAAACAAAAATGAAAACACGACACATCAAAATCTATGGGATGCAGCAAAAGTGGTATTAAGAGGGAAGTTTATAGCAATACACAACTACCTCAAAAAAAACAAGAAAAATGTCAAAGGAACCATCTAACATTATATCTAAAGACACAAGAAAAAGAAGAACAAATGAAGCCCAAAGTCAGTAGAAGGAAGGTAATAATAAAAATCAGAGTAGAAAAAATGAAATAGAGACTAAAAAGACAACAGAAAAGATCAATAAAACTAAGAGCTGGTTCTTTCAAAAGATAAACGAAATTGACAATTTTTTAGCTAGACTCACTAAGAAAAAAAGAGAGAAGCCTCCAATAAATAAAATCAGGAAGGAAAGAGGAGAAATTACAATGGATAAGACAGAAATACAAATGATTATAAATGAATACTATAAAAAACTATATGCCAACAAATTGGATAACCTAGAAGAAATGGATAAATTCTTAGAATCATACACCCTTTCAAAACTAAATAAAGAAGAAATAAAGAATCTGAATAGAACAATCACTATTAAGGATATTGAAACAGTAATCAAAAACCTCCCCAAAAACAAAAGTTCAGAGATGGTTTCTCTGATGAATTCGACCAAACGTTCCAAAAATAATTAACACCTATCCTTCACAAAATCTTCTGAAAAATTGAAGAGGACAGGAAGCTTCCTAACTCATTTTATAAGGCCAATATTACCCTGATACCAAAACCAGACAAGGATAACACAAGAAAAGAAAGTTATAGGCCAATATTGCTAATGAACATAGATGCAAAAATCCTCAACAAAATATTATTAGCCAACCAAATACAATACATTAAAAGGATCATACACCATGATCAAGAAAAATTTATTCCAAAGATGCAAGGATGGTTCAATATCTGCAAATCAATCAACATGATACACCACATTAACAAAATTAAGAATAGAAATCATATGATCATATCAATACCTACAAAGACAGCATTTGACAAGATTCAGCATCCATTTATGATAAAAACTCTCAATAAAATTGGTACAGAAAAAAAGTACCTCAATATAATAAAGGCCATATATGACAAACCCACAGGTAACATTATCTTCATTGGTGAAAAACTGAAAGGTATCCCTCTAAGAACAAAAACAAGACAAGGATGCCCATTCTAGCCACTCTTATTCAATATAAGTCCTAGTCAGAGCCATTAGGCAAGAAAAATAAATAAAAGGTATCCAAATTGGAAAGGAAGAAGTAAAACTGTCACTATTTGCAGATAACATGATTTTACATATAGAAAACCCTAAAGAATCCACCAAAAAGCTATTAGAAATAATAAACAAATACAATAAATTTGCATGGTACAAAATCGACACACAAAAATCAGATGTGTTTCTCTACACTAAAAATGAACTAGCAGAAAGAGAAACCAAGAAAACAATCCCATTTACAGTCACCACAACAAAAAGGTACCTAGGAATAAATTTAACCAAGGAGGTGATAGACTTGCACACTGAATACTATAAGACATTCTTGAAGAATTCTAAGAAGATACAAAGATATGGAAAGATATTCCATGTTCATGAACTGGAAAAATTAACATAGTTAAAAGGTCCATATTACCTAAAGCAATCACCAGATTCAATGCAATCCCTGTTCAAAGTCCCAATGATGTTTTTCATGGAAATAGAACAAAGAATCCTAAAATTTATACGGAACAACAAAAGACCTAAACAGCCAAAGCAATCCCAAGAAAAAAGAACGAAGCTGGGGATATCACACTTTCTGATTTTAAATTATACTACAAATCTATAGTAATCAAAACAGCATGGTATTGGCAGAAAAACAAACACACAGATCAATGGAACAGAATTGACAGCCCAGAAATAAACCCACACATCTATGCACACCTACTTTGACAAAGGAGCCAAGAACATACAATGGATAGAGGAAAGCCTCTTCAATAAATGGTGTTGGGAAAACCAGACAGTCACATGCAAAACAATGAAAGTAGACCACTCTCTTACACCATACACAAAAATTAACTCAAAATGGATTAAAGACTTAAATGTAAGACCTGAAACCATAAAACTCCTAGAAAAAAACAACATAGGCAGTATGCCCTTTGACATCCATCTTAGCAGTATCTTTTTGCATATGTCTATTCTGGCAAGGGAAACAAAAACAAAAATAAACAAATGGAACTACATCAAACTAAAAAGCTTCTGCACAGCAAAGGAAACCATCAACAAAATGAAAAGACAACCTAACAACTGGGAGAAGATATTTGCAAATCATATATCTGATAAGGAGATAATATTCAAAATATATAAAGAAGTCATACAACTCAACACCAAAAAACCAAACAACCTGATTAAAAAATGGGCAGAGGATCTGAACAGACATTTTTTCAAAGAAGATATACAGATTGACAACAGGCACATGAAAAGATGTTCAACTGACATCAGTAATTATTAGGGAAATGCAAATCAAAACCACAATGCGATATCACCTCACGCCCATCAGAATGGTTATTATTAAAAAGACAAGAAATAACAAGTTTTGGAGAGGATGTGGAGAAAAGAAAACCCTTGTACACTGCTGGTGGGAATGTAAATTGCTGCAGCTACTATGGAAAACAGTATGGAAAGTCTTCAAAAAATTAATAATAGAACTACCATATGACCCAGCTATTCCACTTCCGGGTAATTATCCAAAGAATACAACAACACTAATTCCAAAAAATATATACACCCTTCCATTTATTGCAGCATTATTCACAATAGCCAAAACATGGAAACAACCTCAGTATCCATCAATGGATGAATGGATAAAGAAGACGTGGTGTATGTATACAATGGAATACTACTCAGCCATAAAAAATACGATATCTTGCCATTTGCAACAGCATGGATGGACCTTGAGGGTATTATGCTAAGCAAAATAGGTAAGATGGAGAAAAACAAATACCATATGAGTTCACTCATATATGGAAGATAGAAAAAATAACAATAACAAATGAACACTGTAGACAAAGGGAACAGATTGGTGTTTACTAGAGGAGAACGGGGGTGGGGGAAGGGTGAAAGGAGTAAAGGGGGACATTTGTATGGTGACGAATTGAAACTAGATTTTGGTGGTTAACACAATGTAGTGTATACAGAAGTCAAAATATAATGACGTACACCTGAAATTTAAAAAAAAAAAAATAAAAGGAAAAATATATCTGCACGTGTTTATGCAGATAAAATTTTCTAGAAGCATATACAGAAAATGTTACCTCTGGTTAGTGAAATTATAGAGATTATGGATGATTCTTAATTTCTTGCTTTTTTCATCTCCATATTTTCTTAATACACAATAAATGTTACTTTTAAATACATTAAAATTTTCATGAAAGGTATACACATCCCAGCAGAACTAAGTGCCAATTAATTATCCTGAAAGAAGCATTATCTTTAGAAAACACTATTTACAGATATACTCCAGCTAGAAAGTATAGTCTATATCAATTCTAAACTAACACCTTTTCAATAATGGAAAGAACTTGCAAGGCAATACATTTTAAAAAGTGTCATTTTCACTGAATTCAAGTTAGCGTTCTATTGTGCTATGGGACTATAAGCCACATAGCTGAAGAGTACTCAGTGGGGCCCTGACTGGGAACATAAACAGCTGAATTCCCACACATACCTAAAGGTTACTTTATATTTAAGAAATACCTAATTTTCACATGATATTTCACCAGAAAAAAAGTTGAGTTTTATTTCTATCTCCTATAGAAGAGTTCTATGCAATTAAGATATCTTCCTTATAAGTAATTAACATGTAACATGCTATATCCCCCACGCATGGAAGCAGATAAAAAAAAACTGGCAAAGGACTGGTACTAACAGTGTGAGAAATTGGGGAGATTCACAGTTACTGTCAAGCAGTCTCAAAGCAGGTAGTAATTTAATGAAGAGCAAAAGATTCCAAATGGTTGCCAGAGGCTATGTGATGGGAATACTGAACAGCTCAATTGACGCCAGCAGCTTTTCCTCTCAATTTCTTGGATCTCCTTCCACCCTCCTCCCTCCAGCCTGCCTGAAGTCAGGGAATTACGTATTAAGCAAACTCTTAAGCTAAATCTATAATTTTCTAAAGGGGTCAATGCAAACTGAATTACCTCTTAATTTTTGGTCTACCTTTATCTCTTATTAAGGAGGAATATATGTCATCTCTGCTGAAAGAGGCTCCTTCATGTACTGAAATTGTTTTTTCTCTTTACAGCTTTTTGTGTTAGTAATTTATGCATACTACTCATATCAGATATAAACATTCCTTACTGGCTCACTGAAAACTATGATTTAGTGCTCTTGTCAGAGGTGGCATTTGTAATTTAGACATGCGTGGATTTTTATCAGTTTGCAATGTTGTGGATATTAACCAACTTGTCAGAAGTGGCATTTGTAATTTAGACATGTGGATTTTTATCAGTTTGTAATGTTGTGGATGTTAACCAAGAGTATGGTGACTCTAATAAAGCAGAGGCAAATCAGTCATAAAAATATCTCAGCAACCCAAAATCATGATAAATTAAAAATATATTTATAAAAAAAAATCCTATGATTTAGTGCTAGACGTCGTCCTCAGACAATAAGAGCAAATGCAATATACTAACAACTGGAAACATCAAAAAAATCTTTATCTGGTACCTGCATTTCAGATTGTAAACAATTATTTCATTCGAGGACAAGAACAAAAGGAATGTGACCAAAGCTATCAGGATCTCAAAGTGAATTATATATAGTTTTGTTTAGATTTGACATGGAAGATATTTGAACATGCAAAATTGCATCAGACATGCTCTGCATCCTATTGTTTCACTAAAACGTAAAAAATCAAAGCCAGGAGGACTTCCAATTTCCTGCCTGGAATGTAAAGAGCTTAGAAGTCATTGCTCCATCCAAATAATAAGTAAAATCTAAACAAACTGGAAAATCAACAACTGTTCTTAGTTCCATAATAGAAGAGTGGGTCACAGGGAAAGCTGCTGCCCCCAAAACTGGAAAGGCCAACAGGTGGATAAGGAGAATCACAAATTACAAAGAGCATGACCTTTGTTATGAGCAGAAGCTTTCTCGGAAACAAGTATTGGGGTAGAAAACCTAAACCATAATTGATGAATAGATAGAAATTCAGTGTGGATAAGTTTGAGAGTTAAAAACTCCAGTGGGGGGAAAGGGTGGGTCCAGTCATATGGAGTGTGAACTTTTGTGAGTTTTACCAATGGCAGCCCTACCAGGTTTTTAACAGTGAATATCACAGAAAAATCCCTTTATGCCTCCTGCAGAGGGAGACAAAAGGAACCATTTTTAAATACACCAGAGTATTCAGTTCTTAGGAGGCCTAACCTCAAGAAAAACTATTTTACCAGAGCCTTACCCACTGGGGTTTTATCAGAGATTAACCTACCTGGGGGAAGGAAAATACCCTACTCTAGCCTGCTCTACCTTCCATGTGGAGGAAGGGAAATACCAAATTCCAGCCCCCACTAGCCATCCTGCCTCACCAAATGTGGGGGAAAAAACTGTGAGGAACTTATGAAGGTCACAGCCCAAGGTCGCAGGCTCACCTAAAAATAAGGCTTAGTCATAGAAACATAAAATGCTCCCCTTCTCCCCAAAGCTTACCACCAAATCAGTAAAGGCCTATTTACCAGAGTTCCCTTTACCCAGTAGATCATGTCCAGCTTTCAACAAAAAATTACAAAGCATACTAAAAGGAGAAAAACACACGTTTACAGAGACAGAGCAAGCATCAGAACCAGACACGGCTATGGCAGGGATATTGGAATTATCACACTGAGAATTTAAAACAACTGTGTTTAATATGATAAGGGCTCTAATGGAAAAAGTAGGCAACATGCAAAAACAGACGGGTAATGTAAGTAGAGATATGGAAATTCTAACAGAGTCAAAAAGAAAGGTTAGAGATCAAAAACACTGTAACAGAAATAAATAATGCCTTTGATGGGCTCATTAGTAGACTGGACACAGCTAAGGAAAGAATCTCTGAGCTTGAGTATATGTCAATAGAAATTTTCAAAACTGAAAAGCAAAGGGAAAAAAGACTGAAAAAAATGGAACTGAATATTCAAGAACTGTGGAACAACTACAAAGGTGTGACATATGTGTAATGGGAATACCAGAAGAAGAAGAAAGAAAGAAAGGAACAGAAGAAATATTTGAAGCAATAATGACTGAGAATTTCCAAATATTAATGTCCAACATCAAACCACAGATCCAGAAATCTCAGAGAACACCAATCGGGATAAATGCAAAAAAAAAAAAACCTTTACCTAGACATATAATATTCAAATTGAGGAAAATTTAAGAAAATGAAAAAATCTTGAAAGAAGCCAAATGAGAAAAACAGTTTACCTATAGAGAAGCAAAGATAAGAATTATATCCAGGTGAAAGATCTGTACACCGAAAACTATAAAACATTTCTGAAAGAAATTGAAGAAGACACAAAGAAATGGAAAGATATTCCGTGCTCTTGGATTGGAAGAATTAACATAGTTAAGATGTCCATACTTCCTAAAGCCATCTATAGATTCAATGCAATCCCTATCAAAGTTCCAACAACATTTTTCACAGAAATAGAACAAAGAATCCTAAAATTCATATGGAACAACAAAAGACCCCGAATAGCTAAAGGAATCCTGAGAAAAAAGAACAAAGCTGAAGGTATCACACTCCCTGATATCAAAATATACTACAAAGCTATAGTAACCAAAACAGCATGGTACTGGCACAAAAACAGACACACAGATCAATGGAACAGAATTGAAAGCCCAGAAATAAACCCACACATCTATGGACAGCTAATCTTTGACAAAGGAGCCAAGAACATACAATGGGGAAAAGAAAGTCTCTTCAACAAATGGTGTTGGAAAAACTGGATAGCCATATGCAAAAAAATGAAAGTAGATCCTTACCTTACACCATACACAAAAATTAACTCCAAATGGATTAAAGACTTGAATGTAAGACCTGAAACTGTGAAACTTCTAGAAGAAAACATAGGCAGTACGCTCTTCGACATCGGTCTTAGCAACATCTTTTCAAACACCACATCTGACCGGGCAAGAGAAACAATAGAAAAAATAAACAAATGGGACTACATCAAACTAAAAAGCTTCTGCACAGCAAAGGAAACCATCAACAAAACGAAAAGACAACCTAACAATTGGGAGAAGATATTTGCAAACCATACATCTGATAAGGGCTTAATCTCCAAAATATATAAAGAACTCATGCATCTCAACAACAAAAAAACTACCAACCCAATTAAAAAATGGGCAAAAGACCTGAACAGACATTTCTCCAAAGAAGATATACAGATGGCGATCAGACACATGAAAAGATGTTCAAAATCACTAACTATCAGGGAAATGCAAATCAAAACTACAATGAGATATCACCTCACGCCTGTCAGAATGGCTATAATTAACAAGACAGGAAACAACATGTGTTGGAGAGGATGTGGAGAGAAGGGAACTCTCATACACTGCTGGTGGGAGTGCAAACTGGTGCAGCCACTATGGAAAACAGTATGGAGATTCCTCAAAAAAGCAAGGATAGAACTACCATATGATCCAGCTATTCCTTTGTTGGGTATTTATCCAAAGAGCTTGAAAACACCAATTTGCAAAGGTACATGCCCCTCTTTGTTCATTGCAGCCTTATTCACAATAGCCAAGACTTGGAAGCAACCTAAGTGCCCATCAGGGGACGAATGGATAAAGAAGCCGTGGTATATATACACAATGGAATACTACTCAGCCATAAGAAACGACGAAATCCAGCCATTTGTGACAACATGGATGGACATTGAGGGTATAATGCAAAGTGAAATATGTCAGAGGGAGAAGGCCAAATACCGTATGATTTCCTTCATTAAGTAGTAGATAATAACAACAATAAACAAACACATAGGGACAGAGATTGGATTGGTGGTTACCAGAGGGGAAGGGGGGAGGGAGGAGGGTGAAAGGGATAATTCGGTACATGTGTGTGGTGATGGGTTGTAATTAGTATTTTGGTGGTGAACATGATGTAGTCCATGCAGAAATAGAAGTACAATGATGTACACCTGAAATTTTTGCAATGTTATAAACCAATGTTACTGCAATAAAAAAAAAAAAAAAAAAAGAATTATATCCAACTTCTCCTCAGAAAACATGCAAGCAATAAGAGAGCAGAGTGAAATATTTAAAGCCTTGTGGGAAGAAAAAACCCCCACCAACCTAGAATTCTTTATCTTGTGAAATAATCCTTCAAAAGTGAAGGAGGAATAGACTTTCAGACAAACAAAAATTGAGGGAATTTGTTGCAAGTAGACCTGCCTTGCAAGAAATGTTAAAAAATAAGTTCTTCAGAGAGAATGAAAATGATATAGGTCAGAAACTTGGATCTATATAAAGAAAGGAAAAGTATTAAAGAAAGAATTGATAAAAATAAAATATAAACTTTTATTTTTATTACTTGGAATTGATCTAACAGATAACAGTGTGCTCAAAATAATAATAACAAAAATATATTTAATATTTATAGCTTATGTATAAGTGAAATGAATAACAGCAATGATACAAGGGACAGGATGGAGGAATTACGAGTATTTTGATATTATAAGATATTTGCACTATCAGTGAAGTGGTATAGTGTTATTTGAAAGTGGACTGGATTAATTGTAAATATATAAATATATATAAAATGCTTAATTAAAACCACAAAGGCAGAAAAAGAGTGGACAACAAAAATTTGAACAAAGAACAATGGTAATGAATAGAAAACAGTAACAAATACAGTATATATTAATCAAACTATACCAATAATGACTTTAAATGTCAATGGTCTAAATATACCAATTAGAAGAGATTGCCAGAGTGAATCAAAAAACAAGACCCAACATTATGTTGTCTATAAGGAACATACTTTAAATACACAGGCACATATAGAATAAAAGTAAAGGGATGGAGAAAGATATACTATATTTACACTAATCCAAAGAAAGCTGGATAGCTATATTAATTTCAAACAGAGCAGAATTCAGAACAAGGAATTACATAACAAAAAATACGTCAGTGCTCCAAAAGGACATAACAATCTTTAATGTATATGCACCTAACATCACTGCATCAAACTACATGAGGCAAAAACTGATAAAAGTGCAAGGATAAATATAGGAATCGATGTTATATTTGGAGCCTTCAACATCCCTTTATCAGAAATGGACAGTTCAAGCACGCACAAAACCAATGAGGACACAGATGAACTCAACAGCATCATCTATCAACAATAAATAACTGACATCGATAGATTACTTCATCCAAATACAGCAGAATATGCATTCTTTTGAAACTTTCATGGAATATTCACCAATATAGACCATATTCGGGATCATTAAACCCACCTTAGCAAATTTAAAAGAATAAAAGTAATATAATGTCTGCTCTCAGGCAACAATGAAATTAAATTAAGAATCAATAACAGAAAGATACCTGAAAAGTTCAAAAATATTCAAAGATTAAACAGCATACATCTAAATAACACATGGGTCAAAAAAGAAATCTCTAGAGAAATTTAAAAAATATCTTAAATTAAATGAAGGTGAAAATACAACTTCTCAAAATTTGTGAGATGCAGTAAAAGCAGTGCTTAGAGGAAAATTTAAAGCATTGAATGCATATATTAAAAAAATAAAGATCTAAAATCAATAATCTAAGTTTCCACCTTAGGAAACTAGAAAAAGAAGAGTAAATATTAAATCCAAGGTAAGCAAAAGAGAAGAATTAAAAATTAGAGCAGAAATTATGAAACTGAAAACAAGAAATCAATAGAGAAAATCAACAAAACCAAAACTTGGTTCTTCGAAAAGATCAATAAAATTGGTAAGCCTCTAAATAAGCTTACTAAAAGAAAAAGAGAGAGGATCCAAATTACTAATATCAGAAATCAAAGAGGGGACATCACTACAGATCCCACTACCATTAAAAGAATAATAAAGCAATACTATGAATAATTTTATGCTCACAAATTTTATAACATAGATGAAACAGACCAAATCTTTGAAAAACACAATGTGCCAAAACTCACACAGGAAGAAATAAATAATCTGAAGAGGTCTATATATATATTAAAGAAAATTAATCAATGATTAATAACCTTCCAAAACAGAAAGCACCAGGCCCAGATGGGTTAACTGTTGAATTCTGCCAAATATTTGAGGGAAAAATTATACCAATTCTCTACAATCTTTTCCAGAATGCAAAATAGAGGGCACACTTCCTAACTCATTCTACGAGGCCAGCATTACTTAATACCATAGCCAGACAAAACATCACAAGGAAAGAAAACTACATAACAGTATCTCTCATGAACATAGATGCAAAAATCTTTAATAAAATATTAACAAACTGATGTTAAAAATGTATAAAGAATAATTATACATCATGACCAATGGGATTCATCTTAGATATGCAAGGCTGGTATAACATTCGAAAATTAATGAATGTTATCCACCACATCAACAAGCAAAAGAAAATAAATTATACGGTCATATCAAAAGATGCAGAAAAAGCATGAGACAAAATCCAGTACCTATTCATGATAACACTCTCAGCAAACTATGAACAGAGAGGAACTTCCTCAACTTGATAAAAAACATCTACAAACAAATCTACAGCTAACACCATATTTAATGGTGAGAAACTCGAAGCTGTCCCCCTAAGATCAGGAAAGTGGCAAGGATGTCCCTTCTTACTACTCCTTTTCAACATCATACTGGAAGTCCTAGACAATTCAACAAGAGAAAAAAAAAAAAAGAAAAGAAAAAGTATATAGCTTGGAAAGGAAGAAATAAAACTGTCTTTGCTAGCAGATGACATGCTGGTCTATATAGAAAACTAAAAATAATTGAAAAAAAATCCTGGTAATGAGTGATTTTAACAAGTTTGTAGGATACAAAGTTAATATACAAAAGTCAATCACTTTCCTATACAGTAGAAATGAACAAGTGGAATTTGAAATTAAAGACAAAATACCATTTACATTAAGGACTTCAAAAATGAAATAGGCATAAATCTAATAAAATCTGTATAAGAAAACTCCTGGAACTAATAAACGATTATAAAAATGTTGAAAGACACAAGGTTAATATACAAAAGTCAATCACTTTCCTATATACCAACAATGAACAAGTGGAATTTGAAATTAAAACACAGTGCCATTTAATTTAGCACTTCAAAAAATGAAATAGGTATGAGTCTAACAAAATATGTACATGATCTGTATGAGGAAAATTATAAAACTGATGAATGAAATCAAGGAAGGACTAAATAAATGGAGAGATATTCCATGTTTAGGAATAGTAAGTTTCAACATTGTCAAGATATCAGTTCTTCCCAAGTTGATATATAGATTTGATGCAATCTCAATCAAAATCCCAGAAAGTTATTTTGTGGATATTGACAAACTGCTTCTAAAGTTTATATGGAGCGGTAAAAGACCCAGAATAGCCAATACAATATCAAAGGAAAAGAACAAAGTTGGAAGACTGATGCTACCTGACTTCAAGACTTACCATAAAACTACAGTAATCAAGATAGAACAGTATTGGTGAAAAATCAAAAAATAGATCAACAGAACAGAATAGAGAGCCCAGAAATAGACACATATAAATATAGTTAACTGGTAAAAAGAGAAAAAGCAATACAATGGAGAAAGGATAGCCTTTTCAAAAACATTTGGGAATTGTACATTAAAAAAACAATGAGATGACACTACACACTTATTAGAATGGTCCAAATCCAAACCACTGACGACAACAAATGCTGCGAGGATATAGAGCAACAAGAGCTCTCATCATTGCTGGTTGGAATGCAAAATGGTACAGCTACTTTGGAAGACAGTTTGGCATTTTCTTACAAAATTAAACATATCTTACCATATGATCCAGCAATCACACTCCCTGATATTTACCCAAAGGAGTTGAAAACTTATGTGCACACAAATCCTGTACAGATGTTTACAGCAGCTTTATTCACAATTGCTAAAACTTGGAAGCAACCAAGATGTCCTTCAGTAGGTAAATGGATAAATAAACTGTGGGACAACCAGGCAATGGAATATTATTCAGCAGTAAAAAGAAATGAGCTATCAAACCATGAAAACATACGGAACAACCTTAAAAGCATATAGCTAAGTGAAAAAAGCCAGTCTGAAAAGGCTACATACTGCATGATTCCAGCTAAATGACATTTTGGAAAAAGCAAATCTATGGAGACAGTAAAAAGATTAGTAGTTGCCAGCAGTTAGGGCAGAATGAGGGATGAATAAACAGAGCACAGAGGATTTTTAGGGCAGTGAAAGTATTTTATATGATACTACAACGTTAGGTACATGTCATATACATTTGTCAAAACTCAAAGTATGCACAACACCAAGAGTTAACCCTAATGTCGACTATGGACTTTGGGTGTTAATGATGTGTCAATGTAGGTTGATCAATTGTAAGAAATGCATCACTCTGGTTTGGAATGTTGATAGTGAGGGAGACTGTGCATGTGTAGGGGCAGGAGATATATGGGAACTCTCTGTACTTGCTCCTCTATTTTTCTGTAAAGCTAAAACTCCCCTAAATATAAAGTGTGTTAAAAAAAAAAAAACTCAAAACTCTAGTTTCTTTAATGACTCAGGAAAAATTGGGTTCTACAATAAGTATGATTCCTTTTATTAGGGGTTCACTATTCAATTTATATACCTGATATTAAGATATTCTCAGTCTTCTTATACACAGGCCATTCATCTTCTATGCAATGCCATAGGTCACTGACATCTATAACACAGACTGTTAAAATAAGTGCATCGGTATACCCAGTAATAGCATCTGGAACTCTGAGAGCTAAGGCAGTTCCCCAAGTGCCCAACATGCAATCTGAAAGTAAATAACTTACTTTAGTAAATCTGGTACAACCTGTCTGTAAGTAGCAGCTGTAGTCATCCCAATCTGGTATTAACTATCAGGACCAAATCTCCAGCCCCAGAGCTTGAATAAGGATAGAGACCAGGAAGAGTGGCATCCTTTTTTTTTTTTTTTTCAGAAGTGTCTATAGCTATCCTGCTACACTATGCTAACCTTAGATGTGAGATAAAGACACCACAGCCAGTCATCTGTGAAATGTAACTTAAGAGGCACTTGAAAGGGTCCTACCTACAAATACAATTTTTCTCTCCTGTTAATGCATCAAATTTCATAACTGGTGATTTAAACCTAACTTCTTCCAAAACCTATGTATGTATTTTTATTATTTCAGAAAATAGACTATAATGATTACTTGGCCTCTTTCTTGATGTTTTTCTACCTACCATTCTTAACTTATTTTTATGTTTTTTTACTTTTTTTTGTGAGGAAGATCAGCCCTGAGCTAACATCTGCGAATCCCCCTCTTTTTGCTGAGGAAGACTGGCCCTGGGCTAACACATGCCCATCTTCCTCCACTTTATATGGGACCCTGCCACAGCATGGCTTGACAAGCGGTGCGTTGGTGTGTGCCGGGGATGTGAACCAGTGAACCCCAGGCCACCGCAGCGGAGTGTGCGCGTTTAACTGCTTGCGCCATTGGGCCAGCCCCTTAACTTATTTTTAATTTTAAGCCCTGTTCATTCACAAGTCTCTTCCAGAATGATAAATTCAATATTGTCATAGTCACTATAGCAGAATGATTTGCCTATCAAATACAGCGTGCAAAGCCAATGATTTTGACAATGTGAATGTATGTCAGCAATGAAGATGTCCCTAAGTGCCCATTACTGTGAACTTTGCTAATTTTCTAATTTTGCAAGCTCTCCAATTTAATTCATCATTTCCAGATCAACAAATATTTTCTGAAAGAAAATTATCCCCGAATTAATGCTTTCTAAGCTAAGGTATACCTGGTTTTATGTTATTAAAATCCATATATAGACAAAGATAACAATCTTCTAAACCTGTAAGATATAAGTAAGTCCATAAAGAGTAACAATATGGGGGAGAGAAGTCAGGATGGGGGCATAAGCAGACTCTGAACTCACCTCCTCCCGCGGACACAGCCAATTTACAACTACTCGTGGAAAAATTACCCCTGAGACAGAACTGAAAACTGGATAAGAGGAACTCCTGCAACAAAGGACAATCCTAATTGAGGTGGAAGACGCAGAAATTCCCTTCTGAAGAGGAAAAACGCCACCTTTACAAGCCAATAGCTTCACGGCCACCCGGGAGCAGCCCAAAGGTGCCCAGCCCTCCCTGGAGGACTGGGGCCCTGAGCCGGGAGTGCCTCTGCTGTAGGCATTTCGTGGACCCAGCACAATCGAGATGTGTGGCATATCTGACTTTGCCTGCTACTAAAACATGAGGGAGTACCCCCAGAAAACCTGGTTCACAAAGAAATTAAAACCGGCTCTTAAAGGGCCCACGCACAAACTCACCCGTTTCAGAAAGCAACCTAAAATCACCAGAAAGAAAGGTGCACAGTGCTTTGGTGAAAAGAGACTCACCTGATAGGCTCTCAGTGCATTGCGGTGAGAGGTGAGACATCTCCACGGACTGGGACATTGGCAGCGGCCATTGTTGTGGCCTGGTGTGGGAGTGCTAACACAGACACCATTGGAGTTCTCCCTGGGGCCTGCTAGCCCAGGGTCTGCCCCGCCCACTAGAGCACTGACTTAATCCAGCCCAGCCAGGGCAGGCAGCCCAGCCTAGGTACAGGTCCCACCTAACAACAAGCCCTCAGGCAACCTTTGGGCCTGCATAGATTGGTGACTGGATTCTCTGAAGCCTGGCAACTGAGCCCACTTCAGTGGGGAAGGGCGTGCACAAGGAGCAGGTGGAGAGTGTCAGGCAGTGGTGGAGTGTGTGGGGCTCCAGCGTGGAGAGACTGGGTCCACTTCAGGAAGTCGGGGCGCACACAGGGGGCAGGATTGTGTTGACCGTGTGTGTGGACCTGTGGGCGGCAGGGCTTGTCAGCTGCAGAAGACTTGTGCTTCACAAAGACACACATGGGGGCTTGCCCGACCTTCCAAAGCCTGAAACAATTGGGTGGTCCCATGCCTGAGGCCAGCCCCACCCAGCTGCAATCCTCAGAGAGCTGACAAGAGACCTAAAGGCTGGAGGCTTATAGAAATTGTAAGCCCCTGAGCCTAACAACCTGCCAGGCAGGGGGCCTACTCACTTACAAGAAATACTGCAACACAAATGTGGTATTAGAACTTGCAGCAAACTGAGCTGGGGCTCCCCACACCCAATAAAGGGACTGAAGGGCCCACAACAACTACAAGCAGCTGAGAATTACAACAGCTTGCCAGGAGTATAACTCAGCCTCCCTGGGTGGCTACAAGGAAAACAATCATGCCACAACAGAAGGACACACGTAGCCCACATAGGGGTCACTCCTAGAACATTGAGAACTGAGGAAAGCACACTGCAGGCCTCCAAGGCATCATTTATATAAGGTCACCTATCCAAGAGCAGGAGACGTAGCTTACCTACCTAATACACAGACACAAGCACAGGGAGGGAGGTAAAATGAGAAAGAAAAGGAATACATTCCAAGTGAGGGAACAGGACAAAACCCCAGAAAAGGAGCTAAGTGAAATATAAATGAGCAATCTACCCAAGACAGAGTTCAAACAAAGAGTGTTAAGGATGCTCACTGATCTGGGGAGAAGAATAGATGAACTCAGTGACAATGTCAACAAAGAACTGGAAGACATAAAAAAGAACCAATCAGAAATGAAGAATACGATACTGGAAATGAAAAATTCACTAGAGGGACTCAAAAGCAGAGTAGAGGATACAGAAGAACGGATCTGCGAGCTGGATGAAAGACTACAAGAAATTACCCAAGCTGAACAGGTAAAAGAAAAAAGAATTAAAAAGAGTGAGGACAGTCTAAGGGACGTCTTGGACAACATCAAGCGCACTAACATCCATGTTATAGGTGTCCCAGAAGGAGAAGAGCGAGACAAAGGGGCAAAGAATCTATATGATGAAATAATAGATGAAAACTTCCCTAACCTAAGGAAGGGAATAGACATTCAGGTACAGAAAGCACAGAGAGCCCCAAACAAGATAAACCCAAAGAGGCCCACACCAAGACACATCATAATTAAAATGTACAGAATTAAAGATAAAGAGAGAATCCTAAAAGCCGCAAGAGAAAGACAAGTTACATACAACGGAAACCCCACAAGGCTATCAGCTGACTTCTCAGCAGAAACCTTACAGGTTAGAAGACAGTGGCACGATATATTTAAAGTGCTAAAAGGAAAAAACTTACAGCCAAGAATACTCTACCCACCAAGGTTATCATTCAAAATGGAAGGAGAGATCAAAAGTTTCCCAGACAAGAAAAAATTAAAGGAGTTTGTCACCAAGAAACCAGTGCTATAAGAAATGTTAAAGGGACTGATTTAAGGGGAAAAGAGCAGACCACACATAGGAAAAATTATCTATTTCCATGATAATATGGTAATGGATACAAATGCACAAAAAATAGGTTAGATATGATATCAAAAACATAAAAGGAGAAAGGAGGGGAGTTAAAGGGTAGAGCTTTCAGACAGAGGTCAAACGAAATAGACCATCAATTCTGCATAGAGGACTACTAAAACACTGAGAAAAAACAAAGTTAAAAAATGGCAGTAAGTACATACTTATCAACAGCTACTTTAAACCTCAATGGACTAAATGCTCCAATTAAAAGGTATAGAGTTGCTGATTGGATAAAAAACAAGACTCATGTATATGCTGCATACAAGAGACACACTTCAGACTTAAAGACACTCACAAACTGAAAGTGAAGGGATGGAAAAAGATACTCCATGCAAATGGCAAAGAAAAGAAAGCTGGGGTAGCAATACTCACATCAGAAAAAATAGATTTAAAAACAAAAACTGTAAAACGAGACAAAGAAGGGCATTACATAATGATCAAGGGTAAATTTCAACAAGAGGATATAACACTTGTAAATATCTACGCACCCAAATTAGGAGCATGTAAATATATAAAGCAATTATTAACAGACATAAAAAGAGAAATAGACAGTAACGCAATAATAGTAGGGGACTTGAACACTCCAATTACACCAACGGATAGATCATCCAAACAGAAGATCAATAAGGAAACATTGTCCTTAAATGCCACACTTGAACAAATGGACCTAATAGATATATACAGAGCATTCCATCCAAAAACCGAAGAATACACGTTCTTTTCTAATGCACATGGAATATTCTCCAGGATTGATCATGTATTAGGCCACAAGACAAGTCTACATAAATTCAAGAAGATTGAAATAATACCAAGCATCTTTTCTGACCACAACGGTATGAAAGCAGAAATCAACTATAAGAAGAATATCAGAAGAGCCACAAATAGGTGGAGATTAAACAAAATGCTACTGAGCAATGACTGGGTCAACGAAGAAATCAAAGGAGAAATCAAAAAATACCTGGAGACAAATGAAAATGAAAAGACGACATGCCAGAATTTATGGGATACAGCAAAAGCGGTTCTAAGAGGGAAGTTTATAGCAATACAGGCCTATCTCAACAACAAGAAAAATCTCAAATAAACAATCTAACAATGCACCTAAAGGAATTGGAAAAAGAAGAACAAATAAAGCCCTAAATCAGTAGAAGAATGGAAATAATAAAAATCAGAACAGGAATAAATGAAATAGATACTAAAAAAAAATAGAAAAATTAATAAAACCAGGAGATGGTTCTTTGAAAAGATAAACAAAATTGACAAACCTTTAGCTAGACTCACCAAGAAAAAAAGAGAGAAGGCACAAATAAGTAAAATCAGAAATGAAAGAGGAGAAATTACAACAGACACCTCAGAAATACAAGAGATTATAAGAGAATACTATGAAAAGCTATATGCCAACAAATTCGACAATCTGGAATAAATGGATAAATTCTCAGAATCATGCAAACTTCCAAAACTGGATCAAGAATAAAAAGAGAATTTGAATAAACCAATCACCAGTAAGGAGATTGAAACAGTAATCAAAAACCTCCCCAAAAATAAAATTCCAGGACCAGATGGCTTCCTTGGTGAATTCTACCAAACATTCAAAGAAGACTTAATACCTATCCTTCTCAAACTCTTCCAAAAAATTGAGGAAGGGGGTGAGCTCCCTAATTCATTCTATGAAGCCGACATTACCCTGATACCAAAACCAGACAAAGACAACGCAAAAAAAGAAAATTACAGGCCAATATCACTGATGAACATCGATGAAAAAATCCTCAACAAAATAAGAGCAAATAGCATACAACAATACATTAAAACATTATACACCATGAACAGGTGGGATTTATTCCAGGTATGCAGGGATGGTTCAACATTCGCAAATCAATCAACGTGATACACCACATTAATAAAATGAA
Organism: Ceratotherium simum simum; assembly: GCF_057802395.1. NCBI lineage: Eukaryota > Metazoa > Chordata > Mammalia > Perissodactyla > Rhinocerotidae > Ceratotherium > Ceratotherium simum. The sequence goes on from NC_141940.1 coordinate 61,460,099, forward strand.
GAATAAAAATCACATGATCATCTCAATAGATTCAGAGAAAGCATTTGACAAGATACAGTTTCCATTTATGATAAAAACTCTGAATCAAATGGGTATAGAAGGAAGGTGCCTAAACATTAGAAAGGCCATATATGACAAACCCACAGCTAATATCATCCTCAATGGCGAAAAACTGAAAGCTATCCCTCTAGTAACAGGAAACAGACAAGGATGCCCACTCTGCCCACTCCTATTTAACATAGTATTGGAAGTCCTACCCAGAGCAATCAGGCAAGAAAAAGAAATAAAAGGGATCCAAACTGGAAAGGAAGAAGTGAAACTCTCACTATTTGCAGATGACATGATTTTATGTACAGAAAACCCTAAAGACTCCACCAAAAAGCTTTTAGAAGTAATAAACAAATACGGTAAAGTTGCAAGATACAAAAGCAACATACAAACTCAGTTGCATTTCTATACAATAACAACGAAGTAGAATAAAGACAAATTAAGATTACAATCCCATTTACAACTGCAACAAAAAGAATAAAATACCTAGGAATAAACTTAACCAAAGAGGTGAAAGATCTATACACCAAAAACTATAAAACATTGCTGAAACAAATTGAAGAAGACACAAAGAAATGGAAAGATATTCCGTGCTCTTGCATTGGAAGAATTAACATAGTTAAGATGTCCATACTTCCTAAAGCAATCTATAGATTCAATGCAATCCCTATCAAAGTTCCAACAACATTTTTCACAGAAATAGAACAAAGAATCCTAAAATTTATATGGAACAACAAAAGACCCCGAATAGCTAAAGGAATCCTGAGAAAAAAGAACAAAGCTGGAGGTATCACACTCCCTGATTTCAAAATATACTACAAAGCTATAGTATCCAAAACAGCATGGTACCGGCACAAAAACAGACACACAGATCAATGGAATAGAATTGAAAGCCCAGAAATAAACCCACACATCTATGGAGAGCTAACCTTCAACAAAGGAGCCAAGAAAATACAATGGAGAAAAGAAAGTCTCTTCAACACATGGTGGTGGGAAAACTGGACAGCCACATGCAAAAACATGAAAATAGACCCTTACCTTACACCATACACAAAAATTAACTCAAAAGGATTAAAGACCTGAATGTAAGACCTGAAACTGTGAAACTTCTAGAAGAAAACATAGGCAGTAAGCTCTTCGACATTGGTTTGGCAACATATTTTCAAGCACCACGTCTGACCGCGCAAGAGAAACAATAGAAAACATAAACAAATGGGACTACATCAAACTAAAAAGCTTCTGCACGGCAAAGGAAACCATCAACAAAACGAAAAGACAACCTAACAATTGGGAGAAGATATTTGCAAAGCATACATCTGATAAGGGGTTAATCTCCAAATTATATAAAGACCTCGTGCATCTCAACAACCAAAAAACTAACAACCCAATTAAAAAATGGGTAAAAGACCTGAACAGACATTTCTCCAAAGAAGATATACAGATGGCCAACAGGCACATGAAAAGATGCTCAACATCATTAACTATCAGGGAAATGCAAATCAAAACTACAATGAGATATCACCTCCCGCCTGTCAGAATGGCTATAATTAAGAAGACAGGAAACAACAAGTGTTGGAGAGGGTGTGGAGAGAAGGAAACTCTCATACACTGCTGGTGGGAGTGCAAACTGGTGCAGCCACTATGGAAGGCGGTATGGAGATTCCTCAAAAAATTAAGGATAAAACTACCATATGATCCAGCTATTCCACTGCTGGGTATTTATCCAAAGAACTTGAAAACACCAATGCATAAAGATACATGCACCCCTGTGTTCATTGCAGCATTATTCACAATATCCAAGACTTGGAAGCAACCTAAGTGCCCATCAAGGGACGAGTGGTTAAAGATGTGGTATATATACACAATGGAATACTACTCAGCCATAAGAAACTATGAAATCCAGCCATTTGTGACAACATAGATGAACATTGAGAGTATTATGCAAAGTGAAATAAGTCAGAGGGAGAAGGACAAATACTGGATGATCTCACTCATTAAGTAGTAGATAATAACAACAACAAACAAACACATAGAGACAGAGATTGGATTGGTGGTTACCAGAGGGGAAGTGGGGAGGGAGGAGGGCGAAAGGGATAATTCGGCATATGTGTGTGGTGATGGGTTGTAATTAGTAGTTGGGTGGTGAACATGATGTAATCTATGCAGAAATAGAAGTATAATGATGTACACCTGAAATTTATATAATGTTATAAACCAATGTTACTGCAATAAACAAAAAATTAAAAAAAAATAAAATAAAGACCTGTTTTTAAAAAAAAAAAGAGAGAGTAACAATATGTTGGTGCTGCTGACAGTGTAGCCACTAGAATAATAATAATAGTTTGATAGTGGGATAAAAATTAGTAGAATAATGATTAAATACATCTCACATTTATTTTGTACTTTAATCCTCCCCAAATATTTCTATTATTGATTTTTATTTTTCATTACAATACACCTTTCAGACATATATATATGTATTGTCAATTTGAGAAATAAAGAAATAAAGAAACCTGAGAAATAAACAAAACCAATTGTAAAGAAATATTTACAAATCGTAAAGGCCAAGTCGCTTGTCTAAGGTCACAATGGGGTTTAGTGGTACAATCAAGCCTAGAAGTCAGGTCTCCAAACTCTCGGCCTATGTTCTTTCAATGGATTCAAGATGCTCCACCCATTAAATTTAAATCACACTTTCTATTTTGTACTAAGATCTAAAAACATCTTTACTTAAAAACAAATCAATACTAATATATTGTTATATGTCAATTACAGCTCAATGAAAAAAATTTAAAAAACACCTGTTATTAAACCCACACCAAATGAAGTTTTTGTGTTAATCTTCAGTGACTCTGAGGACAACATGAGGTTTTTTGAAAGGCCTGGGATCTGGACTGGTCTAGAAATGTGACTCAGGGTCACAGAACTCTCCATCTACATGACTCAGAAACAAAACAAAACAGACAAACAAAAACAAATCAAAATGAAAGAATAATAATTTTTCTAAACACTGGCAGTCTCAATAGCAGAGTACTCCTCTATAGTCCCTTTTGAGTCTCAAACTGCACCCAAAATTCAATAGACAGTGCTGTAAGTATTATCTTTCCAGAGTAACCTGTTTATGCATGATAATATCTCGAAAAAGCTAAAATAACAGCTACCTGAAACCTCCCTACCCTGATATTCTCAGTTTCAATAGTGCTATCCTGCTCCAGCTTTTTCCCTCTAAATTAACTGTGTAAAAGGGGTCCAGTAAGTCAAATCGGCATAATCATCTTTGTTTTTCTTTTCAGATAACAGAAAACATTTTACCTTTCTAATAACGTTAATAAATAAATAATAAACCAAAGAACAAATGAAGCTAGGATACCAGTAAGGAAAAGGTCTTTAATCTTATATTTGATCAGAAAATTAAAAGCATTGAGGTAAGATGCCTATAATTCATGGCCTGCTTATTTGAAATTACTTTTTTTTTTTACAATTACTGTTATAAGATTTCACCAATATCACTAAACAAAAGTTTAGTGTGGCAACTTGAAAGCTGCTGGTCATAAGGGCAAGTTTATAGGAAAAATTGAGAAGGAGAATGTTAAAGTCATGATTTTGTCAATAAAAAAATAAGCTAAGCAGCTACTCTTTGCAAGGTATTATGTTGAGTGTTGTCAGAGATACAAAGATGAATAAAATATTACCCTTGTCTTCAAACTATTTACAGTTTCATAGGGAAAAGATAAAACACACACTTACACACACAAATAAAATAATAGGCAGAAAGTGCTTCAAGAAGCATAGGAAATGTTATGGGCACAGGGGAGGAAGACATTTTTTTCTTGCATTAACACTACTCTCAGTGGTTTGCAAATGCAAGGTCTGAAAATTAAGAGGAATAACTCAGAAGAAAAAAAATAGTAATAGCAGTTAAGAAAACTTGGAATTTCCCTCCAAAAGCACAAACCAAGATTTTATTCCCTAAACTACTGAGTGAGGGTGACTTTAGAGTGTTTAAGTTTTTAATGTTAAAAATTATAAAAGTTAGAGGGTCCAGAATGCAGTGTAGGAAGACTCTAAACTCACCTCGTCCCAGAGACACACCGAATCCACACCTAGATATAGAACATTTCCCTTGGAAGAAGAATCAAGGGCTGATTGAACAGTTTCTGCACAACAAATGATAGAAGGACCATATAGAGATGGGTAGGAAAGGCATGGAGACACAATATCAACAGAAACTCCACCCTCAATGCTCTAGTGACCTAGAGCAAGAAAGAATATCACTAAGGGGCCCTGAGGAACAGTGAAAAAAACAGTGCTTTATAGGGCACTTATACTATACAGGAAGGAATCCATTTACTAACCCTAGAGCATCTGCCAAGCAGGCAGGGAACTGCTGGAACTCTCTCTGAGGTGGGAGGTGTTGGCGAGTGCCATTTTTTGCATTTCCCCTCCAACTTGATAGCTTGGGCAGGAACACAGTCCAGATGCTCTATCCAGTCTGCTAAGGCCACCCCAGCATGCCCTGAGATCCTCCCAGCCCACACCTTCTCCAGCCATCCCACCAAGGCAGCCCCAATGCAGTGCACCCTGGGAATCCCCAGGGTACACCCACTCCAGCCATCCTGCCAAGGTGGCCCCAGTCTAGCATGCTCCAGGACCTCTCTAGCCCACTCCAGCTCCAGCTGTCCTGCCAAGGCATCCTCAGTGTAGCACACCCCAGGACACCCCTGATCTGTGCCCACTCCAGCTGTCCCACTAAGGCGGCCCCAGCACTGCACCCTCTGGAACCCCCTCAGCTCATGCTCACTCCAGATCCAGCCATCCTGCCAAGGCAGCCACAGCATGCCCTGGGACCCCACATCCCGTGACCACTGTAGCTCCAGTCATTACACCGATATGGCCTGGATGCAGCATGCCTCAGGAATTCTCTGGCCCACATCCACTCCAGCTCCACTCAGCCTGCCAAAGCCACCTGGCATGCACAGTCTACACAGAGGATGTTCCTACACAAGGCCACTCCTTCAAGACTGGGAGAGGTAGCTATTTCACCTAATTCATAGAAAAAAACACAAAAAGTCAAACAAAATGGTGAGATGGAAGAATATGTTCCAAACGAAAGAACAAGATAAAATCCCAGAAAAATAATCCTAATGAAACAAAGATAAGTAATTTACCAGATAAAGAGTTCAAAGTAATAGTCATAAAGATGTTCATCAAACTCAGGGGAAGAATGGAGGAACATGGTGAGAACTTCAACAAAAAGTTAGAAAATATAAGAAAGAACCAATAAGAGCTAGAGAATACAATAACTAAAATGAAAATACACAAGAGAGAAAATCAACAGAAGATTAGGTGATACAGAAAAACAGATCAGCAATCTAGAAGACAAAATAGTGGGAATCACCCAATCAGAGCAGCAAAAAGAAAAAGAATTTTAAAAAATAAGGAGAGTTAAGGGACCTATAGGACAACATCAAGCATACTAACATTCGCATTATAGGTGTCGTAGAAGGAGAGGAGACAAAGGGGCAGAAAACTTATTTGAAGCAATAATGGCTGAAAACTTGCCCAACCTGGTGAAGGACACAGACATCCAGGTCCAGAAAGCACACAGAGTACCAAACAAGATGAACCCAAAGAGATCCATACTGAGACATATTATAATTAAAGTGGCAAAAGTTGATAAGGAGAAAATCTCAAAGGCAGCAAAAGAAAAATAACAAGTCACATACAAGGGAACCCCCTTAAGACTATCAGCTGATTTTTCAGCAGAAACTTGGCAGGCCGGAAGGGAGTTGCATGATATATTTAAAGTGCTAAAAGGAAAAAACTTCCAACCAAAAATACCCTATCTGGCAAGGTTATCATTTAGAAGTGAAAGAGAGATAAAGAGTTTCCCAAAGAAAAAACTAAAGAAGCTCATCACCATTAAACTGCACTAACAAGAAATGCTAAAGGGTCTTCTTTAAGTGGAGAAGAAAAGGCCATAATTAGAAACAAGAAAATATATGAAAGAAAAAAAAATCTTACTGGTAAAGGCAAATATTTAGTAAAGGCAATGGATCAGCCATTAAAAAGGTAGTATGAAGGTTAAAAGAAAAAAGTAGTAAAATCAACAACAACTACAATAAGTAGTGAAAGTATACAAAAAACAAAAAATGCAAAATCTGACATGAAAAACATAAAATAGGGGGGTGTGAGTAAAAATGTAGTGTGTTTAGAATGCATTTGAACTTAGGCAGCTATCACCTTAAAATAGACTGCTATATATATATGGGTCTATATATGAACCTCATGGTAACAACAAACCAAAAACTTACAATAGATACACAAAAGATGAAAATAAAGGAATCCAACTATGACACTAAAGAAAACCATCAAACCACAAGGTAGAGACCAAGTGAAGAAGAAAGGAACACAGAAGTACTACAAAACAACCAGAAAACAACTAACAAAATGGTAATAAGTAAATATGTATCAATAATTAATTTAATGTAAATGGACTAAATGCTCCAATCAAAAGACTCAGGGTGGCTGAAAGGATAGAGAAACAGACCCATCTATATGCTGCCTACAAAAGACTCACTTCAGATCTGAAGACATACACAGACTGAAAGTGAAGGGATCGAAAAAAGATATTCCATGCACATGGAAATGAAAAGAAAGCTGGGGTAGCAATACTCATATGAGACAAAATAGACTTTAAAATAAAGACTGTAACAAAAGACAAAGAAGGACATTACATAATGATAAAGGAGTCAATCCAAAAAGAGAATATAGCATTCATAAATATGTATGCACCCAACATATGAGCACCAAAATATATAAAGCAAATATTAAAAGACATAAAGGGAGAATTTGACAGTAACACAACAATAGTAGGGGGCTTTACGGGGCCAGCCCCATGGCATAGTGGTTAAGTCTGGATGCTCCACTTCAGTGGCCCAGGTTCACAGGTTCAGATCCCAGGCGCAGACCTACACCACTCATCAGCCATGCTGTGGTGGCAACCCACATACAAAATAGAGGAAGATTGCCACAGATGTTAGCTCAGGGCGAATCTTCCTCAAGTAAAAAAGGAGGAAGATTGACAAGAGATGTTAGCTCAGAGTGAATCTTCCTCAGCAAAAATAAAACAAATAAAAAAATAATAGTAGAGGACTTTAACATCCCACTTACATCAATGCACAGATCATTCAGACAGAAAATCAGTAAGGAAACATTGGCCTTAAACAACACATTAGACCAGATGGACTTAATAGATATATACAGAACATTCCATCCAAAAATTGCAGAATATACATTCTTTTCCAGTGCACATGGAATATCCTACAAGATAGATCACATCTTAGGCCACAGAACAAGTCTCAATAAAAGTGAGAAGACTGAAATCATATCAAGCATCTTTTCTGACCACAATAGTATGAAACGAGAAATCAATTACAAGAAAACTGAAAAAGCACCAACATGTGGAGATGAAACAACATGCTACCCAACAACCAATAGGTCAATGAAGAAAACAAAGGAAATTAAAAAATACCTTGAGACAAATGAAAATGGAAATGCAACTTTCCAAAATCTATGAGACACAGCAAAAGCAGTTCTAAGAGGTAAGTTTGTAGCAATACAGGCCTACCTCAAATAAACAGTTTAAAAACCTAAAGAACTAGAGCAAGAACAAACAAAACCCAAAGTTAGTAGAAGGAAGGAAATAATAAAGATCAGAGTAGAAATAAATGAAATAGAGACTGAAAAAAAGGATCAATGCAACTAAAAGCTGGTTCATTATAAATATAAATTCAAGAAATCTTTGGCCAGACTCATAAAGAAAAAAAGAGAGATGGCCCAAATAAATAAAGTCAAAAATGAAAGAGGAGAGTTACAACTGACACTACAGAAATACGAAGCATCATAAAAGACTACTACAATTGTACACCAACAAGTTGGAAAACCTAGAAAAAATGAATAAATTCCTAGAAACACACAACCTTTCAGGACTGACTCATGAAGAATACAAAATCTGAATACCAATTACAAGTAACAAAACCAAATCAGTAATTTAAAAATCCCAAAAACAAAAGTCCAGGACCAGACAGCTTCACAGGTGAATTTTACCAAACATTTAAAGAAGAGTTAATACCAATCCTTCTCAATTTATTCCAAAAAATTGAAGAGGAAAGAATGTTTCTAAACTCATTCTACAAAGCCAGAATTACCTTGACACCAAAACTGGACAAAGACACCACAAAAAAAGAAAATTACAGGCCAATAACCCTGATGAACATAGATGCAAAAACCTTCAACAAAATATCAACAAGCCAAATTCAAACATACATGAAAAGAATCATACAACACAATCTAGAGGTATTTATCCCAGGGATGCAAGGATGGTTCAACATCCACACATCAATCAACGTGATAAACTACATTAACAAATAGAAGCATAAAAATCATATGATCATCTTGATAGATGTAGAGAAAGCACTTGAGAAAATTTAACATCCATTTATGATAAAAATTCTTAACAAAGTGGGTATAGAAGGAATGTACTTCAACATAATAAAGGCCGTATATGACAAACGCACAGCTAACATCAAGCTCAACAGTGAAAAACTGAAAACTTTTCCTCTAAGATCTGGAACAAGATAGGGATGAGCACTCTCACCAGTTTTATTCAACATAGTATTGGAAGTTCTAGCCACAGCAATCAGATGAGAAAAAGAAATAAAAGGCACCCAAATTAGAAAGGAAGAAGTAAAAATGTCACTCTTTGTAGATGACATGATACTACATATAGAAAACCCTAAAGACTCCACTCAAAAGCTATTAGAACTAATAAGTGAATTCAGTAAAGTTGTAGGATACAAAATTAATATACTGAAATAGATTGCATTTCCACACACTAATAATGACTATTGGGAAAAGAAATTAAGAAAACAACCCCATTTACAATTGCTTCCAAAACAATAAAATACCTAGGAATAAATTTAACCAAGGACGTGAAAGACCTGTACTCTGAAAACTATAGGACACTCAAAAGACATTGAAGGTGACATAAATAAATGGAAAGATATACCACGTTCAGGGATTGGAAAAATTAAAATTGTTAAAATATCCATACTACTCAAAGCAATCTACAGATTCAATGCAATCCCCATCAAAATACCAAGGGCATTTTTCACAGAACTAGAACAAAGAATCCTAAAATTTGTATAGAACCACAAAAGACCCCTAATCACCAAAAGCAATCTTGAGAAAGAAGAACAAATCTAGAGGTATCATGTTCCCTGATTTCAAACTATACTACAAAGCTACAGTAATCAAAACAATATGGTATTGGCACAAAAACAGACACACAGACCAATAGAACAGAGAGCCCAGCAATAAAGCCATGCTTATATGACCAATTAATCTACGACAAAGGAGGCAAGAATATACAATGGGGGAAAAGACAGTCTCTTCAATAAACGGTGCTGCAAAAACTGGATAGCTCCACACAAAAGAATGAAACCAGACCACTATCTTATACCACATACAAAAATAAATTCAAAATGAATTAAAGACTTGAATGTAAGACCTAAAACCATAAAACTCCTAGAAGAAAACATAGGCACTTGGCTCTTTGACCTCAGTCTTAGCAATATTATTTTTGGACCAGTCTCCTCCGGCAAGTGTAACAAAAGCAAAAATAAACAAAGAGGATTACATCAAACTAAAAAGTTTTGCACAGTGAAGGAAAGTATCAACAAAACAAAAAGGCAACCTACTGAATGGGAGAAGATATTTGCAAATCACAATCCAATATGGGATTAATACCAAAAATATATAAAGAACTTAATATCAAAAAAAAAACTGATTAAAAAATGGGCAGAGGACTTAGACATTTTTCCAAAGAAGACATACAGATGGCCAACAGACACATGAAAAGATACTCAACATCACTAATCATCAGGGAAATGTAAATCAAAATCACAATGAGATACTACCACACCTGTTAAAATGGCTATTATGAAAAAGACAAGATATAAAAGGTATTGGCAAGGATGTGAAGAAAAGGGAACCCTTGTACACTGTTGGTGGGAATGTGAATTGGTGCAGCCATTATGGAAAACTGTATGGGGATTCCTCAAAAAATTAAGAATAGAATTACCATACGACCAGAAATTCCACTTCTGGATATTTATCTGAAGAAAAAGAAAACACAAATTTGAAGCAATATATGCACCCCTGCGTTCATTGCAGTGTTGTTTACAATAGCCAAGATACAGAAGCAACCTAAGTGTGCATCAACAGATGAATGAAGAAAGATATGGTATGTATACACACACACACACAAAGGAATATTACTCAGCCATAAAAAAGAATGAAATCTTGCCATTTGCAACAATGTGGATGGACGTAGAGGGAATTATGCTAAGTGAAATAAGTCAGACAGAGAAATACAAATACCATATGTTTTCACTTATGTGTGGAATTTAAAAAACAATAGAACAAATAAAACAAAACAGAAACAGATTCATAGATACAGGAAATAAACTGGTGGTTACCAGAGAGGGGAAGGGTTAGGGGCGTAGGAGAGATAGGTGAAGGGGATTAAGAGGTACAAACTTCCAGTTATAAAATAAGTCATGGAGATGTAACGTACAGCATAGGGAATACAGTCAATAATATTGTAATAACTTTGTATGGTGACAGATAATAATTAGACTTGTGGTTAGCATTTTGTAATGTATATAAATATTGATGTACATCTGAAACTAATAGGATATTGTATGCCAATTAAACTTCAATAAAAAATTATAAAAATTAGAATTAAAATGTCAACCAAGAAAACTTGGAATTTATTCTTCATTTGAAACGCCTCTGCATAAAAATAATTTTATTGACATAAGTGAAATTATTTTTATAATAAATTCTCACATATATTGTGCTAGACAACTGTACAATTTCAACTTAATGTGAGGGAAATTTTATTGCACTGAAGCTATTTTATGAATAGAGAATTAAAACTTGAAAAAGATACTATAATTCTGTAATGATAATATATTATTTTCATCTATGTAGTGCATAATCCATTTTTCTTAACACAACAGAAAATGCTAAAGCATATTTACTAATCACTATGTAAAGAAAACACTGCAATAAAGCAAAGATCCATAGTAATTAATCATCTTTAGAAGAGTTTCTAAAATTAAAAAATGCTAAGCATTGCCAATCTTTCCTAAAGTGCTCCTTGGTATGGTGCTAATAAAGACACCTGATAAAAGACGACTTCGGATCTTTCCTCCCTGTTAAATCAGTAAACATTTTTTTAGTATCTATTAATGTGTACAGCAAGTGATGGAGGCAGGCATAGCCTTTGCTCTTGAAGTTTAACTACACATTAAATGTAACAAATTATAATTAATAACAAAATTAATTAAATTAATTGCAATGAAATCTTCCTTTCATTGCATCTATTCCTGTATATAGTCCATTCTCTTAAGTCAGCATTGGCTCCTTTCAATAGAAGATTGTAAATCACATCCGTTAGGTAGTGTATTTTACTGTTCATCTCATGTCATTATTTTAGAATGTTTGGTTGCTTCCAATAATCATATATTAATTCTATTAAGTCCCAAATCACATATTAATATATTAATTAAAATTTAATTAATACATTAATTCCAATATTCATACAAGAAAGACACTAATCATGACAGGGAAATTATTCTTAGAATATGTTTATTAAAACATAATGTTATGATCTTTAAGTTACAGATTTCAGGTTCAAAGCATTAATACTGAAGCATCTTCTGTAAAAGACTGCAAAATAATATGTGGTTTTTGTTTGTTTGTTTGGGTTTTTTTTTTTGGTGAGGAAGATTAGCCCTGAGCTAACATCTGTTGCCAATCCTCCTCTTTGTGCTGAGGAAGATTGGCCCTGGGCTAACATCCGTGCCCATCTTCCTCTACTTTATATGTAGGATGCCTGCCACAGCATGGCTTGATAAGGTCCACGCGTGGAATCCGAACCTGTGAACCCCAGACCGCTGAAACGGAGCACACGAACTTAACCACTTCGCCACTGGGCCGGCCCCAATAATATGTGTTTTTATGTGTTAATATTTTGTGAAATTTGGGCAGTTGAGCCTGTAAAAGACGAAATGTCATATGCAGAGCTAAGATGTCTCAAAACATCTTACCTTCTATCCACACACGAACTTCAATGGGAGAGGCTGTCACAGTAGGATCTCACTGGAAAAGACAAAACGATTGGGCCATATCTCAGCATGGATAAATAGAGAAAATCATCTGGCAGTTAATGTTTAAGGCTTAGACTGAGTAGCTAAGAATGAAATAACAGAACTTAGGTTCAGGCCTTATCTATTTATACAGATGGTATAATATTAGCATATGCTGTCAAGTATGGGAGTTTGGGGTAAAATAGTCCACCATTAATTAAATAAACTAATATTTATTGAGTGTCTCTTTAGTAAAATATGAAAATTCAAATATAAATATGAACAAAATACTGATATATGCTACAAAGTGGATGAACCTTGAAAACATTATGCTAAGTGAAAGAAGACAGACACACAGGGTTGCATACTGTATGATTCCATTTAGTTGAAATATCCAGAATAGGTAAATCCATAGACAAAGAAAGATTAGTGATCGCCAGGGGCTGTGGGGAGGCAGGGAGGAGTGACTGTTTAATGAGTATGGGGTTCACTTTCAAGGTGATAATATTTTGGAACTAGATAGAAGTCATGGTTGCACAATAGAGTGAATATACTAAATACCTCTGAATTATATACTTTAAAATGGTTAACCTTATTAAGTGAATTGTACCTCAATAGAATAAAATTAAAAATGCAAAAAAATATATAAATCTGAGACAACTTCTGCCCTCCAGGAATTGTGAAACTATTAACAGTGTTGTTAATTAGCTTAAGACAAGTACCATACAGAGAAAGTCCTAAGAAGTTTATGCTTAACTGCAAGGAAAAAGACAGTTTCATGCAGCAGGTGGCATCTGAGTCAAGCCAAAGAAGACTAGACAGAAAAGAACCTTGAGAAAAAAAAATAATAATACCTGTCCTACCTACATCAGGAGTGTCTTGTGAGACCCATGAGGAGAAAAAATGAGAAGAACGCTTTCTAAAATGCACAACATTCATTACAGAAATGTGAATCATTATTAATCCTGGTAGTTTTGAAGCTCTGATTTGTTGCAGCTCACAGTGTTCCTACCTATATTACTCAGCTCTTGAAACCCACAATAGGGCATATAAAGACACAAAGGACATATTAATGACAATTTAAAAAGTAAGATTGTGATAATGCAGATGCTCTCCAAATTAACTGTTTCCCCTTTCATTTACTGTCTTTTAACGAAATTGTATGACCTTGCTATGTAGAAATGCTTTACAAATGTAAATCACATATGTTCATGTTACACAATTGGTCTAAAATCATAGCTAAAGCCCTTCCTGGAAAAAACTTGAATATAGGTGTCACTTTCCAAGTCTAAATAAGTGTGACCAAATTAGATGAGTCGTGCTGCCATGTTTTTTCACCCTCTTAGCCAATTAACTCAGGCCCTGCCTTGAACTGCCACTTCTTGAACTATACAGCATATTTTGTGTTTACCTATATCTTGCCCCTCAAGAAAACTAGGTTTGAATCTGAATATCTTTTAAACTGCAGAAATGGCAAGTGTCTAACAGCCTTTCTGGAGCAGCACTGGCCAACAGAACTTTCTGCAATGTTGAAATATTCTACATCTTCACTATTCAATACAGTAGCTACTGGCCACATATGACCATTAAGCATGTAAAATGTGGCTACTGAGACTCAGGAACACAATTTTTAATTTTGTTTAATTTTAGTTGATTGAAATTTAAATAGCCACATGACGCTAGTGGTTACCAGACTGGAAAACACAGTTCTAGAACCTCCAATCAGGTATTACGGTTACATACTTGGGGAACAATTTCAGACTGAAAATTAGGGCTGCTAGGAGAATAGGAAGATCTGAAAGAATCCTGATGCTTACTGTCAGATTATCTTGTAGTCTTAAAATGCATGATGAAAGTGGCAACGAGCCTACCAGCACCAGCAACTTGCTGATCCTTCTCTGATTTTCCCTTCACCTGAGGTGTGAGGGTAGGAGAGGCTGTACAGAGGAGGGTCAGTAGATAAAGAAAAGGAGGTTTGGGTAGGCTCCAGAGGTGAACTGAACCTCTCCTGAAACTGAAGGTTTCAGTTACTCTGAAAAAAATAAAAATAAAGTAAACCAGAAACACTTAGCAAAGTTCTGGCATTTAGCAGAGAGTTTGTTAAAATAAAGAGGAAAAAATTTCATTTCATTCAAGCACATTCAACAAATGTGTAATATGTGTTTACTATGTGCCAGGAACAGGGTATTTCATTAATTAAAAGATGTAGTTGTGCTTTCTATGATTGTATAACATCACCTAAAATCCTCTAATTTCAAGGAAAGGGGTTTTTGGTGTGCAGTGGTTTTGCTATTCTTTTTTGCTATTTAACATTTACATTACTTCTTGAATCTACCTAAATGGCTTTTTTCTTTTTTCTTCTTTATTTATTTTTTTTGTTTGCTTGTTTTTGGTCTTTCCAGCTTTCATTGCTTTCTTCCTTTAATGCCAGATAAGAGGAGAACTACTGCCTGTTTTCTGCTCTTGCAAATTCATATGGCTATGTAAAATATTCACCAAAGTTTTTCATCTCAGCTTTAAAAGGTCAAGAAAAGGAAAGGAAAAACTGGCAAAACAAACAATAAAATTAAAAAAAAATCAGGGGCCTGCTGGTGGTGCAAGTGATTAAGTGTGCGCACTCTGTTGCCGTGGCCTGGGGTTGGCTGGTTGGGATCTGGGGCGCACACCAATGCACCGCTTGTCAAGCCGTGCTGTGGCAGCGTCCCATATAAAGTAGAGGAAGATGGGCACGGATGTTAGCCCAGGGCCAGTCTTCCTCAGCAAAAAGAGGAGGATCGGCAGATGTTAGCTCAGGGTCGATCTTCCTCGCAAAAGAATAAAAAATAAAATAAGTAAAAAATCAGTGAACTAAGATAATAGAAATTTTCCCTCCTCAAGACCTCAGAGTCTATTTTTATGTTGACTAGCTTTGAAAACTGTTTTCTTTCCAATTTCATTCCTTTATGTTGAAAGGATTGGGTCTATAGCCTACGTAGGGGGATAAACTAGAAGCTGAACAGCCTCTAATTGTTAGCATTTAATTAAGCTTAATGTATTTTAAACGCACAACCATAGAAGTTCTATCATCCATATCCAAGACAATAAGGTGTTAATATTTAAACAAAAAATTCTAAATCATATTATGGTGGATTTCTTTTCCCATAAGAGAATAATATAAATAATTCTAAGAGGGATTATTATATTATCATCATAAAAGGAGAATCATCGACTCAGGGGATTAAAAAAAAAATAGAGGTGATACGTAATCAAAAGGTTGGAATTCGACGGTTGGAATAGCCGCCACAGAAATGGCACAGAGCTCGATGAGGCAGCAGCGTGCGCCTGCCAACAGCTAAATTTCTGTGGGAAATTTTCCTCATGTGGAGCTGGTCAGCCTTTTCCGAACTAGCGCCCCCAACCCCGTATTTTTCGTCCTACTTCTGCCTCACTCTGTCCCTGTGAACAAGTCTCTAAAGACTTTTACCTCAGAGAGAGTCATCCAATCTACGGCCCCGTCCCAGCAAGTTGTCAGTTGGCCAACCTAATCGTTGCCGCACCCTCTTTTTCCGTCCTCGGGTCCTGGGTTTCTCGCAGGACAGTTTCCCAGCCCTGTCCTCACCCAAAGGTCTCCCACTAGTCTGTCAGGACTTCAATTTGCAATGTGGGGCTCAGACCTGATGTGCGAGACAGAGGCAGCTTGACTACCTGAGGCCAGGGGACCGAGGGCCGCCTGGTCACCCTCACACTCTCCCCGCCCATCTGCCCAGGCAGTACTGTAGGCTTCCTTCCCTCCAGAAGTACCCGCGTTCCCCTCAGACCGCGTAGCCGTTTAGGGCTTTCAAAGGGATGCTCCTCAGAACCATAAACGCCTCCCCCTACAGCCGCACCCGAGGGTTACAGCAAGCCACCTTGCTACTTGCCTCTTTCCCTACCCTCTCAGGCCCGACGCCGCCGGGGCAGGATTCCCTCAGCTACCAAGCCGGCGGTTGGGTCGGGGAAGGACCGGTCCTGGCTGCCCCACGCCCCGCACGCCGGTCACCGCTTGCCCCCAGCGCCCGGCGCGTGCCAAGGAGCCGCCGGCTGCGGGTGACGTAGCTCTTGCCTACGCGGGGTGGGGGAGGGGGCTGGCCGGGGAAGTGGGCTTCGCCCTTCACCCCCCCCCCCACTCAATCGCTATTGAAAAAGTTTGTTTTTCCTGAGATACCGTCCAAATATCTGTGGGCGTACTTTAAGGATTCTCAAGAGAAGATTAAATACACACAGAAACACACACACAGAGTGAGCGTGACTTCAAGGGAAGAACAAAACTAACCTGGCAACAACAGGTGGTCACAGATTTCTCAATAAAAGAGACCATCGCTGGAATGCTGAGCTGAAGTGAAGACGTGCCCCTCTCTAGCATTTATGGAAAATCCACCATTTTTTGCTTTCTTAATCTAACTTTATTGACCATAAAACTGAGGCCCAGACTTGAGGCAGGCAAAGGTGGGGGAAGGCTAGAGCTAGGGTCTCTAGTAGCCTTACACTCTCACGATTAGTTCAAGCAGCTCCCATTTTGATGTGCTATGGTGTTAGATGATGCCGGTTTAAAGTGGACCCACGCTAGTACATGGTGCTCAGAATGAAACTTGGAAGAATATTTTGTTTCATTTGAACACAAATTATCACCTCACCAGAACACTACATCCCTTGACCTTGTGAATTTGTGAACCCCGTTTTAAACAAAGCTGAAAATATTCTCTCATGCTATTGGAGCCCTCCTCAATATCATATCTCAGTATTCCTTTTCCTGAACCAAGTGTTCCTGAAACTGTGACCAGATATGGTACCATAATAGGTGAATGCATTTATGTTTAAAGTTCTTTATCAAAGCAAACATCTACAAACTGTAGTAAATTAAATCAAAATTTCTACTAATAGCTCTATTCACTGGAAAACATTTCCAAAGGCATTCCATATCACCAAGGGAGACCATCTAGTCCACCAAATAGAATAATTGAATGCTAAACGTAGCTAGAATAGACCTGAAAAAATGATTTTATCTAATCCTTTTATTTACAGATGAGGAAACTGAGGCCAAGATAGAAGAGACTTGTTCCAAGTCACACAGTTTAGTGGCAGAACTAGAAAAAGAGCCCAGGCATCTGAACCTCAGTGCAGTGCTCCTTCCATCAAACCCCCTACGTACCAGAATTAAATGGCATCTCAAGCAAATGGAAAAAGTTTTGGGAAGAAGTCACACATAGGTTTTCTGTCTCCCAGAATCTAGACACAAGAAGAGGTAAAAAACAAAACAAAACATACAACAACCAAAAAACGTCCAAACACTAATGATGAGAGAGGAAAGCAGGGCATAGTGAGTGGGAAGAGGTAGAAGCAATATAAAAAATAGTGAGAGTTTTACAAGTGTGAACATACATGACTGACTTCTGACCAAATGAAATTATTAGAATCAGTTAGCGAGCAGGATAAAAGATTCTGGCTCACATCCACTTTTACAAAAACAGATGTTTTCCACCTTAATCAGCTGTTTCAAAGCAGCTTCTCTCCTTATTGCTCAACCTCTGAATCTTATACATATCTGCTATACAAATTGAAGCGATGATGATGATGATTGACATAACTTTTGGATTCCTGCAGCCAAAGACTACCTTTTTGGCAGTTGAACGTGTCATTCAAAAGCCTATGTATTCACAGAAGCTAGATTAAAGCTGGCACATTCAAATTGTGGACATTTTACTTTTTTTATTTAATTAATGGGCTATATCTCTTTGGAGCTGGGGCATAACACTTCATTTGCTGTTATTCCCCAGAGTTTCAGCTTCATGCAAGTTAATCTGATAAACTAATCTGTGCTAATTTGTTAATACTGTTGCCAACCTCCCTTTTAAAATATTTGTAATTTATAAGTACCTTTGTGTGCTGAATAGTAATTAGGGAAACCTGGTGAAGTTTAATTACTTCTCAATCCCCCTTCTGTTTGTCCCTTAAGATTATATATATAATACACACACATATATATATATTAAAATATTTATATATACTTACAAATATATAGATTTTTTAAACTATATAATAAAGAAAACTAAGAATAAAAACACAGTAGTAGGGTTTATGAATATCATGTCACAGATTTCAAAGGGCTTTCAGATGTATTTTCTCATTTCCTTCAACCAATGATGTATCATTTGCCAGAAAACAGGACTAAATTCTTATGAGTACATAGACACTGCTACATTTTGTTAACAGAACCAGTCAAATTCCTGACTTGATAATAACTTAATAAAAGTCAGTAATTCATTTTGATAAATATTAGAACTACGTTGTATTTGGTGAGTTTTCTATTACTATGAGGAATATTTGCAAAGAATCTCTGGCACAATTCCCATAATAATAACCATACCATACATTAGTATAGAAATTACAGCTTTCCAAGCTTTTCAGAGACATTATGGATTGCCATTTTGAATATACCATCTAATAAACAGGATATTTTGCTTTTTTTTCTCTCTTCTACTTCATGTGCAAAAGCCTGCCAAATAGTAAGACAGGGGCAAAAGTGCTATTAGCACATTTCCTTATTTTATTAAGATATAAATGAAATCATGAATCCAATTTAACTGAGTAATTGCACTTGATTCATATTTTCCATTTCCTTTTTTGTAAGGCTCGAGTAACTCAGACAAGATAGACCTCTGATTTGTTTAAGGCCGGAAAGATTCCAAAAATTATATCAGTTATGAAGTTCCATTTCCCAAATATTTAACCCTGAAATTTAGCATTTCCAATAAAATTAAATTCTCCAGATTGCAAAATCACAAATATCCATCTGAGAATCTAAATAGAACACATCATTAGTTGATCCTTTAACTCCTCAGATATTTATTCTTCATCTTTACAATATTAGCTAATAAAAGCAGTAGCAACAAAAACACCTCATTTCTTTTCTTTCTTATTTTCTTCACTGACCCCCCCTATACAAGTCAGGCACAGTTGATTACCGGGACTTGGCTACAAATTTATAAGAAAGAGTGACTCACCTATGAATAAGCAGCAGGTTGCCACGTTCAGAATGGAATTCAAACAACACTGACTCTTAAAAGCAAGAGAGCTCACCACCAGGTCTGTACTCTGGGAGATGCATCCCAAATCCAACCTACTTCCCTAAGCTACAGCCCTCATCCATCTACTGGTCATCTCTCTCCTTGACATCACTTGCTGTACTGTAGTAGCACCCAATCACATGGCAGGTGCATGGGAGGGGATATGTAACAAGTACCTTGCAAATCGTCTCCTGCGTCTGTGTGATGCCATGTGAGCTGCAAAGCATTTCTACATATATTATCTTATTTGAGCCCCACAGCAAAGTTTTGAAAATGATTGAGAGGAGAGATTATCATACCCATCAGAAGATGAGAAAACTGAAGCTCAGGGGTTTAAATTATTTACCCAGTGCAGCACTACTAGCTAAATAAAAGGACTGACACTTGAATCCAGATTGTCTAGCTCCTGTCTTAGTGTTCTCTCTCCCACCACTCAGATGGGAATATCAGTGACTTTTAATGATTTTTTGTTCCTTTTATTGCAATTATTTCAATTTTACCTTCAGAGATTAATGTAAAATTAATTGCATATCACAAATACAAGATTTGGCTTTCCAGACAATAGTATATTGTCTGGAATCCTATTGTATAGCTCCAATCCTACCTCTCCAAAAATTCCTTTCCTGTCCCCTTACTCCTATTCCTCCTCTTACTCTGACAAATATAAACTTTTTATACACCCCCTTGATGATATCCTTTACTTCTTGAAATTAAACTATTGCTCAGTGCAGATGATCCCCAAATCCTACTTTGTATGAGTATTCATCTCCACATCTGTTGTTATCAACTCAAATAACCTGTCAAAACTAACCCCTCTGACTAACTTCTTGATAATGGCTCTGCAGTTCTTCTTACATAGATAGGAAAACTCTGTTAATAAATATATATAAATATATTTATGGAAATATATTTATATATATTTATGGAAAGTTCTGAATGTGTATGTATGTGAATTCACAGAATTTTTCATAATTAAAAAGAAGTCTGCTAACAAAAGCATGGCTGAGTCAACTGGTATTTCAGTGGAATAGTTCAGGCATATTGAGGAAGCCAAGGGAGGAAAAAGATTCAAGGTGATTCAAAGATTCAAACAGGAAAAGGCATTGGATATATTGATTAGGGGTCACTGATGAACTTGGAGTGGTACAAGTGGAATCCAAATTGCAATCACTACTAATAAAAATAATAATATCTACAATTATTGAGTACCTTCTCCATGTCAAGAACTGTGTTATCACTTATTTAATTTTTAAAATAAACGTATAACATTTATACAAAAAAAGGCACATGTCATAAGTGTACAGCTCAATGAATTTTCCCAAACTGAACACTCCTATTTAACCACACCAAGATCAAGAAATAGAACATTACCTGCACTAAGCACTTTTTAAAATATAGTATTTTATTCTTATAACAGTTCAATGAGGAAGTTATTCTTATTCCCGTTTTCTATATGAGAAAACTGGCTCAGAGATGTTAACATATTCAAGATTATCCAGCTTGTAAATATTAGAGAGGGGTTTGGAATATTGCTCTCTACCTGCAAAGTTCATGCCACACATCTACCTTTAAAAAGTTTAACAGTGTTATAAAGACTAGATATAGGACTGAAATTTGAATAACCAATAGAGATAGGGAAAGATTTGAGAGGAAGAGATGATCCTTGAGGATAGTTGCCGACTGAGAGGAAGGAGCTAGTGGAGAGGGAAACATCAAACATACAAGAAAGAAAAAAGTTAGGTTGCTAAGGACATGGGAGATAAAGGGTTAACCAAGAAAAATAGGAACACTTTCTTTTACAACAGAGGGAAAGGAGGATGAACATATGGGGAAATATTGAGGTGGCATGGAGATTGTAGAGGCAAACAATTCCATCTATATAGAGAATGAGAAGCACAGGGGTAAGGTAAAGTTTTAAGTATCATTTCAGGTAAAATCCATGCTTTAACTAAAGCAAGATGGTGGAAGAAAAATAATAATAAACCAACATTTATTGAACATTTAAAATATTCCAGGCACTGTTCTAGGTGATTTACGCATTTTGGCTCATATAATCCAACAAACAACCCTGTAATATAGGAATTAATGATCTCTCCATTTTACATATCAAGAAACTGAGGTTAAGTATCCAGCTTAAGTTCACATGAAGCTAATAAGTGGTGGATTCAGAATTTGAACCCAAGTCATCTAGTTCCAGATTCCTTGGACATAGACAGATACCGAAGTGTTTGGTCACAAGAGAATAAGAGTGTCAAAACACACAAAAGATGAGCTACCAGAGAGGTGAAAAGGTGAGGCAGGAGGAGGGGCATAGGAATAAGTAGAACTGAATTCAATGAGATTAAAAACATGAAAGAGAAGCAACTAGAAGGATGTGCAGCTATGACATACAACTATCTACTGGGGCTTTAGGGGAAAAAATAAATAAATAAATAAAATTAAAAAAAAAAACATGAAAGAGAAAGCAGGGAGAGTGGATCGTGCCTTGTATGGAAATTCTGATATGAAAATTAGTGGCTTTGGAGTCAGGCACAGAGACCTGAATTGAAGTCTCAGTATGGCACTTATTAGATGTGTACTAGTAAGCACAGGGAATGTGTAAATTATCCCACTGAGAACCATTCTGCAGAAGGTCTACATGCTACTAATTCTAGAAATCATTACTATAGAGCTAAGTGTAGAATGTTTCATATTTTGAAATCAATAGCATTAATTTGAGCTATATCCCCCACTTCCCCTCTTTTTTTTGTTAATTTTTTTAATTTTTTTTTTTTTTTGGCGAGGAGGATTGGCCTTGAGCTAACATATGTTGCCAATCTTCCTCTTTTTGCTTGAGGAAGATTCGCCCTGAGCTAACATCTGTGCCAATCTTCCTCTATTTTGTATGTGGGTTGCCGCCACGGCACGTCCACCAACCAGTGGTGTAGGTCTGCGTCGGGAACCTAACCAGGGTGGCCAAAGCAGAGCCCACTAGGCCATTGAGCCTGCCTCTCCTACTTCCCCTCTTTACAACCTTTACACCCTTAGTTTTTAAATCCTTTACCAGAACTTGCAGTACACGTGCAGGCAGTGGGAATCTCTGTACATAGTATTATATAAGGGACATGGAAAACACACATTGGCCCTCAAATTCCCTAGTAGTTAGTAGCCTGTCACAGTGGGTAACATTTTCACTCCCTCCTTTGGGTTAATGCACAAATCTGAAGGTCCAGAGGGTGACAGATTAAAACTCATTTGTGCTCGTTAACAACTTGCTGGTGGTTTATCAATTCCTTAGCCAAGAGATTGAGGCCAAGGACATTAAATTTTTAGTATGATAAGTGGATAAAGGGAAAAGATATCAGGAAAAGATACAGAACTTCACACGCTACATGGACAGAAAGGTGGAAAGTTGGGGTTAAGAAGTACTTGTCCTATTTCACAGTTTGGCCAAAGGGCTAGTCCTATGACTCAGCTTTACCGTCTATCAGTTTTTGCCCTTTCAAATCTCAGCATGATTCCTTCAAGAGAAAAAACTTGGTGTTTGCTCTGGCTTCTTTCCTGACTAAACGTCTTCTACTATCAAACAAATTGAATAGATTTTTTCCTCAAAGAATACACTGCAAAAAATTAAAGCGAGAAGGCTAATGTCAAAATGGCAAATCCCAAAAATATCTGAAAGATGATACATATGACATTGCTGAGCACTTACAGTAGTCCCCCCTTATCTGCGGGAAATATGTTCCAAGACCCCCAGTGGGATATCCTGAAACCACAGATAGTAATGAACCCTATGTATACTATGTTTTTTCTTATACATACATACCAATGATAAAGTTTAATTTATAAATTAGGCACAGTATGAGATTAACAGTAATAAGTAATAATGAAATAGAACAATTATAACAATATACTGTAATAAAAGCTACTGTAGAGCTTAGCAACCTCAGCATATGATGTTTTTCTTTCCTTATTAAGTCAAGAACTTGCACCTTTTCGCTTAAAGGAAGCACTTCACGGCTTCTCTTTGGCATATTCATATTGCCAGCATCACTACTCTCACACTTTGAGGCCATTATGAAGTAAAATAAGGGTTACTTGAATACAAGCACTGTAGTACCACAGCACTCAATCTGACAAGCGAGATGGCTACTAAGTGACTAATAGGTGGGTAGCATATACAGCATGGATACACTGGACAAAGGGATGATTCACCTCCCAGGCGGGACAGAACAGGACAGCGTAAGATTTCATCACACTAATCAGAACCACGAGCAATTTAAAACTTATGAATTGTTTATTTCTGGAATTTTCCATTTAATATTTTCAGAACTCAGTTGACTGTGGGTAACTGAAACCATGGAAAGCAAAACTGCAGATAAGGAGGGACTACTGTACTGTACTTTGCTAGTCTAAATCCTGCAAAAATACTCCCCCATCTATTTGTAGAGAAAGTTCCCAAGTTTCTTAGTGACTCAATGTCATGGGAAAATAGTATACTCACCATAGCAAAAGTAGTTACACATGACGGGAAAACTGGCTACATTCTCAATATTCCTTGTTCATCAAGGACATGCCTTGATATCTATAATAACTTCAGAAACCACGAATGTGTGTTCTTGGGGACAGTGGATCCCCTTTAGAATTTCAGTAATAGTACTTTTACCTATCTAAAGGCCAAGTGATTCCTGACCAAGAATGTGACTTCACCTATTTCTTGACTATATAAAATTGTGATTTGTCTCTTCAAATAAGATGCTTCAAAAAGCATTGACATGGTGCACTGATTATGAATGGATAGATTTAAAATCCTTCTTTGCATTATTATTTTTCCTAGGTGGGTTGTAAATGGAGATTTGACTGTGCTGATTTAGACTACATTCAGAATTATTGCATTAGCCTGGGAAAAAAATGCTAGGGGCCTTATATCCGCTTGCCTCGGGCACTGACGAATCTTCTCAAGCCTCATATGATCTAAACTATTTCTCTGGTCTAACTTTCTCAGTTTTCCCTTTACCTGGAAATCCAACAGTCTTATCCCTGCTGTATTGTTTAATTTCCTTGAGCAAGTCACTTATTTCTGAGCCTCAATTGCTTCATCTGCAAAATAGGGTCAATAGCATCTACAAGTGCTGCTTGAGGATCAAAATTTATGAAAGTGTTTTGTACAGTAAATGTAAGGGAAACCACTACTTCATAGAAATAGTGCACAAGTTAATGAAGTTTTATTTTTTGTTCTTTTGAACTGGTTGTCCATTCTTGCTTAAGAACATTAGAAGGGGAAAAAAGTAAAACTTTGTCTTCTATGTCAAAAAACAAGAAGGATGGCCTCTAATATTTTTTCTATCTTTGTACAAAGAGGTAACTGAACAGGGACATCTAGAAAAGAGTACTCAACACTGAATCTTCTCTCTCATGTACAAGCCCCTAATGAGCCGCATTAGGGAAAAGAGACAAACACACAGATAAGAGCAGATTGCTCATCACGGTCTGGTTTTTATATGGACCACCTAGCCTATGGTTTTTATAATAATTTAACATTTTTCAGTAGCAGTCCTTGGCAGAAAAATACTGGCCTTCCTAGAGGGCCCGACAATTTACTGGCTAGAGTGCTGCAATAGGACTGCCTCAAATTACAATGCCATTTCAATTTTCTATTGAGAAAAAGAATGTAGCAGGAGAAGGGGTAGAGAGGCTGGAAATAAGCATAGTGGCTGAGAACTTCACATCACCTGTTTAATCATGACTATGCTATTGGTACAAGGTCCTAGTAAGTATCATGCCTGAGTTCACACGAGGGGCACAGCTGACATGAAGAATAGGATTCTGACATATGTTCTCAAGCATTCCAGACCTATTTTGGACTGGAATGGTAAATACTTCTTCATTTTGTTTCTCTATTTGGATAGTAAGAAAAGCATGGTGAAAACCTAAAGAAAAGTACCTATGCCATAAATTGTTCTGTTAATCTTCTCTCTCTATCTCTTTAAGGTTGAAGGTATTAAGTTACCCCTGAGCCTCATTTTGCTACTGAGTCAAATCTATATTTTTCGCCTCAGTTATGACAGTCAGATATACTGCCCTGTGCCAGTTTTTAGAATTCTAATATTTTATTACCTACTGTGGGGGATCAAAGAGATAGAGTTTTGAGAGAATAGAGCTGAGAGCTCCAGAGCAATGCACATAAAAAATACCATATTCTTACATTTATCATTGTGCCCACAATTTAAAGCACTGTTTAAAAATATTATACAAACTGAAGAGTTCACCATGCTGTAAGAACACAAAGCCAGCAGCTGTTTTAATGAAAAGAAAAAAAAAATTGAAAGGGAGTCATGAGAGGCCTGTATGATTGGAATGCTAATAAGATCCACTAACGTCACCAATATCTCTGCTCCCTCTCAAACCCTCCTCATTTATGAGGCAGTTTGAAATCAGGGAATTACATTTTAAGGAAAATAATTTATCCAAACTGAATTCATCTGAATGAGGATCAAAGCAGCCTAGTTAGTCAGTTTACCAACCGAATTAATTAATTTTATTTTAATTTCTGTCTCTGGATCACCTGTTAAGAATATAGAGCTCAAGGAATAATACCAATGAAAAATAAGTTGCGTTTGTTAAAGAAATGTTTATATATGAGCAGTCATTTTGGAATATGCCTTTCCTTCCAGCTGCTCTGCAGATATCACTGGGCTCAATCAGCACTAACTTGGAATAACTGGCTTTACATGAAGTTATTACCAAGTGAGGCACAGTTGAATCACAGTCCATTTTATTTTTTTAAACTCAAACTTGATAACCATGTTCAAGTAAATATGTTAGTGCTATCAGTTTTAGTATAAAAATTGTTTTGATCTCTAACCACAGCGTCCAATTGTTTTCCATTAAATGTACTTTATAATACAAAACATCATTGCTAATTTACCCTAGGACTAGAAATCTTAGAAATTTGACTATATAGTATTTTAAGAGTTGTGTAATTGTTTTTCTCTATTCTATCTCCATTTTCAAATTAAGCTATGGGTAGGGAGGCAATTTAAAGAACACGTGGCTGTATTTCAGAAATCCTGAGTTCAAACTCAAACTTAACATGTAACATTCTAAGTAAACTTGGGTAAGTCATTTAACCTCTCTGTGCGAGTCTGTGTCCTCATCTGTAAAACAAGGGGTTTGGATTACATGGTTTCTTGTGTGTAACATTCTATGATTTTTGCCTCATTTTAAGGCCAAATCAGGTCAACGAAGGAGCTGTTTTAAATAATTTTTACCTTAGCGCCCCTACGCAACCAACAAGGGAAAATGGTTATATTATTGTATTGTTTCTAATAAAATTATAGAATAAGTATGTTACCTACATACCTACAGAATTCTCTTCTGGCACTTTTCCTCCCCTTGTCCCTTGATTTCTTTTGGCATATGATGCTATGACAAAGAGGAGACCACAATGCCTGTCATTACAAAGTTAACTCTGAGATTGCCTGTGCTTCTCTATCCAGGAGGCAGTGAACTTCTCTGTCCTCAGTAGGGCTCTTCTATTGTCGGCGCTGGCCCTGACCATTGCTACTGCAATAATAATGATAGCAATAATAACAATAGTAATTTTAAAAATGTCAACACTTGAATACTCACTGCACCAAGCGTTGAAGTCAAGACTTTACATGTTTCATCTCATTTAATTCTCACAAAATCTCTACAAGATAGGTATGATTGTCTATGTCTATTTCACAGATGGGGAAACTGAGACTTAGAGAAGACAAGTTACTTGCAAAAAGCTATATTTGGCAGAGCCGTGATTCAAACCAAGAGAGTCCAGGTCCAGAGCCATTACCCTTAGCCACTGTGCCATATTGAATACCTACTGTTGTGCCCAGCACTGCTCTAGGCATTAAGAGGGTGGGGGCAGGAAAGTATTTGCAAGAGGCTATGGCACCTGTGATCAAAGAGCATGGAATATGCATACACAGAAGTATGGGTAACATTTTGGAATGCAGTAACTAGTTCAGAATTTTCAGGGGAGAATGCTGTTGTAGTAGCTTTCTGAAGGAAAACACTTTATCAGAATCATGATATCACAAAGCAGTGGAAAAAAGAATTAGTGAATAAATTGTTATGAAACAATTATTGTAGCTAATTGGAAACAAAATAACAAAGTTGTATTATTATTCACACCTAATATCAAAATTCATTCCAAATGCATCAAATAGTTTGATGAAAAAATATTTAATGAGGAAATAATTTGTTGGATCTAAGATTGGACTTTCTAAGCATAAGAACTACTGAAAAAGTCAATGTGATGACAAAAGTTTGAAAAGTCTTCTATATGTCAAAATGCCATAAACACTAAAAGTCAAGTGATAAATTGAGAAAAATATTTGCAATAAATATAATAATAGATTGATATCATTATATAAAATATTCTTACATACCAATAAGAAAATATTCTAACACCCATTAGAAACATGTGCAGAGGACGTGAAAAAATAAAGAAATACATAGGCCAATAAATATACAAAGTAATTCAAACTCAATAGCAACAAAGATATTATCATTAAAACAATGAAATTGTGGGGTGCTTTCTGCTTTTTAATTGGCAAACACTATGTATACACATATATATATAAAACCTCATAAATATGAGGTCAAATAATGTTTTCATACACTCCTGGTAAGATCACTAAGCAGTACAACTTTTCCACGAAGTGATTTGGCAACATACAAATATCCTTACAATTATTCATACCCATGGACCTAACTTTCTAACTTCTAAAAGATAATCAGGGATATGGGCAAATATTTGTATACATATGCTCAAAGTCATAATTATTAAAAATAAAAAATTAGAAACAACGTAAATAATAGAGCGCTTGTTAAATAAATTATGGTGCATCCAAGTGATAGAGTATTATGCAGCCAATACATCATGTCTGAATGTAATGCCAAAGAGTAACGTTTATTTTGTTGAGTGAAGAGAGTCAGGATTAAACTATTTATATTTACTTGTATATACATATATGATGTAAATTTTTCTTTTAAAAAGCATATTTAACTATGTTTATACTTACATGTAGTCAATGAAAAGCATGAAGGAATGTACCAAAAGTTAATAGTTGTTATTACTAAATCTGGGTGGTGAGATTTGACTTTTCTTCTTCATGTGTTTGCAAAATTTTTAATAAGAAGTCCTTGCATTTGGAATCAGAGCAACCCACCCACAGGCATCAGGCAGCAGTTTCAGACAAACCAAATGCTATCCCTTTGCAGCCCCAGCCTCAACAGCTGGACCATTTTAAGCTGCTTAATTTCTCAAAGTTATCCTCTTTCAAATCTATTCAATTTAATTTTTAATGAAAGTTAGTAGAATGAAACAAACTAATTAGAATGAAAACATGAAACTCCAAATATATTTAACACATCAAATATAAATAAATTAGCAGAATGGCAAAAATGGTACATTGAAAAGTTAAAAAATCTAACTCAATAGCAACAAAGATATGTACTATGTGACGTACTATGAAATCATGGTCAGTTTTAATGATTCTTGACCTAAGGAGGGATCTGGTGATTCCACATCATTATCTGATTTTCTTATAAGCCTTATACTATAAAGCATGCTTTATTAGGCGAAAGAATTCTATTGTTGGATTTCAATGTAATCAATTGAATCTGACAAACAAAAAAAGAGGCATAATTTAGTAACCTGTAGGTTTTGAAGTTCTCTAAATTAATATTGCTGTCTTCTCTCATAGCTTCTTCACACAAATTGAGATTCTTTTATATTTATTTAATAAGTATTAATTTTATTGGTATAATTGCCATGACAAGGATGTCTCAAAAAGAACCAGAAAAAAAATGCACATCATGAAACCTAACACGGAAAGGGATTATTTAAAATTCAAAGGGTCAACATTTTAGCACAGCCTGAGATTAGGGTCTGGTTTTAAAATTATGACCTCAGCGAAAGACAATATCTGGATTTAGCCACAAATAGAAGCAAGGCAAAGGCAAAATTTTAAGTTATTTTCTGCTGTCAACCCTCCATCCCTAACACACACCTCTTTTCATTCCTTCAAATATTCATTCTGTCTTCCAATCTAGACAGGCCATATTCAGGAAAGTGAATTTCCAATAAACTCTCAATTGATACAGATTTGCTTTAAGGTGGTCCCCTGACCATTGGGTATTTAAATGTAATAAGGGAGTCTAAAACATTAAATTTGTTCAAGATTCAAAAGGAGTAATCTTTCATGGATTAATTTTAAGCAGTTACCAGAGATATTTTGGTAAGTCTTCCCCACACCCAAATCACTCCATACTGTCTCTTTCAAAAGCTGATTTGGTCACAATGCTGTCAGATAACATGAAAAATATTGCTCTGCAAAACCAGAAGTAGGTATATCAATGTTGCTAGTCATATCAGTAAATTACCTACAGATTATTTAAACAAATGGATGTTCAAAATTGATGCACAACATTATAATCCATTTTAGAAATTATGTCTTGTGATATTTTCCAGTTAAACTACGTCAAAAGATAGCAGGATATTATGTAAAACTGCCTAATTAGCTCTGGTCACAGAATCATCCAGGAAACAAGAAAGGTCAGGCTGTTTGTATTGACAATATTAAAAGGAAGTTATTTTTTTTTTGTTTAAATAGCAACTATAGACATTTTAAGTTTTCTCTATGCCTCTACCCCAAATTATAAAGGACATTTAGAAATTTTTCCCATAATTATGAACTGCCCAAGAGTAAACAGAAACTTTATAATAACAGAAAGAAATTATTAATATACAAGAGAGAAAATAATATTACCAGAGAGATTCGAAGATCCATTACTGACGTCTTGTAGCACTGAAACATTAACATAGGTATTTAATTTGGATATCATTTTTAAAGAATAGAGTTAATCTGTTAATTCATCACTTTTCTTGTTACTCACCAAGCAAAATTCCCATATCACCTACTTCCTTCAGATTTATCATTAAAATAAACCTTCTCCCTTCAGTAAAAATAAATCCTCTCCCTTCAGATTGGTCATTAAAAAATGAAACATTCATTTTAAACTGCTCAATTATTAAAATATTTAATAAACAATTGCAGAACACTCCTTGTCTATCCTTTCACAGCCGTCTGAAATTATCCCTTCTCTCTTTTTTCTCTTTTAGCTGTGTCTCTGAGGTATTCAACAGCTGCATTTGTAACTGCATCAAGAGTATAGATGAACAAAAGCTGCATTTTAGTTAACCTACAATCACCAAGTAAGTTTACAGTCTTGGTGACTTAATTATTTTTATCTGTCACAAACGGGACTCCCTGCTGTAGCAGAGAACAATTGGGATGTTATTATTTTATCACGTATGTATTAATTAGTCGGCAAAACTTTTGGTTAATTACTGACATGACTGCCTGTCAGAATTGCAGTGGTTAACTATTAAAAGGAACTAAAGCATAAAATCATCAATGAAAATAAGTAGATAGAATGATCAGAAATGGCCTCAGCCAGAGTTGGCAAATGAGTTCTCAGAAAGGCTAAACATGAAGAGAGGTGATGCAAGGACAGTGGAATTCCTACTTGCATTAACCAGACACAATCTCTGACTCTAAGAAAATAGGCTTTTTACTCAAGATGAAGTCATGACAAACAGGTTCATTTATGGTGTCCAAAATATATTTGGAGTATAAGTCACACAGATAAACACGTTCATGACAGGAGAGAAATTACATCTGTGTGCACCACCCCTCCTCCATCACTCCCCCTCTAACTACAACTACCGCCTCCTTAAGGACTCTAGGATTTCCATGACTAACATGAACTCTGGTAAATTAATCCTACGGTTCTTCGACTGTAATGCATGTTTATATATGCATAAAAACCTTACACACTTAGGAACCTAGGTCATTTATGTTCTTTCAGTTTATTAAAATTGTACCCTCTGGGGACATCTGCAGAAGCTACAAATATAAAAGAAATACAGCTTTTTCAATGATTATTCAACAGAACATCAAAATAAACAGCTAAGTCTCAATTAACTGCATATGGATTACCCATAGCATTTTTTTTATCCCAATCTGGCTTTCCCCTGCTCTCTGTTCTCTTTCTCTTGCTCTTGTAAGCCTAATATTATATGCAACTAGGAAGGTACATTCATCATGTCCCACTCCAATAATAGTTTTATAATATATAACATATAACAAATTTTGGTTAAATATACACAATTTCCAAATATCCATACCATTGTACACCCCCATTCATGTAGATAATCCAGAACTGCCTGTATTTTAAGAGCCATCCCTAGGATGCCACTCAGTAAAGCAAAATTTGGCTCATTAAAAAAGAGGAATCTCCCACCATCAACTAATATCTTACCCACACTGATGGTATTTCCCAGCATCTGACTGCTATATTCTTGCTATTTTCTTTACTTATATGTTTCTCATATTTTTCATAATTTCCTGCCTTCTTCAAAATTGAATCTTCATAATGACCACATTTCAGCAGCTGAAATTAGAAATTTCTTTTTTCACTTTTGATATTTACATATAGGTTAAAAAAAAGGGAGACGGATTCAAACTCACCTGCTGGTGGTAGTTCCACATAAACATATACATAGCCAAAACTGGTTTATAGTTCAGCAAAATAAACACCACCGATGGTATCTGGAAGCTTACTTAATAATCCCTTTACTGGATGTACTAGAGGCTCTGTTTTAAATGATAATGTGTATTTTATTTGTATTCTACTAACCTTCCCCAGCTGCTAATTAATCTTTAATGGCCCTCTGCATTTCAAATCCCTGTGTTAGTTGTAAAACTCAATCAGGGCTTTAGGCAGTAGCAAAATTCTCCATGCTATCTGCCTTTCTTTTTGCTTCTGTATTTAGGAAAGGTCTAGTCATTTTTGAAATTAGAACAAAAAATATTGATGCCTTCTTTGATGTGACTGGTATACTTAGGTTCTATTTTGATATTATAGTCAACTTCTACTTAGCCATAATACCAGTGTACAAAAATAACATGGATAATTGAAATCAATCCACAGAAAATCTCAAACGTCTTATTTCAACTTCTTTTCCCATTAAATCTTTTCCCATGGGGACTAATAAGTAAGCAAAATAAAACATATAAAGCGTTACCTGTTCAGGCTTCAGAGAGGAAAAAAGGAGCAAAAGTCAGAAGAAAAGAAAAAAAACAATAATTTGTACAGTTCGGAAACTGTATAAACAATCCCTAACCCAAGTTGACTGTTGTTAGCAACATTTTTTAAAATCCTGTAACTGCTTATTAAATGCATTTTCTTTTATAAAGGTACACTGTAATCAGTATGTAAAAATTGCCTTGACCACATATAGCCAATGCTTCTTAGAGTAAATGTGCCTTCTAGATAGGTTTAGCATTTAGCTGCAGCCTTTACTTAAACAATTAATTAACAATTGAACAGAATATAACACATGCAGCTTTATTCTACTTTTCCTACATGTACCTGACATACAATAAAGCTTAATAAACACCTGGTGATTTGTTGAGTTGTAACTGTGAATTAGCAATGGAACATGATGTATTCTGCTAGCACCTTTTGGATTAGCCCTCCCTAATAAAGTGTCCTCTCATCACTTTAGAGCTTATTTCCATTGTCATACACAAAGATGTATGTATTTGAGACTCTGATAAAATGTTCTTTAATCCCCTAAATATGTCTATATCCAAATTATAATGTTATTCGTAGAAAATAAAGAGCAGAAACCTCAAACTACCGTTAAATACCATTAGTGCTGGGACAACCTGATTATAATAATCAAATATCTGACTGAATGCCAAAGTTCACCAGCTTTAAACCCAGAATTGCACTTCTTGTTATATACTTATGATATTCTGGAAATTGCTGACTTTTCACAGTTGCATTATAGATCTTAAATAAATGTAATTAACCCAAAGGAGCAGTGAGAATATGTCAGGAAACTAACGAGGGTTCCTAATCAGTCTTTGGCAGTGCAATGTATTTAAAAGGTAAATTTCAGCCAGTGGATGAGTCTGAGGCAATTCTTATGGAGACAGTAGATATCACTTGAATACTAGACATCTTCTAGAGTTTCATCTCGATTAGTAATGAAATAGCCATCTGCCAAGTGCAGGCAGTAAAGTGGCACTAATCAGGAAAATGACAGGAAAGTTACTTTTGAACTAATTGTCCTTCTGCTAAGTGAAAGACTAAAGCACCATCATACTGCTTAAGCCTTTAAGTGGCATTCTTTGCAATGAAAATGCACAATAAAGGCTTAGTGAAATAAAATGTAAATATTTTAAAGCATAGTTTTCTGACATTTTCTCAGAGTTGGAAAATACATCCCTGGCTACATGTAGAGTAGCCAGTACCCGTGAGACAGTTTTAAGTCTCAAAAATAGGCATATAAATTTAATAACAAAGTGTTGTCAGTTTAGGTATGCTTTCACTCATATTTACAAACCCACTGGGTACTACAGTAAGACAATCTCAAATTGCCTTATCTAACAAGTGACTTTCAGAGGGCATGTTAGAACTTGGGAAAATCCAGGAGTCTTAGACTGATAAATATTTTTCTTATTATTTATGTTAACAAAATCTGAATAATAATAGGATAAAAGTCTAATTACATATTAAGAAACTAAATTTATTGTGTGGAAGTGGCAAACTAAATACTCACTGAGAAATATATGGGTACTTCCCAATAATAGGCAAATACACTAGCCAAGATTTAATTAAATTCTCTTCAAAGTTGTCAGTGCAGGTTTGAAAAGTAGCAATAAGTGTTATTTAATTTGTCAACTGGATTTTATCACTCTAGGCTTTGATTCACCCTTTATTGTCATCATAAATTCTCTTTTTTGCTCACTTCCTCTATACAACTTTGAAAATGACTTGTATCGGCAACTTTTTTGGCATTTGACTCATCTCATCTTTCAACAGAGCGCTTGTTTCTCTCTGGGTGTGCACGCACAGATATCTATCAGCTATCTAGGCACATGAGAAATCATCTTGGATGAAATACTTGGTGTAATTAGCATTTCCACTAGTCTGAGTTGACAGCCACAGAACTCTGGAAACAAACTCACCATTTTTGTTTTGCTAAACAAGCTGTCCATTGATATTAGCCATATCCGGGCTTTGTAAAAGAAAGTGTTAATAAGCAAGACCAATCTATTTATGCACTCATATTTCATCACAATAAGCAAAATTAACATCAAAATGGCTGATTTTGTTATGCATCATGAATTCTGAGAAGTCACAATCCACCTGAGTAAAAGTTGAATTATTTTCTTCCGCAAAGTGCAAATGTCTTTGAAAAAAATTCCTAGTGTAACAGATATGTAAACAGTCTATTTGTGCCCTGTTCCAAAAAGCAAACAACTCGACTCTCCACAGCAGAAATAATAAACATGGCCTTAATTATATTAGAATAGTATAAAATCATGCATAAGAAAATAGATCATTCTCCAATGGCATTTTTAGCCTCTAATTTTTAAACACTGACTTCATTCATGTCCAGTAAGAGACTGTAGACAATTTTACCCACCTTAAAAGCCTTGCATGTGGTACTTATACATAAAAAGAAGCATTTTCTATCTTCCTACCTACGTATTATGAGCTACAGATATACAGCCAGATAACAGTTTCTAAGTTTTCCTAAGGAGTTTCCCTGGTGAGAGTGTACTCACAAAAAAAGCAGCCTCTGTCATTTTCTATCACAGTGCCTACCCTGAGCACTGCGCTTTCCACCATACTAGTGATTGTCCTGAAACATAAGCATTTTCAAAAAGAGATACACACTAAACAAGGAAGAAGCTGGACAATTAACTAGGGTCGCTGACATTAGCAAAATCTTTTATTCCAGATCTCATCGGCATTCCCGTGATCCTGCCTGAAAACTCTCCACAAGTGCTGCATACATTTCTGACTACACGACATCATCTAATTTTAAAAGAGAAAAAAACTCTCATCCAAGAGATTGAAAGCCAAGCAAATATAAAACCAATATATCAACCAGCACATAAAGAAGTATATAGACTTGCCTGTGTTTGTCTACTGAAGCATTCAATTCCAACTGCACTTCTTGCTAAGCAGATTCTGGCAGCATGCTTGCTGGGAAGCTCAATCAGCCTCATTTAATCAGGCTTAAGACAACCGACTCTATGACATAGCATATGAATACATTCAAAGTGAACTCACAAGTGACTAAAATCAACAGGATCCACCATCCCCACCACGAAACTAGACCAAAAAATTACATTAGAAGCAGAAAATGCAAGCCAAATGTTTAGAAAACATTACCTTCTGTCCAAAATATGCTGAGGTATCTTGTTTGCCTAACAGTTTCGGGGATAACACATTCTCACTGCTACTGAAGAATTATAGACGAGGGGACAGAAGAGGAGAGAAGAATAGAAGAGAGAAAAAGAGAGGAGAGGGGAGGGGGGGGGACAAGAGGACTGTTTCCCTTGCAGAGCATTGCAGGGAAAGGAGTGCTCTACCAGTTTACAATGTAGCCCCAAGATAAGCCATGATCTGATGTGTGTGTGTGTCTGTGTGTGTGTTTTAATTATTTTGCACCAAGCCAATAATGAGCGCAATTAACCCTACTGGTTACCTATCACATTCCCCTGCTGTGTAACACCCTCAACCAACTTAGAGCAGCAATATATTGCATCAGAAACTAGTCTAATTTATATGCCCTTACAATTAGTTTCTATCCCAAGATCTACTTATTAGACTCCCAGAAATATCAAAGTCTAGGTCCCTTGGAACAGTTCAGTCTTATGGGTCGCTAGGCTCAAAGTTGTCTGAAGCTTTCTCATCTCAAGCAATTCCAGAACATGTCTCTTCAACATAGAGAAAATAGTACAACTATAACTTGCTGATTGTCTTATCTTTTTTAGAAATAGGCTGTCATTCAAATTTAAAGTGATATATATATATAATCATTTAGTTGGCATCAGCTATAAAGCTGCACAGTTCAATCTTCATAATTCAGAAAAGATGCATGAAGCTTAGGATATGTGACCCTAATTTGAATTTCAGAAAATTATTTTCAGAATTTGGGGGCAGAGAGCTAAAATACACCATTTGAAGAATCATAATCTTGCCAGTGTTGAATAAATGCCCTCTCCCTCCCAAATTCTTCATTGCACCTGTGTCCTGCATGGAAGTTTTCATTTCTCTTCCAAAGCTAATTATTAAGTACACTAAGAAAATTAAAAAAAAAATACTGAATTTATAGCTCTCTTCTACTCATCCTCACATTATTTGCCACAGGTATATAAGAGTGCCCACTGAGAATAACAGGAAGATGGACTAAAGCATTCACAGCTACCTTTTTATGAGATGAAAGAATAAACAGATTTTTGCAATATATTAAGACATAGATTTTTGGAAAGAGACCATATATTATAAAAAATCCCCTTTTTTGTATCTATAAGGTATACATACAATTTAGGCAGGAAACATTGCTTCTAGGAATGTACTGGTGTCTTTTGCACCTTTGCTGTTGTTATCCTAAACATTCTCTTTTGCTCAAAGGGATATGCAGCCAGCTCAGCGTTTGGTATCTCATTGCCTAAAGTGCTCTGCGACGTTACCATGCTCAGAAAGGAATTAATTGAGGGCCAATTTAGTGGATATTTCAGTGTAGGCAATTTTCTGTCTGTGATGGCAAGTTAGGGAAAAATCACTCATGCTAACTAATTTGCTATATAACTGCAGTAAATTTCAGCTATGAAGAACCTTCAGGAATGAGTCATTCCAATCAGCACGGATTTCCAGATAGCTGAGATTTATTTCTTAACCACTCTCCTTAAAAATAAAATAATCCTTCTTCCATGTTCATTTTAATTAAGGCTGATTTACTCTGAAGTAAAAAGAAACCAAAATAAAAGTAAAACCTAATTAGTAGGTGTCTTCCTTTATTTTCATGATTTAGAGAAGTTAAAATTTAGCTCTTGAGAACATTGTCAATCCTTAGAATTTTTCCCCTGTCTTTTTATCTTTTTTTTTTTTTTGTGAGTAAGATCAGCCCTGAGCTAACATCCATGCGAATCCTCCTCTTTTTGCTGAGGAAGACTGGCCCTGAGCTAACACCTGTGTCCATCTTCCTCCACTTTATATGGGACGCTGCCACAGCATGGCCTGACAATCGGTGTGTTGGTGCACGCCTGGGATCCGAACAGGGGCCGCCAGCAGTGAAGCGCGCACACTTAACCGCCACACCACGAGGCCGGCCCCTCCCCTGTCTTTTTAAGCAGAGAACAAAATCCATAAATTTTTTTAACCTTTTCTTTTAGTCTAATGTTTTAATGAGTTAGGGACATCATTCGGAATCTGAATAGTGTACTATGTTATTATGCAGTGATGCCCTTGGGGCCTGATTCCTCCCTGGGTAAATGAACCTAGATTGCTGTTCTTTGTGAATTTTTGTTTCTAGACTTTATTGCTTTTCTTTCTCTTCCTCATCTTTTCTCAGGCTGTCAGCTGTCTGTTTGGCTGTCAGTGTGCCTGCCTCTTGTAGCCCCTCTTCTCACTTGTAATATGCTGAGGATTTAGATACCAGATAACCAGCCTTCTGAGAACCGTGGGGAAAGACTCAAAGGGGTTCTCCTGTGAATAATGTGTATTGGCTTTTAACAATCATTTTTATTGCTCAGATACATTTTTTTTTACTTCTTTCTTGGTTCCAAATGCAATTCTAAAAAGGTGAGGTTGCTGAATTGCTAAATCTAGTTAAATAGAGTTATTGTAGATAATTCTACACACTTGTCTAGGAGACACCTTTATTTAAAGCTCTCCATCTACTACTTAGCTGACTCGCATAAATTTGGTGAGGGGAGAATATCTTCACAGCATGGGTAT
This sequence comes from Ceratotherium simum simum, assembly GCF_057802395.1. Taxonomy (NCBI): domain Eukaryota; kingdom Metazoa; phylum Chordata; class Mammalia; order Perissodactyla; family Rhinocerotidae; genus Ceratotherium; species Ceratotherium simum. The sequence goes on from NC_141940.1 coordinate 61,498,302, forward strand.
TACGAAGTAACATCACTGAGATAGTCAGCCAGCTCTTGGGGGCTTATGATCCATTATAATGGTTACCAGATGATACTTATTGGTCTTTCTGTTATGTAGGAACTTGTGTATTCAGAGAAAAATACTTCAAGAAAGTGACAGCTTTATCCTCTTAAAAATAATGAAGATAAATTACCTTAAAAAGTAATGAAGTTACAGGTGATATAATTTTTTAAGTGGAGACTCTTCCAGCACACAGCCATATTACAGTAATTCATCTTTCTGTGTGCTTACACTAGATTAGGAGTCAGAAGAGCTGGGGTCCCATCCTGGTTCTGTCGCTAATATGCTGTATGGCCAAGAACAAGTCATTTAACCTCCATGTGCCTTGTTCAAGTTTCTTGGCCCTGTGTATCTTACAAGATAATAGTGAGGATAATATGAGATTATGTGAGTGGAAGTCCTTTTATTAAAAAGGTAAAATACCTTTGCAAATGTGAGGTATTGTCACTGTCAGATCAGTTATATAGGAAAAAAAGAACCCACATCATATAGGATCATAAATATTAAGGCTATAAATGATCCAAGGGACACCTTCATTTCATAGCTGGGGAAACTGAGACCTAGAAATTAGAAGTGACTTACCTACAGTAATCTAATAACAAAATAAGCAGAAATGAAGCAAGCTACTAATTCTGTGTTGGCTTTAGTGTTTCCTTCTTTATTCAGTCAGTGGCCACCAGAACACAACCATGGCCAGCTAAACAGTATGCTGCAAAAGCCCAAGCTTAAGGGACCAGTGAAAGGCTGTTATATAGGCTCATTTATATCAAGTCATGATGTGTAGTTAATTGTTTCATATAAAGGAAATCACACAGAGGACTGACTAGCTCGGAGGATTTATCTTTCATCACCAAGTCACTACATATGATGGAGCTCAGATCTGCAGTGAGTAAACATTTTAATTAGCTTGTGGTTCAGCAGCGGTCTGTGAAAAATCCATTGGAAAACTAATATCTTTTGGGAGGCTTGTGGGTCTCGTAGAACAGACACTCACTGTTCTAACAGGGGGTGGAGAGAGATGTGGAGGATGAGCTATTGTCAAGCTTCCTGAGCTGATCTATCGCGAGTCTATACTTGAGCATTTGGGCTGTGAGGGGAGTTGGAGGAGAAGGGGAGGAAGGTAAGCGCAGGGAAGAGAGCGGACAGTAGGTGGAGGAGGTCCAGCTATATGCCTGGCAATTTACATGCATCATTGCATTTGCACCTGCCAACCACCCTATGAGGTACTTACTATATCCATTTGAGAGATACAGTAATAACAACACTTACTATGTGCCAGGCACTATGGTAAGAACTTCACATGCATTTAATCCTTACAATTGCCCTAGAGTTTGTATCACCACTCTCATATTATTATACTATTACATCTTACAATTTTGTATTGTTATACCATTATCTCATACTATATGATTATACTCATTTTACAGATGAAGAAACAACCTTAGAGACCTTAAACCAACTTAAAACTAGCATGTCCAAGCCTACACAGCTAGAAAGTAACAGCCTGGATTCAAACCCAGTTCCAACTTCAAATCATAGCACCTAACCATTATACTATGCAGCATCTGGAGCTAATTTTAAAAGGAAGACTGTAAAATATTTAAGATTTTAAAATAAAAGACTGTATCTGGCAGTTAGCAGGGTCTTTAACAGGGTCTCTCATGATATCCATGTGAACAAGATGGAGAAATATAGGCTGAATGACAGTGCAATCAGGTGAATTGAATCTGATCAGGCAGTTAGTTCAATATAAGTCAATAATGTAGTGTGGTTTCCTAAATGCCAGTGAACTATTAAACTCTTAACAAAAATGTAATACCCAGAACAATGGAGGTACATAAATATTTCATGAATGGTATAATGAGTGAATGACAAAATAAAATTGAGAATCATCCATTCACTGTTGGCAAGATTCATGGAGTGCCTACTATGTACCAAGCTCAGTGTGAAAAGAATCCTGGTTTGAATCCCAGCTTCACCACTTACATGCTGGATGAACTTGAACTAGTTACTTAATAACCCTCTGTAAAAATTCTTGTACAAAATGTAGAGGCCCATATCTTAGTCCTAGAGGCAAGCTTATATCCTGGTACCAGAGACAACGATAATGCAAATAGTGAAACCTGGAGCAGAAACATACACTGAATGCAATTCTAAACACCAGATTTTAAGAGAAGCCTTCCTAGGCTGGAGCATGAGAATAGCAGTTAACCTTTTTTTGAGCACTTACTATGTGCCAGGCACTATTCCAAGTGAAATATGTGTATATTATATTCTTTAATCCTCACTAAAACCCTGAATGTTAGGTAATATCTTCTGCTTATAATATGAGGAAACTGAAGTTCACAGAGTAAGAACTGAGCAAATATTAGTTCTTATTATTAGTAACAAAACATTGAGTAAAAAAATCAAGATTTCTAGATTTAAGTCTTAACTTGGCCAATAACTGAAGAGTTCAGCTGGTACTCTAGCCTTCAGCCTTTTGTTGATCAAAAATGGGAAAGTATCACTCTAAAAACAGCCGAGAACAATACATTGTCCCCCCACTCTTCAGCTCTGGTTTCAAATGTATTTGACTAAGAGTAACCTGACTTAGGCTCATGTTCCTAGCTGCAGGAGGGAGCTTTAAACTCCTTTAAAGAAAAATATTTTGTATACCTTGTACACTGTTCATTATTGCCTTATTTCCAAAGCAACTACCAGCCAGAGTAATAGGTTTTACTCATTCTCCACTTTGAAACTCAATTTAGCCTTTCCTTTCCCATACCCCACCCTACCACCACCTTCTTCCTGCAACACAGCTGGCTGCTACTTAATGGATGAGCTCACCAAAGACCAACTTTGATGTTCTTGGTGAAGTTACCAATGCTGTCTTGGTGTTCTCAGGACTGACGCTATAAACAGTCCTATGGAACACATAACTATAGATTTCATGGCTGCTTGCAACATTCCAGTTAAGGATTATGCATGAACACATTAGTTAATGAAGATCACACCAACAGCATTCATCTATAATTCTTGTTTTTTTAACACAGATTTCTTTCTAAAGATCCAGTAATGATTCAGAAAAGTTACCTTGGATTTTTCTAAGCCGGAAGTAAGTAGCATGATAAGCAGAGAAACTTTGACTAGTAAACACGATAACTAACATCTATTGGTTGCTTATTATGTACCAGGAACTATTTTAATCACCTGTTTGTTAGCAATGAGGTGCCACTGTTATCTCCATTTTGTAAAAATGTCAACCAAGGCACAGTGAGGATTGTAAGTTGGATAAGGTCACACAGCTAAGAAAGGGGAGAGCTGGGATTGCGGATTCAGGTGTTCTGACTTTAAGCCCACAGTCCTAATTACTATTAAACACTGTTCCTCAATTGTAGATGGTAGTTTCAAGGTTTTTCTTTTATTGAGGTAACATTGGTTTGTAACATTATATAAGTTTCAGCTGTACATCATTATATTTTGACTTCTGTATAAACTACATCATGTTCACACCAAAAGTCTAATTGCCATCCATTGCCGTACAAATGTCCCCCTTTATCCCTTTTGCCCTCCCCCCAGCCCCTTCTCTACTAACCACCAATCTGGTTTCTGAATCTATGTCTTTGTTTGTTTGTTTGTTTGTTTATCCTCCATATATGAGTAAAATCATACGGTATTTGTCTTTCTCTGTCTTGACTTAGAGATTCCTCCAAATATTAAAAATAAAACTACCATATAATCCAGATATTCCACTTCTATGTATTTATCCAAAGAACACAAAAACACTAATTCAAAAAGATATATGCACCTGTATGTTCATTACAACATTATTCACAATTGCCAAGACTTGGATACAACCTAAGTGCCCATCAACAGATGAATGGAAAAAGAAGAGGTGGTATATATATACAATGGAATACTACTCAACCATAAAAAAATGAAATCTCACCATTTGGAACAACATGGATGGACTTTGAGGGTATTGTGCTAAGTAGTTTCAAGTTTTGAGAAAAGCTAAATTCTAATCATGGCTTTACTACTCCCTAGCTATATGACTTTAGTCAAGCCATTACAACTCTTTGTGCTTCAATCTCTTCATCTGTAAAATGATGAGGTTGGATTAAATGTTTTCGAATGTCCTTTTTGGCTTTAATATTTCATGATTATGTGCACACACATGCACACACAAAGGTTTTCCTGTTAAGTAGTCCTTTATTTGCATAGTAATTATCACAAGCTCAAAGATAAGTACTGGCATTGCTTTATCATAATTAAATTCTATATAAGTATCTATATATCATCCTACCCCTTGTCATAAGCATAACCCATTATAAAGGGACAAGTAAACAAGAGGAGATTATAGCCCACTGTGTCCTATTTCTATTTGTATTATTTTAAGAACTCTTCTGATAGAAATTATCAGAGTTCAACCATTCTTTTTATTGTGGGCCATTCACAATACTACCTCTTTCCTACCCTATAATTTTCAAAGACACAAATATTCACTCTAGGTTGAATAGAGTAGAAAATAATTGCATGACTTCCTGTCATAAGTATCCCCCTTAGTTTCGTTTTAATGCCTAGTCCCAACTGTTTCTGGCCATCTGCCCTTCTTTCTCACAAACAAATAGGTAAAACTAACAGGACAGAAAAACCTTTGTGGCCCCCTTGGGGCCTGTTTTCAACCAGGGGAATTCTTAGTGACCAACCCACTGAGGCTATGTCTAGATCTAGTCAAGTCAGTGAGTGTTCCCTAATTTCAGCTTAGGAAAAGAACAGTTGAGGTTTATGTTTGACTAATGGACTGAACTAATAACGGTTACACCTTAAGAATAATCTGTATATGTGCACATGTGTGTCTGTTTGATTTAGTTGATTTTAAGCCAAGTAGTCCCCAGGTTAAATCTCAGTTTTGCAGAGCCCCAGTTCAGTGGGATGTTTACAACATGAACAAACACTTTATTTGCAAAGAGAAGAAATAGATTGAAAGCATTTTCAGGAACAAAGTTTAAAGTGAAAGGAACAACTCTTTTTAAACATAATGTATTCATTAAGAGTGATTTTTCAATGCATCACTGGCATATGTATATGTATATATTCTTTTGGTGAGAGAGATTGGCCCTGAGCTGACATCCGTTGCCAATCTTCAACTTTTTGCTTGAGAAAGATTGTCCCTGAGCTAACATATGAGCTAATCTTTCCTCTATTTGGTATGTGGGATGCCACCACAGCATGGCTTCATGAGTGGTGTGTATGTCCGTGCCCAGGATCCAAACCCACGAACCCCAGCAGCCAAAGCAGAGTGCACAAACTTAAACACTATGCCACTGGGCCAGCACCATCACCGGCATTTTAAAAGCTAAAGATGGTGTTTTGGTGTTTCCTCCTCCCTTTCCTACCCAGTGCATGGAGAAGAAAACCAAGGTAACCAAGATTTAACGTAGCAGCTTGATGGAGTAGAAAAAAAATGGAAGATACAAATAATATCTCTAAATGATACATAATATTCATAACACTGCCATTTATTATCTGCATGAACCTAGGAAAGTGTCTTTACCATTCTAGGCCTCAATTACCGTCTATAAAATGATAGAAGTTGTTTTTTCATAGGACTAGGAAACCAATGCAAGAAGAATAGCACACACAAAAAAAGTCAAACAAATGCTTAATCTAACAATTCAAATGTGAAGACAGTTTTTGTGAGACACAACGTAAGAAAAGCTGATTCGACCATAAAGTAATCATATGCTTCATATAAGTGTGCATATGTTTTTGGATGGCCAAGCAATTCTATAGGACTTCCAGTGATAATAGGTAGATGACCGATAGATAGATTACAGATAGATTGATGATAGATAGATAGTTAGATAGATAGATAGACAGACAGATAGATAGATAGATACTATGTGCTAGACTCTATTTTATCCATTCAGTAATCATACAAGGTAGGTATTATCATTTCCATTTTGCAATTGACTAGACCAAGGTTTAAAGAAATTAAGCAATTTACTCCCAGGTTGCATAATTTATCAGTTGTGAAGCCTGGATTAGGAACCAGGTCTAGCTAATACCAAAGCCCTTCCTCACTCAACCATGCCACAAGGATTTTAAATTCTATACTTTTATATACATGAACATACATATGTATGTATATAGCCATAAACATATGTGTATACACACATATGCAGACGTGTTTAATAGTTTTGGAAATTGAGGGCATCTTTTTTATAAAAATTTCTATAATGGAAATTTTCAAATATATACAAAAGTAGAGAGAATAGTATAGTTAACTCCAATGTATACATCACCCAGTTACAACGAGTTTTGATATTTTGCCAATCTTACTTCATGTATTCACCCCATCCCCACCTGCACACATTTAAATTTTTCCCCATGAGTATTCTAAAGCAAATTTAAGATATCATGTCATTTATTCCATAACATTTCAGTATGCAGCTTTTACTGATAAAGGCTTTGTGTTTTTTAAATATATAGCCACCATGCTATTGTTACATCTAACTAAATTAATAATAATTCCTTAATATCTTCTAATACCCAATTGAGAGAATCCTGTACAACTGGAAGGACTCAGCAATGGTGAACAGGCCAAATGGCTTTCTTCTGAAATATCTTAGAGTAAATGCCTAGATGCTGTCTTATTTATAAAATACCCATCCTTGAAATAATATGAAAAGTCTCTGTAGTTAGATCATTTGGTAGCGGAATAGTCCAGACCTGAAGAAAAGGCAAATATAAAGAGGTCTCAGCAATTAGTGATTATTTTTAAAAAAGCCAGCATATGCAAGGAGCCAGTATCACTTAGGTCCAGTAGAGAGTATCTGACCACAAGATATCAGGCCAGAACATGACTCAAGGGGAGAACGAGGCAAAATCTTAGTCTACAAAGTCAGAGTGGACATCAAGAGAAGCTCTTAGTTAATGGAAGATGGAGTGTAGGGCAAGAGCCCAATTACCATGGCATTTCCTAGCAAGATAGAAAGTCAGAGCAGAAACACTGATTTGATGCTAAACTAACATGTTACTGATTTAGAGCTCCACAAATTCTCCCTCACTAGGAACAGGGTTGATGCCAGAGCTTGGGCTGGGCCTGAGTCTGTAGTTAGGGCTATTTCCTGCAGCTCTGGGATTGGTGAACTAGCAGGAGTACTGGTAGGATTTTCAAGTAGAGTGGAAGAATGGAGATCATGTCGGGAAGGGAGTGGTATTGCATCTAAGGACAGGAGTATTGGCACATGTGCCCCCACTTTCACTTTGTGTGAAAAATAGAAGAAGAGAGAACAAGTACATAAAAATAGCGGTATCAAAATATGGTTTTTAAGGAGATAGTAAGCTCTTAAAAATTCTGTTTCTTCAATCCCTATATGTTAGAGATAAAGTGATAGAATAGCAATGATACTCAGCTCTTTTTTTTAATGGACATTTGAGGAAAAAGTGAGATAAATAAGAGGTCAAGGAAAGGACACCTACTTTTCTTGTACTCCTGCTTCCTCCAAGTCACTTTATAAGTGTTTGCTACTTTCTAGAGTACTTCACTAATTGCTGAGAACTCTGCAGGTTTGCCTCTTCTTCAGATCTGGACTGAAGAAATTGGACTGGTATCAAATTATCTGGTACAGTAAATGATTTTCTAGAGGCCTTCTCAGAGGCCACTAAGGAAATCGTTCCATAACAGGATTATTGCAAAGTAGGAGTAGTAACTACAAAGAGATTGGAGGTTTATCTGAGAAAAGTGGAAGTGAGTAATAGAACTGAGTGGTGAGTTTAGCATCTCAAGAAAGGTAAACCTGGGGAAATAACTCTTGGTGTGTCTCCAGTCCTCTCCTTCAGTAGAGTTACTGTCTTGGCCAGACATAATGTTATGGCCACTAGAAAACTATACTCTAGGGTACAATAACAAAATGTTTATTACCGCTAATGAAATATCCCTCAAAACTATCGTATGACCTCTTTTACCCTCAGTAACTCTATCTCAACGAGCAGCTTTCTGATTCTGATATGGTTTTCTTCACTACTGGGGAAAAAAGAGTGTGCCTTGGGTAGAGGACACGAGAAGCTGTGAAGTGATTGATAAATTCTATATTGGTATCAGATCTGATACTGGTACATAAACTTTTGGGATCAAATCATTAACTTTTGTATTTGGATAAAATAAGCTGCTTTTCCCAGGGCCAGATCTCAGACTTGCCAACCACTCAATTTATGTTAGTAATCTCCACAAAACTCTTGATCTTCAGGTAAAACAGTAAAGTAATCAGCAAAGTTTGCCTCTGCTTCCTCTATCTTATTCTCTCTATTGCCTTTTACCTCACCATACTGCCTTTCTCCATTCAGACACTCACTGACCTTCCTAACAAATACTGCTTTTCACGGCAGATGTCAGTCACCGTGCCTTTTCTTACAGGAGCATCTGCATTCTAAGTTAAGTTGCTTAATAGTGAATGAAAGGTTCTGACCCCAAAAGAGCTGTTTTTGTGTGTGTGTGTGTGAGGAAGATCAGCCCTGTGCTAACATCTGCCAATCCTCCTATCTTTTTGCTGAGGAAGACTGGCCCTGGGCTAACATCCATGCCCATCTTCTTCCACGTTATATGGGACGCCACCACAGCATGGCCTGCCAAGCGGTGCGTCGGTGCCTGCCCGGGATCCGAGCTGGCGCACCCCGGGCCGCCGCAGCGGGGCGCGTGCACTTAACCGCTTGCGCCACCGGGCCAGCCCCTGAAATAGCTGTTTTAAGTAATAGGAGCAGGTGAAGTGGGGGAAGACCTTGCTGAAATTTCTCAAATTTTTCCCCTTAGGCACTCTTAAAGTTAGTTCTGCATTTGGGGGCCCATATTTTTTTGGGTATCCTGGTCCCACAACCTTCACTCCTTAATGTTAAATTCAGTCTTACTTCATCACCTTGGCACAGCATTTTTCTCAGTTTCCTAAAAGAAAGTAGATCCATTTCAATTTGTCTTCTTGCTGTTTATCATCCTGGTTTCAAAGTCTCCAGAAACGGAAATAGTAAATTAATAATTACCGCTGCTTTCCCTCAGATGATATTACCATCAAAGTTTCATGCATAAACACTATATTTATATTTATATGCCCAGCACATACTAGAGTGCACAATACATGTTTTATGAATAAATGCATTCATGCGCGAGTGTATGCCTGCAGAATCTAGAATACAGACCCCATAACAGTGAAAAGCAACTCTGAGACCAAAGATTCCCCCTGCTCAACATTATCTCAATTATGTCTAGAAACAAGATGGAAACTCTAATCTGTGAAACCATCTATATTCAAATTTTCTATGAAAACTATGATATTTTCACTCAGGAATCTGGAGCTGGCTAATTTTCTGTTTCTATTTGCATCACTAATACAACCATAAAAAAACCAATTTCTGAATAAACAAACAGCACCCACTCAAAGTAAGGGTAGAATGCAGCTGGGGGGAGGGTAAAATATTACTCAAGATCAAAACAACTTTATGGAATAAGCTTGTGATTTGAAAGCCCCAAAGGTCAAAGATATCCCCATTTTGGATTTCCATCAATGTCTAAAATTGTGCTTCACCTTTCAAGTTCCTTTTAGATTGGTTAAGACAAGAGATTACCTTCAATAGGGAACACATTAGTTGGTTAATTTTTTGATTGAGCTAATCTGATTTCCGTCTGCTTGTTAGACATTTTCCCCTTAATTCCTCAAAATGTGCAAAAACACTATTCTTATCTTCTTTCGCTCATCACGAACCTGTTCCCTTCACGTGTTCCCTTTTTCTGTTATTGGTTTTGCCTACATCCCTTTCACCTAAGCTCCAAGTCTTAGAGGTATGTTGACTCACCTCCCTTTCTCCTTTTTCCCCTTCACTGTAAAGTCAATCAGTCACCAAAACATATAGATTATATTTTGCCTTCCCTATCCCTAAAATTTTCCTCACCATCTTTGTACTTTTAATTCTTAATAATTATTTAAGGCCAAGAGCAAATGTAATTTTAACATGAAGCCTATCATGATCTCTCTGAACCCAAGCTCATGCAACTAAATAGAGGTAGAAGTAAGATTATAATTTTATTCTGTGTCATTTGAAAGCTCACCACACATGCTTCCTCCTATTGAAAGCTGATTCTAATAAAGAGGTAGGGTGGGGAGAGGAAAGATAAGAGAATGTCAGGGTAGTGTGTTACCAAATGGAGAATAAAAAAGAAACAGAGGTCTAAGGCGCAAGGTTAATGATTGGTTTGAGCACTGCAACTTGCACTCGTGTGAAGCTCAGCTCTGAATCTTACTGGCCAGGTGGCTTTGAGCAACTTAATCTCTTTCAACCACAGTTTCCTCAACTGTAAAGTGGACATAATAATAGCTATGTAATAGACTTGTAATATGAGAATCAAATAAAATAGTGTACCAAAAAGTGCCTGCCACACAGAAGGTGATTAACAAATGGCAATTCTCTCCTCATCCACCCCAACCTTTTCATCTATACCTCAATTTCTACCTTGTGGTAGAGTCTCTGGGTACATGTCTTATATCTCCTGTTAGATAATAGGGTAGAAACTCCATCATATCCATATTTTTATTCACACCCATGCACCTAGCACAGTGCCTTGCAAAAAGTACATAATTAATATTGAGTATACATCGCATGTAAAGCCAGCACTGGTAGTCTAGCGTTTAAGATTTGGCACTTTCACTACCGTGTCCCAGGTTTGTTCCCCAGTCAAAGAACAACACCATTCATCTGTCAATTGTCATACTGTGGTGGCTGCATGTTGCATTATGCCATTGGTTTTGTAAATACCAGCAGGGTCACCGATGGTGGACAGGTTTCATTAGAGCTTCCAGACTGAGACAGACTAGGAAGAATCACCTGGCCATCCACTTCCAAAAAAGTTGGCCAGGAAAACCCTATGAATAGCAGAGGAGGATTGTCTGACATAGTGTCAGAAGATGAGAAGATGGCAAAAAAAAAAAAAAAACAGGCAGGGTACCACTCTGCTGTACGCAGGGATGCTAGGAGTCAGAATTCACTCAACAGCACAGACAACAACAAATACCTCACACGTGGAGTATGTGTGAAATGAATTTCTATAGATCTTACAGAAAAGGAAATACTGATCACACCCACAATTCTTTGATTACATGATAGTACAAACAACCCAACTTGTGGGTAGGAAAAGTCAAGTGTTTGTGTATTAAAAGCATAGATTGTTTTTAAACTTTTTAGTTTTTATTCAAATACATCAAAGAGAAAAAAGAACAAAGCTGGAGACATCACACTCCTTGATTTCAAAGTATACTACAAACCTGTAGTTATCAAAACAGCATAGTATTGGCAGAAAAACAGACACACAGATCAGTGGAACAGAATTGAGAGCCCAGAAATAAACCCACACATTCATGGACAGCTAATTTTTGACAAAGGAGCCAAAACATACAATGGAGAAAAGTAAGTCTCTTCAATAAAAAACATTGGGAAAACTGGACAGCCATATGCAAAAGAAAAAAAGTAGACTGCTATCTTACACCATACACAAAAATTAACTCAAAATAAATTAAAGATTTGAATGTAAAACCCAAAACCATAAAACTCCTAGAAGAAAACATAGGCAGTACACTCTTTGACATCAATCTCAGCAGTATCTTTTCAAAAACCATGTCTACTCAGGCAAGGGAAACAAAAGCAAAAATAAACATATGGGACTACATCACACTAAAAACATTCTGCATGGCAAAATAAACCATCAACAAAATGAAAAGATGAACTACCAATTGGGAGAAGATATTTGCAAATCACATATCCCATAAGGGGTTAATATCCAAAATATATAAAGAACTCACACAACTCAACAACAACAACAAACAGCCCAATTAAAAAACAGGCAGGGGATCTGAAAAGACATTTTTCCAGAGGATATACAGATGGCCAACAGGCACATGAGAAGATGTTCAACATCAGTAATTATTAGGGAAATGCAAATCAAAACCATAATGAGATATCACGTCATGCTCATCAGAATGGTTATTATTAAAAAGACAAGAAATAACAAGTGTTGGAAAGGACGTGGAGAAAAGGGAACCCTCATACACTGCTGGTGGGAATGTAAATTGGTGCAGCCACTATGGAAAACAGTATGGAGATTTTTCAAAAAAAATTAAAAATAGAAATACCATATGATCCAGCTATTCCACTACTGGCTATTGATCCAAAGAACACAAAATCACTAATTCGAAAACATATACGCACCCCTATGTTCATTGCAGCATTATTCACAATAGCCAAGACTTGGAAACAACCTAAGTGCCCACCGATGCATGCAAGAATGAATGAAGATGTGGTATATGTACACAATGGAATACTACTCAGCCATAAAAAATATAAAATTTTGCCGTTTGCGACACCATGGATGGACCTCAAGGGTATTATGCTAAGCGAAATATATCAGAAAGAGAAAGACAAATACCATATGATTTCACTCATATGTGAAGATAAAAAACAACAACAAACAAACAAATGAATACAGAGAATATATTGGTGGCTACCAGAGGGGAAGGAGGTGGAGGGACGGTGAAAGTGGTAAAAGGGCACGTATGTATGGTGACAGACGGCAATTAGACTTTTAGTGGTGAACACGATGTAGTCTATGCAGAAGTTGAAATATAATGATGTACATCTGAAATTTATATAATATTTTAAACCAATGTTACCTCAATAAAAAATTTAGAAAGGCCTAGATTGGTTTTAAACTTTTAGTCAAAGAAATCAATGATCTCACAAAATTGGAGCTTTAGCTAAACTCAGTTACTTATTGACAAGAGCTTCAGTCAACATGGCAATGGATAGTGTTCTCTGGACCTCAAGAAGTTTAAAAACTTTTTGTCTTTTATCTGAGGGACATTACAAACTGTACACTGTGTGCCTTGACATTGCACTGAGGCATTTGTTCCGCTTCACTTAAGTATACCACCAATTGCTTCTCTAGTTCAATTTCTTATTGTATATGTGGGGTTTATTTTAGAAATAATGGAAAGTCTCCTAAAGTTTGACTCTTCTTGGTTTATTGGATTTAGTATGATCATGGTATAAGAGACACAGAGTTACTACAGGCAACCTACCCCTGCATTTCTTTTGGGACATTCTTTGAGAAAGAATATTTCTAAGAATTTTCTCATTGGCATTTTATTTCAGCCTATGAGCGTTTAAGGCTGACAAGGTTGGATATTAGGCTTCTTAATTGAACAACAATTCAGCCAGGCTAAAGTAGTACTTGGAGAAGTTCCTACTTCAGCCTGACATCAAACTTGGTTGAATGTCACTGTCATCTTGGGTCAAAAACTGACTTCTGAGCAATGTTAGAGCCTTGCCAGGAATACAGGTTATGTTTAAAATAGGTATTCTGGATTCCATTTGATTCACATGGTATAGTACTTGGATATTAATTGAGCACTAGGTTCTAATATTCCTAACTTTTATTCAGGGACCCATTCAACTGATAAAACAAGGATGCCTACTCTTTTTCTTCCCTGAGACCCAGCTTCCAGAAACCATGCCACTCACAGGCTCTTGGCAAATCTGTTTGATGATAGTGAAACAGTGAAATCAATTCTACCATTCAGAGTGATGTCTCCCTAACAGCTTCTATCAGCAAAACTCCCTAGAGTGTCAGCCTCTCATATTTCTATTCGGTAATGTTCATTTAGATCTCTGACTCAAGGCAACTAACTGTGTGTTACAATGCCAACTCCGAAGGGTAGCTCCCAGCAGGGTTCTCCCATCTAAAAGGCCTAGGACTGTATAGCTATTTAAAAATATTACTGAAAGATCATTGGAAACTCATTCAATAAAGAAATATGTATGATATTGCCCCCTCTTGTAATCTTAGCTGTCCCAAAGCTCTCTAGAGAATACCCAGAAACATAGCTCTCTACATATACCCAGAAACATCGATACGAGATGGCTCAGAAATAACTCGAACTTACCCTATTGATACTGTTCTCTAAGAATTTCAGTGAAGACCCTAGGGCTCTATATACAAGAAATTTGGGAATAAATCCAGTTCCTCCTCACGTCTCCCTTTGAAGAACAGGAGTAAGTATGCTCTCTGACTCCATACAAATTGTGTATGAAAACCAGATTCAAGCAGTGGCCTTTGTTTGGGATTGTATCTGCATCTGAACTAGGAATACCTAAATTCTAGGGGGAGTTGAGGTCTTTTTGCCCCAGCTTTAGTCTACCCAATACATTTTTTGTTTTACTTGAAAAAGTGCCACTTACAGTTATCAATCATGATGGTAAGAGACCCATCTTGTAGCTTCTCAGAATGTAGAATTGAAGTTTTGATTATATTTTGTAGTATTTCCCTGCCACTCTACCTCATTAACTGGGCTACAATCTCCCACAATAATAAATGGGCACATTTTGACTGCCAGACATTTTTGTTGGTGATAACAGTTGTTCACTTTTTATTAGATTTTAGTCATATGTACAGATGCCAGTACCTCAGTCATTTCCTGATACTTAGCCAAGTTTTCCTCAGAATGTAGCATATTATATGACTTTCTAATTAAAACTGCTGTTGCATTTTAATAAAGGACCACAATTTTAATTATTTATGTAACCAAGTGACTTGAGTAAGTCATTAACTTCTATGAGTCCCAGTTGTGTCATCTGTAAAAGGAAGGATAGGTGGCATCTTACCTGTTTAAAGGACCAGATGATTAAAAAAAATCAGTTGTGAGAATGATGTCAGCATCATGTCAGAGTGAGTTATTCCTTTTGTCTCTCCCCATTATGTTGCAAGCAATTGGAATTCAATTGACCAGCAGAGGATTTCCTACACAGCACAACAGGATGCCTAAGAGGGTTATGCATCTATACATCTGAAGGTGGGTAGACTGGACCCCTGGGAGGCAGTGGAACTGGGGGAGCAACCCCAGCCCTCTCCTCCAGCAGAGATGATCCAGGGAGTGGATCATTGCACTGGCGAGCACGCTTGTGAGCAGTCTCTGCAAGAGCAGCAACAACAGGTGCCACGGCTCCTGCAACTGCAAGTAGACGCAGTGGGAGCAGAAACACCATGAGTCCCTGCCCATCCCCCAGCAGACCCGGCCCTCAAACCTGCAAGCAGATGCTGTGGGGGCAGAAAAAACAGGTGTGGCTTGCTCCCTGCCCTTCCCCCAGTAGATTCAGCATGGTGCCCCAACCCATCCCCCAGTAGTCGCCTGGCCTTTCCAACAGTGGGGAAATGTACAGGACTCAGATTTTCCTGGCTGGGACAAGGCACCCTGACCTGGGTTTTCAGAGTACACTGGCTGGTCCCAGAGACAAGAGGCTACACAAGAGAGCAGCAACAACCACATCTCCCTGCTTAGACCCTGCTCTGCCCCCCCACCATTGGTGGCAGGTAGGACCTGTGACCACAGGCCTCAGGAACCACAGCAGAACCAGTGACTTAAAGCCCAGTGGCAGCATGCCTGACACTGGCTCCGCCAGCAATGGGGGCTGCTTACAAGTTCCTGGATCCCCAGGCCTCCAGCAGTGACAGCAACATCCATGAGCCAAGTACTCCTGGCAGCACTGCAGCCAGCACCTCCAGACAACCTGGGAGGAGCGGCACAGGTGGTACATGGGGCAGCAGCATTTGAGCCCGTGGAGAACCTGTGGAGAGCCAGTGGAGGAACATAAGACCCAGGAGACCCTGGAAGCAGCAGAAGGGCTCACAATCGGGTGACCTCAGTGGCAACACCTGAGACTGCAGCAACATCAGCAGCAGCAAGGCACCAGAAGCCCTAGAGGCACAAACAGCACAAGGAGGGCACTGACGATGCTTCTAGCAGAGGCAGTGGAGGGTGGAAAGTGCAAGCTCTCAAAGACAATCAGAAGCAGCTCATAACAAAAGTAACCAAAGCTGTGCCCAAATAAGAAAAGGTGATTACTGCCACAAATGTGCCAGCAGAAGCTCAATTCATCAAACACCATGAAGAACTACAGTAACATGGCAGAACAGAAAGAGAATGACAACTCTCCAGAAACCAAACTTGAAGTCACAGAAGAGTACAATCTAACTGGCAGAGAATTCAAAACAGCTGCCATGAAGAAACTCAACGAGTTACAAGAAAACTCAGAAAGACAGTTCAATGAGCTCAGGAATAAAATTACTAAACAGAAGGAGTACTTCACCAAAGAGATTGAAACTATAAAAAAACAAACAAACAGAAATTCTGGAGACAAAGAACACAATTAATGAGATAAAAAATAGTGTAGAAAGCAATAAAAATAGAGCAGACTATATTGAGGAGAGAATTAGTGAGATCAAAGATAGAAATCTAGAAATGATTCAGGTGGAGGAGGAGATAGAACTAAGATTTAATAAAAATGAATAAATTCTTCTAGAAATATCCAACTCAATTAGGAAAAGTAATATAAGGATTATTGGTATCCCAGAAGGACCAGAAAAGGAGAAAGGAGCAGAGAGCTTACGTAAAGAAATAATAGCTGAGAACTTCCCAAACCTGGGGAAAGAACTGGACATGCAAATACATGAAGCCAAAAGAACTCCTAATTACATCAACCCAAAAAGACCATCTCCAATGCATATAATATTAAAACTGTCAAAAGTCAATGACAATGCAAAAATATTAAGGACAGCAAGAGAGAAGAAAATAACCTACAAAGGAACCCCCTTCAGGGTTTCATCACATTTCTCAGCAGAAACACTACAGGCTAGAAGAAACTGGAATGATATATTCATAACACTGAAGGACAAAACTATCAGCCAAGAATACTCTATCCAGTGAAATTATCCTTCAGATATGAAGGAGAAATAAAAGCTTTCCCAGACAAACAAATCTAAGGGAGTTCAGTTCATCACCACTAGACCTGACTTACAAGAAATGTTGAAAGGAGCCCTCCTACCTGAAACATACAGACAAAGGTTAACAAAACTTAGAGCAAGGAGATAAATAGAGGGGCAAAATCAGAAAATTGCAGCTCTGTGTCAGAATAGGTTATTAAACAATTCTAACATAAAGGATAAATGGAAAGAAAGCATCAAAAATAACTGTAACCACTTCAATTTGGTCACAAACTCACAACACAAAAAAGAATAATTTGTGACAATGAAAATGTAGAAAGGGAAGAGGAAAGGGATGTAACCTGCTTAGGCTGATGGAGAGAAGAGGCTATCAGAAAAAGGACTACCTCATCTATGAGATCATTTATACAAATCTCATGGTAATCACAAAACAAAAAATCAGAGCAGAGTCACAAGTCATAAATAAAGAGAAAACTGAGAAAAAAAAATCAAAGAAAACCACCAAATGGAAATAGCAGATAGAAATACAAGGAAAAAGAAACAAAGAAAATGTAGAACAATCAGAAAACAAAAGATAAAATGGCAGTATTAAGCCCTCATATATCAATAATAACTCTAAATGTAAATGAATTGAATTGACCAATCAAAAGACACTGAGTGGCTGGATGGATTGAAAAACAAGACCCTAAGGGCCGGCCCAGTTGCATAGTCATTAAGTTCGAACCCTCTACTTTGGTGGTCTGGGGTTTGCGGGTTCAGATCCCAGGCATGGACATATACATCACTCATCAAGCCGTGCTGTGGCAGCGTCCCACATACAAAATAGAGGAAGATTGGCACGGATGTTACCTCAGGGGCAATCTTCCTCCAAAAAAACAAAAACCAAACAAATAAGACCCAACAATATCCTGCTTCCAGGGAACACATCTCAGCTCTAAAGACAAACAGGGGCTCAGAGTGAAGGGGTGGAATATGATACTCCAAGCAAATGGCAAGCAAAACAAAGCAAGTGTAGCTACACTTATGTCAGACAAAACAGACATTAAGACAAAAATGATAACAAAAGACAAAGATGGGCATTATATAATCAAAAAGGGGACATTCCACCAAGAAGACATAATACTTAGTGATATAAATGCACCTAACACAGGAGCACCAAAGCATGTAAAAAACTATTAACATACCTGAAGGGAGAAATTGTCAGCAACACAATAATAGTAGGGGAACTCAATACTCCACTTACATCAATGGATAGATCATCCACACAGAAAGTCAATAAAGAAACAGTGGCTGTAAATGAAACACTAGAACAGATGGACTTAATACACATATATAGAACATTCCATCTCAAAACAGATGAATACACATTCTTCTAAAGCGCTCATGAAACATTCTCAAATATAGACCATATGTTAGGAAACAAAGCAAGCCTCAATAAATTTAAGACTGAAATCATATCAAGCATCTTTTCTGACCACAGTGCTATGAAACTAGAACTTAACTGCAAGAAAAATACTGGAAAAGTCACAAATATGTGGAGATTAAACAACATGCTACTGAACAGCTATTGGATTAATGAAGAAACCAAAGTAGAAATCAAAAAATACCTGGAGACAAATGAAAATGAAAACACAGCATACCAAAATATGGGCTGCAGCAAAAGTGGTACTAAGAGGGAAGTTTATAGCAATACAGGTATACCTCGAGAAACAAGAAAAGTGTCAAATAAACAATCTTACACTATACCTAAAATAACTAGAAAAAGAAGAACAAACAAAGCCCAGAATCAGTAGAGGGAAGGAGAAAATAAAAATCAGAGCAGAAATAAGTGAAATAGAAACTAAAAATAAATAGAAAGGATCAGTGAGAAACTAAAAATAAATAGAAAGGATCAGTGAAACTAAGAGATGATTTTTCTGAGAAGATAAAGTTGGCAAACCCTTAGCCAGACTCACGAAGAAAAAGAGAAAGAAGACACAAATATATAAAATCAGAAATGAAAGAGGTGAAATTACAATGGACATCACAGAAATACAAAGGACTATAAGAAAATACTATGAAAAGTTATACATCTACAAATTGGATAACCTAGAAGAAATGGATGAATTCTTAGAATCATACAACCCCCCACAACTGACTCAAGAAGAAACAGATAATCTGAATACACCAATCACAAGAAAATAGATTGAAACAGTAATCAAAAATCTCCCAAAAAACAAAAGTTCAGGACCAGATGGCTTCTTTGGTGAATTCTACCAAACATTCAAAGAAGATTTAATAACTATCCTTCTTAAACTCTTCTGAAATATTGAAGAGGATGGGAGGCTTCCTAACTCATTTTATGAGGCCAACAATACCCTGATATCAAAAACAGACAAGGACAACACGAAAAAGAAAAATTACAAGCCAATATCACTGATGAACGTAGATGCAAATATCCTCAACAAAATATTGGCATATCAAATGCAACAATGCATAAAAAGGATCGTACACCGGGGCCAGCCCGGTGGCGCAAGCGGTTAAGTGCGCACGTTCCGCTGCGGCGGCCCGGGGTTCGCTGGTTCGGATCCTGGGTGCGCACTGACTCACCGCTTGTTAGGCCATGCTGTGGCGGCGTCCCATATAAAGTAGAGGAAGATGGGCATGGATGTTAGCCCAGGGCCAGTCTTCCTCAGCAAAAAAAAGGAGGATTGGCATTGGATGTTAGCTCAGGGCTGATCCTCCTCACAAAAAAAAAAAAAAAAAAAAAGGATCGTACACCACAATCAAATGGAATTTATTCCAGGGATGTAGGGATGGTTCAACATCCACAAATCAATCAATGTGGTATACAACATTAACAAAATGAAGAATAAAAAAATCACATGATCATCTCAACAGATGCAGAGAAAGCATTTGACAAGATCCAACATCCATTTATGGTAAAAAAAAAAAAAAAAACTCTCAATAAAGTGGATATACAAGGAAGACACGTCAACTTAATAAAGGCCATATATGACAAACCCACAGCCAACATCATACTCAACAGTGAAAAACTGAAAGCTATTCCTTTGAGAACAGGAACAAGACAAGGGTGCCTACTCTTATTCAACATAGTACTGGAAGTTTTAGCCAGAGCAATTAGGCAAGAAAAAGAAATAAAGGGGATCCAAATTGGAACGGAAGAAGGAAACTCTCATTATTTGTGGATGACGTGATTCTATATATAGAGAACCCTAAAGAATCCACCAAAAAACTATTAGAAATAATTAATGAATACAATAAAGTTGCAGGGTAAACAACCAACATACAAAAATCAAGTGCATTTCTATACACTAATAATGAACTACCAGAAAGAGAAATCAAGAATACAATTCCATTTAGAATTTAAACAAAAAGAATAAAATATCCAAGAATAAATTTAACCAAGGAGGTCAAAGACCTATAAGCAGAAATCTATAAAACATTATTGAAAGAAATTGAGGAAGACATAAAGAAATGGAAAGATATTCCATGGTCATGGATTAGAAAAATAAACATAGTTAAAATGTCCCTATTACCTAAAGCAATCTACAGATTCAATGCAATCCCAGTCAGAATCCCAGTGATAGTCCTCATGGAAATAGAACAAAGAATTCTAAAAATGATGTGGAAACACAAAAGACCGCATATACCCAAAGCAATCCTGAGAAAAAAGAACAAAGCTGGAGGTATCACAATCCCTGAATTCAAAATATACTACATTAATGTATATTTTGTACAATAAACCAATGTTGCTGCAATAAACAAAAAAGAAAAAAGAAAACCTAATATTGGAACTCCAGTGAACAAAAGTAAAAAAAAAAAAAAGAAAGAAAAAGAATACAAAATCATGAATATGAAATTAGGTACAAAATGATTACCTATTTAGAATGAGAACAGGCAATAAAAAAAAAAAGAAAATATACTACAAAGCTATAGTAATCAAAACAGCATGGCACTGGCAGAAAAACAGGCACACAGATCAACGGAACGGAGTTAAGAGCCCAGAAATAAACCCATACATCTATGGACACCTATCTTTGACAAAGGAGCCAAGAACATACAATGGAGAAAGGAAAGCCTCTTCAATAAATGGTGTTGGGAAAACTGGGCAGCCACATGCAAAAGAATGAAAGTAGACCATTATCTTACACCAAACACAAAAATTAACTCAAAATAGATTAAAGACTTGAACTGAAGACCTGAAACCATATAACTCCTAGAAGACAACAAAGGCAGTACACTCTTTGACATCAGTCTTAGCGGCATCTTTTTGAATACCATGTCTACTTAGACAAGGAAAACAGAAGAAAAAGTAAACAAACAGGACTATGTCAGACTAAAATCTTCTGCAAGGCAAGGGAAACCATGAACAAAAGGAAAAGACAACCCACCAACTGGGAGAAATTATTTGCAAATCATTTCTAACAAGGGGTTAATTTCCAAAATATATAAAGAACTCATACAACTCAACAATAAAAAAAATGAACAACCAGATCAAAAAATGGGCAGAGGATCTGAAAAGATATTTTTCCAAAGAAGATGTGCAGATGGCCAACAGGCACATGAAAAAATGTTCAACGTCACTAATTATTAAGGAAATGCAAATCAAAACTACAATGACATGTCATCTCACACCCATCAGAATGGCTATAATTAACAAGACAAGAAATAACAAACGTTGGAGAGGATGTGAAGAAAAGGAAATCCTCATACACTGCTGGTGGGAATGTAAACTGGTGCAGCCACTATGGAAAACAGTATGGAGATTTCTCAAAAAATTAAAAAACAGAAATACCATATGATCCAGCTATCCTACTACTAGGTATTTAATCAAAGAACATGAAGTCAATAATTCAAAAAGATATATGCACCCCTGTGTTCATCGCAGTATTATTCACAATATCCAAGATGTGGAAGCAACCCAAGTACCCAACAATGGATGAATGGATAAAGAAGATCTGGTCTCTGTATATATATATATATATATATATATATATATACAATGGAATACTACTCTGCCACAAAAAGACAAAATTGTGCCATTTCCAACAACATGGATGGACACTGAGAGTATTATACTAAGTAAAATAAGTCAGACAGAGCAATATAAATATCATATTATTTCATTCATATGTGGAAGATAATCAAACAAACACACAGATAAGGAGAATAGATTGGTGGTTACCGGAGGGAAAGTAGGCGGAGGGAGGGCCAAAGGGGTAAAGGGTCACTTATATATGATGATGGATAAAAATGAGACTATTTGTGGTGAACACGACACAGTCTATACAGAAACTGAAATATAATAATGTACACCTGAAATTTACACAATGTTATAAGCCAATATGACCTCTATAAAATAATTTTTAAAAAATCATTTGCTACCTTATCCATTTGTATAAGATGGCAGAATAAAGGCAATTTTACTCTACCCTCTATGTTACAATCCACCAATATCAACAATAAGAATGAAAAAACGAGGAAAATAATCTCCATTTTCAATAAAAGAAGTAAATAGCTGCAATTCCAAATCACAAACCAGGAAGCATAACTGCTAGGTACCATGAAGTTGGGATCAGTCGGAGGGAGGTATATGGAAGTCTAAAACCAGTCTCCTCAGTCCTTGGGTAGATTTCCACAAAAGTAAATCGTCAGTTTTTCTGAGCTCTGTGGCTTTCATTTTAACTCCATTTTTAACCTTACTTTCTTTTTCTTGAGCACTTCATTAATCTCTCTTAAAAGGAGTTAACATTGTCTATGGCTTTTTTGAGGCACAAAAGAACTGTTTCTCTGAATTCTGGAATATTTCTCTGGGAAATTTACCTGGAATTGTATGTTTTCCTTTTGATGTTTGATTACGTTCTTTTAATCCTTTTATTTTGCAGTATCTATGTGCGTATGCTATGCAAGTTCTTTTCTGATGATTCCTCCTATTTAAACTGGAACAGTCTTTTTGCTGAATAATAGGATAAGAAAGTGGGGAGAAATCCAGGTATGTCTGCAGTTTTTTGGGGTGTTTTTATTTAGGAGCCCCTCTCACCAGATCTGTTATTTTACTTTTCCTTGGGTATGTTGCCCTTCAATCTTCTGTTTTAGAGATAGATGTGGCTCACAGCAAGTCCTCTTAAGTCACAGGCTTTCCATAGGCTTTCAGCGTTGTGATATGACAATTACTCTTTTCCTCTCTCTTCTTCCCCCCACTTCTTCTCTGGAAGTCTCTGTTGGCTAAGAGGTCAGTGGTGAACAGTAAAATGAAAATGTCATGGTGATGGTTTTGAGTTCAGCTCCATTTTCCTTGCAGTCTTTAAAAAGATTTTATTATGGAAATTTTCAAACATGCAAAAAAGTATAGGTAATATATACATAACATCATTATCATATCCAAAAAAATTAAAAAATAATGCCTTAATATGTTCTAACACTTGGTCTATGTTCCATTGTCCCAGATTGTTTTAATATTTTTTCTATGGTTGTTTTGTTTGAATAAGGCTCTAAACCAGATCCACAGATTGCATTTGGTTGATGTGTCTCTTAAATATCTTTATCTGTAACAGATCACCTTCTCCTTTTTCCTTACCATTTGCTGATTGAAGAAACTGAATGCTTTGTCCTGTAGAATTTCCCACAGTCTGGATTTGACTGATTGCTCCTCAGGTGACTTTAATGTGTGTCTTTACCTCTCATTTCTTCTGTAGTGGAAGTTAGATCAGTGGACTTGATTAGGTTTGGTGTTCAATTCTTTTCTCTGCAGTTCTATGATATTCCACTGGGTCTTTCCAAAGTAATTCCACATTTTTTCTGTGTCCTCTCTATACTCTGGATCTCATAACTGTAATTAAACAACAAAATATAAGGGAAGGGCTGAAAATATGAAGTTAAGGAAATTTCCGAGAAAGTAGAAAAGAAGACGAAGAGATGGAAAATAAAAGAGAAAAGATAATAAAATTTGGTAATTTAGTCTAGGATGTCAAACATCTAACTAATAAGAGTTCAAGGAGAAAAGAGAGAAAAATGGAGAGGAAATGATCAAGGAATTAATTCAGCACATTGAATGAAAACATTCACATACAATTGGCTAATCATAGTGAAATTGTGGACACAAAGGACTATCAATGTCCTTCAACCAAAGACCAGCAGGAGCACACCTGTAGTTGAACAGTTAGGTTTATTATTCACTGTAGCAAGCGAGAACAGATACCATAGGGAACCGTGCAAATATTATCTCTACACAACGAGCATCCTAATTTTTCCCATTTCCTTTTTCCTAACTGAGATTGTCTCTGACAGTTAATGACAGCCTCTTTGAATTTCTCCAAGGCTTATTCTTTGGTACATTATTCATATAACAATTTGTAATAAATTATTTATTAATATACATTTATGTATAGAGTATATGCAATTAGGCATGCACAGAAGTAAACGTATACAAAAAGGTAATAATTTAACATGTTTAACTATAGCTTTAAAATATAATTAACTTATTAGGATATTAAAGAAAAAATATGTCATAGTAAGTTTACCAGTCTATCTGATCTATGTATTCCTACGGTGTGCACATAACGACTAACTGATTTTTTGATGGATTAATCTTTGAAGTTTCTCAAGAGAGGGAAAAAGAGAGGAAGTAAAACAGAAAAAATGAGAGGGAGCCGGATTCAGGCAAATGACTATTTCTTCTCTGTAAATAGAGAGAAGAAAGTTTAAGTATAGAAAAAGATATTTTGACATATGCAAACACAAATGAGAGTGTCATACAGCTAATTTGACATAACATGGGTCCTTGACAATTTTCTCAAGCTGAACCAGTAAAAAGCCAGCATTTCTTAATCCCCGAAATGCAGAAACAAAGAAGACACTGTTTCCCACATCAAACAAAATTATCTCTCTTCTGGACAAATAAGACAGTTTTCTCATGAGGAATTTCCTCATTTTTGGTATCAAAAATCTCTTCAAAGTGTTCAGCTAAATATTGCAGTTCATGATTTGCCAGACATTTTTGTTGTTGTTGTTTACATTCTGTAACTGTGACTTTTGATTTTAAATCATCAGCAAAAAAGTGGAAAGGACATTGGAAATATAACATCAGGATGCAATCCTTAATGCTGTCTAACGGTATAGATTAGGGAGACAATTTTTTAAGTTTCTCACATTTTCCACTATCTCGAGCTAAAGAATCTTTTAGGAAGGCAATTTTTGAATCCAAATTGCATTTACAAGTCTCCTCATACCAGTTAAAGAAAGCAGACCATTGGTCAGTTGGAGTTGTGGGGGTTTTTTGTAGGACGGCACTTCTCAAAATACTAATTTTGCTTTTATTAAAAGTTCCTCAAAGTCGCCATTGTAATTCCAAATTGTCCGTGGTGAAATTGTTCCAGTTAGAAAGTTATGCACAAGAGTAAGTGTTCTAGCGAGAAAACACAAAGGAAGCAGGTGTTCGGCCTGGAGGAGGCACAGTTTTACATCAAAAAGACCTCATAAGAGCTGCAACATTTTTGCAAGGATGGTGCCTGTATGGCTTTATGTCTCT
Source organism: Ceratotherium simum simum (assembly GCF_057802395.1). Classification (NCBI taxonomy): domain Eukaryota; kingdom Metazoa; phylum Chordata; class Mammalia; order Perissodactyla; family Rhinocerotidae; genus Ceratotherium; species Ceratotherium simum. The sequence goes on from NC_141940.1 coordinate 61,523,675, forward strand.
GGAACTTGACCAAAGACTAGTTGTCACCAATAAGGGACCAGACAAAACCTTCTGATACTGGGCCGATGAAACTAAAATAAAAACTTCTCAGTAATACAAAAATAAGACTGAGAAAGGTTTTGAAATGGTGACCCAAGAAAAAGTTTGTTCAAAGGACACCTGTTTAAAAACAAATCTAAACTTCTCAATCCTCAGGCTGGCTTGAGGATGGCAAATAGCTGAATAAACCGCTAGAAGATTTGAGAGTGATTGCCTTTGTGGAACAGGACTTAGTTGAGTGAGGCGGGGACAGGGGACTGTTATTTTCATTATAAGCCTTGCAGTGTTTTTTTTTTTTTTTTCACTTTTGGAACTGACTTTGATACAAATTTTAAAATACTTTTTTAAAAAATGAGAAGAAAACTTTCCTAAAGTTAAGCAAGTCTTGAATTTGCAGAACAAAAGGGCACAAAATAGCGCTAGAAAAATTGGTTGACCCATCAACACCAAGACATATCCTGGTGAAGTTACTGATCTTTTCCAGGGGAGGTAATATCAGATTGGCCCCAGATTTATTTGAAGCAATGCCTGATATCAGAGATTGTTGAAGCAAAATCTACAAAGTTCTAAGGGAAAGAAAATGTGATCCCAAAACCTGACACCAAACTAAGTCATCTCAGGTTGGAAAACAATCATGAGTCATTTATAAACATGCAGCAACTCGAGGAATACAGTAACGATGAAACTTTTCTAAAAACATAATTACCTAATGATCATATCCATAAAAGAAATTAAAAGTAAAATAAAATACTAAAAAAGGGAACAGAGAAGCTGTTGTAAAAAGAATAGTAGCAATTATCAAATCATTTTACATATAGAACTAACATTAAACAATTATTGGAATTATGATTACAGAAGAGAATATAAATGTCATATACCACTGATACGGTAAAATTAATAATACAAAATCAGGAGGTGAGAAGACAGAAGGAAGGCAGTGTAAGACTATGATTTCCTCATCTTTAATAGCAAGGAGTCAATAGACAGTGTCAGAAGTTTAAATATAACTTAAAAAATCAATATTTTTATAATCATTTTTATTAAAAATTTAAAGACATTTTTAAAAAAACATATCCTGTGGTGGAAAAACATTTACTTGACATTAAGCAACTCCTTTAGTTGTTTCTTTTTCTTCTGTTAAATTCAAGTAACATTTAATTTAATGCTTTCATTTAAAAATAGAATTGAAAACTTAGACTATATTTTTGTATAATTCTACCAGATGATCAGACTCTCTCTCCATCCCTTTATCTACCCATGTGTGATAGATCGAATTATTGGTCCCAATTATTCACTCTTTATATATAAATAGACTCTACAAATAGAGTTACATATCCACACTTTTGCCTTGGCCTTAGGTAAGTAAAGTGTACTTCTCTGATCCTTGACTTTGGATTTAGTCATATGACTTGCTTTAGCCAATGGGATATTAGTAGACGAGATACAAGCAGAGGCTTGAAATGTGTCTGCACAGTTTTGTTTGGCTCTTTGGTAGTTCTGCCATTACTGTGAGAGAAACATACCTGGGTAGCCACCGCTCCTGCAGCCTGAGCACCAAAATGAAACATAAGGAGCAAAATCAACTGACAGACCTGCAGGCTGTAGAAGAATTTCTCCAGCCAACCCATAGAAGCGTGAATGAGAAATAAATGCTTATTTTTGAATACCACTGACTTTTTGTGGTTATTTGTCATACAGCCATAGGTGACTGATACAGTGTCCATCTATCCGACCATTCATCCATTCTTTTATCAGTATATGCACCTGGTGAGATGTCTTGAGTGATGTCTATCAAATATTAACAATGGCTGCTTCTGAGTGGTGTGATTTAATTTTTAAAAATTTATTCTTTGTTCCTTTATGCATTACTTGAATGTTTATAAAGGGAAAGTCTCATTGCTATTATTATTCTTTTAAATATAGTCATTATTTTTTTAAAAAATAAGAACAATGTTACGAAGAATAAATAAGAATGATGTTAGGAAATACTCTATTTCTGAGCAAAAGGAAAAGTTATCATCTATGATTTCTTTGTATGTATGTAAGAGTTGTATGCATGTACATAAACTTTTGTTAGATTAAATTACGTGGAGCAACTTTCACTTTGCTACCAAATTCTATATACATAAACACAAGGCACACCAAGAACCAGCACACTGGGATGACTAGCTGCTAAACTTGGGGATATGCTAATCTCCTATAAATTATTAAATGTTTTATTTGACGCACCTTTTTAATGTGGTGTACTTCTTATTACAATTGCCCTAAAAAGTGACACATTCCATATCACATATATAACACAGTAACTATTCAGTAAAAGGAAAAAATGAGGTGAACTTTAAACAATGGGGCAAATTTAATTTTCCTCCCACTATCTTCCTATCTGGAGGACCTTTCTGAATGAAATAAAAGATTCACAGGTGGAAGGCACCAACTTGATTTTGATTCCATTGAAAAATAAATTGCTTACCTCCTCACAATCACACCCTTAACAATAACTGTCAAAAAATTTATCCTATGTTAACAATTACCTTTCAGGTTGGAAAAAAGAAAGCTAAGGAGAAGAATGAGATCTGCCTTAAAGTATTTGAAGGGCTGTCACGTGGAAAAGAAAGAATCGTTTTATGTTTATCTTAAAGAGACAACCAAAGCAACAGATGGAAATCATAAATTGATAGATTTTAGTTTAATATTAGAAAGAACTTCATAACTAAAACTGTCTGAAAGTGATACATTCAATGTCATGAGGTAAAGAACTCTTGCAATCGGAAATATTCAAGCAGATCACGGACGATCATCTCCCAAGAAAGTTATAGAAGGAAATTCTGGGTTTGGTAAAGAGATGAATGGGTGGTTGGGCTATGAGAACTGAGGTATATTGCATTTGTAAGATTTGAAGATTTTTTTGCTTTGGAGGAAATTCTGTTGGTAACTACAACTACTAAGATACCTCTAAAAATTATCTGACCTCAAATAAAGCTAAAAGGCAAAAGGTAAGCTTGGGGAAAAATGTTTGCAACATATATGATTTAAAAGATTGACTATCCTTAATATATAAAGAAATTATACAACTCAATCAGAAGAAAATGCCCCCCAAGAAAAAAATGAGCAACTCACAAAATAAGAAATATAGATGGCCACTAAACATAATAAAATATGTTTTGTCACACTAATAATCAAAGAAATGTAAATCAGAGCAACAAGGTGCCATTTTTCACCTATAAAATTGGCAAAAGACTGATAATTCCAGTGTTAGAAAGTGAATGGGAAATAACCACTTTAATTAATTGTTGTAAAAGCAATTAACAGCTGAACTACATTTTTTACAATAATAACATTTATTTAGCACATGCCTTGTGCCATGTGGTCTTTAAGAGTTTTTCATGAATTATCTCATTCAGCCCTCCTTATTAAGAAGGAAGCTATTATATTCACTTTACAGATGAAAAAAAACAATATTTAGGAAGTTTGGCTCTCTGCCAAAAGTCACATATTTGCTGATTGGTAGAGTCAGCAATTAAACCAAAGTCAGCCTGACCCAAAGGATAAAGCTTCTAATCACTTTATTATACTAACTCTGATATTTTCCCCATATCCCTGTACTGTCTTTTCTCTCTATTCCTCACCTCAACACATCCCATCCCTCAACCACTTCACAAGTCATATCATTTTCTGAACATACCTTGCATTGTTAAAAATGTTCCAACATAATTTTTTAAATATTCCACATTTTTTCAAATTTAGAGAAATGCCACTTTAAGCTTATACTATATTCCCATGACTGTAATTTCTGGGTTCTACTCTTTGTCTTTGATCTGTTTGCCTCCTCCTGATCTAGCACTAAACTTTTAATCACTAAATTATATTTACTGGTAGAAATCTTCCACTCTAGCCTAGTTTCTTTTAAAAAATAATTAATAAACTTTTTAAACTTTTAGGATAGTTTTAGATTTGAGGAAAAGTTGAAAGAATATTACAGACAGCTCCATATACCCTACACTGAGGTTCCCTTATTGTTAACCTTATTATAATATATTCATCACAACTAATGAACCAATATTGATGCATTATTATTATCTAAAGTCTACGCTTTATTTGTGTTTCCTTAGTTTGTACCTAATATTCTGTTTCTATTCCAGGGTCCCATTCAAGATACTGCATTACATTTAGTCATTATGTTTCATGAGGTTCCTCTGTGCTGTGATGGTTTCTCAGACTTATCTTGTTTTTAATGACCTTGAGAGTTTTGAGAAGTACTGATTGAGTATTTTGTAGAATGTCTTTCAATTTGCGTTTGTCTGAAGGTTTTCTCACGCTTAGACCGGGATTATTGGCTTTGGGGAGGAACACCACAGAGGTAAAGTGTCATTCTCATCATATCATATCAAGTGTACATACTATCAACATGAGTTATTACTGAAGCAGTGTTTGTCAGGTTTCCCAGTTGTAAAGTTATTGTTTTTCCTCTTTTTCCTACTGCACTTTCTGCAGGAAAGTCACTATATGTAGCCTACACTCCTACATATAGCTATACTCTACTTCCTTGAGGGTACATTATCCACATAAATTATTTGGAATTCTTCTGAATGGAGTTTTTCTCTATTGTTCCATTTATTTACATTCAATCATTTATTTAAATTAGTATGCAGTCACGGATATTTATTTTATACTCTAGGTTATAATCCAATACCACTTTATTTTGTTGCTCAAACTGTTCTAGCGTTGTCCTTTGGGAACTCTTTCATGTGGCTCCTATGATCCTTTGAAATGTCATCTCTCTCTCTCTCTCTCTCTCTCTCTGTGTGTATGTGTATGTGCTTGAGAACTTTTTTAATTTTCAGGTTCCAGGCTCATCTTGTATATTCCCTGCTCCAGCTCTCTAATTTGTCATCTCTCCAGGGAGCCCAAGTTTCTTTTATTGGAGAATGGTATCAGAAATCAAATTTGAGGCCCTAGATGTGCCCATTGCTACTGCAATGTTATTGCTTCTAAGCCCTTTTAGCTGACAGAATGAGGAAATACATGTGTGTATACTAACCCATGTATATACACGTATCTATATTTCTATGTGTATTCATCTGTATGTATATTCAGCTAAACATGAATTTATACTGATATCCCCAGCACTAATCCATTACCACATGAATCATTCTAGCCTTCTCCCCTTGCTTGACTTTAACCTCTCACTCCAAGAATGAGTAGCTAGGCTCCCACTATCTGTTATAATTTACTTAATCATTGCGTTCAAGTATACATGTTTAGTGGTTTCAGAATTGTTGACCCATACTCTGTGTGAAACAACTATCAGCAAAGGTAAAGTGTTTATATACAGTCTCTATTGTCTTCAGTCTTACAGTCTTCACTGACTTCCAAAGTTACTTAAGTCAGTATCTTACCCCTGTCCCCTTCAGTGAAATTCTTTGATACAGTTAGAATATTTTGTCACAATCTGCATTCCATCCTGAGATCTCCTTACTTCCTAATAGATTGGGTTTGATTTGAAGATATTAGGGTTTACTCTTTGTATTATAAATTTCTATTGGTTTTGACAAATGCATAGTATAATGTATCCACCACTACAGTATCATATAAAATAGTTTCACCACTCTAAAAAATCCTCCTGTTTCACCTAGTCAACCCTCCACAAACCCCTGGTAAATACTTACTTGTTTATTGTTTCTATAGTTTTGCATTTTCCAGGATGTCATACAAATGGAATTATAAAGTATGTAGCCTTTTCAGAATGACTTCTTTCACTTAGAAGTATGTACCTAAGATTCATCCATGTTGTTGGGTGGATTGATAACTCATGTATTTTTATTGCTGAATAGTATGTCATTGTGTGGCTGTACCACAGTGTGTTTATCCATTTACTGATTGAACAGAATTTTGGTTGCTTCCAGTTTTGGGTAATTATGAATAAAGCTGTTATAAATACTTGTGTGCAGGTTTTTGTGTGGACATGTTTTCAAATCAGTTGGAAAAATACCTAGGAGCATAACTCCTGGATTATATGGTTAACACTATGTTTAGTATTTCAAGAAACTGCCCAAATTGCTTCCAATGTGACTGGATCATTTTGTATTTTCACCAGCAATGAATGTGTGTTCCCGCTGCTCCACATTCTCTCCATTTATTGTTGTTGTTTGTTGTTTGCCAGCTTTGTTTAAATACTAACAATACAAATAAGACTACAGTGGTATCTCATTGTTGTTTTAATTTTCATCTCCCTAATGACAACTGATATTGAGCATCTTTTAAATGCTTGACAACTGTATATCCTCGAGAGCAAGTTTTCTGTTCATCAGCTCTTTTCCTCATGTTTAGTTGGGTTGTTTATTTTCTTATTATTGAGTTTTAAGTGTCCTTCATATGTTTTGAATTTGAAAATATTCTCTCCCAGTCTCTGGCTTATCATTTCTTTGTAGCAACAGTATCTTTCACAGAGAAAAAGTTTTTAATTTTAATACAGTCCAATTTATCATTTTTTTCTTTCATGGATTGTGCTTTTGGTATTGTATCTAAAAACTCATTACCAAACCCAAGGCTGTGTAGATTTTCTCCTAAGTTTTCTTCTACAAGCCTTATAGTTTTGCATTTTATATTTAGGCCTATGGTCCACTTTTAGTTAAATTTTGTGTAAGGTGTAAGATCTGTGTCTGCGTTCATTTTTTTTTGCATATAGATATCCAATTTTCATGGCACCACTTGTTGAAAAGAATGTCATTTCTTTATTGAATGCTATTTGTACCTTTGTTAAAAATCAGTGGATTAAATTTATGTGAGTCTATTTCTAGGCTCTTTATTCTATTCCACTGATCAATGCGTCTATTCTTTCACCAGTATAACACTGTTTTCCTTATGATAACTTTGACTATGATGCCTTGAAAGCAGGTAACGTGAATCTTCCAACTTAGTTCTTTTTTTTTCAGAGTTGTGTTGGCTATTCTAGGTCCTTTGCCATTCCATATAAATTTTAGAGTCCATTTGTCTATATCTACAAAAAGCTTGCTGGATTTTGTTGGGATTATGTTGAATCTGGAGATCAAGTTGGGAAGAACTGACATCTTAACAATATTGAGTCTTCCAACCCATCAAAACAGAATATTTCTCCATTTATATCTCCTTTGATTTCATTCATCAGTTTTTCGTATTTTTATGCATGCATGCAGATCCTGTACAGATTTTGCTAGATTTATACCTAAGTATTTCATTTGTTATGCTATTGTAAACTTTTTTTTAATTTAAAACTCCAGTCGTTCGTTGCTGTTCCAGAGGAAAGCGGTTGAATTTTCTGTATTGATCTTGTATCCTGTAACCTTGACGAGCTCAACTAGTAGTTCTAACAGTTTTCCTTTTTGTACATTCTTTGGCATTTTCTGCATAGACAATCATGTTATCTGCAAATAGGGACAGTTTAATTTCTTCTTTTCCAATCTGTTTTCCCTTTATTTCCTCCTCACGCCTAATTTCACAGGTTAAGACTTCCTGTACTATGTTGAATAAGAGTAATGAGAGAGGATATCTTTGCCTTTTTCCTGATCTTAGGGAGAAGGCCTTCAGTCTCTTACCACTATGTATGATGTTAGCTGTAGGTTTATTGTTTATAAACTTTATTAGGTTAAGGAAGTTCATAATTATTCCTAGTTTGTTGAGAATTTTTGTTTTTGTTGTTATTTTTTTTGGTGAGGAAGATTGGCCCCGAGCTAACTTCTGTTGCCAATCCTCCTCTTTTTTCTGAGGAAGACGGACCCTGGCCTAACATCCGTGCCCATCTTCCTCTACTTTATATGGGACGCTGCCAAAGCATGCCTTGACAAGTGGTGCATCGGCGTGCACCCGGGATCCGAAACTGTGAACCCCGGGCCGCCTCAGTGGAGTACGCGCACTTAACCACTATGCCACTGGGCTGGCCCCTGTTGAGAAATTTTATCATGAGTGGGTACTGCATTTTGTCGAATGATTTTTCTGCACCTATTGATGTGATCATATGGTTTTCCTTATTTGGCTGTTAACATGATGACTTACGTTAGTAGATTTACAAATATTGAACCAGCCTTGCATCCCTGGAATGAACCCCACTTGATTGTGATGTATTATTCTTTTTATGTATTGATCAGCCTCCAGCAATTTGTCAAAATTGTCATTTAAGTGTTCTTGTAAACTTTATGTTTCCAGCAGCTTCTGTTCCAGATAAGGTGATCTCAGCTGTTACTCTTAGGATTTGCCTGTCCCTGCAGATTTCCAGGTGGCAGTTTGCCCTGTGACCTCATTTCTCTCATGGGGACAAGAAAAGTGGTTGATTTTCAGTTTGTCCAGCTTTTTGTTGTTGATGACTCCTAAGCTTTCACATGTCTGAAAACTGGAAATCTGAGCATTTTAAAAGCTCATACTCTTTGACTAAGAAAGTTTTCTTCTTAGGAATTTATTCCAAGGAAAAATGCGGCAAGTGTACAAAGATGTTCATTGAAGCTTAGTTTAAATTTCTGAAAAATTGAAAACAACTTGTGTCCATCAATAGAAGATTGGTTAAATAAATAATAGATCATTCATAAAGTCGACTATTGTGAAGCCATTAAAATGAGTATATAGTTTTATATTTATCAATCTAGAAAGATGTTCATGATATTGTGTTAGGTGAACAAAGCAGGTTAAAAACAGTATACTAGATATTTGATATAAGGTGTGAACAAAACAGATGTGTTCGATTTCTTCATGGAGAAATGGGGAAAATAGACATAAAACAACTACATACAAATGTGATGTCATTTATGACAAAGAAGTGCGGGGTGCTTCCAGATCATATATCAAGGAAGATCTCCAGAAGAAAATGTTGCAGGTAGAGGGAATAGCATGTGTTAGGCTCTGAAGTAGAAAAGAACATGGTGCATTCCAGAATGGATAATTTCAATACGACCAAAATACACAGAATAAGGGGTAGACTGATGCAAGAGGAGGCTGAATATATAGGCAGGTACCAGCTCATGCAAGGCCTTTTAGACCTGGTGAAGTACCTACCGGGTACTGAGGGTGGGAGTCATTAAACCCTATTCTCTAGGAATTTACAATCAATTAGGGGAGACATGAAAACCGTATGATTATCTATAATACAAAAAAAAAAAAAAAACCCACAGTGAAAGAAGTACATGTTGGTATGGTATGTAGATTTAGGAGAAATAAGTATCATTCCTCCTGGCTGGGGGATGAGAGTAAAGGAATATTTTCTGGAAGAGTTGGCATTTGAGACGAATCTTGAGAAATGAGAAGGATTTGGCAAAAGGTAGAGATTGAGGGGGAAGGGAGACATGAATATACGCATAACTGTAAAGAAAGAAAAGCAGGGGGGCTTTTTTGGGAAATGATGAGACGTATAGTTAGACTAAAGTGTAGTGTATTTACAATAATAACTACCATTCATTGAATTCCAGGCATTGTTCTAAGTATTCTATGTGTATTAATTGACTTAATCCTAACAAAGACCTTAAGAAGTAGGTACTATTATGCTCATTTTATAAATGAGGAAACTGAGGCCAAAGATAATTCTCCAACTCCCCACTCTTTAAATGGTGGAGATAGGATTCAAATCCAAGCATATCTAATTCCAGAGCTCTTGTATGTAACCTAACATCTTACAGAGTAAAGGTAGAAGATAAGGTGGGAAAGATAGATGGGGCTAGAAGACAGAGGAAAGCTTTTCCATCAGGATAAAGACAATTTTATTTGTTAGGGAATGGAGATCCACTGAAATTCTGTAAGCAATGGAGATACATAATCAGAGCTATGCTTTAAGAAGATAGACTTGACAGCAGTATAAAAGAAAAAGGGCAGTTTAGAGTGGGGCTACTCAAAGGGCGATCCCAGAACTGGCAGCATCAACATCATTGATTTGCTAGTTACAAATACAATTCTTGCCTGGTTCCAGACCTACTGAATCAAAAACTCTAGAAAGGAGCACAAGATCTGTGTTTTAATAAGCTTTTCTTGTGAATCTGATGTACACTAAAGTTTGTGAACCACTAGATAAGAGAGAGGAAAGGCCGCTGGTGGGAAAACTAGTTGGAGACTACTGTAATGATTTAAGTGAAGGGTATTGAAGGTCTGGGTTAAGATAATTGCAATGAAAAGATGGAGTTGAGACTCCTCATGGCTCTAGAATTTACTGAACTCAGTCATTTCTTGGATGTGTAGGGTAGGGAGATGGAAAATTAAAATAGAAATAGAAAAATCAGAACTTGCTAGTTTGAGAGAAAGGATAATTTTGGTTTTGGATAGATTCTTCTCCAGTAATGTCACCAAAAGAAATTTTTCAAAGCTGATAGCTTACTTCTCATACTTCCCAAGCCTAATTTAAATAAACAAACAAACAAACAAATAAAATAGATTTCTCCTTGTGACATGTGACAATTTGGAGGAAGTTTCTTTTAGCAATTAATTTTATTTTGTGCATTTCCACCAGGTGCAGAATTCATATTAAAGCTCCAATGATGATAGCTGTAATCACTCACATAAAACCACCAAAGAACACGGAAACAACTCATCAACTTTAATTGTATAGCTATTAATAAAAATGGACTGCATCCGACATCAAACTACACTCCAGCCCCATGTTCTCGGAAATGCTATTATTTATATATCAGAAGGACACATTTATAGACTTAATTGCACCACCGGTAGTCTTATTCTACTAATTAAATTCTTCCTCCTCCCTATCTGACCCTCCTTGCTCCTGAATTTCAAACTATTAGAAAAGCTTTGGTAAGAAACACCTTGCATGGTGCCTTCCATGTACTAGACAAGGGCTGTAAATGTTGATTTGATTTAAAACAGTGTTTTCTAGCTGCTTTATTCCAAGAATGCATAATGAGAACTCTGTGTAATTAAGATCCCCATAGAATTAGCTGTTAACTAAAACACAAATATAGTAAAGAGTCCTTACTATCGGATTGAAACTTACTAAACAGAAGCTATTCTAACTATCACAACAAACAAACATTTGGAATGGGAATAAAATGCTACAAAGGAGAGTGAGCAGAAGAAGATGAAGCCTGCTCATCTTTTTTCACCTCACCTTTTTTCATCAGTTTCTGATTTGGGTCCATTTAGGAGAGTTGTGATGGCATTTTCAGACACTCTCTTAGTGATTGACTAGGATAAGCCAGGTTGTTATTCCTCTTCCTTCAGTCAATTCACAACTAAAGCAGAAACAGGCTCTATAAGACCCTTAATTAATCATCCTCTCAAGTTTTGTTAGTTGGTCTACCCAAATAGGTTTACCATTCTCCCTCTCTCTCTCCCTACTCCATAGCCTCCCTGCAAACAAGTGAGAATATCCTTGTGAATGAAGGAAAGAGGACATATCCATAAGCCTGGATGAGATATGTTCTAGGATAAGCTTCTGAGGTAATCTTAGCATCTAAAAATGCAGAAAACTTCTGCAGGTTTAATGTATGACTAAATATTGCCTAGGGCCTGTATTTGAGTCCTAGCTCTACCACTAAATAACAATGACTCTATATAAACCTCTTTTCCTCTTTTGGCCTTAATCTCCTAATGAGAAAAAACAGATGATTGGACTAGGCAATCTGTAAAATCCCTTGTAGCTCTAGAGATCTATTACAAAAAAAACCCACTTTGAGTAGTCAATTACATTCATTCAAATCAGTTGATAACCATATATTATTTATATTGTGTTAGAAAGCAGAGTATATGGAGGCTATGTAGGAGAGTAGTTAAAACATGAGCTTTGAAACCACACTACTCCTTCCAGGCTTGATCCATTATTTACTAGCTGTGTAAACTTGAGCAAATTATTGAACCTCTCAGAGCCCTTGTTTCCTCATCTGTTAAATTCAGACAATGATTGAACCTGTCTGAAAGGGTTGTTGTGAAAATTAAAATGATGCTTAGTGATTCTCAATGCATGTTAGATATCATTGTTATTATAAAACTTAATATAACCTTAGAAAATATTCAAATTCCAGTTCTGTCATTTATTACTACCTTACTAAAACTCTCTGTGTTTACATTTCCTGAAAACTGAAAGTGCTAATAAAAGTAGTGTCTACTACAGAACACATTACTAATATTCACCCTAAATCTAGTTTTCTTTCTACTTATGGATATGTGGAGGATTATGCTTTCCCATCCCCTTTAACTTAGACATGATTAGACGAGTATTTCTGGCCAATGAAATTCGAGCAGAACTGATTTGTTTCACTTCCGAATTGAAGAATTTAATCTCCATGATTTAACTCTTACTCTCTTCCTCTGACAGAGTAAACTGTAAAATCTCATACTGAGATGGTGGCATAACAAGATGCTGAAGGCTTTGTCAGTCTGGGTCCACAGGTGAGGACAATGAAAACAAAACCACCTCCCTACCCCGCTGACTCACATGGACATGTAGCATGAGTGAGATATAAACACTTGTTGTTATAAGCCACTGAGATCTGGCAGTTTTTTTCCAATGTAACCTAGGCTAATCTAACTGATACACCCACCTAACATAGTGGTTCCCTGCAGATTAAAAGAGAAAAGGTATATAAATCACTTAGCACAGTGTCTGACCATAATGGGTATTTGTAGTTCTTTGTAGCTGCCTAGCATCTTGAACATCTGCTTATGTTTTGGCAATCCTTCACTTTATGAGGCATATCCTATTTCTCACAATAGAGTCTGAAAAAAGCAGATACTCCCTTTTCTAACTTCCTTTGCAAATAAGGCATGAGACTATTAACCCTCTGCCAATCAGTATCACCCACCACAGGCTTTGAATGGGAGATAGAAATGTGAGGACATTGGGGTCACCCAGAAATAATTCTGGTGATGGGCTAGTGGCAGTAGCAGAAACTATGTCCACTTACTGGAAGCTGTAGCAGTATAAGTAAGTTCCAGTGGTAGTTTCCATGGTCAGTGATCTCATCAGTGCAACCTGTGAAACCAAGTTTGGTTCTCTGGTCCCATCAGACTGAGAGTGTATGAACTACCCTTTTATGCTTAATTTAGCCAGAGTCAATTTCTGCTTTTTGCAACCAAGAATCCTGATACAAATACTAAGGCTTCAATATAAATTATTCATTATCATTATTTATTGCTGCTATTCTCCATTAGATAAGGACAGACATCTTGTCTTATTTGTCTTTGTCTCCACAGAGCCTAGCACAGTGCCAATAATATAGTAGGTGGTCAAAGAATCAATGTAAAGTTTAATAAATAATAGCACAAATGCTTTGAAATTCAATAAACCTCTCCTTATCCCCACCTCAATTCTAAAGTTATCTGCCTTTTATGATCATCAATTCTTCTTTCTACAACCATTTTTCACAATGAAGCATTACCATTAGGACTTACTTGAAAATACACTATTTGTCTATATTCTGTGTGTGAATATTTCCTTTTGCATTATAGCATAATTTGGGGGAATCTTTTTTTCATATTAGGAGAATGGTAATGAGATTAAAATACAGAGTTATTAGAACAAACTTTGATTCTGATTGTCACAAACCAATTTTTTTAGTTTTATTCTACTCGTCTAGATTTGTTTTTTTTTTGGTGAGATGGCTTTGCCAGGTCCCCCATATAGCCTTTTTATTGACTATCCCATTCTCTAGCAACAATCTCCTGGCAGTCCTTGAAAGCAGAGCCTCTATTTTTCTATATATGACTTTGCACCAATCTCTCCTACCCCATGCACATGCAAATGCAGGGTACGTAGCATAATATCTTGTACAAAGTAGACACTTGGTATAGGCTTGTTGAAAGACCCTTGCCATTTTGACCCCACTACACTTTCACTCATGTTGTGTTTTCAGGGTACACACACACTCTGGAAATGCTCGGCTCAGCTGATGAAAAATCACTTGGTGCTCTGCTTTTTCCAGTCTTATTTGGTGATATCTGTGTTCAGGTGAAAGCTTCTGGGTAGTATCCTGAATTTAATAAAAAATAGCTGTGTGCAACATTGATTTGGCACACAAATAACAGCCAGATAGAAATAAATGCACTTACAGATGTTTCATCATGTGCAAAAAATGGTAGCCAATATAAATATTTGAATCTATGTTTAGCTGTATCTTCATATAAAAAACTGATGGGTTCTCTTTCTACAGCAATATAATATAAAGACATAATGTAAACATGCTATGTTAAGGCCAGCTATAGTTTGGCAACAAACATATAAAGTGTTAAAATATGCAAGACTTTTCATCCAGCAATTCCTCTCCTAGGAATTTATACTAAGGAAATCATCAGAAATGTATGCAAAAATTAATATACAAGGATTTTCATCATGATATGATTTATAATAATGGAAAACTAGAAACAATCAAAATGTCCAGCAATGAAAAATTGTTTTAAGTAAATCATAGTATGTTCCTATGGAGGTAAGGTATACTGCCATTAAAAATCATGTTGTTAAAGAATATTTACTGACATAGGAAAATACAATCCAATGCTAAGTTAAAATATAGGCTTCAAAAAGTATGTACAATATGATATCCCTTTGGAATATATACAGAAATGTAGTTATAAATGTAACTAAAGATATATAGATATATGCAAAAAGGTTAACCATGATTATCTCTGGGTGGTGGTATTACAAATAAAGTTTTGGTCCTTGTACTCTTGTGTTTTAACAATTTTCTGCATATGGAATATGTTTACTTTTGTAATTACAAAAAAATTGTTTAAAAAGATCAGTTATGGTAAGAGCATAGAGGAGTTTGCTGTTATAGCAATTCATATTGCTTACACATTATCTATTGAGATATAAGATAGCCCTTTTGAAAGTAGCTGGTGCAATATAACTTCTATTTGTTTGGATATATGGAGTTAACCTGTAACGTATTTGAGAATGAAGGGAATCATATTGCATTATCTAAACTGGGATTGAAACTAATTCCTGGAGGTGGAATAAACAATTTAGAATCAGCATTATAGATTCTTGATCCTGATTAATTCTATTCTGCTTGATTCTTTAAATCCATAGATGCTGAGCTGTTGTAAACCTACAGAGTTTCTGTGATGAATGGGGGTTGTGTGCTTCCTTACAAATTCTCTGGAAATCAGATCAGACTCAGTAGTCAGCTGCATGCCTTTGTTTTGTACCTCTAAGACACTTCCTAATAGGTGCCAAGGTCAGTAACTATGTGTAGCCATTGCTGCAGGAAGAATCAGTCAGTCCAGGAGCTGATTAGAATTAGAGCCAGAGCCAGGATCAGGGACGGAATTATGAAGAAGCATGTTTTTCCCAGTGCAATCAGGCCAAATGCACATATTGCCTAGTCACTTGAGAGGATAAGGCTCATGGTGTCACAGTATATGTACTTTAGAATATACAGAAGATGGGGTTCATGCTTTCAGGAATTTACCATCTTAATTAAATCCAAAGAAAACGATGGCTTACAACAATTCCCTCAACTATACATACCAGATTGGTCCAGAAAACAAAAGTGAACCAGATATGTGTTTATCTACTATAAACATATATTTTTTCTGGCCCAAAGGACACAGAAAATTTCCATTGTTCAAACTCAAAATACCTTGCAGAGAAGAAACCAGTAATGATGTAGAAACCATTTGCAGAGATAAAAGAGGCCATATATACATAATAACCACGCATCAAAAGGCTTTGTACAGGCTTAGAATTTTCAATTCAATGTTACCTAAAACACCTCATTCTCATTCTCATCATTTTTCTGTTTGATTGTGAACTAAATTTACCACTTTTACTCTGCAGATGCCTTTAATTTTTCTTCCTCATCTCTCTCCCTAACTTCCTCCACTGCAACTCCCATTCACTTGAAAAAGATGAAAAAACCTTAAAAATGAGAAACTCAGGACACCTCACCTCTACTTAATAGAAGATGTACAAACATGTATAACTAGTCAAATAATTGATTCAGGTCCCTCAACAGCAGTCATTGTACTTTAAGATAATATTGGCAGCTATGGTAGCTTCACTGTTGAGACACTCTCTGGTTACTTGAATTACAAACTCATTTTTTAATAAAGCCAAATAAAACAAAAATAGACCTAAAAGCTGAGATGTATAAATGTTGGGTGTGAAGAGGAAAGCACACTTGTAATGGCTATATGAATATGAATCACCTCAATGCTGGATATTACGTCTATAATGCCAGACTTCCATATTTTCTTCAGTATTTAAGGTGGGTAGTTTGAATTTTGTTAGCTGTTGTTTAGGTATTAGTGAAAGGCTGCTTTTATTTTTCATGAAGACCAATCAGCCAACACTTAACATGTATGTCTGAGACTGAGAAATCTCTTTCTTGTTAAGGTCATATTAAGAGAATATCCGTATATTCAATTCATTTCTTTGTATTTTTAACAATGGCAGTTCTCGTGTGTAGCACTGAACACCTGGTGCTCTTTAAAAAGGAAACAGATTTTCAAATGCATTATGGAACTTCTCAATCTGCTGCAAGTTGTTCAGAAAGGCATGCAAAACATCTTCTTTCAGTCTTTGCAAAAAGTCTTTTCTTGTGAGAGATAACCAGCAGCAGCAGTTGCAATTGATGACCACTTTATCTGAATTGGGTAAAATACAAACAACTAATCAACCAAATAAACAAACCATAAATAAAATAAATAAATTATCTAAAAAATTTGAGAAAAAGATTTAGTTCTTATGGGATTGTCATTGACAGGTGTTCCAGAATGAGCAATTCCGCCAAGACAAATTATCTGTTGGTGTACTTTCAAGATACTGCTGGAAAAATAGAGCCAAATTTGCCTGCACTGGGTAGACATGACCTGAAGTTTAAAAATCAACAATAGCATTCAAGCCTAGTGTAAATTCAAGCATACTTTTCTTACTGGGCTACAGTAAAAACCTAGATTTGGCATCTGCCCTTTATACCATACCATATTCTCTTATACTACCAATAAAAGAATCTTGAAAACAGATATATACAATCTCAACTTGTACAAGGCTCATATCTGAATTATATGCATTGCTCCTCTGTGTTCCCATGGATATGTGTCCTATTATTAGCACCTCTTACATAGTATTGTAATTAGACTGTGTGCTCCTATCTCATAAGGTTGCTATGAAAATTAAATGAAATAAATTATTTCATTAAATTAATTAAATGAAATTAAATGCATATAGTGCATGGCATAAAGTAGGTATTCAGTAACTGGTATCTCTTATTATATTAACAAAGTAGCCTCCTGTCAATATGGATAATTTGAGTGGTCTCAAAAAAGGCTCCTTATGCTCCAAAATATCTCCCCCATGGCCTTTTCACTGATGTCTGGAATGACACTGTTAGATTTCTTAAATTTTCCTTTGTCTTTCCTTTTCTCTTTCTTTCCTTCCTTCTTTCTTTCTTTCCTTCCTTTCTTCCTTTCTTTTTTTTTTTAATAATCAGTTGAATTTTATTCACTAATTTTGAAATAAGTAATTGAGAATAAAAGGAAACAATAGGCATATGATGTGTATTTAGGACGTGAAATCAATAGATGTTCATGACATTATATGGAATGTTATTGAGAGAAAAAGGTTTCTGGATTTGACAATTAGAGGGCTATAATCCTTTTAAATATATAAGGAAATATAAAAATAAAAGTAGACTTGAAAGGAGAATAAGTTATTCTTTAAAAAAAGGTTAAACAAATGATAAAACCAGTAGGTGGTGTACATGAAATAAAACTCAAATTAAACTCCAAACTCCTGAGTCATACTTCTTTCCACATGCAAATTAAGGAGCTCAACAAGCTATTGGAGCAAATTTTGGACTGGAGATACAGATTTTGTGAGTCATTGGTTTCTATAAGCTAATTGAATTTAAGGTTGTGGATATGCCAATTAAAAATAATTTCAATTTCAAATGAGGTATTAAAGGCATGTCATAATTGGGTTGAGATGATTCTCATACATGAACTCTAAAATTTTTAATAATTTCCAGATGACATATCAATTTCCTTTGATATGATATGATATATTGGTCCCTCTTATCATTGGATATGAAAAGCCCTCTTTTATTTTCTTCTCTCTTTCCCTTTCTTCTTTCTTCCTTCCCTCCCTCCCTATATCTTAATAAATGCCTAAAAAACAAATTCCCAAGCCTAAAAGTAGAAAATTGGCTTTAACTTAAATATATATATATAGTCCTTCCTCATTCTGTCCCATTGCCTTCCCTACCTGAAGTAACCACTCTCTTGAATCCCATGTTCAATGCCTTGCTATCCCTTTTGGTGGATATTTCACTTGTTTTCATTTTCAGGCAAGTGTGAATAGTTCCACTATGAGTATTTGTTACACGTGTATTGCGTTCCTTTTGGGTATTGTGATGGTTAATTTTACTCATTTTGAGTGGGCCATGGGTGCCCAGACTAGACGTTGTTTCTGGGTGTCTATGAGGTTATTTCCAGATGAGATTAGTATTTGAATCAGTGACTCAGTAGATTGCCCTCCTCAATGTGGGCAGGCATCATCCAATCTTTTGAGGGGCCTGAATAGAACAAAAGGTGGGAGAAGGAGGAATTCAACCTTTTTTCCTGCCTCACTGATTGAGCTAGATATCTTATCTCATCTTCTCCTGCCCTTGGATTGGAATTTACATTATTAGCTCTCCTGACTTTCAAGTCTTTGGACTTCAACTAAATTATATGACTGGCTTTCTTGGGTCTCCAGTTTGCAGAAAGCAGATCATAGGACTTTGCTCCATTACCTTATCAATATATGTTATTTGACTTTTAAAATTTCATTTGTTTAAATGTTTAATAATATTGTATTGTGGGTTTTATTTGCATTTCTCTGATGACTAATGAAGCTGAAAACTTTTTTTCTTTAGTTTCTTGGCCTTTTTTTTTTTAATTTTTTGTTTATTGCAGTAACATTGGTTTATGACATTGTAAAAATTTCAGGTGTACATCACTGTACTTCTATTTCTGCATAGGTTACATCATGTTCACCACCAAAATATTAATTACAACCCATCACCACACACATGTACCAAATTATCCCTTTCACCCTCCTCCCTCCCCACTTCCCCTCTGGTAACCACCAATCCAGTCTCTGTCCCTATGTGTTTGTTTATTGTTGTTATTATCTACTACTTAATGAAGGAAATCATACGGTATTTGACCTTCTCCCTCTGACTTATTTCACTTTGCATTATACCCTCAATGTCCATCCACGTTGTCACAAATGGCTGGATTTCATCGTTTCTTATGGCTGAGTAGTATTCCATTGTGTAATTTTACCACAGCTTCTTTATCCATTCGTCCCTTCATGGGCACTTAGGTTGCTTCCAAGTCTTGGCTATTGTGAATAACGTTGCAATGAACACAGGGGTGCATGTACCTTTACAAATTGCTGTTTTCAAGTTCTTTGGATAAATACCCAACACTGGAATAGCTGGATCATATGGTAGTTCTATGCTTGATTTTTTGAGGAATCTCCATACTGTTTTCCATAGTGGCTGCACCAGTTTGCACTCCCACCAGCAGTGTAGGAGAGTTCCCTTCTCTCCACATCCTCTCCAACACATGTTGTTTCCTGTCTTGTTAATTATAGCCATTCTGACGGGCGTGAGGTGATATCTCATTGTAGTTTTGATTTGCATTTCCCTGATAGTTAGTGATTTTGAACATCTTTTCATGTGTCTGTTGGCCATCTGTATATCTTCTTTGGAGAAATGTCTGTTCAGGTCCTTTGCCCATTTTTTAATTGGGTTGTTAGTTTTTTGGTTGTTGAGATGCATGAGTTCTTTATATATTTTGGAGATTAAGCCCTTATCAGAAGTATGGTTTGCAAATATCTTCTCCCAATTGTTAGGTTGTCTTTTCGTTTTGTTGATGGTTTCCTTTGCTGTGCAGAAGCTTTTTAGTTTGATGTAGTCCCATTTGTTTATTTTTTCTATTGTTTCTCTTGCCCAGTCAGACATGGTGTTTGAAAAGATGTTGCTAAGACCGATGTCGAAGAGCGTACTGCATATGTTTTCTTCTAGAAGTTTCACAGTTTCAGGTCTTACATTCAAGTATTTAATCCATTTTGAGTTAATTTTTGTGTATGGTGTAAGGTAAGGGTCTACTTTCATTTTTTTGCATATGGCTATCCAGTTTTCCCAACACCATTTGTTAAAGAGACTTTCTTTTCCCCATTGTATGCTCTTGGCTCCTTTGTCAAAGATTAGCTGTCCATAGATGTGTGGGTTTATTTCAGGGCTTTCGATTCTATTCCATTGATCTGTGTGTCTGTTTTTGTGCCAGTACCATGCTGTTTTGGTTACTATAGCTTTGTAGTGTATTTTGAAATCAGGGAGTGTGATACCTCCAGCTTTGTTCTTTTTTTCTCAGGATTCCTTTAGCTATTCGGGGTCTTTTGTTGTTCCATATAAATTTCAGGATTCTTTGTTCTATTTCTGTGAAAAATGTTGTTGGAACTTTGATAGGGATTGCATTGAATCTATAGATGGCTTTAGGAAGTACGGACATCTTAACTATTTTAATTCTTCCAATCCAAGAGCACGGAAGGAATATCTTTCCATTTCTTTGTGTCTTCTTCAATTTCTTTCAGAAATGTTTTATAGTTTTCAGTGTACAGATCTTTCACCTCTTTGGTTAAGTTTATTCCTAGGTATTTTATTCTTTTTGTTGCAATTGTAAATGGGATGGTATTCTTAATATCTCTTTCTGCTACTTCGCTGTTAGTGTACATAAAAGCAACTGATTTTTGTATGTTGATTTTGTATCCTGCAACTTGACCATATTCGTTTATTACTTCTAAAAGTTTTCTGGTGGATTCTTTAGGGTTTTCTATATATAAAATCATGCCATCTGCAAATAGTGAGAGTTTCACTTCTTCCTTTCCAATTTGGATCCCTTTTATTTCTTTCTCTTGCCTGATTGCTCTGGCTAGGACTTCCAGTACTATGTTAAATAGGAGTGGTGACAGTGGGCATCCTTGTCTGGTTCCTGTTCTTAGAGGGATAGCTTTCAGTTTTTCACCATTGAGGATGATATTAGCTGTGGGTTTCTCATATATGGTCTTTATTATGTTGAGGTACTTTCCTTCTATACCCATTTTATTCAGAGTTTTTATCATAAATGGATGCTGTATCTTGTCAAATGCTTTCTCTGAATTTATTGAGATGATCATGTGATTTTTATTCATCATTTTATTAATGTGGTGTATTTCGTTGATTGATTTGCGAATGTTAAACCATCCCTGCATCCCTGGAATAAATCCCACTTGATCATGGTGTATAATCTTTTTAACATATTGTTGTATGCGATTTGCTAGTATTTTGTTGAGGATTTTTGCATCGATGTTCATCAGTGATATTGGCCTGTAATTTTCTTTTTTGTCTTGTCCTTGTCTGGTTTTGGTATCAGGGTAATGTCAGCTTCGTAGAATGAGTTAGGGAGCTTCCGGCCCTCCTCAATTTTTTGGAAGAGTTTGAGAAGGATAGGTATTAAGTCTTCTTTGAATGTTTGGTAGTATTCACCAAGGAAGCCGTCTGGTCCTGGACTTTATTTTTGGGGAGGCTTATGTAAGTGATGCCTTAGGAGGCTTCCTGTGTGCTTCCCTCAGTTCTCAATGTTCCAGGGGTGACCCCTATGTGGGCTACATGTGTCCTTATGTTGTGGCCTGTTTGCTCTCCCTGTAGGCGCCCAGGGAGGCTGAGTTATGCTCCTGGCCAGCTGTTATAATGCTCAGCTGCTTGTAGTTGTTGTGGGCCCTTCAGTCTCTTTATCAGGTTTGGGGAGCCCCAGCACAGTTGGCTGCAAGTTCTAATACCACATTTGTGTTGCAGTATTTCTTTTAAGTGAGTAGGCCCCCAGCGTGGCAGGTTGTTAGGCTCAGGGCCTTACAATTGGTGTAAGCCTCTAGCCTATTAGGTCTCTTGTCAGCTCTCTGAGGATTGCAGCTGGGTGGCGCTGGCCTCAGGCACAGGAGCACCCAATCGTTTCAGGCTTTAGAAGGTGGGGCAAACCTCCTATGTGGGTCTTTGAGAAGCACAAGTCTTCTGCAGCTGACAAACCCTGCCGCCCACAGGTCCACACACACAGTCAACACAGTCCTGCCCCGTGTGAGCGCCCTGACCTCCCCAAGCAGACCCAGTCTCTCCAAGGCGGGAGCCCCACACACTCCGCCACTGCCCCACAATCTCCACCCGCTCCTTGTGCACACCCTGCCCTGCTCAAGTCGGCTCAGTTGCCAGGCTGCAGAGAATCCAGTCACCAATCTATGCAGGCCCACAAGTTGCCTGAGGGCTTGTTGTTGGGTGGGGCCAGTCTCTAAGGTGGGCTGCCTGCCCTGGCTGAGCTGGATTAAATCAGTGCTCTAGCGGGTGGGGCAGACCCTGGGCTAGCAGGCCTCAGGGAGAACTCCAATGGCGTCTGTGTCAGCACGCCCACACTGTGCCACAACTATGGCTGCCTCCAATGTCCCAGTCCCTGGAGAGGTCTCACCCCTCACCGAGATGCACTCAGGGCCTATTAGGTGAGTCTCTTTTCACCACAGCACTGTTCACCTTTCTTTCTGGTGATTTTAGGATGCTTTCTGAAACGGGTGAGTTTGCGCATGGGCCCTTTAAGAGCCAGTTTTAGTTTCTTTGTTAACTGGGTTTTCTGGGGGTACTCCCCAATGCTTTAGTAGCAGGCAAAGTCAGATATTATGCCGCTGGTCTCAATTGTGCTGGGTCCAGAAAATGCCCACAGCCGGGGCGCTCCCCGGCTCAGGGCCCCATGCCTCCAGGGAGGGCTGTGTACCTGTGGGCTGCTCCCGGCGGCCGTGAAGCTGGCGGCTTGTGAAGGCGGCATTTTTCCTCTCCAGAAGGGAGTCTCTGCCTCTTCTATCTCAGTTAGGATTGTCCGTTGTTGCAGGAGTTCCTCTTATCCAGTTTTCAGTTCTGTCTCAGGGGTAATTTTTCCACGAGTAGTTGTAAATTGGCTGTGTCCATGGGAGGAGGTGAGTTCCGAGTCTGCTTAAGCCGCCACCTTGACTCCGCCTCTTCCCTTTCTTCCTTTCTTCCTTTCTCTCTTTCTTTTTCTTTCTTTCTTGCTCTTTCTCTCTCTCTTTCTTTCTTTCTCTCTCTCTTTCTTTCTTTCTTTCTTTCTCTCTCTTTCTCTCTCTCTCTTTCTTTCTTTCTTTCTTCTTTCTTTCTTTCTTTCTTCTTTCTTTCTTTCTTTCTTTCTTTCTTTCTTTCTTTCTTTCTCTCTCTCTCTCCTTCTTTCTCTCTCTCTCTCCTTCTTTCTCTCTCTCTCTCCTTCCTTCCTTCCTTTCCTTCCTCCCTCCCTCCCTCCTTCCTTCCTTCCTTCCTTTCTGCCTCCCTCCCTCGCTCCTTCCTTCCTTCCTTTCTCTCTCCCTCCCTCCTTCCCTCCCTTCCTTCCTTCCTTCCTTCCTTTACTCCTTCCTTCCTTCCTTTATTCCTTCCTTCCTTCCCTCCTTCCTTCCTTTCTTTTCCTCCTTCCTTCTTTTGTTCCTTCCTTCCATCTTTCCATCAAAATACCTATTGTGGCAGATATTGCTTGTTGCATTTATTCCAGGCCTATTACATGTCTTCCTTTTTCCTTAGTAACAGAAGCCTTGTTTTGTTCATGGTGGTAATGTTCCAGCTAAAAACAACTCTATTTTCCAATTTCCCTGTAGCTGTGCTAAATAAATTAAGAGTAACTCTGATCAATGAGATGTATGAGGAAGTGTCTGGAGAGGGAATTCCTCTGATTTGAAAGGTGAAACCTTGCTAAGAGAAAGTCCTTCACCATTTTGTCCCTTCACACTCTCCTCTTTTTCCTGCCAGGATCTTAGTTGTGAGGCCCAGAGGTACAGTAGTTATCTCACAATCATGAGGCAACAAGCATGAGAGCATAAGTCTATATTGCTAAGAATGGTAAAGGAGGAAATTTGAAAGAATCTAAGTCTTTGATGGCACCATCGAGCTACAGTACCAGCCCTAGACTGCTAAATCCCTAACCTATCTCTTTAAGTCCTTATAGTAAGATTTTTTGTTACATGCAGCAAAGTGCATTCTTAACTGATACATCAATATTTCTTGATGGAATAACATATTATCAGGCATCTCTACACTATCCAATCATTTGCAATATGAAAAATACACAGAGAATTTTATAATAGGGAGGGTGGAGGGAGAAGCTCAAAGTATTGTATAGGCAAAACAGATCTGGAAGAATGCTAGGAGACAGTTTGAGGGTACTGGGTCCTTACTGAAGGAAAGAGATGTTTCATTTCAGAGAGAAGGCACAGAAGACAGGTATAAGCAACCTAGCAATTTGTTCAGGGGCCAGGAGGTTAAGAGTCTCAGAATTATTGAAAATTTTTGTTAGCACATTTTGCTATGACTCCTGGTCTGATTTTATAATAGTTTTCATAGTATATTCAATGGAATAAAGCCAGAAGTAGTTACAATTTTATACAGTAGCCAAAGGGCTAGTTGTTACAAATATCTTGCTGGGATTATTCTTAAAATTGATTTTTTCTTCCCACATGGGCCAACATCTGCTTTTTCATTTATTATAGTAAATACTAAAAAGTTTTTTTTTTTTTCAGGATGTATAGATTTCACAAAGTCAACTATTAAGTGCTTAAGTAATGTGCTTCCAATTTCACTCCCAGATAGTTCTGAGTTTTAAAACGCACAGCCACTGGCCGCTTAACTTTGCACTAAGTAGACAACATACTTAGAAATGGGATAATCTACTGGAAGTAAAAGCCATAATTCATTCTTAAAATAAAAGAGCCTTTCCATTTACTCAGAGATGACAACACTAGATAAAAATATCCTGCACTGATTTCCTATGATCAACAAATTGTTTTTTTTGGCTGGGTAAATTAATCCACTTTATAATATTTGTTTTGAATTATTAGTGAACTGCAAGTTTATGGTCAGATTAATTTAGAAAATTTATGTGTAAATGTTTTGAAAAACTGAGAAGTACTCTACAAATGTAAGTGTCACTATTATTTTAATTACCTATCATGTAGAATAGCATATTTTTCACCAGAGATTCACCAATGAAATAAAAATATGTATACATACACTGAGTAGTTTGATTTTCATATATTAATTCATAGGTGGGGGAAAAACAGAAAAATAAAAATTTCATCATCTTTATATTTTTTGAGAGACAGCATGTTATGGTGGAGTCAGACACACCCAGACTCACCATTTATTAGCTAAATGACCTTGAACAAGTGAGTTATTCTTACTGAGCCTCCATTATCTCTTCTGTAAAATGAGAATAATATTGAGTGTGAGGATTGAACGATTGACATAATGAATATACAACAGCAAACACAAGGCCTGGTACTTAAGAGAACCAATGAAATATTTGAGGTATGTGGGTTTTTTGTGTTGAATTGTGCCCCCCCTCAAAAAAAGTATGTTTAAGTCCTAACCCCCAGTATCTTAGAATGTATTAGTATCTTATTTGGAAATAGGGTCATTGCAGATGTAGTTATTTAAGAAGAGTTCATACTGGAGTAGAGTGGGCCCTTAATCCAATATAACTGGTATCCTCATAAGAAGACAACCACGTGAAGACACAGAGACACATAGGGAGAACACCATGTGATGACAAATGTAGAGATTGGAGCCATGTAGCTGCAAGCCAAAAAATACCAAAGATTGCAAACAAACCACCAGAAGCTAAGAGGAGGCAAGGAAGGATTCCTCTACAGATTTCAGATGGAGCATGGCCCTACTGACACCTTGATTTCAAACTTCTAGCCTCCAGAACAGTGAGACAATAAATTTCTGTTGGTACAAGCCACCCAGGTTATGGTACTTTGTTACAGCAGCCCTAGGAAACTAATACAATGGATTTCTTTTTTAAATAAACCATTTATCAATGTAATTTTGGACTAATCACACACTTAGAAAATAAACATAGTGCCTACTGTATATCAGGAACTGTGCTATGTGTTGGGGATATATTGGTGAACAAGAACAGGGGCAGTCCCTAGTCCCATGAAGTTTATAATCTTGTGAAGTAAGTAGACAATCAATCACGCAAAATAACAGATAATGTATATTCAGTGCATATAGGGTACAAATTTCAGTCCAAAAACACAAATGTGTAAGAAATAAAACGTTTTTTTATAACTGAACTTAATTTCTACTATAAGCCTTTATTCCACCAAGTGTTTCCTCATCTTCCCTCAGGGTTGAATCAGATTTTCAGGGCACGGTTGGGGGCTATGTGGTATGTAGACATCGATGATAGAGGGCTATATTTGCGTGGGTCCTGATTTATCCAGGCTGGCATCTGCTAGGACATAGTTCATTTCTATGTCATCTTTTCTTCACGACCCCAAAGTTCCATCAGATTGTTTTATCGCAGCTATCCATGCCCGTCTCAAGTACACAGGGACCTCCATAAGGCTGTCTCAAGTCTAAACCTGCACCTAAAACGTTGATCAACTATTGCTACATTAGGACTTTGCTGCATTCCTGTGTTCTACCGGAGAAGGAGGACACCAGTTTCCTCTTCAATCAGACACCTCTAACCAATATTCCAGGCAAAGGGAACAGTATGTGCAAAGGCCCTATGATAGGCAGTAACATGGTAGTTTGAAAATTGAAGTAAGGTCAACATGGCTGAAGCACCCTGGAGAGTGAGGAGGAGATTGGATTGAAATGAAGTTCTAGGGGTGATTATATAGATAATACAATGTCTTGGAGGCTATGGTAAAGATTAACTCTTAACTATAAATACAGTGGAAAGCCATGGAATGGTTTTAAGAGTGACACAATTAGATTTGCAATTTGAAACTATGACTCCAGCTGCTGTACAGAGAACAGGTAGTTTAGGGAAAGGGGGAAAGTGGAAACAAAGAGATAGATTAGGAGGCTATCCTGCCTATTCCAGACAAGATATAGTGGTAGCTTTGATAGCGTATTAGGAATAGAACTGGTTATACATGGACATATTCAGATAAACTTAAAAGGTAAACATAAGGATTTGATGATGGATAGGATATGAGAAGTAAGAGGAAAAGGTGTTAAGGATGACACTTAGATTGCTTCCTTGTAAAACTGGATAAGGAATACTTAAAGTATGGAACACTTCCCTCCAGGTGTCTTTGTGTGTATGGTTGTGATGGTGGTAGGGAGAAGATCATTATTTCAGTCTTGGACATGTTGAGTTTCAGATAGAATTCAGATCTTGAGTAGGCATGTGGAATATGAGTCTGGCACTCAGAAGAGGTCTGGTTGCTGTCTTTCTAACTAAATATCAAGTGTCACCTACATGAAAATAAATCTGATTTTATAAGAAGAAAACTGGAAAATTCACAAATATGTGGAGATTAAACAACATTCTACTGAACAACCAATGAGTCAATGAATAAATGAGAAGAGAAATAAAAATACCTTGAGGCAAATCAAAATGGAAATACAACATATGAAAATCTATGGGATGCAGCAAAGGCAGATATGAAGGAAGTTCATTGCAACAAATGCTTACCTCAAGAAACAAGAAAAATCTCAAATAAACAACCTAAATTTACACTGCAAGGAACTTGAAAAAGAAGAACAAGGGCCAAAGTTAGTACCAGAAAGGAAATAAAGATCAGAGGGGAAGGGGGGAGGGAGGAGGGCGAAAGGGATAATTATGCACTTGTGTGTGGTGATGGGTTGTAGTTAGTATTTGGGTGGTGAACATGATGTAATCTATGCAGAAATAGAAGTATAATGATGTACACCTGAAACTTATATAATGTTATAAACCAATGTTACTGCAATAAAACAAAAAACAAAACAAAAAAAAAGAAATGAAACAGAGCCTAAAAAGACAATAGAAAAGATCGATAAAACTAAGAGCTGTTTCTTTGAAAAGATAAATAAAAGAAAAACTTTTAGCTGGATTCACCAAGAAAAAAAGAGAGAAAGCTCAAATAAATAAAATCAGAAATGAAAGAGGAGATGTTACAATTGATACCACAGAAATAGAAAGGATCATAAGAGAATACTGTGAATAATTATATACCAACAAATGGGACAACCTAGAAGAAATGGATAAATTCCTAAAAACATACAACCTTCCAAGATTGAATCATGAAGAAATAGAACATTTGAATAGACTTATTACTAGTAATGAGATTGAATCAGTAATCGAAAACCTCCTAACAAACAAAAGTCCAAGACCAGATGGCTTCATTAGTGAATTCTACCAAACATTCAGAGAAGAATTAATACCAATCCTTTTCAAACTCTTCCAAAATATAGAAGAGGAGGGCACATTTCCAAACTCATTTTACAAGGCTAGCATTACCCTAATACCAAAACCAGACAAGGACACTACAAGAAAAGAAAATTGCAGGCCAATACCCCTAATGAACATAGATGCAAAAATCCTCAATAAAATATTAGCAAACTGAATTCAACCATACACCTTGATCAAATGAGATTTATTCCAGGGATACAAGGATGGGTTCAACATCTGCAAATCAATCAATGTGATATACCACACTAACAAAATGAAGGATAAAAGTCATACGATCACCTCAATAGATGCAGAAAAGGCATTTGACAAAATCCAACATCCACTTATGATAAAAACTCTCAACAAAATGGGAATAGAGGGGACATACCTCAACATAATAAAGGACATTTATGACAAACCCACAGCTGACATCATACTTAATGGTGAAAAGCTGAAAGCTTTTCCTCTAAAATCAAGAACAAGAAAAGGATGGCTCACCACTTTTATTCAACATAGTATTGGAAGTCCTAGCCAGAGCAATTAGGCAAGAAAAATAAATAAAAGGCATCCAAATTAGAAAGGAAGAAGTAAAACTGTCACTATTTGCAGATGACATGCTGTTATATATAGAAAACCCTAAAGACTCCACCAAAAGAACTGTGGGAACTAGTCAATGAATTCAGTAAAGTTTCAGGATGCAGAATCAATATACAAAAATCTGTTGCTTTTGTATACACTAATAATGAACTATCAGGAAGAAAATTTAAGAAAACAATCTCATTTATAATTGCACCAAAAAGAATAAAATACCTAGGAATAAATTTAGCCAAGGAGCTGAAAAAGGTGTACATTGAAAACTATAAGACATTGATGAAAGAAATTGAAGACACAAATAAATGGAAAGATATTTCATGCTCATAGATTAGAATAATTAATATTGTTAAAATGTCCATATCACCCAAAGCAATCTACAGATTCAATGCAACCACTATCAAAATTCCAATGGCGTTTTTCACAGAAATAGAATAAATAGTCCTAAAATTTATATGGAATCACAAAAGATCCCGAATAGCCAAGGCAATCCGGAGGAAGAAGAACAAAGCTAGA
Source organism: Ceratotherium simum simum (assembly GCF_057802395.1). Lineage (NCBI taxonomy): Eukaryota > Metazoa > Chordata > Mammalia > Perissodactyla > Rhinocerotidae > Ceratotherium > Ceratotherium simum. The sequence continues at coordinate 61,553,015 of NC_141940.1, forward strand.
GGCATTAAGCTCCCTGATTTCAATATTAAAAAGCTATAGTAATCAAAATAGTATGGTATTGGCATAAAAACAGACATATAGATCAATGGAACAGAATAGAGAGCCCAGAAATAACCTCAAGCATATATAGTCAATTTATGACAAAGGAGCCAAGAATATACAATTAGGAAAGGACAGTCTCTTCAATAAATGGTGTTGGGTAAACTAGACAGCCACATGCAAAAAGAATGAAGCAGGATTACTATCTTACACCATGCACAAAAATTAGCTCAAAATGGATTAAAGACTTGAATGTAAGACGAGAAACCATAAAACTCCTGGAAGAAAACATAGACAGTAAGCTACTTTACATTAGTCTTAGTGATGATTTTTTGGCTCTGACTCCAAAAACAAAGGCAACAAAAGTAAAAATAAACTCATGGGAGACTACATTAAACTCAAAAGCTTCTGCACAGCAAAGTAATTCATCAATAAAATGAAATGGCCACCTACGGAATGGGAGAAAATATTTGCAAATCATATATCTGATAAGGTGTTAATATCCAAAATATATAAGGAACTCATACAGCTCAAAAGTAAAAAAAAAAAAAAAAAGAACAAAACATAATCCAATTAAAAACTGGACAGAGGGTCTGAGTATACGTTTTTGCAAAGAAGACACACAGATGGGCAACAGGTACGTGAAATGTGCTCAACACCACTAATCATCAGGGATATGTAAATCAAAGCCACAATGAGTTACTACCACACCTGTTAAAATGGCTATTATCAAAAAGACAAAATATAACAAGTGTTAGCGGGGATGTGGAGAAAAGGGAATCCTTGTACACAGTTGGTGGAAATGTAAATTGGTGCAACCACTACAGAAACAGTAGGGAGGTTCCTCAAGAAATTAAAAATAGAACTACCATATGATCCAGCAATTCCACTTCTGAGTATTTATCTGAAATAAATGAAAGCACTAATTCAGAAAGATATATGCACCCCCATGTTCATTGCACCATTATTTATAATAGCCAAGATATGGAAACAACCTAAGCATCCATCGATGAATGAATGAATGAAGAAGATGTGATACATACACACACACACAGGAATATGATTCAGCCATATAAAAAAAGAATTAAATCTTGCCATTCGTGACAACATGGATGGACCTTGAAGGCATTATGCTAGGTGAAATAAGTCAGACAGAGACAGACAAATACTGTATGACCTCACTTATATTTGGAATCTAAAAAACAAAAAACCAAACTCATAGATACAGAAAACAGATTGGTGGTTGCCAGGGGCAGGGGTGGGTTGGTAGGAAAAATTGATGAAGGGCATCAAAAGGTACAGACTTCCAGTTATAAAATAAATAAGTAATGGGGATGTAATGTACAGCATGGTGACTATAGCTCCAAAAAAAGTAAATCTAATTTCTCTGCTTCTTAGAAGAAGTACTTACCTTATGAATAATCAACTAATTGTATGGTGGTTTGAGAAGGATCAAGGTCAGACAGATTTGGCTTTGAATCAATACTCTACCACTTACTGAATATTCTTAGTTAAATCAGTCTTAAACATTCTGAGGTTAAATTTGTTCATATTTAAAATGGGGGTGATAGTATCTGCCTAACTCTGGGTTTTTATGAGCACCAAATAAGATGAGATGTATGAATGTGTGAAATATTACACTGGGATTTCAGAGGTAACAGAAAAGTTCTGGTGCCTGTTGACTAACTCTTTTAAATTAAAACCATAGATTGTGAGAATTTTAAGGGATCCGAGAGATTTTATAGTCCAACACCCATATTTAACTGGTAGGTGACTAGAGCACAGAGCAAATAACGTGATTTGTCCAACGTCACACAACTGGATTGTGGCAAAGTTGGGATTTGAATGCTTCAGACTCACAGCCATGACCCTATTCAGTTTGCTGCATGGACTTGCTCACCGCTTTGGCCAGCTGAATCCTACAGCACATAGAGTGTCTGGAAATGATATAGTTATTATTGGCATTTCATGGAAGAATGTTTTGTCAGAGAGAGAGAAAGAGATCATTATAGAAGCAACAGGGTGATTAAGTGTTTTAAGAGCTTAAGGAGAATAGTAAAACTTTCAATCTTGACAAGCACATGTTCCCTCATAAATATTTGCCTTAAGTAACTAAGTAACACATTTACAACCCAAATTTCTAGACCAAAATTTGGTTTACTCCCAAGTGAATTAGTGGGAGTTGAGTATAGACATGAGTTTTTCTGTTTCCTGCACCTATTTTTTTGTCTCCTTTGTGGACACATCAAAAATGCCAAGAAGCTTCAGAATAAATTTCTTTAAATCACTGCCATCTGAATGTGTTTTTACTTTATCTTTATCTGATATATTACAATATTGAGATGAGCCTTTAGTATCAGAAAAGGGGGATCAGAATTTCCAGAGAATGTTTGAAGACATTGGTTGGTGAAGTTCAGAAAAAACTGTTATGCTATGAGTCTTGTCTATTTTGACCTGAAATGAAGTAGCTAAACAATTGTAATTGATATTATCATCTGTTGGGTCTAAAGTATAGCCAGAGTGACATTTTCCTACTACTTGCTTTCCTGTTCTTTGTAAAAAGTTGTTTTAAATTCTAGTGAGCTTTAATGTGTTTTCCTCTCAACAGACAGGAAGTGTTTTGAGGTTAGAGGGAACTTATTTATTTTGTCCTTGAACAACCCCCTTGCCATATTCCCTCCTTCCACACAACAAGCACACAATGTCAGTACATTGTTTAGTACATTGAAAGTATTTGATATAAAATAGTTGAGTTTATTTCTACAAGGTATCTAATACAGAATTCTTTGTCCTGAGAATAACAATTGTTAGATGGGTGGGTCAAGAAGGGCAGAATCAATTTGTCCAAAATATTTTAATGGGTTGGACTAAAGCTGCTATTTAAGCAATCAGTTCAGTACAGGTTAGAAGAGCTGTTCTGAACTAGAGGAGAGTGGGACAGCTAGGACTTCTTGATTTAAGGTCAGTCTAGGAAAGAAAATGATTACAAAGTGAAAGTGGAAAGGAGGAAGGGCAAATGTGGAATTAAGAAGGAGCGATGTCTTGGGGAGTATCCATTTATGATTTCGTATGTATGATTTCAGGTGGAGTTTTCTAGTACCCCAAATACTTTCTTTTTCTCTTCTAGATATATCTCTATCTTTGAATCACTTTCTGACACTAGTAAAGAAAGCTGTGTTAGGTCAAGACAAAGTAAAGGGTATGTAGTAATTGCTTCAATTTGCCAAACACAAGACATGGGTCTTGTTTGGAGGTTTTGCTGTGTGTGTGTGTGTGTGTGTGTGTGTGTGAGAGAGAGAGAGAGAGAGAGAGAGACAGACAGACAGACAGACAGAGATAGAGATAGAGACAGAGACAGAGATAGAGGTGGAACTACTACCTTTTTCCCCCAAGACAGTCCAGCTATTGCATATGCAGATAGACCCATCCTAACTTGGCCATGGGGAGATCAGTCTTTGTGAGAGTGTCTGTAGGAAAAGCAATCAGGCAGTTCGCCTGGATCTTGGAGTGAGATGCCTGGTGTTAAAAGGTGAATACTCTATTTAATAACTTGGACTTAGATTTGGCAAGGGATAAATCTATAAAGTGCCTTTGACTGCCTTTGTTAAACTTCAGTGTCTTTTTTTTTTTTTTTTTTGATGTGCTAGAGAAACCCTCTCCCTGCCAGAGATTTTAATTATAATTTGACACATATGCCCCGTGGGAGGAAGGGAATATCTCCCCCACTTGCTCTGCCTTGCTTCTTCTTTTGGCACAGGAGAGCACTGTTTCTGGCTACATGTGAGCTGTACTACAACGACTATTTCCAGTTTTGTTCTCTGGCTAAATTTGGTTAGGTTCACAATGTTTCAAATTCTGCCTATGGTCTTTGTCCTCATACATTTATCCCTGGCCATCTAAATATGGGGAATGACAACCAAGTGGTTCTAGTGTGATCTTACATGCACAAAACTATAAAATCCAGCATCTTTTCCCATTTCTTTTAAAGATAAGGTTCTGAAATTCCAATGTGACTTTGAGAGTGCTATCTAATTGAGAGGGGGGGTGTATTGGGTTAAAACTGGAAATGTGGAACCAGAGGACTCTAAATTTTAAGTCCAAGTTTCTCACAGGAAGAAGTACATTTTGTGTGTGTGTGTGAGGATGATCAGCCCTGAGCTAACATCTGATGTCAAGCCTCCTCTTTTTTTTTTTTTACTAAGGAAGATTGGCCCTGAGCTAACATCCGTGCCCATCTTCCTCTACTTTATATGGGATGCCGCCACAGCATGGCTTGACAAGCGGTGCGTTGGTGCGTGCCCCGGGTCTGAACCCATGAACCCCAGGCACCTGAAGCGGAGTGTGCGCACTTAACTGCTGTGCAACCAGGCTGGCCCCAAGACTAGTACATTTTGATTAACGTTAGCAAATATGATACTACTTGACTGTGCTTACGAGAAGGCATCTGCCAGGTTAACAGATGAGGTTTTTTTGCAAGGGTGGAGATAGTGATAATCCAAATAGTTGGCCAGAGGCAAAATTATGCAATGACGTCAGGAGGCTACATGGTGTAGCAAAAAGGAACTAAGACTGAGAGTCAGAGCCCTGGGTTCTACTTCACACTCTGACCCTGGCTTCTTGGCTAATGCAGATTTAGTTGCTTAACTTCTCTGGGCTTCAAATTCCTTATTGGTAAAGTAAGATAGTTGAACTAGATAATCACCATGGTCTCCTTTAGCTCTAACATTAAACAATTGTCTAAATCCAGTAAAGATTTTCTCTCATCAGGTTACTGCACTCTGAACCTGTGAGATGATTCTCTCTAAGAACTCTGTTCTTAGGGTCTCATAACTCAAAAACAGGTAAAGTGGGTAAAGGCTCTTTTTCTCTTTCCCTGCTATTTAAAGAGAACAAATTGCTTATTACTAAACAATTTACAATATATATATCAAATGCTCAAAAGGGGCCAATACTTAAACATGGCAAATCAGGTCATCATTTGTCTGAAAGAGCCAAATACCCTAGTATAGAAAGCACTGTCCTCTAATCAAAGAGCAAAACACCGTGTCTATTAAGGGAAAATAAGAAAAGATGGAGAATAGAGTTTTTTAAAAAGCTTCAATTTAGAAAATTTTTTCATTCACGATTCCTAACCCCTTTTCAATACAAGTTTCACAGCCATCACTGTAGTTCAGAATCTCATCAAATTATATCTGTATTACTTCAGAAGCCTTCTAACTAATCTCCTTTATTCCAGTCTTTCTCCTTTTCTCTCCAGCCTGCATAACACTACCAAACAGATCTTCCCAAAGCTTGATTTGCATAATTCTATGCATCCTTGGTCAAGGAAATTCATTGATTAACTTGAATCAAATCAAAACACCTCAGCTTGATAAACAAGACCTTTCATTGATCTGTTACCCTATGCCCATTAACTTTGTTACATTCCTCCCTAGCATAACTCTGCTATGGCCAGATTTGCTTTATTAATCCCCAATCATATTTTGTTTACTCCTGTCTCCATGTTAATCTTAACAGGGTCTGTGCTTTTGTGGAATGTTTTCTTGGCTAATCCATCGGCATCATGTCCTTCTTCAAAACCTACCTTTTGATTCTTTACCTTAAAATCCACCACACCCTAATTACTACACTAATTTCTGTTAACTGGTATTCTAACTCATAATTTGCTTGGATTTATTTAAGTAATTTTGATAATTTTTTCTCTAAGTTTTACATATTCACTGAAAAAACTGTAGAAAATGCAGATATGCAAAAAGAACAAAATTTACGAATAGCCCACACCCTATAGTTTGAACAGAAATTTTCAAACTATGGTGTGCAGAAGAATCACTTGCAGTGCTTGTTAAAACTTGAAAGTCCCAGGCCCCACCCTCAAACTTTTTGATTCAATAAGTTTATGATGGGACCTGAGAATTTAAATTTTTCAAGTGCCTAGGTGGTTCTGATGCAAGAAATCTCCAGACCACACTTTGAGAAACACTTCTTGAGTAGGTCAGATATCCCTATTACACTTCTTCAGAGAGCCTATCACTATTTTAAGGTCCATGAGAGCAAGAACATTATTGGTCTTGTTCACCATTGTATCCTACAGGGTTTTGCAGGTACTAAAGGTTTGATAAATATTTCTTGAAGGAATGGATGAATTTCTCATATTTAGTTTTTTATTTTATGTTTTTTTTTTCATGTTACAGCAGTAACTCATGCTAGGGGGGATAAATGAAAAAATACAGTACAAAGTTGTATAAAAGCAAAGCCTATCCTTTGCTTCACACCCTCCACTTCCCTCTCATGTTTCTGAAGAAAGTAGTGAAAGCCTGGTTTGTATCCTAGCCCACATCATCCTTACTATATTAATTTGTTGAATTATGGAATAATAGAAGTAATTATACCCCCAGAAATAGGAACTATTAACATTTCCATATATTTTCTTGAATCCTAGAGTGTTAGAGCTAATTGGAAACTCAAAGAACCTGTTTGACCCCCCTCGTTTTATAGATGAAAAAACTTGGGTTCCAGAGAGGAAAAATGGTAAATTTGATTGATATATAAGTAGAAGAAGACTCATCAGGATTTAGGTCAGATATGGCAGACAGGAGCAGCGAAAGAGAGGAATAAAAATATAATTTTAATGCTATCATTCTAGAATAGGTGAATGAAGGTGGTAAAGCCAGAGTGGTGTCTGGAGGATGAACTGAATTTCTTTTTTGACAGGTTAAATTTCAAGTATAAGGAATTCATAAAAAGGAGTTTATTAGGAATTTAACTGAAGTTAGTATTGTAAAGTGGAGAATAGGGACTGGTCTGGGGTTATAAATAAAACATTTTAGTACTAGCTCGGCCACAAACTATCAACGTGGTCTTGAAAAGTCATGGTTTTTCTATCTTAAGTTTCCTCATCTGCAAAATATAAATAAGTCCATTCTGCTAATTTACAAAATGTTGTAAGAAGCACAGAAAATGTACGTAAAAGTACCTATGATGTAATAGGTGCCCATAATTGCACTAAGTGCTCAGCTAAATCTGAATAGCTGTAAAAGTGCTTTGTAAATTGTAAATAACTCTGTAAATATAAATGATGATGATGGTGATGATTACTCTTACTATTGAATATCTATATTGTGCTATGTTAATAATCATATGAAATGATCTGAAGAGGCATAATTATGGCCTTTCGAGATATTTACCAATAGTAATCCTCCAAGCCTAAGCACATAGGCAATTGCCAAGAAATTTCTACATTTAACACCTAGGAAGACCTTGGCAATTCCCATGAATATGTGTGTGTGAGTCTGGGACTAAAGTTTCCGTTAACGCTTGAGAAATTCCAATCCAATCTTTCTCGCTTTGTCTTACTTGAGATAATCTCTTTCTCTTGGCCCTTGGTCCTTTGCAAATGTAAGGATATTTTGTGCTATTTTATGTACTGCTGTTATAAACATATTTTATGTGTCCAACAGGGTAGGACAGGTGTTCTTGTGTCATATTTTAATAAAAAATACTCAGCGTGGGGCCGGCCCTGTAGCGTAGCGGTTAAGTGCGTGGGCTCTGCTGCTGGCGGCCTGAGTTCGGATCCCGGGCATGCACCAATGCACCGCTTGTCAGGCCATGCGGTGGTGGCATCCCACATAACGTGGAGGAAGATGGGCACGGATGTTAGCTCAGGGCCAGTCTTCCTCAGCAAAAAGAGGTGGATTGGCATGGATGTTAGCTCAGGGCTGATCTTCCTCACACACAAAAAAAAATACTCAGCGATCTTTTTTATACCTAAATAAAGAGAATTAAACATAATGAATTCTTATTGTTCCACATGACAACCTCCCTCTTCCTGTTTTCTTACTCCTCTCCCAACACTGCCTTGAACGAATTGAGGCCAACTGAGCATTGTAACATTTCAGAGGTATATCCTCAGTTTCTTCTTTCTTCCCTACGTCTTTCCCCTCCTCCCTTCTATCAAACGTGCCCACAAATACACCCTTCTACCACCACCAACACCACAGCTAACGACAATAAGGACATGGTTTGTTGTACTATGGTTTTTTGTGTTCAGTTCAGTCAGAACTTTCTGAGTACCTACTATGTGCGAGGCCGTATGCTAGGCTCTATACGTGACACATAAAAAATTTAACTAGCATTTGTGAGCACCTATTATGTGCTAGACACTCTGCTAGGGATTTTTCCTAACAAAAACTCTGATATAAGTAAATTAACTTCATTTTACTGGTGAGTAAACTGAGACTCATGGAAGATAAGAAAACTGTTCAAGGTCCCTACCCTCAAGACATCAATTGTGATTGGGCATACAAAGTTTATAAACATAAAACAATTTACAAACATGAAATATTGATATGAGGTAGTATGTTATTCTGATTTTAGGAATTCAGAGCCATCAGAGCCCCTTATGAGCTTTAGTAATTGGGAAAGGCTTCAATGAGCAGTTATGATCTTAATTGAGCGTTGAAGAACGTGTAGAATTTGGATAGTCATAATGGCAATAGAATGTACTACAAAAGGAGAGAAATGAGTTGTGGGAGTTGACATTTTATGTGTTTAACAAGAAAACCAACATGACTAGAGCAGAAGCATCTTCTTGGGGAGGAATAGGAAGGGCCACAATTTGGAGTGCTTTAAAATTCTGCTGGCAATAAGGAGGGCAATCAATATAGGTTTTTAATCAGATTTGAATAAATACTTATTTATTCAATAGTTATTTATTGAGAGCCAAGTATGTGTAAGGCACTGTGATGTGACAAAAGCAGAGAAGATAAATGTGATAGCAGTGTGTGGGATAGATAGAGCAAAGAGACAGACAATAAGGAGACCAATTAGAAAACTTGCCATAATCCAGTCATGAATTGATTTAAGAGCATGGCCTAGGCTATTAAGAGCCATAAAGAAAAGAAAGAAGGAATTCCAGGTACATTTTGAAGGTAGAATAGATAGGACTTGGTCATTGTACATGCTGCAGAAAGGATTGTGGCAGGTAAGAAGTAAGGTAGTGTCAAAAGCATCTCCAACTGTTTGTGTTTGGGTGACTAGCAAATGTCATTGATAAAAACAGATAACTTGGGAATAGATACTAGTTTACAGGTAAGGTATAAGGGGATGAAAACTTGAATTCCGGACATATTGTTTGAAGTGAAAGTGGATCCTCACAGTGGAGATTTCTGGTAGGTAGATGATGCTAGAGTGGTAGAATAGATTGGGGCACTATGCCTAGCTCAGTCTATGGAATCCTAAAGATCAAGGTCACCAATCCTCTGAAAAAAGTGATTACCACATACCACTGCAATGCTTCCTGGTGAGAATGTCCCCAGCAACTTTTTTCCCCCTTTTTAAAAAATTATTTTATTGAGGCCATATTGGCTTACAACATTGTGTAAATTTCAAGTGTACATCACTATATTTCAGTTTCTGTATAGACTGCAGCGTGTTCATCACCAACAGTCCAGTTTTCATCTGTTACCCTACATATGTGCCCCTTTAGCCCTTTCACTCTTTCCTCACCCCCTTCTCCTCTGGTAACCACCAATCTGTTCTTATCTATGTGTTTGTTTATCTTCCACATATGAATGAAATCATATGGTATTTGTCTTTCTCTGTCTGACTTACTTTGCTTAGCATCATACCCTCAAGGTCTGTCCACTTTGTCGAAAATGGCACAATTTTGTCTTTATGGCTGAGTAGTATTCCATTGTATGTATATACCGCATCTTTTTTATCCATTCATCCATTGATGGGCACTTAGGTTCCTTCCATATCTTGGCTATTGTGAATAATGCCGCAATGAACATAGGGGTGCATAAATCTCTTTGGATTGTTGATTTCAAGTTCTTTGGATAAACACCAGTAGTGGGATAGCTGGATTGTATGGTGTTTCTATTTTTAGTTTTTTGAGAAATCTCCATACGGTTTTCAATAGTGGCTGCACCAGTTTGCATTCCCACCAGCAGTGTACGAGGGTTCCCTTTTCTCCACATCCTCTCTAACACTTATTATTTCTTGTCTTTTGAGTATAAGTCTCTTGTCTTAGCCTTGTAATCAGAATTCTGCAACTACAGCATTATTCTGCAGTTCATGCTCATTTATTCCTGATTTTTACCTCCCTTACCTCTACTTCATACACTAGTTCAAGAACAGAAAGAACATTACATTCACATTCACACATCACGTTTCCTTTTTAAAGGCACCAATACCATGGCTCAATGCATATTTGACAACTAAGATTACAACACAGTATACCTTTTGCATGTGTTTTCGGTACTAGGGTACATCATGTACTCTATGAGGGAAAATGCCATATGTTGAATAATTATTGTTAATAAGAATCGAGCATCATGCATTTGTTGTCTATAACTAAGAAATTAAATTTTCTAGTGTTTACAAGAATAGAGTCCTGCAAGCTTGTCACAAAAAGTAATTTCTTATTTTATTTCTTAGAGGAAAAGCACCATAGTGTAGGAGTAACAACACTGGTACAGGGTCCAGAAATCTGCAATCTACACCTTGATCTACTATTTAAAAAGGTATATGACCTTGGAGAAGACTCTTTCTTATCCAGGGGACAGGTTCCACAATTCTTTCCAGCTCTAATGCTTTAAAATTTAATGAAAATTGTTTTTAAAGGTTACTTTCAGTTCACTGTCATGTTTGTCTATTTGAGAAGAAAGCAACTTTCTGTGGAACACCTGTTATTGTAGATTTCAATAATTTCTACTATGGCTGCTTCCAAATTTTTGTTCGTAGATGCACACATAATGCTCCTGGCTTAATTTTACCAAATGGGTCAACTGATTTAATGATTTACCATTCTATTTGATAGGACAGAAGTAGAGTGGGAATAAGACCCAGTGGTTTTTACATACCTATCATCTACTCACACATGAGAGTAAAATGTTATGTAACAACCTGACGACCTTTATTGGCAAAACATTTTTTGCACTTGGGATTCTTTTTCTCCTTGATATTATATACCTCAGCTAATGGATTTGAAATGACCACCATCTCTAAGTTGCCTTATAAAATGTGTCATTTGGAAAGAAAAGAGAAAAAAGCATTGTTATATTGCAATTTTGTACTGTTGTGGATATAGTATAGCCTCAGTAATATGGAAAATTGATGGATGGTAGTGTGAATGGCAGCCTACTTACACAGTGCACATTGGAAGTTTATGTCTATCTTAACATTTAATTCATATTAAATGAACCAAATCACAATGTATTCATAAGAGAGGAAACATTGGGAAGATTTTTATATGTTCTAGAGTTCCCAGTAATTATCAAGCCCTGATAATTAAAATAATACTATTGTACCAAGGCAAGTCCAACAATCAAGAGACTTGGTGGAATGTATGGCCACCTGTTGCCATAGCCTTGTCTTTCATTTATTCATGTTTTCATTCAATAAATATTTATTAAATGTCTACTGGTAATATGGCAGTGGAGTAAAAAGACACACAAAAAAATCTATGCCCTCATGATGTTTACATTATTGAGGGAGACAGACAATAATAAACAGCATAAACAAAATAAGCAAATAGATCATATGATATATTAGTGCTTTGAATAAAAATCACACAGGAAAGGAGAACAAAGAGTGCTGGAGTTGGAAGTTTGTAATTTTAAATAGGGTGGTCAGAATGCCTCACCAAAAAGGTGAATTTGAGTAAAGACTTGTAAAAATCTGAGGAAAGAACTTTCCTTGTGGAGGGAATAGTAAGTTTAAAAACTCTGAGGCAGTATTATTCCGGCTGCTGTGTTAAGAAGTGTGGCCTTATTTCCCCTTCCTCGGCATACTAGGCCTTCTGTCTTCAGAGCTTTTGAACTTACTTTTTTCTAGGAGTAGTAGGTGATGAGGTCAGAGAAGTAACAAGAAGCCAGATTCCATACAACAGTGCAGTAGAAGTGATGGGAAGGCTCTGGATTCTGGATACTTTGAACATAGAGCCAATAGTATGTGCTTATTGATTGGATGTGGGGTATAAAAGAAGGAGGGGAGTCAAAGCTGACTGTAAGATTTCTGGCATAGCAATAGGAAGGTTGGAGTTGCCCTTTACTGAAACAAGAAAGCATGTGGGTGAAGTAAGTTAGGAAGGCATCAGGGAAATCTGCATTTTAGTTTGGGACACATACGTTTTACATATCTATTAGATATCATCTCTTACATTTAGATATTTATACAAGAGGCAGTTTATAGTTATTACTGCCATTTCCCTCCCCTCCCCAGAGCCAAGCCATCTCATTACAGAACAGAAAACAGGGCCAATACTGGGAATTAGGTTCTTTCATTGGACTTTCAAACTTTTAGTTCTGTAGCTCAATGCTGTAAGTAGAGTAAGTCTCTACACATATTGATATTGAAAGTACATAGCTATAGCCTATCACTCTAGGAACTGCTCTGCTTTTCCTAGTGCTTAATTGCTTTTATTATTTTTTCTATTCTAAGTCTGTCTAAGTCAAAGCAAGTTACCCAGTGATTCAATGATCAATACTGGTGCTTTTAAAGAGAGACATCACCAATTAAAAAGGTGAATTTGTGCAGACTTGAGCATGATGTAGGGGAAAGGGTACTGGACTTGGAGTCAGATGACATGGGAATTAGTAGAGTTAAGTAATTTGTCCATGGAAACAAAGCTAGCCTCAGTTTCCTTATCAATAAAATATTGTTTTATTCTGCCAATCACATTAAAGACGAAGTATTGGAAAACACTTTGTTACCTGGAAATAATATATAAGATGATTTTATTTCTGCATTATTTTTAGAAAATGAGGAAATACTATCAAGCAAAATGATAAATCATTAGTTATGGCATCTTCCTTTTCCTTACAGAGAATTTTAAGTCCTTGTGCTTTTAAACCTTTCCTGTTTGGCCATGCATTTCTAAGCATTTCTTAATCATAGTAAGTTATTCTTCTAAACAACCTCAAAGCATAGTCCAACCTGGCAATAATTATTATATACTGGCAAAGCCATCACCGCCAGTGGAAAGGTAGATTAATTTTTAAATTTCTGTTTTGTTTTGTTATGTTTACTATGACCCTTTCACCACAGTAATTATGATAAAAATTGATGTTGATGTAGCAATGGGGAAAGCATAGCAATGAATGACATCAGGCAAATTACTCCGGCACCAAGCCACTAGGCAGATTTTGTAGGAGGGCCAGGCCCCTAGAGTACAAGAAAAGCTACATTTCAAATGAGTCTGACAAAGACGACCACCATTTCCCTGGTGGCTAAGGGAGGAGAGCTGAGCACTTCTTATGACATTAGTTGAAGAGATAGAGGAGGTTACCTCCACTTTCCTGAAATATCCTTGAGTTAGTACATGCGTTTTAAATTCATGTTACCTTTTTTGCTGTGTCCACTGGAAATCCTGCTGTGGAGCTTATGCAGCTGGTTGTAAATGCAAAGGAGGTGCCTAGGAGCAGGGAAACCATTGTTTGTAGAAAGAATCTGAGTTAGCCCACAACTTAGTGCTTCACTAGGTAGATCTGTCTGAGTTAGGATTCATAGCAGTAGTCTGAGTTCAGTGAGGAAATTAGGGGGAAGTAAGTTTGATGTCAAGGTGTCAGGCAATGAAATTCTGAAGTGGGTGAGCCAAAAACCACGAGGTTGGAAATCTCATGAAAAGTAGGGCAGTAACAAGTGAAGTGTTAGAGTAAAATAAGACTTGATAAATGTCTCCCGCCTATACCCTTTCTAGGTGATCACATACAGTCCCATGGCTTTAAATATCATTTATACTCTAACGACTAACAAGTTAATATACCTACTCTCTGCCTCTCCTCTGGTCTTCAAACTCATATATCCAACTGTCCGATTTATAGCTCCACTTGCTGTAGAATAGATATTCAAACTTAACATGGCCAAAATGGAACTCTTGATTTCTACCCCTCCATCCTGCCTCATCCTCAGTCTTCTCCATCTCAATAAATGGTGGTACCACTTAACCCACTGGTTCTTCAAACAAAAATCTAGAAAACATTCCTGATTCCTCTCTTTTCCTCACTGCTAGCTAACCCCTCCCCATATTTAGTCCATTAGCAAGTCCTATCAGCAATACCTTCAAAATATATCCTATGTCCTCCTCTCTGTAGCTCCACTACCAATTACTAGTCAAATCTAGCATCAACTCTCACCAGGACTACAGGAATTATCTCCTATCTGATTTCTCTGATTCTATTTTGCCTTTCCCTCTCCTCTTTATACAGCAGCCACAGTGATCTTAAAGCATAAATTGTATCAAGTCATTGCCCAACTTAAAACCCTCCAATGACTTTCCAGTACACTTAGAATACAATCCATATCCCTTACCATGGCCTAGAAGATCTGACCCCTGCCTACTCTTATGACCTAATTACTTATCACTCTTCCTTTTGCTCACTATGCTTTATTCAAACTGGCTTTTTTTCCCCTATGCTTTGAACATATCAGCTTTGCTTTTACTACTCCATGAAATTATCTGCTCCCAGATTTTCATGTGACTGGCATCTTCTTGTCATTCATGTATTAGCTCAAATGAAACCTCAGAGAGGTTTTCCATGCCTGCCCTTTCTAAAGTAGTCTCCTCCAACCCCCGGTCAGTATCTATCATTTTTCTCTGTTTTACAATTCCCATCATAATACTTAATCATATATCAAAATTATCTTATTCATGTGTTTACTTGCTGACTTGTTTCTGCCTCTACTTGAATGTAATATTCATAAAGGCAGGAATGCTGTTTGTCCTGTATATCACTATATTTTTAGCACCCAGAACAGTGCCTGTCACATAATAGATGCTCAATAACTAATTATTGACTGATCTATGAAAAAATGAGTGTATGAACCAGAGATGTTTGCTATCTCAGTCCTAGATGCTTCTATTCTTTCTTGTTCCAATGGGATAAAATCCTCAACAGATACCAGATTAGTGGGTTGAGAAACTAGCATTTTTCTAATAAGAAGACAATGAAGATACCACAGTTATTATTATCTATTCAGAATCTTAGTTAGAAGGATTGTCAGGACCACTGTGTAAAATCCAAAAAATCTTTAAAATCCAACAAGCACTTATGCTAGGTTTCTGCCCAGGCATCAATCCCAGAGCATGAGGAGTTGTGTGAGATTTGTAATCATACGAGGAATGCCATTCTAAAATATTTAGGCTAAAAGTTTACAACTTTCTCTGATGAGTTTAGGGTAGTGGAAAGCCTAGAAATCAGTGACTATTATTCCAGAAATCTAGATTTTTCTCCAGATTTCTAGATAGCAGCTGTGACTTGTGGCTTATCTGCCTAACCTCAGGTGGGATAGATGTAGAAATGATAATTTAATAATTGGCTTTCCTAAAGCTCTAGGGGTGAATTAGAGGAAAACCCTGCTGTTCTAAAAGCTATGATGAGGGACTTCACTCAGATCACAGCAAATCACCATTCTTGTTAAACTCCCGTAAGATTCAAACATCTTTGAAAATGTACAAGGAAATGGATGGTGATACTGTGATGTTAGGGCAGGAATTTATGTTGAGGGCTTTTAAGTAATTTTGAGATTATCTTGTCTCTTTTTGTAAAACAGAAAGCAGGGACATCAATTCTGTGCCTACTTAGATATGTACTGAAACAGCTCTTATAACTCTATGGCTTTCAAATATAGCCACACTTCTTTTTCTTAATTCTTATTCATCACACAAATATTTTAATGTCT
The DNA here is from genome assembly GCF_057802395.1 of Ceratotherium simum simum. NCBI lineage: Eukaryota > Metazoa > Chordata > Mammalia > Perissodactyla > Rhinocerotidae > Ceratotherium > Ceratotherium simum. The sequence goes on from NC_141940.1 coordinate 61,568,735, forward strand.
ATTTTACTCTTTCTAATTATGGTTAGTTTTACCACTACATATATGGCATTGCAAAGTAAAAATTAAATGGACAAGTTTGGGGTTTTTTAAGATATCGAAGAAGCATTTGACTGTAGTAAGATTCATATCTATTTCAAATTTTTGACAGATTTAGACTCACTAATTATTTTCTTGCTTGGCTGCAACTACTTTACTCTAATTTTCAAGTGGTTTTACAGTTGGCATCGCAGTTAATAGCTTCAACCTCTTCCAAAGCACCAATAGGATTTATGACTTCTTGCTTTCTCTTACATTTGTTAAAGAACAGTGAGCATCAAAAGGTATGATCATTTGGGGCCGGCCCCGTGGCTTGGTGGTTAAGGGCGCGTGCTCCACTGCTGGCGGCCCGGGTTCGGATCCCGGGCTTGCACCGACGCGCTGCTTCTCCGGCCATGCTGAGGCCGCGTCCCACATACAGCAACTAGAAGGATGTGCAGCTATGACACACAACTATCTACTGGGGCTTTGGGGGGAAAAAAAAATAAATAAAATCTTTAAAAAAAAAAAAAAAAAAAAAGGTATGATCATTTGGAAATTCTTGAGATTCAGGGAAACTAGTTAACATCAAAGTTCGGGCTAAAGACTAAAGAGTTTATTGATTATGTTGAAATATCCTTTCATCGTGGCCAAATTTTTCTCAGTAATTGATTAGCATTTTTATCTCAGGGTACAGGATGACAGCAATATTACCTCTGATTTATTTTATTACTTCAGGACTGTTTCCAAAATTTCTTTTTTTCATGGAGCCTGGAGAGAACCATTTCTTGTGATACTGAGGGGAAATGAGAAATGTGTTTTTCTCTTTAAAGATGGCTATAATGTTTACTTCACTTATTAACAAAGTCCATCATGATACAATCCATTAGTGCCCTAACCCTGTGGAGAAGAGTTAAAACTTTGAAAAGGAAATTAATGTCTCAGATAAATCATTTTGATTACTCTACCTTTGGGGAATTCTGAATCAGTACACTTTACACAACTCACTTATTTAAAAACAGCTAAGTTTGGAACAGACAAAACTGAGCTGACAAAACTGTAGTGCAGCAGTTAAAGGTATCTATGCTGTAGGCCTTTTTTTTTAAATCTCCATTTAAGTATGCAAAATACCAAAAATAGAGGACACTAAAACCAAATTGCTGTATTGACGTTATTAAAACCGAAAGAGAAAAATAGATATTCTTAAATTTCAAGACACAGTACCCCACAAATTTGTTTTCAACATCCATGCAGCCTGCTGTATAAGAGTGATGTACCCATTTTCTTACTCATTATTAATGAAAACTGCAAGCATATCTATCACATTATGCTTTCCTGGTAATTCATATGTTCACCAACTAAGCCATAGGTTAGGGCTAATTGTATTAAACCCCTCTAGTGTTCTGTCATCAATATTTCAAAGGCACTGTTTTCCTTCTGACCTCCCCTTATGTTCTCTGAATTTCACTGCTAAGTCAGGTTATTCTGGCTGGCATCATTGAAAGTCCCACAAGTTTGCAGAGATGTTATTTACATTGATTTTTATACTTAGGGAGCCTAAACTAACCACTTCACATATTGTCCATGGCCGAAGGATCTGAGTAGACCAATGGCTGCCACAACTCTTCCAAACATTACAGACACATTAATTAGCAGTTGATATGGGTCCTTCATAAATGGTTTAGAAAAGCTTCAGTCTTGGAATAAATATATATTGCACATCTATTCAAAATCTAATTGACACTGCACTGGGAGCTATACTTTTAAAGAAGTATATATATATATATACTTACCATCAAGGATATTACAATATATACAGAGACAGACACTAGTGAAAAGTTAAAAATACAAAACAACTATACAGAAGGCATCATTAAGGAGTAAATGAGCAGTACACACAACGAGGGCTGAAGCAGCTCATTGGAGGGAGTGATTACTGTAGCTTGAAGTCACAGAAGGCTTCTTGGCAAAGGTAAGACTTGGGTAGGTGACAAATAGGACTTATTTTTTGATCAGCATTAAACAATGTTGTAAATATAAATTCAGATTTCAGAATTACCATGCTATTTTGCTCAGCTGCTTTAAAGAATAAATCTTATAACTTTTCAAACTACTTGTATACGTTTATTCAATGTGAATCTTCAAGATTTGTTCATTCAATATCACATCATTATCTTTTACTTTTTGATATATTACTTCACAGTTTTCAAGTTTCATGTATGTGTTTGTTATCCAAGCCCACCATCACCCTGAGCCAAGACTATGGCAGTTTCAGTAGCAAGTATTGTCAGTAGCATCCTCTATTCTTTCTTTCCTTTCCCTAAAAACCTGGGTAAGCTTTAGAAAATACTTAAGAATCATGTCACCCCGTGACATCAGCATCATGGCAGAGTGAGCTTCCCACATTGAACTCTCCCCCTCTAAGACACAACAAAAAGGACATTCATATTCCGATAGAAGCTATTCACACAACACAGGGGATGTCTGAGGCATCCAGGCAGCCGTACACCCGAGGACTGAGGGGCTGGAATCCCCAGAGTAAGTGGAAGGAGGTAAGGGGATCTCCCTTCCTTCCCCAAGGACTGCCACCCAGAGACTGAGACCATGCTGCTCTCAGAGGAGGGGGAGGGGCGGCTTGCCACGTGAAAACTGGCGCTCTCCAAGACCCCACACAGCTCATGGGGATCACCCTACAGAGGGAGCAGAACTGTTGTGAGGGTAGTTTTAACAAGCTAGCCCCTCAGGAGAGCAGAGAGCCACAGCAAGGCGAGAGACCTCTGAGATCAGAGAGGCGAAAGTAAGTGCCCATCCCCCACCCGGCACTTCAGCACAGGGCCCTGTAGCCTTGGCACAGAGGAGCTTCAGCTTGGCCCCAGCCACAGTGGCAGTGGCCCCCAGGCGCCAAGGTACCAGGAGTGGTAACCCCCCCAGCGCCATGGCCCCACCAGCAGCGGCAGCATGACCACGCCCCACCCCCAGAGGCAGCAGCTCCCAGGTGCTGGGGCCCCACCAGCAGCGGCAGTGCTACCACACCCCGCCCCCAGCTCCTTCAGCTTGACATCCAGCTGCTTCAGCTTGGCCTTGCTCAGGCTCCAGCTGACTTGGCACCAGCAACTTTGGCCCAGCTGCACTCCAGATCCTGCTTCTTCAGGCCAGCTGCACTTCAGCTGCAGCTACTTCAACCCACCCACACCCGAGCCCAAGGTGCTTTGGCCTAGCTGCACTCCAGTCCCAGCTGTTCCCACTCTCCAACTCCAGCTGTTCCCATGCTTCACTCCCAGCAGCTTCTGTTCAGCCATGCTTCAGTTCAGCCATGCCTCAGCTCAGCTGGGGGCCGACCGGAGCGCCCACGGACTGAGGCAGACCAGAATACACAGGCCTTGACCCCCACCCAGTGGTGGCAAGAGGAAACTGTGACCATATATTTTCACTATGAGGAAAAATAAGCCAGCACCAACAAGCACTATGCAAAAATATATTAAACCTCCAGACCAAAAGGGAAATGACAAGCACCCAGAAGTCAACCCTGAAAGCACAGAAATGTATAACCTTAATGACAGAGAATTCAAAATAGTCATCATAAAAAAGTTTAATGAAATACAAGAAAACACAGATACATAATTCAATGAAATCAGGAGTTTCTTCACAAAAGAGATTGAAATGATAAAGAAAAACCAATCAGAAATCTTAGAGATGAAACACACAATAGAGGAGATAAATAAAAATCTGGAAGACTTAAGCATCAAGGCTGACCATATGGAGGAAAGAATTAGCAATACTGAAGATAGGAATGCAGAAATGCTCCCAATGGAGGAGGAAAGAGAACTAAGACTAAAAAGAAATGAAGAAACTCTCCAAGAAATATCTGACTCAATTAGGAAATCCAAAATAAGGATTATAGGTATTCCAGAGGGAGAAGAGTGGGAAAAAGGAGCAGAAAACTTGTTCAAAGAAATAATAGCAGAGAACTTCCCAAACCTGGGGAAGGAGCTGGAAATACCAGTGAATGAAATAAATAGATCTCCTAAATATATCAACACAAAAAGACCCTTTCCGAGGCATATAGTAGTAAAGTTGGCAAAAGTCAATGACAAAAAAAATTAAGGGCTGCTAAACAAAAAAAAAGTAATGTACATAGGATTTCCTATCAGGCTATCAGCCGATTTCTTGACAGAAACTTTACAGGCTAGGAGAGAGTGGAATGATATATTCAAAATTCTGAAGGGCAAAACCTTTCAGCCAAGAATACTCTATCCAGTGAAAATATCCTTCAGATATGATGGAGAAATAATAACTATCCCAGATAAACAAAAGTGAAGGGAGTTCATTGGCACAAGACCCCCACTAGAAGAAGTGCTCAAGAAGGCCCTCATGCCTGAGGAAAAAAAGAGAATTTTTATTCAAAGTTTTGAGCAAGGAGGAAAATAGGTGAGCAAAACCAGGAAAATTTGTCATAATAGATTTGAAAACACTTAATTATAAAACCAAGGATTAAGGGAAGGTAAGCACTGAAAATAAATATAAACTCATCATGTTAAACACAAACTCACAACACAAGAAGGAATAAGATGTGACAACAATAACTTAGGGGAAGAGGAAATGGATTGAATCGACCTAGTCTAAGGGAATAAGAGGCCATCAGAAAATGATCTATCACATCCACGAGATTTTTAATACAAATTTCATGGTAACCACTAACCAAATAATAAGAACAGAGTCACACATGATAAAGAAAGAGAAAACTAAGAGAACCCTCATACAGAACTACCAAACTGAATTGGTAGTCTGAAACACACAGGACGAGAAACAAAAAAAATGCAAAATAACTGGAAAAAGAACGATAAAATAGAAGCAATAAGCCCTCATATATCAATAATTACCCTAAAAGTAAATGGACTGAACTCCATGAAAAGACACAGAGTAGTGGGATGGATAAAAAACCAGACCCAACAATATGTTGCCTCCAGGAAACACATCTCAGCTCTAAAGACAAACACAGGCTCAGAGTGAAAGGATAGAAGACAATACTCCAATCTAATGGCAAACAAAAGAAAGCAGGCGTTGCCATACTTATATCAGACAAAGTTGACTTCAAGATAAGCAGGTAATGAGAGACAAGAGGGGCAATATATAACAATAAAGGGGACACTCCACCAAGAAGACATAGCACTTATAAATATATATGTACCCAACACAGGAGCACCAAGGTACGTAAAGCGACTATTAACAAACCTAAAAGAAGGTATTAACAACAACACAATAATAGTAGGGGATCTTAACACCCCATTTTCATGAATGGATCTATCATCCAGACAGAAAATCAATAAGGAAATAATGGACTTAAATGCAAAACTTGATGAGATGGACCTAATAGATATATAAAAAGCACTCCATCTAAACACAGCAGATTACACATTCTTCTCAAGTGCACATGGAACATTCTCAGGAATATACTATATGTTGGGAAACAAGGCATGCTTATATAAATTTAAGAAGACTGAAATCATAACAGGCATCTTTTCTGACCACAACACCATTAAGCTAGAAATCAGCTACAAGAAAAAAATCGGGGAAGTGACAAAGCTGTGGAGACTCAACAACATGCTACTGTACAACCAATGGATCATTGCTGAAATTAAAGGAGACATCAAATCATATCTGGAGACAAATGGAAACAAAAATACACCATACAAACTCATATGGGATGCAGCAAATGTGGTCCTGAGAGGGAAACTCATAGCAATGCAGGCCCACCTTAACAAACAAGAAAAATCCCACAGAAGCAACCTCAAACTATGCCTAACACAATTAAAAAAGAAGAACAACAAAGCCTAAAGGCAGCAGAAGGAGGGAAATAATGAAAATCAGAGCAGAAATAAATGAAATTGAAACCAAAAAAACAGTAGAAAGGATCAATGAAACTAAGAGCTGGTTCTTTAAGAAGATAAATGAAATTGACAAACTCCTAGTGAGACTCACAAAGAAAAAAAGAGAGAACACTCAAATAAATAAAATTAGAAATGAAAAAGTAGAAATTACAACAGATACCACAGAAATCAAAAAGATTATAAGAGAATACTATGAAAAACTATATGCCAACAAATTGGGCAATCTACAAGAAATGGATAAATTCTTAGACTCATACAACCTCCCAAAACTGAATCAAGAAGAAATAGAGAACCTGAATAGACCAATCGCAAGTAAAGGGATGGACACAGTAATCAAAAACATCACCAAAAATGAAAGTCTAGGACCAGATGGCTTCTCTGGAGAATTTTACCAAACATTCAAAGAAGATTTAATATCTATCCTTCTCAAACTATTCCAATAAATAGAGGAAGATGGAACACTTTCCAACACATTCTACAAGGCCAACATCACCCTGATACTAAAGCCAGACAAAGACAATACAAAGAAGGAAAACTACAGACCAACATCCCTGATGAACAGACCAACATCCCTGATGAACATGGATGCAAAAATCCTCAACAAAACATTGGCAAACCAAATACAGCTATATATTAAAAAGATCACACATCATGATCAAGTGGGATTTATACCAGGGACATAGGAGATGGTTCAACATCTGCAAGTCAATCAATGTGATACACCACATTAACAAAATGAGGAATAAAAACCATATGATTATCTCAATAGATGCAGAGAAGGCATTTGACAAGATCCAACATCGATTTATGATAAAAACTCCCAACAAATTGGATATAGAAGGCAAGTACCTCAACATAATAAAGGCCGTATGTGACAAACCCACAGCCAACATCATACTCAATGGGGAAAAACTGAAAGCCATCCCTCTGAAAACAGGAACAAGACAAGTGTGCCCACTCTCACCACTCTTATTCAACACAGTACTGGAGGTTCTTGCCAGAGCAATTAGGCAAGAAAATGGAATAAAAGGAATCCAAATAGGCAACGAAGTAGTGAAACTCTCACTGTTTGCAGATTATATGATCTTATATATAGAAAACCCTAAAGAATCCCGTGGAAAACTATTAGAAATAATCAACAACTACAGCAAAGTTGCAGGGTACAAAATCAACTTACAGAAATAAGTTGCATTTCTATATACCAACAATGAACTGACAGAAAGAGAACTCAAGAAGATAATCCCATTTACAATTGCAACAAAAATAATAAAATATCCAGGAATAAATTTAACCAAGGAAGTTAAAGACCTATACAATGAAAACTATGAGACATTATTGAGTGAAATCAATGATGACATCAAGAAATGGAAAAATATTCCATGCAGTTGGATTGGAAGAATAAACATTGTTAAAATGTCAATACTACCTAAAGCAATCTACAGATGCAATGCAATCCCAATCAGAATCCTAAGGACATTCTTCATGGAAATAGATCAAAGAATACTAAAATTCATATGGGGCAACAAAAGACCTGGAATAGCAATCCTGAGAAAAAAGAACAAAGCTGGAGGGATCACAATTCCTGACTTCAAAACATACTGCAAAGAAAGCGATAGTAATCAAAACAGCATGGTACTGGTACAAAAACAGACACACAGATCAATGGAACAGAATTGAAAACCAGAAATAAAACCTCACATCTACGGGCAGCTAATCTTTGACAAAGGAGCTAAGAACATACAATGGAGAAAGGAAAGTCTCTTCAATAAATGGTGCTGTGAAAACAGGACAGCCACTTGCAAAAGAATGAAAGTAGACCATCTTCTTTCACTGTACACAAAAATTAACTCAAAATGGATCAAAGACCTGAAGGTGAGACCTGAAACTATAAAACTCCTGGAGGAAAATATAGGTTGTACACTATTCATCATCGGCTGTACAGGGGTCTTTTTGAATTCCATGTCTGCTCAGACAAGGGAAACAAAAGAAAAAATAAACAAGTGGGACTTCATCAGATTAAAGAGCTTCTACAAGGCAAATGAAACCGGGAACAAAATGAATAGGGAACCCACCAGCCGAGAAAAAATATTTGCAAACCATATATCTGCCAAGGGATCAATCTCCATAGTATATAAAGAACTCACACAACTGAACAACGAAAAAACAAACTACCCAATCAAAAAATGGGCAGAGGAAATGAACAGACACTTCTCCAAAGAAGATATACAGATGGCCAATAGGCACATGTAAAGACGCTCAACATCACTAATCATCAGGAAAATGCAAATCAAAACCACACTAAGATATCATCTTACATCCCGTTAGAATGGCTATAATCACCAAGACAAAAAATAACAAATGCTAGAGAGGCTGTGGAGAAATGGGAACCCTAATTCACTGCTGGCAGGAATGCAAACTAACACAGCCTCTATAGAAAACAATATGGAGATTCCTCAAAAAATTAAAAAGAGAAATACCTTATGATCCAGCTATCCCACTACTGCGTATCTACCCAATAAACCTGAAATCAACAATCCGAAGAGACTTATGCACCCCTATGTTCATCGCAGCGTTATTCACTACAGCCAAGACATGGAAGCAACCCAAGTGTCTCTCGACTGATGATCGGATAAAGAAGATGTGGTATATATATACCATGGAATACTACTTAGCCATAAAAAAGACAAAATCGTCCCATTTGCAACAACATGGATGGACCTGGGAGGTATTATGTTAAGCGAAATAAGCCAGAAAGAGAAAGACAAACAGTGCATGATTTGACTCTTATGTGGAGGATAAACCAACACACGGACAGATAGAACTGTTTGGTGGTTACCAAGGGCAAGGGGGTGGGGGTAGGCACAAGGGGTGGAGGGATGTATTTATATGGTGACCGACAAACAATAAGGTACAACAAAAATTTCACAACAAAAAAAAGGAAAAAAAAAGAATCATGTCATGAAAAGTCACATTTTAACTGTAGCAGGTAAATTACACAAAATCTGATTTAGAGTACAATTTTTTATTCACATGTGAATCTCAGTTAATTGTATGTATGTATTGCCCCAGTATGCTGTCATGTCCCTGAGAACTGGGACCATGTTTAATTCATGTTTATATAATCTCTTCCCCACAATACACATTTTGCATGGTGGCCACTCAATAAATGTCTATTAAACTGAATCCAATGTTAGTGGCATGGATGTGGGAGAGAGTAAGGGCAAAATTCATGAGAAATTAACAAGTAAGCAATTTAAATTCAATATCCTATTTCGAAATATTTTTATTGGCTGAAAGTATTTGGACAATACATATTCAATTTGCTGATCACATTTTCTATTATATCCCCATTTGTATTCTTAGCTTCTAGCCAGATAATGTGGCATTTAAAACAGTTTATTAAAAATGCATGCCTATACACATACATACAGTAATATGACTTTCTTGGAAGAATATAATTGTTTTTCTAATGCTTGCTTAATGTTTGCCTAACAGCAATTAAAAGGCTAATTTAAATAAATTCTATTTATCACCATCTTCACTAAAATAATTTAGTGAGATGATGCACAAAGAAACTGTTAGATATATTTAAAACTCATCAATACCTAGTTGTATGAAGGTTTCCAATACTGTAGTTTTAATTTATTCATTCTATGTGTCCCAAATTATCAGAGTAAATAATGACTTTGTTTTTTGTAGATAATTGAGTGAAAAATCTATTCCTTTTGCCAAGTCTCTTCAGTCTGGGATTAACATACTTTTGAAAGAACAAAAGTGAAGGCAGACCTCATAAGGACCTCTAACATAAGTTAATTTTGGGAGAGCTCTAATTACCCCTGCCTTACAACATAAAGCTTTAAGAGTGATATCATAATTACATAAATCATCAAATTAAGACGAAAACAATTTGGGCCCTCAAAATATATTGCCAGATAGAACTAGAGTCACATCTTTTATGCCACATAGCTTGGTCTCATAAATGTTGAATTTCTACAAATAGGTTGCATGTTTCACAACTTTGATAATGCAAATTTGCTCAAATTCATTTTGGAAGCTATCTTATCAATTTTGATATTGGTATTATGAATCCACATTGATTTAATTACCTCATCCACAATTCTAGCTATAGTTGTTGAGCCAGAATTATGTAGAAGAATGCTCATTTAAGTTCAAAGGTGATTTGGGGATGAGCCCACTAATTAGATGATCTTTCTTTTCAAGTAGTGAAAAAGAAACTTGCTTATCTCGTTATTTAAATTTTCTCCAGTTTGTAAAAGAGAAAAAATATGTATATGGAATATGACTTTTGACCAAAGGCATTCTTCCAAAAATGTGATTGAAATAAGTTTTTAAAAATAAGGTTGTAAAGGTTTTATAAGTATCTTTATTATCATTTAATTATTCCAATACCTTGAAGTTCTAAATTTCTTTTAGGAGTCAACTAATGTAAAATGAAACTGATGCCATTTTTAAATGTATTCTTTAATGTCATATGACAGTTGCCAGTAGCTCTATTATGTCAGATTTAAGTACAATACTCTGGTCTGGGAATATATACTGGAAGCATTCTTGTAAATTCCTGGAAAACCTACCAATTGTCGCATCTTTGCTCCAGAGTCCTATTCAAAACGAGGTAAAACATTGAATATAATCTGTACTTTCTATCATATCTGAAGTAACTTTTTGATGATAGAAAATAGTCATTAGTTGCTTGGGATACAGATTTTAAATAATTACTAATGCTCATCCAGTCAATCAAGAACTTTTTGCCCAGTCTGTATCTTCTTGAATGGTCATTTCTCCTCTTCTCCACCTTGAACTCTTCTACTCACCATTCAGAGCTCAACTCAAATCTCAAAACATTCATTCATTCCGGTCCTTCAATAAATATTTCTTCAGTTTCTACTATGTGCCAAGCACTGTGCTAGGTGTGTGGTGAGCAAAATTAGAAATAATCTCTGAAGTCATAGAGTATAAAGTTTATCAGAGGAGACAATAGAATAACTACCCATAACATGAAATAACTGTGATTAGTGCTATTAAAGAAAGTAACATGGTATTCTGGGAGCTTAGAAATGAGTTATTTGACTCTTGAGAATTTTGCTTCATTTCTTACCTCTCACCTGTGTGCTCCACTCACCTTCCTGTGCTCTCAGAGTATTTGATATATATTATATTATATATTATAATATAATACTATTATAGCACTTATTTCATTACATTAAAGGAATTTCTTCATATGGCTATATCTCTTATAAGACTGTAAGGTCAAGAGTTGAAGAGAGATGGACGTGGGTTCAGATTCTGTTTCTGCCATTTGGAAGCTATGATCTTGGGAAAATTAATTAACCTCTCAGAAATGCAGTTTACTCACCTGTAAAATGGGGATGATGACACCTTCCTTAGAGTGTTAGAATTAAGTCATATTATGTAAAGCACAGTGCATACTTCCGTAATGGTCAGAGGCATTTGCATCCATTTTTATTCCTTAAACACTGCCTAATCCATCATAGCTGTCCAATACATGTTGCTAAATGCATTTTCAATACAGAGCAGAACATCCCCACTTCTAGACAGAAAGCAATTCTGGAGACCATATACTAAAGCATATTGTAAAATTCAGACTGCATATGAAATGTATCTTGATGTTATAGAGCTGCTAACTAATTCTGTTTTAACACTAGAAGGTATTGTTGAATGCATAGGTAAATTTTTTTGTAAGAAGCTGACCTTTCTTGAGCAGCCCCAAATGAGAGGTCTGGAAACGTTCAAAAGGGAGAAAATGTCTGGCTACATTTATTAATCAACAATTATCCAATTTCACGTCAGGCAAGAAATATGTAAGATATGATTTCTGCATTTAGGGAACTTACAATCTAGTTGAGAAAACTGACTTATAAAACTGTTATAACAATTAAGTGCAAAATTGTGTATTGCTGGTTCTCAGTGCAGTAGGAGTCCAGGAGAGATTAGGAATCCAGAAAGATTTCTATCAGTGTGAGCTACAGAATATCAGGAAAGGCTATTAAGGCTTCAAATGAAAAGGTGATTTTATCAGGCCTAGGAATACAAATGCAAAAAAAGAGAGATTAATTTAAGATCTTGATTGCACCACTATTCTTTGCTTTACAATTCCATACTTGAAAAAAGAAATTGACTTATACCTCAGACATTTAAACCAAAATATTTCCTCTCATAGTTGACACAAAATGCTTTTTCTTTTTTTTTTTTTTTATAATTTTTATTTATTTATTTATTTATTTTCCCCCAAAGCCCCAGTAGATAGTTGTATGTCATAGTTGCACATCCTTCTAGTTGCTGTATGTGGGACGCGGCCTCAGCATGGCCGGAGAAGCAGTGCGTCGGTGCGTGCCCGGGATCTGAACCCGGGCCGCCAGCAGCGGAGTGTGCGCACTTAACCACTAAGCCACCGGGCCGGTCCACAAAATGCTTTTTCATGTCAGGCCTGTTATCAAGCATTTACAATTCATAATTTGAAAAGAAATCTTTACATGTTTTTGATATTAACCCCTTATCAGATATATGGTATGCAAATATCCTCTCCTAACTGTTAGGTTGTCTTTTCGTTTTTTTTGATGGTTTCCTTTGCTGTGCAGAGGCTTTTTAGTTTGATGTAGTCCCATTTGTTTATTTTTTCTATTGTTTTCCTTGCCCAGTCAGACATGGTACTTGAAAATATGTTGCTACGACCCTTGTCAAAGAGCGTACTGCCTGTTTTCTTCTGGAAGTTTCATGGTTTCAGGGCTTACATTCAAGTCACATACATCTCAACAACAAAAAAACTAACAACCCAATTAAAAAATGGACAAAAGACCTGAATAGACATTTCTCCAAAGAAGATATACAGATGGCCAACAGGAACATGAAAAGATGTTCAATATCATTAACTATCAGGGCAATGCAAATCAAAACTACAATGAGATATCACCTCACTCCTGTCCGAATGGCTATAATTAACAAGACAGGAAACAACAAGTATTGGAGAGGATGTGGAGAGAAGGGAATTCTCATACACTGCTGGTGGGAGTACAAACTGGTGCAGCCACTATGGAAAACAGTATAGAGATACCTCAAAAAATTTGGAATAGAACTACCATACAATCCAGCTATTCCACTGCTGGGTATTTATCCAAAGAACATGAAAACATGAATGTGCACCCCTATGTTCATTGCAGCATTGTTCACAATAGCCAAGACTTGGAAGCAACCTAGGTGCCTATCAAGGGCCGAATGGATAAAGAAGATGTGATATATATACACAGTGGAATACTATTCAGCCATAAGAAACGATGAAATCCAGCAATTTGGGACAACACGGATGGACCTTGAGGGTATTATGCTAAGCGAAATAAGTCAGAGGGAGAAAGTCAAATATCATATGATCTCACTCATAAGTAGAAGATAAAAACAACAACAAACAATCACACAGAGGCAGAGATTGGATTGGTGGTTTCCAGAGAGGAAGGGGGGCCGAAGGAGGGCAAAAGGGATGATTAGGCACATGTGTGTGGTGATGGATTGTAATTAGTCTTTGGGTGGTGAACATGATGTATCCATACAGAAATTGAAATATTATGTACACCTGAAATGTGTATAATGTTATAAACCAATGTTACCACAATAAAAAAAGAGAAAATAGTATGTGTAATATATAATAACAGTAATATTCCCCATATATGTGCTTCACTATTACATTATATTATGAAATTTGATATTAGTTACAAATTTTTAAACCTTACTTGCAACTATGTAACTCTTTGATTATGAGATAAACCAAATTCCAATAACAGAACTATTTGTGTTAAAATGGATGCACATTAAAAATATTAAATTGCACTACCAAGTGTCAGGTTTTATTTTAAAGACAAACGTTGGCTTTTATTATAAATTAAACTCTTATTTATTTTTAATTTCTAGCATTTTGTCACTTTTTTTTCTTATGAGTTTTCTACTTTAACTGCTTTTTCACCAGTATATTTTAATGGAAACAGTAAGCACAGGGTGGCTTAAGGATAAATAAGTTTTAGAAAATTGGAGTTCCCATTGTATGACTGGGTATGCATTCATGTGGACAAGATTGAGGTAAGCTTAGAGTATGGCTGTTTCAATCTTTGGCAGAAACCAGTATAATATTATGTATGAATCTATCTTGTGAGACTATGAATATGCATCATCTTTCCCATGTTATATGTCAATAATCTGTTATGAGGTTCTCTATAATATAAAAAGAAAAAACCAAAACTCCCCAAAACATACATTATTATAGAACAGATAATAAAAATGCTGACACATTTTAGAAAATAGTCATTTAATAAAGAAATAAATGATTCAATTTAGGAAATATTTATTGATTATTTTTGAGGACTAGAGTATGAATTCCTCCTGAAACTTTAAGTTGTGGATGGATAGAGTTTCTTTATAGGGCAATAAGAGGATAAAACTATACATAAGATCTCCAAATCTTTCATTTTATATTAACTTGGTTAATGGAAGGGAATGAATAACTGGCAATACAAAGCATCAAGCAATCTAACCATCATTCCAATGTGGATTAACACTGTATTTCTTGTGTGCATTTCTTTGCTGAGTAGATGTTGGATGTGAGTATGTGCACATATGAGAAATCATATCTGATATGACTTAAGGTTAATCATTATTAAATTAATTATTTTATAAACTAAAAAAGTATTCTCTTTCCTAATTCAAGAAGTAACACTTATAAAATGCCTTTCTATATGAAGAGCGATGTACTACGTGATAAGATGAACAAGATATACAGTCCTTGTCCACCATTTTACAAGCTAGTGAAAAAGAAATGCATATACACAAACTATCATAATACCAAGCAGATGGTGACAAGTGCTGTAGTTAAGAATGCAAAAACTTTCTTCATATTACTTTCTTATATAAGACCCACAATAAAATACTCAAATGTATTTCTGTAAAGACGATTTTGAGGAATTTAACTACTTTGGGCTGGATAAGTAGCTTTCTGGGGCTCTAACTTAGTATAAGGACACAGCTTATAAATCCTAAAGGACTGAATCTTTAACGTGTCACTTAGACTATCTCAAATATCAAAAGCCTCAAGTAGGATTTGACAGAAACTAGACTGTGATCGAGTTCACTGTGTTGATGACAGAACGGAACTTCTTAAACTACAAAGCATGCTATCAGAGGTACAAAGTGCTATGAGAGTATAAATAGGAAATAAAGCATAAGGCAGAGCTTCTGTGGTGAAGGATTTGAGTAAAGCTTCACAAATAACGTGCTATTACTTAAGTTTGGTGCAGGGTGTGATATAGCTTGAGTGTAATATATGTGGGAGTTCAGAGAAGAGAATATAGATAGGGGAAACTAGAAGGTGGGTTAGGAACAGATTATGGAGGACCATTGATACTGCTGTAGAAATTTGGGCTTTATGATGTAGGTAATGAAGAACTTGGGTATTAGCGTAACAAAAATGAAGCCACGTTTTCAGATAGTTTTTTTTTTTTTCCCCTGCAGGCAATGTGAACACTGTATTGAAGTAGAAAGGAATTAATGGTGTGGAAAACAACTGTGGTCATTGTAATAGCCCAGGTGAGAAACTGTGAGGGCCTAGACTATGATCATGTTAGCACACATTTACGGAAAGGGACAGATATAAGAAAGATTGCGAAGGCAAAATCAAAAGGACTTGACAGCTATTTCAATGTGAGGAAGTGAGTAAGAGTATATGGTGACTCTAGATTCTTGTGAAGATGGAAATGCTATTAATATATTTTGGGGATACAGCAAGATATATAAACGTGAAGAAGATGAATTCCATTTTTGATGTGTTAAGTTTAAGATATCAATAGACATTCAGAAGGCATTTGGAAATATGGATCTGTAGGTCAAAATAGGAAGTCACAGGTGAGAGAAGAAATACTTATGATTAGTTATTATCAACAATAATAGTAGTAAGAGGTTTTTTTGAAAAAACATGATACTTCTCTCAATGGAAATTTTCTTTAGGATATTTTTAGGATACCGGAGGAGGGTAGAGATAATTTTATTTGGTAACATGATTGTCTCTATGCTGCCAAAGTTAAGTATGCTATTTCTAAGATACATGCAGGTTTTATACTTTTCGTCTAAACACCAATCATTTACAAAGAAAAATATTTGTAATGCTATAGACATTATCTAATTCTAGACTCGATCCATGGTGTTCATCTTTGAGGAAGAAGAAATAGTAAGAATATATATTTATATAATAATTAAATTTCTTTTGGCACATGGATCATAATAAACAATAGCCACCATCTTTAACAGGTATCTGTCAGCAGTATTTGGACCAAGAGATGACTGACAATTTCTTATTTGAGAAAAAGAAATGTGAAAGCTTTAAAGTAAGACAATGATTCTTAACACTGAATTAGATATTAGATTAAGAGGTTAAAAGCATATTGTGTGCAATGAAAAGTGCATATGTAAATCTTTCATGGGAGATCTTTTTAGGACAGTTCATTGAACTGCCTTTTAATTGATCTCACCTGAACCGTAAAATTGACTGCTTAACTCCAAATTGTTATCACATGTAAATTTCCCTTTTACTTGACAGTAACTTTTCCTCTAACTTATGAGTCAATCTTCTGAGCTGAATTTGCAGAAGTGTCCAGGGCTGAAATGTAAACCCCTAGAAAGAGCTTCAGTTAAATAAAATTGCTAGGAGAATTATGCTGATGGTTGTGAGTGTAATGAAATGCTTCTTTGTCTTTTGAGGGGATAAGGGGAAAATGAATAAAGAAAGGGGTTAGTAACTGAGAAGAACCTCAGTGTCTTTTATATAGGAGGTGAAGTCTGGATCTGTTGCCTCCATGTGCAAGTGAGAATGTAAGAAAAAGCATCATGCTGCTATGAGGACAGGGAGGAATTGGAAATTGAATTTTCTTCTGCAGACCTTTACTCTGCAATGACCACTGCAATAAGTTCCGTGATGATAGCAACCTTATTGTGAGTCAGCCCAGAAAAATCATTACAGCAAAGTTGGGGCTATACGATTCTCAGATCCTAGCTCTAGACATCTTAGACAAAAAAGGCATCATTCCCCCAGAATGAAAATATCTTGTTTGGAGACCCAATTTTCTTATAAACTCTGCATCATAGATCTAAATCCTAAACTACAAAATGACTAAGAACAATTTCAAGTGGCATTGTACTGCGTAACATATAACCAAATGATACATTTTTTCTAGTATCATCTCAAAAACAGAGGCTATTTAAATGTGTACATATGAGATACTGGAAAGCTTTCCAGTAGATGGCACGTCATTTCATTACATGTACAGTAAAAATATTTTTCACTTTTCTACAAAGGTGAATTTGACCAAAAAAAGACCTTCAGAATTCAAATATATAGCTTTAAAATTGAGAGGTCTATGTTAAGATTGATCGTGTGATGTATGTTTTGTTAGTGTGTTTACTGAGTACACTAAAAATTTAAAAAATGCAATTTTAGTGATGGAAATTATCAAATTAAAATGTGGAAACCATACCTACAACTATAAACCTGTAAATGGCCTGAAACTTGGTCTCCTCCAAATACTTGTTTGAAATGTCTCATCCTTTCTGGTAGTGATGAGGCAAAAATAATTTGGATCTGATTAAAACCACTTGGTTTCCAACCTGTGCTATGTCACTTATTAGCTATCTGGACTTAACCAAGTCAGTTAACATTTCTGAAACTCATTTTTGCCCTACATAAAATAGGAATGTAATACCACTTCACAGAGTTATTGGAAGACCAAAAGAAAACCATAAAACCAAAAGAAAATTCTAAACAGTCCAGTAGTTTTATAAAGAGTGTTTTCTTACCCATGTATGGAGAAAAGATGGACAAATTATTCAAGAAATGGTTTTATGACGATTATTCGAAAAAATGATTTTAATTCCTTTCTCATATCATGCACCAAAACAAATTTTAAATAAATTTAAGAGGTAAATATAGCTCTCAAATATAAAACTTTGAAACTATAAAATATCAAAGAAAATATAAATGAATGATATATTATCTGATCTGTAACAAAGAAGATATTTCTAGGTATTAAAACCAAAAAAAAGTAGGAAATAATTAATGGATTTGATAATACCATAAACAAAAACAAATAATAGACTGGGAAAAATATTTGCAACATACATTATAGGTAAAGAATTAATGCCCATAAGGAAGAATTCTTACAAGCCAATTAAATAAAGACCAACTCTTGATTTTGAAAAAGTGAGCTAAGATCATAAATAAGCAATTCGCAAAAGAAGAGTGTTTTAAAAATTTACAGTATTCTAAGAAATGCAAGATAAAATGAAATATCATTTTTCCCTTATAGGCTTGGCAATTTATAATAATAGTATTATGAGTCAGAAAAGGTAAAATGGAAGGCCTGCTGCTGGTGATATTGTAAACTGGTAAAATCTTTCTGAAGAGAAACTTGGCAATATATATTCAAAGTCTTAAAAATGTGTATAACCTTTGATCCAGCAATTCAAATAATTTATGCGTAGAGGTATTCATTGCAGAATTGTAGTATCACAAAATTGAAGACAACTGACATGTCCAGCAATGGGAGGTTGATTAAATCATAGTAAGCTATAAAATTTAATAATATGCAGTCATTAAAAGTCATATTGTAGGGAAAAGTTCACTTTATGTTGAGTGAAAAATTATAAAATAGGATTTCAATATAATTCAAATTTGTTTATCTACAAATACAAATTCACATACACACACATATATACATACATACTTGAAAAATATACACCAAAAATTTACCAAGTTTTTGCTTTGTGACAGTTTTTATTTTGTAAGTTTTTTTAAATGAACATGTGTTAATCAGAAAAAAATTATGTTTTTAAAGCCCTGTAATTTTAAATCAAGATATAAATACTTAAATTAAAAAATTATAAGAACCCCCAAGATAATCCATACGAAACATTTAGCACATAGTAAGTGCCGTGTAAATATTAGTTATTACTGTTATTACTATTATCATCATTGATGTTCAGCAGAAATATTTAAAGTTCTTTTTTTGTACTTGCAACATTCCACTTCCTCAAGGATTTAGACATTATTTGTGCTGAAAAGATGCTTAAAAATATTCTAGCCCAACGCCATCATCTTGTCAGTGAGATGTGCAGTGTTAATATGGCTTGCTTAAAGGAATACAGTTAGTTTATAGAAAGCTGGGATCCAAATCCAAAATTTCTTCATAAGATCTACATACATGTTTCTGTATTGAGATAACATTTGTTTTAGATCTCACTGAAGGAACCATTAAAACAGAACTTGACCCTAATAACTTAGTAGGTTATGGGACTCTGAAAACCCTCCATACTCCAAGGGCATACAAGTTGTCAATTTTTTAAATGTCTAGAAATTTGGCCTCAAATCACATGATAAAACGCTGTGGTCTGAGCCCCATTGGAGCATCATTATTTAGCTGAAGATATTGAATCTTAGAGAGCCAAGACTTTTTTCATAGTAACTCTAAATAATGAAGAATAAATTAATGAAGTAGTCAGCATCAGAGAAATATTAATTTATTCAATAAATATTTCTTAAGTGGCTACTATACGCTAAGCAATGTATGATGTACTGGGGAGATGAATGGTGAATACAATGCATATGGTGTTTGTGCTCATGTAGCTTTCATCCCAGGATAGAAAAAAAAAAACCTTTAGTTCAATCTAGAACAGAATTCAGGAAACAAACTTTTGTTTCTGCTAAACCTTTCAAACAATGTTATACTCAGTTTTGCTTTCCTCACCCAACTCTGTGAGTTTGATACCTCTATACATTTGATTTTGACTAGAGGTTAGCCCCTGAATTACAGACTGATACTTTTCTATTTCTGCTTCTGGTCCCAATGGTTGGGATTGTAACCCATACCTCCTAGTGATAGGGCATTTTAACCCTAGGCATGACCTTCTACCCCAGAACAGAGCTTTTTAAGGGGGAGTAGTATTGTAAATTTGGCACTCCTGAGTTGTTATTAGGTATCCAGGCTATTGAGCTTGAATGACCAAACTTTTAAAAAGCTTTCAAATTCATTCTCTGCCTACAAGTCAGTATACTAAAGGTATTTAAAGAATTAGGTTCCTTTTGCTGTTTCATATAATAATTCTGTTTTTTTTTAATTTTTTGTTTATTGCAGTAACATTGGTTTATGACATTGTAAAAATTTCAGGTGTACATCATTATACTTCTATTTCTGCATAGATTACATCATGTTCACCACCAAAATACGATGAAATCCAGCCATTTGTGACAACATGGATGGACATTGAGGGTATAATGCAAAGTGAAATAAGTCAGGGAGAAGGTCAAATACCGTATGATTTCCTTCATTAAGTAGTAGATAATAACAACAATAATTCTGTTTTTAATTTTTTGAGGAACCTCCATACTGTTTTCCATAGCAGTTGCACCATTTTACATTCTCATCAACAGTGTACAAGGATACCAATTTCTCCACATTCTTGCCAACACTTGTGATCTTTTGTTTTTTTGATAATAGCCATCCTAACAAGTGTGAAGTGATATCTCATTGTGGGTTTCATTTGCAGTTCCCTGATAATTAATGATATTAAGCATCTCTTCATTTAACTATTGGCCATTTGCATGTCTTCTTCAGAAAATTGTCTGTTCAAATCCTTTACCCATTTTTTTTTTTAGAAATTTTTTTTTTTAATTTTTTGTTTATTGCAGTAACATTGGTTTATAACATTGTAACATTGTTTGTAAATTTCAGGTGTACATCATTATACTTCTATTTCTGCATAGATTACATCATTTTTAATCTGGTTATTTGTGGGTTTTTGTTTTTGTTTTTGTTGTGCTATTGAGTTGTAGGAGTTCTTAGATATTTTGGATGTTAACTTCTTATCAGATATATAGTATAAATATGTTTTCTCCCATTGCATAGGTAGCCTTTTCACTCTGCTGATTATTTCCTCAGCTGTGCGGAAGCTTTTTAGTTTGATTTAGTCCCACTTGTCTATTTTTGGTTTTCGTTTCTTGTGCTTTTAGTGTCGTGTCCAAGAAATAATTGCCTAGATGAATGTCACAAAGATTTTTCCCTATGAATGTCACGAAGATTTTTCCCTATGTTTTCTTCTAGGAGTTTTACAATTTCAGGTCTTAGTTTAAATATTTCATCCATTTTAAGTTGATTTTTGTGTATGGTGTAAGATAAGGGTACAATTTCATTCTTTTGCATGTGCATATCTGGTTTTCCCAACATATGATCCAGCAATCTCACTTCTGGGTATATATCCAAAAATATTGAAATCAGGATTTCAAAGAGATATCTGCAGTCCCATTTTCATTTCAGCATTATTCACAATAACCAAGATATGGAAACAACCTCAATGTCCATCAAAGGATGAATGGATGAAGAAAATGTGGTATGTACATACAATGGAATATTATTAAAAATAAGGAAATTCTGCCATATGTGACAACATGGATGAACATGGGGAACATTACACTAAATGAAATAAACCAATCCACAGGACAAATATTGCATGATTCCATTACATGAGGTATCTAAAATAGTCAAACTCACAGAAACACACAGTAGAATGGTGGTTGCCAGGGGTTGAGGGGAGGGGGAAATGGGGAGTTGCAGTTCAACAGGTATAAAGATTCAGTTATACAAGGTGAATAAATTCTAGTATCTGTTGTAGAAACATTGTGCCTATAGTTAATAATACTGTATTGCACAATTCCAATTTTGTTGAGTGTAGATCTCATGTTTAGTCTTCTTACCACAATAAAAAAAATAATTAGGTGCCTACAACATTTTTTATTTGGCAAGTTGTTAATTATATACAAGGGAAAATTTCAGATCTTATTTTATCTGGATGGTAGTGTTAAAGAACAGAATGATCCCTGAGGCTTCATCTCTTATTACTAAGGTTGGGATCTGAGTGGTTTACAGATGAGTTTAAAAGGTCAGGGGCCAGGGGAACTTAGCCAGAAATTAAGGCTCAAGACCCTGGAGAGCCTTAAGGTAATGCAAGGATGATAATTGCTTTGCTAGCAGATTTAAAAGCAAGAAAATAATTCTTTGGCTAAAGTATTTGAATTTTGGTGTAGCAAGTGATTAAATTTTTAGGACCTGGAGAATCTGAGAACAGTAGTGCCTATACATCCCAAGGATTTAGAGCTCTAAAGGGAGTAGCGTATTTCTTGATTTTTTCAAATGGGGTTCATGAGATATACTTACCACCAGGTTTAGCATAATCTTACTGGTCCAGGTGCTATATATAAAACCATCAGGGTAATAAAAAATCAATAATCATTAAAAGTTATTAGAGACACTTCCAGGATCCAGAAACTGGTTCTAGCTTTACTTTTAATGACTGAATTTTCTATGAGAGCTGTGAGTGTTACAAGGATTTTGAAATATATATCCTCTTTCCCCTCAGAGGAATTATGTTTGTGTATCTTAAGCTTAGTCACATTCAAGGAGAAGATATTATCAGAACCCAAATCTTCACATACCACATTTTCAATGACTTAATTTTATTTCTTTAAATCTTTAAAATACTTCAGGCATACAGAAACCATAGATACTAATGTTAACAACCTTGTTTAGACTCTTCAACTTAAGAAATTAATCATTTATATAGTTGAAATTTCTCACCCCTATGTCATTATCCTCGTCCCCTCATTGTCACATAATACCAAATAATAAATATTTGTATTATTTTATATTCCTACAGTTAGTGTCTGAGAGTTCTTGTTGCCTCACATCCTTCTCATCACTTGTTATTGTCAGAATTCTACTTTTTGCCAGTATTTTGGGTGTAACCTGGTAATTCACTGTCATTTCAATGTGCATTTACTTAATCATTAGAGAGATTGTAATGTGTTTTTTGGATATTCATGCTTACCCTTCTGTGAAAAGTTTATTAATGTCTTCTGATTGTTTTGTATTGGGCTTTATTCCTCATTGATTTGTAGGACTATTATAGATAACAATTATTTGTAAGTAATAAACGTTACGTATATGTTCTCTCAGGCTACAGTTTTTTCCAGTTATGTGTGATGTCTTTTGATGCAGATAAAATTTTTTGAGGAAAAAATGGAGGTAATTTACTAAAGTTCTTAGCATAGTACATGACATGGTGTATACTCAGTGATTATTAACCATAACTATCATAATTTCTTTTTTTATGATGGCAAATATATGTAATAAAAAATTTATCGTTTTACTCATTTTTATATTTTACATGTATAATTAAGTGGCATTAAGTACATTCACAATGTTGTATAACCATCACAACTATCCATTACCAAAATTTCTTCCTCATCCCAAAAAGAAACCCTGTACTCGTTAAACAATAACTCCCTAGTCTCTCTCGCCCCCAGTCCCTGGTAACCTCTATTATACTTTCTGTCTCTATGAATTTGTCTATTCTAGGTATCTCATTTAAGTGGAATCATACAATACTTGTCACTTAGCATAATATCCTCAAGGTTAATCCATGTTGTAGCATGAGTCAAATTTTTTTCCTTTTTAAGGCTGAATAATATTCCATTGTGTGTATACACATTTACATATTGTCTGTATGATGTATGTAATATATATATTACATTTTGTTTATCCATTCATTCATTGATGGACATTTGGGTTAAATTTTTGGTTGGACTTTTGCCTATCATGACTAATGCTGCTATGAACATTGTGATCTGTCTGAGTCCCTGCTTTCAATTCTCTTGGGCATATATCTTGAATTGGAATTGCTGGAATTAATTCCAGCAATTGATTCAATGTTTGAATTTTTGAGAAACTTTCATACTGGTTTCCACAGCTGCAGTACCATTTTACATTCTCACCAGCAATGCAAGAGAGTTCCAATTTCTTCATATCGTCGCAAACACTTGTTATTTTCCTTTTTTATGATAATAGCCATACTAAAGGGTGTGAAATGGTATCGCATTGTGGTTTTTTATTTGTATTTCCCTAATGACTAGTGATGTTAAGTATCTTTTCATTTGCTTATTGGCCATTTGCATATCTTCTCCGGAGAAATGTTTATACAAGTGCTTTGCCCATTTTTTTGTGTGTTCCAATAAAACTTTATTTGTAAAAAGAGGCGGCCGGCTGAATTTGGCCCATGGGCTATAGTTTGCCAAACCTGTTCTAGATATTTTCTTTTTTAAAGAAATTATTTTATTAGGGTCATATTGGCTTACAACATCATGTTAATTTCAGGTGTACATCACTATATTTCAATTTTTGTATAGACTGCATCATGTTCATCACTAACAGTCCAGTTTTTATGGATCACCATATATATGTGCCACTTTACCCCTTTCTCCCTCCCCCTACCCCCTTCTCTGGTAACCACTAATCTGTTCTCCTTATCCATGTTTGTCTATCTTCCACATGTGAGTGAAATCATATGGTATTTGTCTTTCTCTGTCTGAATTATTTCACTTAGCATAATACTGTCAAGGTCCATCCATGTTGTCGCAAATGGCAAGATTTCATCTTTTTTATGGCTGTGTAGTATTTCATTGTATATATATACCACATCTTTTTTTTTTGTGAGGAAGATGTGCTCTGAGCTACCATGTATTGCCAATCTTCCTGTTTTTTTTTTCTTGAGGAAGATTAGCTCTGAGCTACCATCTGTGCAAATCTTCCTCTATTTTGTATGGGAGTCACCTCAGCATGGCTGATGAATGGTATAGGTCTGTACCAGAGATCTGAACCTAAGAACCTGGACTCAAAAGGAAAGCACACCAGACTTAGCCACTTTGCTACAGGGGCCGGCCCTCTATATCTTCTTTATTCATTCATTTGTTGATGGGTACTTGGGTTGCTTACACATCTTGGCTACTCTGAATAATGCTGCGATGAACATAGGGATGCATAAGTCTTTTTGAATTATTGATTTCATGTTCTTTGGATAAATAGCCAGTAGTGGAATAGCTGGATCATATGGTATTTCTATTTTTAATTTTTTTGAGAAATTTCCATACTGTTTTCCACAGTGGCTGCACCAGTTTGCATTCCCACCAGCAGAGTATGAAGGTTCCCTTTTCTCCACACCCTCTCCAACACTTGTTATTTATTGTCATGTTAATTATAGCCATTCTGGTGGGTGTAAGGTGATATCTCATTGTAGTTTTGATTTGCGTTTCCCTAATAATTAGCGATGTTGAACATCTTTTCATGTGCCTGTTGGCCATCTGTATATCTTCTTTGGAAAAATGTCTATTCAGATCCTCTTCCCATTTTTTAATTACGTTGTCTTTCGTTGTTGTTGAGTTCTATGAGTTCTTTCTACATTTTGGAAATTAACCCCTTGTCGGATATGTGATTTGCAAATATTTTCTCCAAGTTGGTGTGTTGTCCTTTCATTTTGTTAATGGTTTCCTTTACCTTGCAGAAGCTTATTAGTCTCATGTAGTCCAATTTTTCTATTTTTTCTGTTGTTTCCCTTGCCTAAGTAGACACTGTATTCAAAAAGGTACCACTAAGACTGATGTCAAAGAGTGTACTGCCTATGTTTTCTTCTAGGAAATTTATGGTTTCAGGTCTTACATTGAAGTCTTTAATCCATCTTGAGTTAATTTTTGAGTACGATGTAAGACAATGATCTACTTTCATTCCTTTGCACGTGGCTGTCCAGTTTTCACAACACCACTTGTTGAAGAGACTTTCCTTTCTCCATTGTATGTTCTTGCCTCCTTTGTCAAAGATTAGGTGTCCATAGATGTGTGGTTTTACTTTTGGGCTTTCAGTTCTCTTCCATTGATTTGTGTGTCTGTTTTTCTGCCAATATCATGCTGTTTTGATTACTACAAGTTTGTAGTATACTTTGAAATCAGGGAGTGCGATGCCTCCAGCTTTGTTCTTTTTTCTCAGAATTCCTTTGGCCATTCGGGGCCTTTTGTTGTTGCATATAAACTTTCCGTTTCCATGAAGAATGTCGTTGGATTCTGATTGGGATTGCCCATTTTTTAATTAGGTTGTATGGTTTTTGTTGTTGTTGTTATTGTTTAGCTCTAAAAGTTCTTTGTATGTTCGGGAAATTAATCCCTTATCAGATATATGATTTCCCAATATTTTTGCCCATTCTGTGGATTGTCTTTTCACTCTCTTTACAGTGTCCTTTGATGCACAAAAGTTTTTTTTTATTTTGATGAATTCCAATTTATTTACTTTTTTAATTTGTTGTCTCTACTTTTGGCATCATGTCCAAGAAACCCTCTCCAAATCTAATGTTTAAAGATTTTCCCCTATGTTTACTTGTAAAAGTTTTGTAATTTTAGCTCTTATGTTTAAATATTTGAAGCACTTTGAGTTAATTTTTGTATATGGTGTAAGGTAAGAGTCCTGCTTCACTCTTTTGCATGTGGAGATCCATTATTCCCAGCACCATTCATTAAAAAGACTGTCTTATCCCCATTAAATGGTCTTGGCACACTTGTCAAAAATCATTTAAACATATGTGCAAGGGATTCTATCTGCAGTCTCTATCCTATTCCATTAGCCTACATGTTTGTCTTTATGTGAGTACACACTGTTTTGATTACTGTAGCTTTGTAGTAAATTTTGAAATCAGAGTGCAAGGCCACCAACTTTGTTATTTTTTTTCAAGATTGCTTGGCTATTCTGAGTCTGTTGAGATTACACATGTGTCTTAGGATAGGTTTTTCTATTTCTACAAAAATTGCCATTGGAATTTTTGTAGGGATTGCATTGAATCTGTAGATCACTTTGGGTAGTTTAGTTATCTTAACTATATTAAGTCTTCCCATTCATGAAAGTGGGATTCTTTCCACTTATTTATGTATTCTTTAATTTCATATATTCTTTTATTTTCATATATAAATTTCTTTTAAATTTCATATATTTCATATATTTGTATATTTTAATTTATATATTCTTTACATTTCGGTAATGTCTTCTGATTTTCAGTGTTCCAGTCTTTTGCTCCCTTAGTTAAATTTATTCAAAAGTATTTATTTTTTTGATGCTCTTGTAAATTGAGTTTTCCTTTTTTTTTTTTTTTGCTGAAGAAGATTTGCCCTGAGCTAACATCTATTGCCAATCTTCCTCTTTTTGTATGTGAGCCATTGCCACAGCTTGGCCACTCACTGACAGAGGAGTGGTATAGGTCGGCACCTGGGAACTGAACCCAGGCCACCAAAGTGGAGTGCGCTGAACTTAACCACTAGGCCACTGGAGCTGGCCCTGAGTTATTTTTTTAGTTTCCTTTGTGGATTGTTCAGTGTTAGTGTATAGAAATACAACACATTTTTATGTGCTGATTTTGTATCCTGCAACTTTACTGAATTCATTTATTATCTTTAACAGTTGTTTGTGGAAACTTTTAGGATTTTCTACATATCACATCATGTCATCTATGAACAGAAAAAATTTTACTCCTTCTTTCAAATTTTAATGTCTTTTATGTCTTTTTCTTGCCTTTATGTTCTGACTAGTACTTCCAATATTATTTTGAGTAGAAGTGGCATAAGCTGGCATCCTTGCCTTGTTCCTAATATTACGGGAAAGTTTTCAGTCTTTGACCATTAAATATGGTTTTAGCTGTGGATGTTTCATATATGGCCTGTATCATCTTGAGAAAGTTTCCTACTATTCTTATTTATTGAGTATTTTTATCAAGAAATGGTGTTTCATTTTGCCAAATAATTACTCTGCATCAATTGAGATGACCATGTGTTTTTTATTCTTTCATTTTGTTAATGTGATATATTACATTAGTTGATTTTCATATGATTAACCATCCTTGCATTCCAAGAATAAATCCCACTTGGTCATGATGTATATTCATTTTAATGTGCTGCTGAATTTGGTTTGCTGCTATTCTGTTGAGGCATTTTTCATCAAAATTCACAAGGGATATTGATTTGTAGTTTTATTTTCTTGTAATGCCTTTGTCAGGCTTTGTTATCAGGATTCATAGAATCAGTTAGGAAGCATTCTCTTCTCTTCAATTGTTTTGGAAGAATTTGAGAAGGCCTGATGGTAATTCTTCATAAATATTTGGTAGATTTCACAAATTTCACCATTTGGTGCTGGGCTTTTCTTTGTCGAGTTGTTTTTGATTACTGATTCAAACTTCTTACCAGTTAAAGGTCTATTAACATTTTTATTTCCTCATGAATCACTTTCGTTAGATTGTTTCTAGGAATTTGTCCATTTCATCTAGATTGTCCAATTTGTTGGTGTACAAATGTTCATAACAATCTCTTAAAATCCTTTTTTATTTCTGTAAAATCAGCAGTAATGTCCCTACTTTCATTTCTGATTTAACAATTTGAGTCTTCTCTTTTTTCTTTTTGTTAGTCAATGTATGTATTGCTATAAATTTCCCTCTTAGTACCACTTTTGCTGCATCCCATAAGTTTTGGTATGTTGTGTTTTCATTTTCATTTATCTCCAGGTATTTTTTGATTTCCCCTTTGATTTCTTCATTGATCCAATAGTTGTTCAGTAGAATGTTGTTTAGTTTCCATATATTTGTGAGCTTCCCAGATTTTTTCTTGTAGTTAATTTCTAGTTTCATAACATTGTGGCAGAAAAATGCTTGATATGATTTCAATATTCTTCAATTTATTGAGGCTTGTCTGGTTTCCCAACATATGGTCTATCTTTGAGAATGTTTCATGTGCACTTGAGAAGAATGAGTATTCTGCTGTTTTTGGAAAGAATGTTCTACATATATCTCTTAAGTCCATCTGGTCTAGTGTTTCATTTAAGGTTACTGCTTCCTTGTTGAATTTCTGTCTGAATGATATATCCATTGACGTAAGTGGGATGTTGATGTCCCCTACTATTATTGTGTTGCTGTGAATTTCTCCCATTAGTTCTGTTAATACTTTCTTTATATACTTTGGTGTTCCTGTGTCAGGTGCATATATATTAATAAGTATTATGTCTTCATGGTGGAATGTTCCTTTTATCATTATATAATGCATGTATTTGTCTCTCATTATCTTTTTAATCTTGAAGTTTGCTTTGTGTGATATAAGTATGGCAACATTTGCTTTCTTTTGCTTGCCATTTTCTTGGAGTATCATATTCCATACCTTCACTCTGAGCCCCTGTTTGTCTTTAGGGCTGAGATGTGTTTCCTGGAGGCAGCATATTGTTGTGTCTTGTTTTTTCATCCATCCAGCCACTCTGTGTCTGATTGGTGAATTCAATCCATTTAAATTTAGGATGATTATTGATATATGAGGGCTTAGTACTGCCATTTTATCTTTTGTTTTCTGGTCGTTCTATGTTTCCATTGTTCCTTTTTCCTTGTTTCTCTCAGTGCCATTTCTGTTTGTTGGTTTTCTGTCATGATTTTCTCAGTTTTCTCTTTATTTATGATTTGTGACTCTGCTCTGATTTTTTGTTTTGTTGTTACCATGAGATTTGTATAAAAGATCTCATAGATGAGATAGTCCTTTTTATGATAGCCTCCTATCTCCATCACCTATGCAGATTCCATCCCTTTCCTCTTCCCCTTCTATGTTTTTGTTGTCACAAATTATTGTCTCTTTTTGTTGTAAGTTTGTGACCAAATTGAAGTGTTTATAGCTATTTTTAGTGTTTTCTTTCCCTTTATCCTTTATAATTAAGTGTTTGCTAACCTATTCTGATAGAGAGCTGCAATTTTCTGATTTTGTCTGTCTGTTTATCTCCTTGATCAGAGCTTTGTAATCCTTTGCTTTTTTGTTTCAGGTAGGAGGGCTCCCTTGAACATTTCTTGTAGGGTAGGTCTAGTGTCGATGAACTAACTCAGCTTTTGTTTGTCTGGGAAAGCTTTTATTTCTCTGTCGTAGCCAATGGATAATTTCACTGGATAGGGTATTCTTGGCTGATAGTTTTTGTCTTTCAGTATTTTGAATATATCATTCCACTCTTTCCTAGCCTGTAAGGTTTCTGCTGAGAAATCTGCTGAAAGAATGATGAGGGTTCCTTTGTAGATTATTTTCTTCTCTCTTGCTGCTCTTAATATTTTTTCTTTGTCATTGACTTTTGACTTTTTTAATGTTATATGTCTTGGAGAAGGTCTTTTTGGCTTGATGTAATTAGGAGTTCTTTTAGGTTCACGTACTTGCATGTCTAGTTCCTTTCTCACGTTTAGGATGTTCTCAGCTATTGTTTCTCTGAATAAGCTTTCTGCTCCTTTCTCCCTCTCTTCCCACTCTGGGATAACAATAATCTTTATGTTATTTTTCCTAATTGAATCAGATATTTCTCGAAGAATTTCTTCATTTTCTAAAAATCTTAGTTCTCTCTCCTCCTTCACTGGAATCATTGCTAGCTTTCTATCTTTGAACTCACTAATTCTCTTCTCCATATGGTCTGCTCTATTTTTAATGCATTCTACATTATTATTATTATTATTTTTATCTCATTGTGTTCTTCATATCTGGAATTTCTGTTTGGTTCATTTTTAGAGCTTCAATCTCTTTGGTGATGTACTCCTTCTGTTCATTAATTTTATTCCTGAGCTCATTGAACTGTCTTTATTCAGTTTTCTTGTAACTCATTGAGTTTCTTCATGACAACTATTTTGAATTCTCTGTCAGTTAGGTTGTAATCTTCTGTGACTTAGGTTTGGTTTCTGGAGAGTTGTCATTTTCCGTCTGTTCTACTGTGTTACTGTTGTTCTTCATGGTGTTTGATGAGTTGATCTTCTGCTGTCATATTTGTGGTAGCAATCACCTTTTCTTATTTGGGTTCAGCTTTAGTTACTTTGGTTCTGAGCTGCTTCTGATTGTATCTGAGAGCCTGCACTGTCCACACTCCACTCCCTCTGCCGGAAGCATCGTCAGTGCCCTCCTTGTTCTGCTTGTGCCTCTGGGGCTTCTGGTGCCTTGCTGCTTTGAAGTCACTGCAATCTCTGGTGATGCCACCAGGGTCACAATCTGCGAGCACTTCTGCCCAGGGTCGTCTGAATCTCGTATTCCTGCACTGGCTCTCTGTGATCTTGCATGCGGCTGTCCCATGTACCACCTGCACTGCTCTTCCCAGGTTGTCTGAGGTTCTGGTTGTACTGCTGCCAGGTGTGCTGGGTTCACAGATTTTGCTTTTGCTGGTGGGGTCCCAAGGACCTGGGCACTTGTGTGCAGGCCCTGCTGGTGGTGGAGCTGGTGTTGGGGGGCTACTTTTGGGGGCTGTCAGTTCTGCCGTGGTTCCTGATTCTTCTAGTCACAGGTTCCACCTGCCATCACTTGGAGAGGCAAGGGCTAAGCTGGGTGTGTTGTTGCTTCTCGCTCATGCCGCCTCTGGTCACTGACACTATCCATTGTGTTTTGAAAACTTAGGTCAGTGTGCCCTGCAACAACTGGCAAAATCTGTGTTTTGAATACTGTTCCCACTGTTGGAAAATCTGGGCCACTTCCAGGGGAGGGAGAGAGGACTGGGTGACTGGCTCCACTCTTTGTCCTGAATCCTCAGGACGTGTGTGCCTCACACCACTGCTGGGGAGGGTGGTAGGGGTAAACTGAGAGTGCCATGTCTGCCCCTGCAGCCTCTGTTTGTAGGCACGTGCACCCGTGTGAGAATCCGCATTTTGGATTGCTGCTGGCAGGGGTGGGGAGAGGGCTCTTCCTGTAGTTCCACTGCCTCCTGGATGTCTAGTCCACCCACCTTCAGATGTATAGATACATGAATCTCCTAGGCATCCTGTTGTGCTGTGTAGGGAATTGTCTGTTGCTCAATGGATGTTTGTTTGGTTGTAACTTAGAGGAGAGAGACAAAGGGAACAATTTACTCTGACATGATGCTGATGTCACCCTCCACAGGTTTGTTTTTTACATTATTCTGGTGAATTGAAACTTTATCAACACGGAGTAACTTGCTTCTTCTATAGTGAGGCTTTTTACTTTAAAGCCTATCTTGTTGGCCATAACTATACTAGTTTTTTCAAATAAATAAATAGTAATAATAAATAATAATTTTAAAAATGTATAGCTATACCATTTTTAAAAAATTAAAATTATTATGGTATAAAGTTTTCTATTCTTTTATTTCCAAACATTCCTTAGCCTTAGGTTTATATGGTCCTCTTTAAAGTATATAGCTTGGGGCTGGGCCGGTGGTGCAAGCAGTTAAGTGTGTGTGTTCTGCTGTGGCGGCCCAGGGTTCACTGGTTCGGATCCTGGGGGTGCAGCGATGCACCGCTTGTCAGGCCATGCTGTGGCAGCGTCCCATATAAAGTGGAGGAAGATGGGCATGGATGTTAGCCCAGGGCCAGTCTTCCTCAGAAAAGAAAGAGGAGGATTGGCAGATGTTAGCTCAGGGCTGATCTTCCTCACACACAAAAAAAATAAATTAATAAAAGTATATAGCTGGATTTTTTCCCCCTTAACCTTACAATCTTTACCTTTGAAATGGAGCATTAACCCATTTACATTTAATATAATCATTGACATACTTGAATTTGTGTTTAACATTTTATTTTGTGCTTTGTATCAGTTCTGACTGTTCTTTCTTTTTTCTCTTTATTATCCACTTTCTGATCATTGGTTTTGTTTTAATATTTCAAGTTATTGCCTTACATTTGTTTGGAAATTATAGATTCTATTTCTCATCTTTTAGTGCTACTCCATAAATTACAACATTCACACTTAAAAAGTAAAAGTCTAAAGTCAACAAAATTCTTTATTCTCTTCCCAAACAATTCAAAACCTTTTTAGCACTTTAATTCCATTTACCCTCTTTCAACTTATGTTATCGATGTCATGTATTTTAATTTTATACCTTCTTAAAAGTTGAATCCCACAAGACCTTATTACTGTTTTATACAGTAAATAGTCATTTAAAATTACCCGCATATTAACCACTTTCTTTTCATTTCTTCCATCTAAGATTTTCCTTTTCTGCATTACAACCATTCCTTAAAGTATTTCGTTGTGAAAATTGTCTTGTAATAACTCATGTTATTTTTGTTTGATAATGTTTTCATTTTGTACTCTCCTTGAAAGATATTTTCACTGGATATAGAATTCTAAGTTGGCATTTTTTTTCAGAACAATGAATATATTTTTCCACTTTTGACTTCCCTTGCTGCCATTGAGAAACCAGATAGTTTACCTGCCACTCTTTTGAAGATAGTGTCTCTTTGCTTACACTATTATTAAGGTTTTCTCTTGCTCTTTGGTGTTTGGCTATTTCATTGTGATGTATCTAGGTGTGGATTTCTTTTACTTATATTTTTTAGGATTCATTAAGCTTCTTGAATCCTTGATGTCTTTTGTCATCACTGGAAAATTCATAACCAATATCACTTTAAATATTGCTTCTACCCCATCTTTTCTCTTTCCTCCTTCGGGACTCTAACCACATATTAGACTTTCTCATTCTATTTTACATATCTCCTATCTCTATTCCATATTTTTAGTCTTGTTATCTCTCCATGCTTGCATCATGGCTAATTTCTTCTGACTTATGTTCCAGTTCATACATTCTTTCTTCAGTTATGTCTAATTTTCTATTAAAAGCCATACATTTTAGTTTTTTAATTTTTGCTATTGTATTTTTACTTTTGTAAATTCTATCAAATCTACTGAGCCACTTTTTATAGTTTCTTGTTTCCTCCAAAATTGTTAATATTCTCTTTTAATTCTTTCTTTTGTGTGTGTGAGGAAGATCAAACCTGAGCTAACATCCATGCCAAACCTCCTCTTTTTGCTGAGGAAGACTGGCCCTGAGCTAACATCCGTGCTGCTCTTCCTCCACTTTATATGGGACACTGCCACAGCATGGCCTGCCAAGTGGTGTGTCGTGCATGCCCGGGATCCAAACCCAGGTTGCCAGCAGTGGAGCGTGCACACTTAACCACTACACCATGGGGCCGGCCCCTCTCTTTTAATTCTTTAAGCCTAGTAACCATAGATGTGTTAAAGGTATTTCTGATAATTTTATTAGCTAAAATCTTTGTGGATCTGTTATTTTTTTCTACTAGTTTTCACTCCTGGTACCTGGCTTCTTTATATACTTGATTATCATTGTGCGTTGCTCATTGTACCTTGAACAATTAAGCATGGGAATGATTAGAGACCTAGAATAAAGGTGACTTAATCCAGGGAAATTTGCCTCTGCTTCTGGATGCCTAAGGATATTACAATTCTATTACCTTTTTAAATTAAATTCATAGCTAGAGGTTTTCTGGATGATGCACATAATGTGTATTTGTGTAACAAAAATAGTATACCTATGGTTTACTCTTACCCTGATGGTCTATACTTTGAAGACCCAGCTTACAAAGAAGTTCAAATTTTCCTAGATTGCCAAATGTTCTCAGGGCCAAAGTAGCTTCTGTGTTCTTACCTCTACAGATTCTCACTTTCTCTTCAAATTTAGCTTGGTAGTCCTTAACTATCTTATCATTTCTTTGTTGCTTCTAAAGAGATTTTTTTTTGGTGAGGAAGATTAGCCCTCAGCTAACATCTGTTGCCAATCCTCCTCTTTTTGCTGAGGAAGATTTGCCCTTGGCTAACATCTGTGCTAATCTTCCTCTACTTTATATGTGGGATGCCTGCCACAGCATGGCTTGATAAGTGGTGTGTAAGTCCACACCCGGGATCCAAACATGTGAACCCTGGGCCACCAAAGCAGAGCATGCAAACTTAACCACTATGCCACCGGGCCCGTCCCTAAGAGATTTTTAAAACAAATATTTTATCCAGTATTTTAATTTGCTTTCTCAGGAAAGGTTGGTGATAGTAACCTAACCTCTCATTACTGAAATGGAAATCCTTCCCTTAGTTTTTTGTAAGCTCACCTATGCATTCAAATGGATGTTGTTGTTTTCCCAGCATTTCTAGGCATACTATAGTGAGAGAGTGTTCATGTTTCTGGCCATAATGCTGGAAATAGATGTTTCCCAGGTTTATATTAATGAATATACACAGTAAAGATACTTCAGTAAGCTGAGACGCACTACGTATGAGCCTCGAGGCCACTCTTGGTCCTTTAGCCCAATGTTCCAATTAAAGAAAGACAGGTCTAAGGTACCCATTCTCTGTCTCCTTTTACCTGAATCCTCTTTCTGCGTCACAGTTTTCTAAGCTGCCCACATCAGCTTTTCCCTTGACTTTTCCCTGGTCCAATGTTTCCCAGTTCTATCTTACCATATCAACCACTAGGAAAGAAAAAGAGATATTGTATTAGTCTAGTACTATTCATATTCCCTTTACTTGATTTGATAAAAGCTCCATCTCACGAAACTATTTGTATGCTTAATTGTATGTCTTTGAGGACTCCATTTTGTCTTAATCATTATCATTATTTCTCTTACTAGGAAGTATAACGCAGGGGGTGAGTGGGTGATAGTTGTTGTTCTGGAGAGGTTTAAGCATGTAATTACTCTGAGGAGTGTGTGTCACCAAAATTAGTCCTGTCCTGTAGCTTAGAAAATTTACATTAATAAGCTTAACTACAGTTAAGATAGTAGCCAACTTCATGGCCCTTGGGGCATTTGTAGTATTTCAGCAATGGCATGCCTGATAGGAGCTTGTAGTTACCCCCTAGTTGTTCTTCCCTATGTAGCACTTTGCTAGATCTGGGATTTACCTTCTTATTTGATAGGGTGGGCAGGGCAAAATGAGCATATTATTACTTCAGATAAATTGTTCTTATTTTTAGAAATTCCTTGATCACATGTTTGAGGTGCCTATCATATTCTTGTCAAGTTAGGTATGGTATTGCTTTCTATTAAGTTGTGGCATGTAAGGTAGTGTCACTATCTAACATATGATGTAATTTAGATGAAAAACGCCTTCATTTATAGAATATGGGCTTTAAAACAGAGTAGTTTTAGTACTTTAACACTTTAGTCACTCACTAGATTTATATATATAGTTATTTAAAAAGAAATATACTTAGTTTTATTTGCATGTGATCTAATAGTTTCTCCACACTTAGAAGGAATTTCACAAGTGTTGTGTTAGTGTGTTCACTCCATCCTTATAAAACAAGTAACACGATGTATTTCCATTCTAGATCTTCTAATGTCAATTAAATTTTCTTAAGGTCTTTATTATTTATTAAAAGTTTCTTTCTTCAAGTTTGATTTTTGTCATATAGATTAAAGGTGTACTATTTTAGAGAGATATTTAAGAGTGCAGTCATGTAAGACCTCAAATACTCATGCTCCAAATTGAGAAGTAGGAAAAATTTGTCTTTGCTTCCACCCTTTTTCTGTAACATACACCCTTCTTCATCTTCTATCCCTTTCATAGTCTCAGTGACTAACTGTTTTCTCCCTCTAGTAAAGGGGCTGGTCTGCTACTGGTAAAGTACACTTTAGCATTAAAATTTTCAAGAGCATTGGGTAGCAATGTAAGAAATTCCTTTTTTTGTCCTTTATATAGTGCAAGATGAACAAAGCTGAAGTAGAGTTCCAGTCCTGGCCCTGGACCCAGGTAACAAATGTACAAAAATGAACACGAGTAAGGATCTTCATCTGCCTGAGGAGCAAGAGACCTGGGACCCTCTTATCAACCTTTCAGTGACCTCTAGCAATTCTAGAGGCTTTAGACACTTTGAGATTCTAATGCTTAAAATGGTCTGACTCAATGTCCGTAGCCTTGATCCATGCAGGCTCCTCTCCAAGATAGAAGATGGTTAGAGACCCTCATTGTCCTAAACGTTCTTTAGAATGGGAATAAGTAATGTATTATTCAAGCCAGCTATGGGCCCCTGACACCTGGTCACATTACTACCACCATCACCCAGCCATCATAGGAAAGATATCTCTTCCTCAGCTCCCAACTTACCTTTTCCTACTAGACCATATAGTAATGAATCTTATGTGTTAACTTTTTCCTTGCCTAGTTACATAAATCCACCAATGATTGCAGCTAACGTTTTATTCATTTGATCATTCATTCAACAAATGTTTATTGAGTGCCTACTGTGTGTCAGACACTGTTCCAGCTTCTTGGAATATCGCTGTAAATAAGGCAGACAAAATCCTTTTCCTCAGGGAGCTTACAGTATAGTGGGTAAAGAAAAAGACAATTAACAAGTAAATATGTAATATGTCATATAGTGATAAGTTGTATGTGGAAAATTAAAGCTGGGTAAGGTGTTAGAGAGTACCACAAGGGAGTGTGATCTTTTTTGGTAAGGTGGATAGGGCATAATGATCATATTATTACCTACTGTAGTCACGAATTTCTATTAACTTTAAGACTTTTTGGCACCCAAGACCAAAGGTAGCTCATTCCTGGCAGGAAAAGGGGAGTATTAACCAGCTTGTTCTGCTTTGCACGACCCCTTAGATAGAAAACATGAGGTAGATAAGAACATGTGAACCTCTCCCCTTGGCCGTTGAGGTGGAACTGAGGAAAAATAGGACCATAGAGGGCTTGCTGGTATTTGGTATCATGGTTTTCAAAAAAATAATAATTATGCAAAAGCTAAATATACACAAATGTAAAGAGAGAAGAATGATGAAGCTCCCATACACCCATAACTCAGATTCAACAGTTGTCATTATTTTGCCACATTTGCTTTCTCTAAAACTTTTCTTTTGCTGAAATATTTCAAAACAAAACTGAGACATCACATCTTTTCACCTCTACATATTTCTGTACGTATCTCTCTAAGAATGGACATTTTCTTACATGATCACTGTTACTATCATACCATACAAAATGGAAATGATTCCTTGGTATCATCTATTATCCGGTCCATATTCAAATTTCCCCAATAGGACCTCTTTTTAAAGAATGTGACTATCATATGAGCATAGAAGGCAATATAGCAAAGTACTTATGAATGATGGGCTTTGAAGTTAGGCACAACTAAGTTTGAATCCTGACTTTCCCACATACAAGTTTTGTGAGGTTAACTTCTCTGAGACTTGGTTCCTCCTCTGAAAATGGTGATAATAATCTCTCATAGCATTGTTGTGAAGCGTAAATGAGAGAATATATGTAAAGAACTTATTTAGTATCTAGTGTGAGGTTATCATTCAATAAAAGGGCAAGTATTACTGCCACTAGGTGTGGTATGAGAAAAGGTGAACAGAAGTACACCCTAAAATGGAAAAACGTGGGCTTTGCTTTTTGTAAGTGCTGACTATTAAAAAAATCTAAAATTTCTGTTTGACTATACAAAACTCATGCCAATTAAGGGCATTTAAATGAAATGTTAACAATCTTTGCTTTATTGCATCAGTAAAATAATGATTATTTATATTTAATATTCTTATCTGCAAACCAGAGCTAACTCCCTCCTCTCTGAAATATTAAATGAGATGACATATAGGAATACATCTAGTACAGTGTTCAATATTGTGGGAGCTTAATAAATGTAGATTATCTCTGAGTGAAAAAATTGTCTGCGAGGCTGGCCCAAACTCCAAAGTGGAGTTTGTGTGCTGCCACTTTGGTGGCCTGGGTTTGCGGGTTCAGATCCTGGGTGCAGACCTATGCACTGCTTATCAAGCCATGCTGTGGAAGGCTTCCCACATATAAAGTAGAGGAAGATGGGCAGGGATGTTAGCCCAGGGCCAATCTTCCTCAGCAAAAAGAGGAAGATTGGCAAAAGATCTTAGCTCAGGGCTAATCTTCCTCACCAGACAAAATGTCTGACTCCGTAAGTTTTATTACCACACTAAGATTACCACACTAAACTATTCATGTATGCTGAGTCTTCAACGTGTATTGCTCATGATGTACATGGATTAAAAATATTACCGGAATGTTGCTTTGGAACAGGTCTGTTTAAAAAGAGGAGAGTTGCTTAGATGAATGTTTGTGATCCTTGGCAGCCCTATAATTCTAAGTTATATTGAACAATTTTTTTCACAGTACTAGAATACCAATGATGACGTTTGTCCAGATAGAGATTATCTTTAAGATTTGAGAGTATTGGCATTATCTCCAGGTGAGTTTGTTCAGAACATCCACAGTATCCTCACTAAAAGAAAGCACTGATTTGCAAATAAGTCTAACTCATCTGTCTCTAAAAGAGAGTTCTGGCCTGTTGCAATCTTAACACCCACTTGGGACAAACATTACTTTTAGCTTCATAATATTTTACACATTATTTTAGCATACACCTCTGTTTCTGCAGCTCCTGCCTCCATTTCTGATCACTGAGTTCCAGGCCTTGGCTTAGACTCTCAGTCACAACATTGACCCATTTGATACAGCCCTTTCCAGGCCCAGCTTAAATTTAAAACTCTTTTGACCCACATCCTCTGCCAATTTAGCCACCTCAAATCAACTTCCTTAGAAGATATACCTAGTATCCCTGGCTTCACATTATTTAAGGATGCTTTTGATTCTTTTTTATAAAGTTAGAGGTACAATTTAGGATAAGGTAAATTATTATCATTACCAAATAACTTAGCTACTCAATAGCAATATTCCAAAAGAGTAAATTGGATGCAATTGATTTGCTAAGTTATTCTATTTTAAATTAGAAAAGTGAATTGGTAAGGCACTGTAGGGGAGGAAGGACTATTCCTTTACCCTCTAGGTCCTTCTGGCTGGTCTAAGAATTAAATTGACATAAGACAGAATAACATGAGAAAATCAAACATAGTTTAATAACATGTATACATGGCAGACACTCAGAAAAACTGAGTATCTCGCCAAAATGGTGGAAGCCACTACCTTAAATACCATCTTCAGCTAAAGACAAAGGAGGATGTGGGGGGTAGTGGTTTGGACTTCAAAGGGGAGAAAGGCAATTTACATGGAGGTGGAAAAGCAAATGTTTGATAAACAAATGTTTGCTGGGCCTTCTATTGACAATGAGACCTGAGAGAGAACTTTGATAAAAATGGGCTTGCTAGTGCCCTCCTGTCTACCACACCTAGTTTATATTATACTGTAGTTATCTTATGGTATTAGCTCCTTCCTGGAACAGGCCTTCTGTCTTAAATTCTTTTAGACAGTTAGGGGGGAGGTCAAAGTTTCTTTCAGAGTCTTTTGTCCTTAAAAATAAGCCAAAGAGACACATTTTGGGGTGGTTAATTCTGATTCCCTACAGCACAAATACAATGAAATGTTTTCTCTCCTTCCAAACATGGATTCATTTTTCACCTGTACCTCATATTATAATAGTAACAAAAGTAAGATAACCAATCCCTCCCAGTTAGCTTCAAACTACTTCTCCGTACTCTGTCCTCATATTTTCCTTTTCCATGTCCTCACGGTGCTGGTAAATGCTTCAACTGGCTCTCTGGTGAGGGGGAAGCCCTGATTTGTACTGTTTGCTGATTTTCATTGTGTTACTACTCCCACCATGGCTGACTTCAAGCCACCAAGGTGACAGAGTTGGGAAGAGATGCACACAATCAGCTCTCCTGAGCAAATGCTAGCAGGCTTCAGCCTACTACTGTCATTATTCACCTATTCCTCTTCCTACCCACTTATTCCAAGGAAGAAGAATACTTAATGTACCTACTTTTAAAGTTATCAAATTTCCTTGGATATAATTCTTTTGGAGTTAGGAAGAAGGGATATAGGTAGGTAGGGATATAAAATAACTCTACATTAATACTTAAAACTTAAAGAAATTAAGATGGCAGATCCATTGAAGCTGCCATTCACTCAATATAGCAGATTTTCCAGGTTTAAAGATGCAAAGATTGCTTTTGAAATTGCTATGCAAGATCTTAACACTAAAGCCTTGGCTGTGAAGAACAAAAACAGTGGAGGGTTACCGTAAGCACCACTATGCATACCCTTAGGCTAGATTGCCAGTTAAATGTGTTAAATGTTAAGGAAATGGCTCTTGTCATACTAAATTGCTGAATTCTGATTAGAAATCTGTATGGCTAACACTATTGATTTAGATTTTTAGAACCTATAGAAGGCTTTTATGTATCATACCAACCAGAGAAAAATGGGTTATAGTGCAACACAATTGAAACAAGCTCATTGTAGTTCCTTTCCTATTCATTATGTCACCTAATAAATTTGAGATGATGAAATGAAACTCAATTACAGTGATCAACAAAGGGATGTGAATCTAGGCAACACAATATGAATCAATACTCTGAGACAGGTGAGTGACATCAGCATCATGGCAGAATGAGTTGCTCCCTTTGTCTCTCCTCTCTAAGTTACAATAAGCAGGACATTCATAGACCAAAAAAGAATCCTCTGCACACAGCACCAGAATTCCTGAAAGATCCATACATCTATACCTCTGAAGGTGGGTTGACTGGATTTCATGGAGGTGGTGAAACTAGGGGAGGAACAGAGGCAGCTTCCAAGACCAGAAGCTCCAGGAACTAGGTAGTGCCTGTGACCAGAGGCTCCAGTAAAATGGGGTAATGCCCATGAACTGAAGCCCAAGAAACCAAGATGGCCCATGCTCCTGGAGGCTCCAGGAACTGCTACAGTGCCCACAACCCAGATCCCACCCCAGCCACAGCACCTCTGACCTTGGTCCTCCCAGCAGTGGGGGTTGCATCCAAGACCCTAGTACCCCTGGCAGCAGACACAGTGGCTGTGACCTGAGGTTCCAGGAACTGCAGCAGTGCCTGTGAATTAGCCCCTCACCCTCCCCCAGCAGCGGTAGTGGTATCCAGGACCAGAGGTGACAGGAACTGCTGCAGCACCTGCGACTAGAGGCTCCAGGAACCATGGTAGTGCCCATGACCAGCCACCTCCCACTCACTCACAGGTGGTGCCTTTGATCCCAGATCTCCCAGCAGCAGGAGCTACATCCAAGACCCTGGTGCCCCCAGCAGTGGAGGCAGTGCCCTTGTCCTGAGGTTCTGGGAACTGCAGCAGCACCTGTGACCAAGCCCCTGCCCCGTCCCTCAACAGTGGCTAGTGGTGTCCACAACTGGAGGTACTAGGAACTGTACAGGCACCTTTGACAGGAGATTTCCAGGAAGCACAGCAGCACCCATGATCCAGGTACCTCTCCCCATATGGCAGTGATGGTGGCTCCGATGACCCCAGCTCACCAGGCAGAATGGTGACAACCATGAACCTGACACCCCTGGCAGTGGTAGTGCCAGCAACCCCTGAAAACTTGGGAGCAGCAGCAGAGGCAGTGTGTGGAGGCAACTCCTCAGCTGTAGCAGCTTCCAAGGCCACAGAGAGCTCAATAACAACAGCAGAGCCCACGACCTTGGACCCTCCCAGCTGCAATGGCACCCACAACTCTAGCCCCTCCACCCACAGCAGTGGTGCCTACAGATTCACAAAACCCAGGCATGGTAAAGGCACCTGTGACCCTGGCTCCCATCCCACCCTCCCAGTCCTCCCATAATGGTGGGGAAACTCATAATCCAGGTGACTCTGGAAGCAGCAGAGTTGCTTGCCAGCCCAGTGACTCCAGTGGTGAAACCTGTGACCATAGCAACACCATAAGCAGAAAGACACCACCAACCTCAGAGGCACATGCAGCACAATGAGGGCACTGATGACAACTCTAGCAGATGCAGTGGAGGGTGGAAAGTGCAAGCTATCAAATACAACCAGAAGCAGCTCAGAGTAAAAGCAAAAAACTCTTACCTAAATAAGAAAGATGGTTGCTACTACAATGCACTGGCAGAGGAACTAATCATCAAGCACCATGAAAAATTACCATTACACAGTATCACAAAAAGAAAATGACAATTCTCCAGAAACCAAACTTGAAGTCATGGAATATTGTGATGTAACTGATAGTGAATTCAAAATAGTTGTCATGTAGAAACTCAACAAGCTGTAAGAAAACTCAGACAGTTCAATGAGTTCAGGAATAAAATTAATGAAAAAGAGTACTACACCAAAGAAATTGAAACTCTAAAAAAGAACCAGACAGAAATTCAGGAGCTAAAGAACACAATAAATGAGATGAAGAATAAAGGAGAAAGCATGGGAAATAGAGCAGATCATATGGAAGAGAGAATTAGTGAGCTCAAAGGTAAAAATCTAGCAATGATTCAGGTGGAAGAGGAGGGAGAACTACGATTGTAAAAAAATGGAGAAATTCTACAAGAAATATCGGACTCAGTTAGGAAAAGCAACATAAGGATAATCGGTATCCCAGAAGGAGA
Organism: Ceratotherium simum simum; assembly: GCF_057802395.1. Classification (NCBI taxonomy): domain Eukaryota; kingdom Metazoa; phylum Chordata; class Mammalia; order Perissodactyla; family Rhinocerotidae; genus Ceratotherium; species Ceratotherium simum. The sequence goes on from NC_141940.1 coordinate 61,611,697, forward strand.
ACAGAGGAAGAGGGGAGAAGAGAGCTTACTTAAAGAAATAATAGCTGAGAACTTCCCAAACCTGGGAAAGGAAGTGGATATACAAGTACGTGAAGCTAATAGCACATCTAATTACTTCAACACAAAAAGACCTTCTCCAATGCACATTATATTAAAATTGTCAAAAGTCAATTACAAAGAAAGAATATTTAGGGCAGCCAGGGAGAAAAAAACAATAATGTACAAAGGAATCCCCATTAGGCTATCAGCAGATTTCTCATTAGAAAGCCTATAGGCTAGGAGAGAGTGGAATGATATATTTGAAATATTGAAAGATAAAAACTGTCAGCCAAGAATACTTGTTCCAGGAAAGTTATCTTTCAAATATGAAGAGAATAAAGGCTCTCCCAGACAAACAAACGCTGAGGGAGTTCATCACCACTAGACCTGCCTTACAAGAAATCTTGAAAAGAGCTCTCCTACCTGAAATGAAAAGGCAAAGCTATACAAAGCTTTGAATAAGGTGATAAATAGTTTGAATCAGAAAATTGCAACTCTATATCAGAATAGGTTAGTAAACAGAATTATAGCATAGAGATTAAAGGGAAAGAAAGCATTAAAAATAACTATAAACAATTCAATTTGTTAACAAACTTGTAACACAAAAAGGGATAATTTGTGACAACAAAAACATAGAAGAGGAGGAGGAAAACGACAGAACCTGCACAGGAAAATGAAATAAGATGCTATCAGCAGAAAAAGGATGATCTCATCTATGAGCCCTTTTTCACAAACCTCATGGTAACCACAAAACAGAAATTCAGAGCAAAGTCACGAAACAGAAAAAAAGAGGAAGCTGAAAAACACATCACAGAAAACCACCAAGCTGAATAGACAGACAGAAACAAAAGGAAAAAGAAAAAATGAAAATATAAAGCAACCAGAAAACAAAAGCAAAACTCGCAGTATTAAGTCCTCATATATCAATAATCACCCTAAATGTAAATAGATTAAATTCACCAATCAAAAGACACAGAGTGGCTAGATTGATTAAAAAACAAGACACAACAATATGTGGCCTCCAGGAATGCCACCTAAGCTCTAAAGACAAACATAGGCACAAAGTGAAGGGAGGGAAGATGATACTCCAAGCAAATGGAAACTAAAAGAAAGCAGGTGTAGCCATATTTATATCAGACAAAATAGACTTTAAGCCAAAAAATATAACAAGAGACAAAGATGGACATTATATAATGCAAAAGGGGACAATCCATCAAGAAGACATAACATTTATTAATAAATATGCACCTAACATAGGAGCACCAAAATATATAAAGTAATTATTAACAGACTTAAAGGAGGAAATTGACAACAACACAATAATAGTAGGGGACTTTAACAACCCATTTACATCAATGGACAGATCATCCACACAGAAAATCAACAAGGAAACAGCGGCCTTAAATGAAACACTACACCAAATGGACTTAATAGATATATACAGAACATTCCATCCCAAAACAGTAGAGTACACATTCTTCTCAAGTGCACATGGAACATTTCAAAGATAGACCATATGTTGGGAAACAAAATAATCTCAATAAATTTAAGAAGACTGAAATCATGTTAAAGATCTTTTCTGACCACAATGGTATGAAACTAGAAATCAAAAAGAAGAAGGCTTGGAAAGTCACAAATATGTGGAGACTAAGCAACATGCTACTGAACAACTATTGCATCAATGAAGACATCAAATAAGAAATTAAAAAATACCTGGAAACAAATGAAAATGAAAACACAACATACCAGAATCTATGGGATGCAGTAAAAGCAATACTAACAGGGAAGTTTATAGCAATACAGGTCTACCTAAAAAAATAAGAAAAATCTCAAATAAATAGTCTAACATTACCTATTTCAAGGAACTAGGAAAAGCAGAACAAATGAAGCCCAAAGTCAGTAGAAACAGGAAATAATAAAAATCAGAGTGGAAATAAATACAATAGAGATTAAAACGACAGTAGAAAAGATCAATGAAACTAAGATATGGCTGTTTGAAAGGATATACAAAATTGACAAACCTTTAGCTAGACTTACTAATAAAAAAAGAAGACTCAAGTAAATAAAATCTGAAATGAAAGAGGAGAAATTACAATGGATACCACAGAAATACAAAAAAAAAGCTATATGCCAAATATTGGAAAACCCAGGAAAAATGGACAAAATCTTAGATCATACAAACTTCCAAATGTGAATCAAGAAAAAACAGAGAATCTGAATAGAACAATGAGTAATAAAGAGACTGAAACAGTAATCAAAAACATCCCAGAAACCAAAAGTCCAAAACCAGATGGCTTCCCCAGCGAATTCTACCAAACATTCAAAGATTTAATACATATCATTCTCAAACTCCTCTAAAAAATTGAAATGGAAGGGATGCTTCCTAACTCATTTTATGAGGCCAGCATTACTTTGATACTTAAACAAGACAAGGAAACACAAAAAAGAAAATTACAGGCCAATATCACAATTAAACATAAATGCAAAAATACTCAATAAAACATTAGCAGATCAAATACAAAAATGCATTAAAAGGATCATATAACATGATCAAGTGGGATTTATTCCAGGGATGCAGGGATGGTTCAACATCCACAAATCAATATGGTACACTACATTAACAACAAAAAAAGAATAAAAATCACATGATCATGTCAATAGATGCAAGGAAAGCATTTGACAATATTTAGCATCCATTTGTGATAAAAACACTCAATAAAATGTGTATAGAAGGAAAGTACATCAACACAATAAAGGCCTTATATGACAAACCCACAGCCATCATCATATTCAATGGAGAAAAACTGAAAGCCATTCCTCTGAGAACAGGAACAAGACAAGAATGCCCAGTCTCGCCACTCTTATTCAAGATAGTAGTGGAAGTTTTAGCCAGAGCAATTAGGAAAGAAAAATAAAAAAAAAGGGATCCAAATTGGAAAAGAAGAAGTAAAACTGTTACTATTTGCAGATAGCATGATTTTATATACAGAAAACCATAAGAATCTAGCAAAAAACACTTATAAATAATTCATACAATAAAGTTGCAAGGTACAAAATCAACATACAAAAATCAGTTGAGTTTCTATATACTAACATCAAACTACCAAAAGATACATCAATAATAAAATGCCATTTAAAATTACAACAAAAAGAATAAAATACCTAGGAATATATTTAACGAAAGAAGTGAAAGACCTGTACACTGAAAATTATAAGACATTGTTGAAATAAACAGAAGAAAACACAAAGAAACGGAAAGATATTGCCATGCTCATGAATTGGAAAAATTAACATAGTTAAAATTTCCATATTACATAAGGCAATCTACAGATTCAATGCAATCTCTACCAGAATCCCAACAACATTTTTCACAGAAATATAACAAAGAATCCTAAAATTTATATGGCACAGCAAAAGGACCTGAATAGACAAAGCAATCCTGAGGAAAAATAAGAAAGCTGAACGTCTCACATCTCCTGATTTCAAAGTATACTAGAAAGCTATCATAGTCAAAACAGCATGATGCTGACAGAAAAACAGACACTCATATCAGTGGAACAGAATTGAAAGCCCAGAAATAAACCCACACATTTATGGACAGCTAACTTTTGACAAAGGAGCCAGGAGCAACACAATGGAGAAGGGAAAGTCTTTCAATAAATGGTATTGGAAAAACTGGACAGCCACATGCAAAAGAATGAAGTTAGGCCATTATCTTATACCATACAAAAAAAATAACTCAAAATGTAATAAAGTTTTTAATGTAAGACCTGAAATCATAAAGCCCCTAGAAGAAAACATAGACTCTTTGATATTGGTCTTAGCAGTATCTTTTTGACTATGTCTCCTCAGGCTAGGGAAACAAAATAAAAACTAAACAAATGGGAGTATATCAAATTAAAAAGCTTCTGCACAGCAAAGGAAATCATCAACAAAGTGAAAAGACAATCTACCAATTGGGAAAAGATATTTGCAAATAATATATCTGATAAGGGGTTAATACCCAAAATATATAAAGGAATCATACAACTCAACAATAAAAAAATAAACAACCCAATTAAAAAATGGGCAGAAGAACTGAACAGACATTTTTGTACAGAAGATATACAGATATCCACCAGGTACAAGAAAAGATGTTCATCATCACAAATTATTAGGGAAATGCTAATCAAAATCACAAAGAGATATCTCTTCACACCTGTCAGAATGGCTATAATTAACAAAACAAAAATTAAAAAGTGTTGGAGAGGATGTGCAGAAAAGGGAACCCTCATACACTGCTAGTGGGAATGTAAATTGGTGTAGTCACAATGGAAACAATATGCAGATTCCTCATAAATTTAAATGTAGAACTACCACATGATCCAGCTATTCCATTTCTGAGTATTTATCTGAAGAACACAAAAACACTAATTCAAAATTATATATGCACCCCTATGCTCATTGAAGCATTATTCACAAGAGCCAAGACATGGAAACAACATAAGTGTTCATTGACAGATAAATGGATAAAGAGGATGTGGTCTATGTATACAATGGAATACTACTCAGCCATAAAAAACATGAAATCTTGGACATCCAATGGGATGTCAGCATCATGGTGGAGTGAGCTTTCCCTCTTAGACTCTCCCCCCATAATATACAACAAAACGTAGATTCATATAACAAGAGAGGACATTCACACAACACAAAAGATGTCTGAGAGGTCCACACAGCCTTACATCTGAAGTTGGAGGTGTTGGTACTCCCGAAGGAAGTGAAAGGAGAACTCTCTCCTTCCCCAATGACAGTGACTCAGGGACTGGGACCACATGGCTCTCTGAGAGAGAGGGGGGAGGGGCAGCCCTCTGGGGGAAAACCATGGCTCTCCAAGTTCTCTTCCAGCCTGTGGGAAATTCCCATATGGAGGGGACTGAACTGATGCACGGGTGCCTTGATCAAGCTAGCACCCCAGTAGAGTAGATATCCAGGGAAGAATGAGAAGACCATGGGATTGAGTAGGTGAAAGAAAGAGACCCTACCCTTCAGGACTGCATGGCTCTCAGAGAGAGAAGTGTGAGGGGTCGCCCTCTGTGGAAAAACCATCACTCTCCAAGTTCTCTCATATTCTGTTGGAAATTCCCATACAGAGGCAAATGAACTGTTGTGGGGGTGCCTTCATCAAGGTGGAAACCCAGGAGAGCAGATAGCAAAGGAAGAGCAAGAAGCTCCCGGGATTGGGTAGGCAAAAGAAAAAGCCTCCCCCCAGGCCTGGAGCACCAGCACAGCCAGTTGGCCAGAGCACCCACAGATCGTGGCAGACTCAGAATACACAGCTCTTGACCTCCTACCCAGTGGTGGCAGGTGGAAGCTCCAGCCAGATATATTCAGAATGAGGAAAAATAAGCCCAAGCACTCAAGCAGTATGCAAAAATATATTAAATCTAAAGATCAGAAAGAAAATGACAAGAACCTGGAAATCAATGTTGGAGGCACAGAAATTTATAACCTAAGTGACAGAGAATTCAAAATAGCTATCATAAAAAAACTCAATGAACTATGAGAAAATATAGATAGACTATTCAATGAAATCAAGAGCTTCTTCACAAAAGAGATTGAAACTGTAAAAAAAGAACAATCAGAAATGTTGGAGATGAAAAACACAATGGAGGAGATAAAGGAAAATCTGGAATCCTTAAAGAACAGAGCTGACAATAAGGAGGAAAGAATTAGCAGTATTGAGGATAGGAATGCAAAAAGGCTCCTGGTGGAGGAGAGGGAAATAAGACTAAAAAGAAATGAAGAAATTATCTGAGAAATATCCAACTCAATTAGGAAATGCAACATAAGGATTATAGCTATTCCAGAGGGTCAAGAGAGGGAAAAAAGAGCAGAGAGCTTGTTGAAAGAAATAATAGCTGAGAACTTCCCAAAACTTGGGAAGGAGCTGGAAATACAAGTGAATGAAATCAATAGATCTCCTAAATATATCAACATGAAAAGACCCTTTCCAAGGCATATAGTAGTAGAGCTGGCAAAAGTCAATGATAAAGAAAAAATATACAGGGTTGCAAGACAGAAAAACATAACTTACAAAGGAATTCCTATCAGGCTTTCAGCTAATTTCTCGGCAGAAAATTTAAAGCCTAGGAGAGAGTAGAATGATATATTCAAAATTCTGAAAGACAAAAACTTTCAGCCAAGAATACTCTATTTAGCAAAAATATCCTTCAGATATGATGGACAAATAATAACTATCCCAGATAAACAAAAGCTAAGGGAGTTCATTGCCACAAGACCTCAACTACAAGAAATGCTCAAGAAGGCCCTCATGTCAGAAAAAAAAAAAAAGAGAAAGGGGATACAAACTTTTGAGCAAGGATAAAAATAGGTAGACAAAAATCATAAAAATTACAGCTCTCTGTCAGAATAGGTTAGCAAATACTTAATTATAACATCAAATATTAAGGGAAGGAAAACACCAAAAATAAATATAACCTCATCACTTTAAACACAAACTTACAATACAAGATGGAATAAGTTGTGACAATAATAACTTAGAGGGGAAAAGGGAGTGGATGGAAGCAATTTAGTCTAAGGAAATAAGAGGCCATCAGAAAATGGACTATCTCATCTATGAGCTTGTTTATATAAACCTCATTGTAACCACTAAACAAATAATAAGAACAGAGACATGTATGATAAATAAAGAGAAAACTAAGAAAATCATCACACAGAACTACCAAACTGAATTGGTAATCCAAAACACATGGGACGAGAAACAAAGGAATAGCAAAAGAACTGGAAAATGAGCAATAAAATAGCAACATTAAGCCCTCATATATCAGTGATCACTCTAAATGTAAATCGATTGAATTCTCCAATCAAAAGACACAGAGTGGTGGGATGGATTAAAAAACAAGACCCAACAATATGCTGCCTCCAGGAAACACATCTAAAGACAAACACAGGTTCAGAGTGAAAGGATGGAAGACAATACTCCAAGCTAATGGCAAACAAAAGAAAGTAGGTGTTGCCATACTTATGTCAGACAAAGTTGACTTCAAGATAAAACAGGTAATGAGAGACAAAGAGTGGTGATATATTATGACAAAGGGGACACTCCACCAACAGGACATATCACTTATAAATATATATGCACTCAACGTAGGAGCACCAAAGTACATAAAGCAACTATTAACAAACCTAAAAGGCGATATTAACAACAACACAATAATAGTAGGGGATCTTAACACACCACTTACATCAATGAATAGATCATCTAGACAGAAAGTCAATAAGGAAATAGTGGACTTAAATGAAAAACTAGATGAGATGGACTTAAAAGATATATATAGAGGACTCCATCCAAACACAGCAGATTACACATTCTTCTCAAGTGCACGTGGAACATTCTCAAGGATAGACCATATGCTGGGAAACAAAGCAAGCCTCTATAAATTTAAAAAGATTCAAATCATAACAAGCATCTTTTCTGACCATAATGCTATGAAACTAGAAATCAACTACAAGAAAAAAAAATGGGAAAGTGACAAAGATGTGGAGACTAAACAACATGCTACTGAACAACCAATGGATCATTAAAGAAATTAAAGGAGAAATAAAAAAAAAATATCTGGAGACAAATAAGAATGAAAATACACAATACCAACTAATATTTGATTCGGCAAAAGTAGTCCTGAGAGGGACACTCATAGCAATACAGGCCCACCTTAGCAAATAAGAAAAATCCAAAATACGCAACCTTAAACTACACCTAATGGAATTAGAAAAAGAAGAACAAACAAACCCCAAAGTCAGCAGAAGGAGCCAAAAAATAAAAATTAGAGCTGAAATAAATGAAATTGAAACAAAAAAAAAAAAACAGTAGAAAGGATCAATGAAACTAAGAGCTGGTTCTTTAGGAAGATAAATGAAATTGACAAACCCTTAGCCTGACTCACTGAGTAAAAAAGAAAGAAGGCTCAAATAAATAAAATTAGAAATGAAAGAGGAGAAATTACAACGGATACCACAGAAATACAAAGGACAATAAGAGAATAATGTGAAAAACTATATGCCAACAAATTGGACAATCTAGAAGAAATGGGTAAACTCTTAGACTCATACAAACTCCCAAAACTGAATCAAGAACAAATAGAGAATCTGAATAGACCAATCACAAGGAAAGAGATTGAAACAGTACTCAAAAACCTCCCCCAAAATAAAAGTCCAGGACCAGATGGCTTCTCTGGAGAATTCTACCAAACATTCAAAGAAGATTTAATACCTAACTTTCTCAAACTATTCCAAAAAATAGAAGATGGAACACTTCCTAACAAATTCTATGAGGCCAAATCACCCTGATACCAAAGCCAGACAAGGACAATACAAAGAAGGAAAATTATAGGCCAATATCGCTGATGAACACAGATGCAAAAATCCTCAACAAAAGATTGGCAAACTGAATACAGTGATACATTAAAAAGATCATACACCATGATCAAGTGGGATTTTTACCAGGGACACAGGGATGGTTCACTATCTGTAAGTTAATCAATGTGATACGCCACATTAACAGAACGAGGACTAAAAACCACATGATCATCTCAACAGATGCAGAGAAAGCATTTGACAAGATAGATATATCTATTTATGATAAAAACTCTCAACAAAATGGGTATAGAAGGAAAGTACCTCAACATAATAAAGGGCATGTATGACAAACCCACAGTGAATATCATACTCAATGGGGAAAAACTGAAAGCCATTCATCTGAGAACAGGAACAAGATAAGGGTGTCCAGTCTCGCCACTCTTATTCAACATAGTACTGGAGGTTTTGGCCAGAGTAATTAGGCAAGAAAAAGAATAAAAGGAATCAAAATAGGCAACAAAGAAGTGAAACTCTCACTGTTTGCAGATGGCATGATCTTATATATAGAAAACCCTAAAGAATCCATTGGAAAACTATTAGAAATAATCAACAACTACAGCAAAGTTGCAGGGTACAAAATCAACTTGCCAAAATCGGTTGCATTTCTGTACTCTAATGACAAACTAACAGAAAGAGAACTCAAGAACACAATCCCATTTACAATTGCAACAAAAAGAATAAAATATCTAGGAATAAATTCAACCAAGGAGTTGAAATACCTGTAGAGTGAAAACTATAAGACATTATTGAAAGAAATTGATGATGACATAAAGAAATGGAAAGATATCCCATGCACATGGATTCGAATAATAAACATAGTTAAAATGTCAATACTATCTAAAGCAATCTACATATACAGTGCAATCACAATCAGAATCCCAGTGACATTCTTCATGGAAATAGGACAATGAATACTAAAATTCATATGCAGCAACAAAACATCTCGAATAGCTAAAGTAATCCTGAGAAAAAAGAACAAAACTGGAGGCATGAAAATCCCTGACTTCAAAATATACTACAAAGCTATAATAATTAAAACAGCATGGTACTGGTACAAAAACAGAGAGACAGATCAATGGAACAGAATTGAGAGCCCAGAAACAAAACCACATATCTACAGACAGCTAATCCTCGACAAAGGAGCTAAGAACATACAATGGAGAAAGGAAAGTCTCTTCAACAAATGGTGCTGGGAAAACGGGACAGCCACATGCAAAAGCATGAAAGTAGACTATTTTCTTTCGCCATACACAAAAGTTAACTCAAAATGGATCAAAGACTTGAAGGTAAGACCTGAAACTATAAAACTTCTGGAAGAAAACATAGGCAGTACACTCTTTGACATTGGTCATAGAGGGATCTTTTTGAATTCCATGTTTCCTCGGACAAGGGAAACAAAAGAAAAAATAAACAGTGGGGACTTCACCAGACTAACGAGTTTCTGCAAGGCAAATGAAACCAGGATCAAAATGAAAAGACAACCCACCAGCTGGGAGAAAATATTTGCAAATCATACATCCGACAAGAGGTTATTCTCCATAATATATAAAGAAATCACACAACTGAACAACAAAAAAACAAATAACCTGATCAAAACATGGGCAGAGTATATGAACAGACATTTTTCCAAGGAAGATATACAGATGGCCAATAGGCACATGAAAAGATGTTCAACATCACTAATCACCAGGGAAATGTAAATCAAAACTCCACTAAGATATCACCTTACACCCGTTAGAATGGCTCTGATCACCAAGACAAAAAATAACAAAATGTTAGAGAGGTTGTGAAGAAAAGGGAACCCTCATTCACTGCTGGTGGGAATGCAAAGTGGTGCAGCCTCTGTGGAAAACAGTATGGAGATTCTTCAAAAAATTAAAAATAGAAATACCTTATGATCCAGCTACCTCACTACTGGGTATTTATCCAAAGAATCTGAAATCAACAATCTAAGGAGGCTTATGTACCCCTATGTTCATAGCAGCGTTATTCATTAGAGCCAAGAAGTGGAAGCAACCCAAGTGTCCCTCGACTGATGATTGGATAAAGAAGATGTGGTATATATATACCATGGGATACTACTCAGCCATAAAAAACACAAAATGGTCCCATTTGCAACAACATGGATGGACCTGGAGGGTATTATGTTAAACAAAATAAGCCAGAGAAAGACAAACACCACATGATTTCACTCACATGTGAAAGATTAACACACAGACAGAGAGAACAGTTTGGTGGTTACCTGGGGGAAGTGGGTTGGGGGGTCGACACAAGGGGTGAAAGGACGCATTTATATGGTGACTGACAAACAATAATGTACAACTGAAAGTTCACAATGTTGTAAACTATTATGATACCAATAAAAAAAAGATGAAATCTTGCCATTTGTGACAACATGGATGGAGCTTGAGGGTATTATGCTAACCAAAATAAGTCAGACTGAGAAAGACAAATACCATATTATTTTCACTCGTATGTGGAAGATAGACAAACAACCAACAAACACATAGGCACAGAGAACATATTGGTGGTTACCAAAGGGTAAGGGTGTGGGGGAAGGTGAAAGGGGTAATTGGGGACATTTGTATGGTGATGGATGGCAATTAGACTTTTGGTGGTGAACATGATGTAGTCTATACATAAGTCGAATTATAATGATGCACTACTGAAATTTATATAATGTTGTTAATTAATATTACCAAAAAAATTGTCTGCAGCACATTGTGGATTTTTATTGAAGGAAGAATATTAAGATAAAATAAACTTTAATAAGGCAAGCTTATAAAATGATGATATAGCATTTTTATACAGTCTGTGTAATGCAAGACAGTTGTATAAAATAGTATAAAATTCTAAAAATGAAACATGAAAAATTTCATTACCAAATAATTTTTCTCTGTGTCATTTAAAAAATTTACTCTAATGGAAACAATGATATTCATTTAAGCTTGAAAGAAAGATGTTATCTTACAAATCCTTATAAGACATCCAAAACACTTCATATTTTCCTTTGGGTTTTATTGTCAGAATCTGACTGCCAGAAGCTACTACTTTTCCACCCACATGCACGTTATCGCTGCCAGGTGTTCCCAGTTACTTGCTCCCACCTCCAGGGCCCAGTCTTGCCACAGTAGGATTATAAAAGCTCAAGTCTAAGGCTAAAGAGCTCCCTCATTTATCAGGATCTACCTTGGCATTAATAGCTGTCTTTTTACCTATACATGATATGTGCTTTAAGCTTCTATGGCTGCTGTTTCTTGATTTCCCTTGACTCCTGATCACTCACTTTCTTGATTGTTCAATAAATCAAACTGGCCTGGCCTGAGTGTATTTTGTTGGTGTCTGGCTTCTTTCTTTTTAACCTGACCTTTGTATTTGAATCTGCCCAGCTTGTTGCCTGCCAACTTAGATCCTAATGCTGTTTTCTCAACATTTTGCTAGCTTTCTGTTGCTTATCCTCTTTAGCCAAGTTCTTGATTTCTGTAACCCAGTTTGACACTTCTGGATCCAGAATCTTGCCTTCTGTGACTTTTGCTATGTGTCTGACCTTTTACGTTTTTGCTGACTGCCTATAGCTTGGGCCTCACTGGTTGTGACTACCGGACATTCTATATGCACCTAGTTTGCTCTTTTCACATGGTTTCAGGTCATTGGTTCTACCCTGACTTAGGTCCAGCCCTTGGATCCATTAATTTGCCTTGCCAAACCTTAGCTCTTCAACCTTCATCTACTACCTAGGACTGAAAATGACATGATTCTTAATAGTCATTTTCAAATGATCATCAACTCTATTTGATCAAAAGTATATCATTTAGTAAATTACTGATCCATTGACCTTAGGTAATTCACTTTGCTTCCTTTTGTTTTCCTTATCCATAAAAAGTGATGGCAAAATGATGTAATAAATGAGAGAGGTTTTTACTTTTTCAATTTACCTCAAAAATAGCCATTTCAATTCTTTATATTTTTAGTGCAGAGTGGTTTTTAAAAGCTTGTAAAATGACTCTGGATTTTTAAGAACTCTTCTTTGCCTTTCTTTTCCCAATCCTCCCTGTACCCTAAATACTGCTTTAGAACAATTAGATTTTTTTTTGCTATCTTCTTTTATAACACAGATACAAAGCATGTATCTGGGTGCTTCTTCAGTTACATTTTGCTTAGTTGGGCAAAGATATTCTCAATGTTATCTCCCTTGATTTGACCTGAGGACTACTGGTCCCTTCAACTCCTCAGATCTTTTAGTTCCTGTAAGGATAAATGAGATTTCAGATCAAATTATGGGTGTCTGGTTGATATATTAGTGTGGATTAGGAGGTGAATGCTTGCAGATGATACTGATTTGAGCCATTCTGGGATGGCCCACACATCATAGTGCTAAATAAGTAACTAATCCCTTTCTAGACAACTTCTCTGGACTACTACTAAACACTCTTATAACCAAATAAGTCACTTTGTGGATCATCTTGAAGCATATAACAGGAGAGTTATTTCCTAGGGTATACCCACTCCAGCAAGTTCACGGATGATCTTTAGGAAATTCATGGACTCCTCCCACAATAAATATCATGCAAATTTGTATGTGTGTGTGTTTCTGGAGAAAGGATCCTTGGCTGTTTCATATTAGCAAAAGTATCCCCAATCCCCCAAGTGATTGAGAACCACTTTAAAATTAATGAAGGGCAATTTAACCTTGACAAAGCAGTATATTTTTTTCCCATATAAATAGAGTTCAAGCTGTTTCCAGAAGTCAATCAATATAAACATCTAGGTCCCATAGATATCTGGTAAAATGCTACAAATAAATTTCAACATGGAATTAGAGAAACAAGAATCAATTTCATTTTGCCCTCAAGAGAGACATTTATAAGTGGACTTGTTCCTGGATGTATACCAATGTTTTTTTAGCAGTTTTCTATTGTACAACTGCTAAATTAGAATAACTGAGGCTCTGGTCTCTCACTTCACCCTGGCATCAATAACATGACGAAAAGGAAAAAACATTTAGAGCCATATCAGGAATATAGCTGTTGACATGTCAGAAATAGAACTTCACTCTGCAGAAGCTGATCACTCATATTCATAGCTCTAGTTTTCCTAGATCCAATCACAATCCCCACCCTCACCCCATCTCTATCTCACTATTTTGCATTTTTTGTCTGTGACTGCTGTACTAGACTATGAATATTTTGAGGACAGAAGTCACGTTTTAATAAATTCTATGTGGCTGACATAATAGGACCTAACCAATGTTTGCAGAATGAAATTGCCTCCATTATCCCCCTTTATACTTACAGCTTAATACATTGGATCTCAACCTTTATCATACATAAGAATTCCCCAGAGGGCTTGCTAAAACACTGGTTGTTGGGCCCTACTCTCAGATTTGTGAATCTGTAGGTAGGGCCTCCAAATTTGCATTTCTAACAAGTTCCCAGGTGATGTTGATACTGTTGGTCCAGGGAAGACATGTTTAGTTTAAGTAGAAACAAACAGGAATATAAGTAATGCATCACATCTCAAAAACCACAGTGGAGCTCAGAAATCACTTTCATTTTGGAAATTTGCTACATGAACAACTTTAATTAATTAATACATTTTCTATAAAATGAGATACCTTAATAAGTACAAAAATACAAAGTAGAAAATTAGTATTCTGCAGAAGTTGTTTACAAAATCATTAAAGCAGAGGAAGAAATGTTAATGATTCTGAGGGGTTTTCCACCAAAGGTTTGTGCCAGAGTATATTTTTCTCTTGATTCAACTCTAACTTGGCACACAGTAAGGCGAGTGAAGTTACTTCAAATGGCATCTTTTTAACTAACCAAAATACTAAGAATAAGACTGTCATGGATAATTGAAATCAATTGAGAACCTATAAATTTAACATTGCATTTTCATTTTCATTTTAAAATTATGTCCTTCATGCTTTGACTCAAGGTGGTTTAAAAGGACCACACTTAATTTTAAATTTCTTATCAATTTTTGGTGCCCAACTTTGATTGGAGATGTCAGTAAGCTATAAAACACCTAAAAGTTGGACAGCAAAAAAGTGAAAGAGAAATAAAGAGCCTCAATAATCTTCAAACAAAGCACTGAGCGTCTGATTAATAAAAATCAGCTCTACCAGAGAAATTAACCTAATTTCAAGTAGCTTGGAAGTTAATTTTTTTAAGCATAGCGAGTCATATTGTTTAGAGCTGTGTTCCGGGCTTATGTAGGCAGGTTTCACATATATCAATAAATGGTTGCCTTGGTTAAAATGAACTGGAAAATGAATTATGTATTGATGGGAAAAGTTTAAACAGGAAAAGTGAAAGTTGAAAGCACTTTCTTTGGTGTATGCAGCCCTATACTGACCCAAAATGCACTGTGAAAAAGTTTTATTTAGATTTTACCTACAGAAGAATAGGAGAGCAATAAATTCTTTGTCTTTTATTAGCGGTGTCCCAACCTAGAACTTTCCTCCCATTCAGCTCCACCAAACCAAATCCTAAAAGACCAAACCCACTTCTAACTTTAATGCATTTTCCTGACTGATTCCTATTTGACATGATCCAAAAATTAGTAAAGCCCATGCTGTTATGAATTTTAGCAGTCTCTCAATATAGATAAGCCTTCATTCCTGATTGATGGTTATTATGCTTGAACATTCATAATGATTGAGGCCTTTTGACTATACAAGGCAGTCTCTATCATTTTTGAACACTTGAATGTTAAACTGAAACTTGTGTCCCTGTCAGTTCTCTTTTGTGGCCTTGGTTTTGCCTTTTGGAAATCCACACAAGTCATATCCGTCTTTGCCCCAGTAGTCTTTTAAATATTTGAAGATAGTTATCTTTTCTCCAGGTCTTTCCTTCTTTAAACTAAGCGTTCTCAGCTTTTAGAGCCTTGCCTCATATCATATATTTCTCAGGTGCCTCATCATTACTGGTTTGTCTTCTCTAGATGCAGCCAATTGTGAATGTTTCTTTTAAACTAAGGGACAATCAACTGAACAGAACAGATATGGTCTGATCAGGGTAGAGGATAGAAGGACTCTAACTTTCTTGCTTTAGATGCTAACTTTTTCTTAATGTAGCTTAAGTTTCAATTATTTTTCTTAACAGCTATGGTATGCCAGTTAATATTGAATTTCCAAAATTTTCAAATAAAATTTTCCCACCTTATGTATTTGTTGCCCATCTTGTACTTGCGCAACTGATTTTTGTACACCTAAAATTAAGACCACTGTTTAGCCTTGTCAAACTTGATCTTGTTGCATTTGAATGTTGAGTCTTTTGAGATCTTTGAAATCTTGGTTAATATTTCTGCTTTAATTATTCCTCTCAGATTGTTTTCACCTACAAATTCAATAAACATGGCTTTAATTCATATATTATGAACAGGACAGGTACAGATATCTAAGACATTTTACTAGAAACATATCTTATTTCTGAATATCTATTATTCTAGCCTACACCACACAATCTATGCTTTCTTACATCCATTGATTCAACAAAGGCTCATTGAGTGCCTACTACATGCCAGGTACAGTTCTAGGTACTGAAGATATAACAGTAAATAGAGTTGAAATTCCTACCCCCTTGGGGAAAAGCAAACTAAACAAGTAAGCAAATTATGTGATTTCCCATAATGATGTGAGAAAAATAAAGCACAGCAAGCACGTAGAGGAGAGAGCGAGCGATTGGAGATGATGTTTTAAATATATTAGCCCATGAAGACTCATCTGAGGAGGTAAATTTTAGCAGACAACCTGAGTGAAGAAGTATGATCTGTGATGATCTGGGGGAAGAGTTTTCCAAGAAAGCATAGCAGATGCAATGTCTCTGAAGAGGGGACAGGTTTTCCAGAAAAAAAAGAGAGAGAAGAAAAGAAAGGCCAGTATAGTATAGTGAAGCAGGGCAGAAACAAGTGGTGGGAAATAAGCCGTAACAAAGATTTGAAGCTTTACAGAAATTACTCAAGTAGCTTCTGGCAGAAGAGGGATTGAGGTTAGGTGAACAGAACCCATAATTTTAATTTCTTGCCTTAGTCACCAGAGTCAACTGGTCACATAAAACAGTGCACTCACTCTTATTGACAAATTCCAAAGGCTGGATGGACACCTTCTTGACTTTAGTAACACTGAGCATATACCTGACAATTGAACACTGATCCCAAAGACTATATTTCTATATGTGATCATTTGATTTTGGCAGTGTGCAACAATTCTGCTGAAAGCGAATCTCAAGTTGGAAGACCAGGCAACACCTGCTCAAATGGTTGGCATATAAGTACTATAGTCACAGGGATTCTGGGCGTTCACAGCTATTCAGGAAGGGAGAGGTACAGAAAGGCCTGGCCTTGGACGCAGCTGATAACGTGCGAAGAAGAGACAGCCCCACTGCAGGCAGCTATCTCTCTTCTCCCCTCCCCACTCTTGGGTTTCTGGGCTGAGGCCAGGGACTGTCCGGAGCTGATCTCGGGCTCCCATTGGCCGCTGTCTTTTGTGACGTCACGATCATGATGAGAATTGATGATCGGACACGTTGATTTCATTGTCTGAGAAGGCAGTGGAGACCCAGGAAAAATCTCGCTGAATCTGCCTGCCCCAGCACTGGTCTGATCTGGTATCCTCAGATCCCTCCCGTCACCGCACCACGCCCGAGGTAAGCACCCAGACTGGGTGGATGTGAAGGGCGAAGGAGGGCGAGCAAGGCACCGAGCTAATGCTCTGCCCAGTGGGGGGCCCGTAGGTTCAGAGGCCTAAAGAGGCTGCCAACAAACTGGTGCGGCTTTTGGGGAGCCAACTGCCTCTACCCTCCGAGCGAAAGCTGGCGGCAGCGTGAGGTTAGAAACGAGCTGAGTATAAGGATACAGCGTGCATTGCCAGAGAGCGAAAGACCTTGCAGAGAGAAGGCGACGTTTGAGACGCGCTTCTGGCCCCGGAGTAGGAAGAAGTGGCGCCTCTGCCACCGAAGAAAGGAAGGGGGGCCTGAATTCTACCACTTCTAGATTTCACTGGACAGTAGATTTCTCACAGCCTTACTCAAAAGCACTGAGGGTGCTGCTGCGCCTGCGCTTTAACAACTTGGCCGGGGTGGAGGGGAGCGGTTCACGAAGAGGAGAATAGGCGTGGAGTTTGCGCAGGCGCTTTTTCCGTTTCGCTGGAGGAGGTGGGGCTGAGCTCTGTTTGGGCAGAATATGGAAAGGGTTGGGGAGTTGGCCCTGTGATGTTTCGAGCGCCAGTTGATAGAGAGGGATCTGTCAGTTACTTTGAATGTGGCCTGATGAACTTATGGCGGCAAATTCTTAATCTACAGATATCAGGTTTGGAATAATGGAAAGAACTCAGAGAGGTATTTGTAGAATAGAAATTGGAAGAAAAAAATTTGAAGGAAAAAACACTAATTATTCACATGAAACCAACTTTTAATCTTCAAGGAACTCTGATTTGGGGTGCCACTCAGTGATTTTGAAACAAACTCTTTGGAGAGACTCAGAGTGAGGTGCATTGTGGAGACTCAGAGTAAGCAATTTTCCTTTCTTGTCTTTTTTTCTTTCTTGGTACAGTCTCATAAAGCCTTGATCTCCATTTCGGGTTTAGTGTTAAGTCCTTCTTCCTTCTTCCTCTGTGTTTCTGCTAGAACCACCAAAGTCAAATCCTATTTTGAGAGACCCTTTCCAACTCTCCTTCTTTTTTTGGGGGGGGGGCTATATTACTCAGAAACTGCGAGGAACTACCTGCCTGTCTGTCTTTGGTGGAGAAATTGTATAGTAGTGTTGTTAATCCTACCCCACTGTCTGATCATGAACTCTTGACTATTTCACAGAGGAATCTGGATTTTTCTCCATTTCTCATATTTAAGGGGTTATCAAGTCCTGGTGAATTTTCCTTTGGAAGCCCTCTCCTACCATTCTTCCCTTAATCTACAATCTAAACTCTCATCACCACCTATCTAGTCACTCCAGTAGCCTCCTAGCCAGCCTTTACCTGTGTGCCAAATCCCTAATTCATCCTGTCAGGCTAATGGTCCATTAACACCTCTTTCATCTTGTTATTTTTCTTCACCAAAATATTCTTGGCTCCCTATTTTTTATTGCTCTAATCCCAATTCCACTTGGATTGCAAAGAGCTTCATAATCTGGCTTCATTGTACCACAAGAACTTTATTTTACTTTATTCTTCAGTGCACAACTCTCCTTAATGTCCCCTGAACAGTCTACCTCCAGAACGTTGCTCCTTGCGCCACTACCACTCCCTTCACCTAGGATACTTTCTCTTCTGCCTATTCATATCTTACCCACTATGGAAGCTCAACTCAAGTTACACCTCTCCATAAGTGCCTTCCAAGTCTAACCTAACCCTTATTAAGCTCACTTTTTCTAGAACTCTTACATCAGTTCTTATATTTGTCACTTTCTTATAGCCTGCTTTATATTGTCTTCTTATTTTTTTTTGTGTGTGTGTATGTGTTAGACTCCTCAACTGGATTTTAAAGCCCTTCTTAAGAGTTAGGACCATGCCATCTACTTCTTTATCCTCTGTCCACAGCAACTGGATGACTATTTGAAATATCTATAGCTGTATACAGTCTTTGTTTCTCAATTTCTTGGGAAAGAAAGTAATATTGTTATAGAGAGAACTGTATATATGTGAAAACTTATTCATTGTTGGTCAGGCAAGGGACCCTCCAGACACTGAATAAACCTGAGTTTGAATTAGAGAAAAAGCAATACGGACACCTCTACATAGTGGGTGGCCTCCAAATATATTTTATCCCCATAAACAAGACCAAGGGAACATTTTTCCAGAAGTGGTTCTGTCTGTAATTTTCTCAGTTTGAAAAATACTAAGACATTTTCCATTTTTCTATATTTCTCTTTGATGACATTGCGTTATGTATCTTCTCTTACAATCTACTAATTGTTCACTTTTTTATTGCAATGTATCTTGAAATTGCTGCTTTAATTATTCACTTTTTATCTCAACATACCTTGCAATTGCTGCTTTATGTTAACTACCACTTACACTTTTCGTTTGTGCATCTCTCGAATCAGAGCTAATCATTGTGATGGTTGCCATAATTGCTATTATATAGCATATCAGTTGTCACTTTTCTGCTCCTTGGGCTTTAAACTGCATTGTTCCATGGAGCTCAGTTTTATTTGAAAGAAAGTGTGATTGTGGTTTAATATAGAGGCTTTTAAAAGATTTCATTTGGCTTCTGCTTCACTTTGAGGGACCATCTCAATATCACATCAAGGTTTGCGGTTTAGGAGGATGGATGAGAAGCAGTCCAGAAGGGTATTATAATCTGTAAATTTGAAAATTATTGTCACAGATTATTGTAAGTGAGCTATGAATGTTATTTACTGTATGGGAAAAATCCTCTTGACTTTTTCTCTTACTACCTACATTATGTGAATCCCCTCAAAGTGTTTTAGCTTGTAGCAAACTGGCATAGTAATTAATAAGATTTACCTGGACATTTACATGTAGATCAATAGACAAAACTGTTCAAAGGTAGGATGCTCTAGATAGAATGTATTGCTTAGGAATATGGTGCTCATTTTAGAGAACTTAAAATAAAATATGAAAAAATAAAAGTGTAGCATTTGTGTTTTAAAGTTTATTTTAAAATTCTTATCTGAATGAGAGGATAGCATTGGACTTTCTCATTTAAGTTTTCAGTTTGAGCTGGAAGTGATTTTCTAACGACAAGCCAATCCCCCTATTTTACATATCGGGAAGCTGAAGCCCAGAAAAGTGAAGTGCCTTATCAGCATTAATAAATGCTAATATTTATTAAGCATTTAGTGCCAGGCATTGTGATATCAACTTTACATATGTTATCACATTTAAACCTCACAACATCCTTATTAGATAGTTTCTAGTATTTTTTCCCGTTTTACAAATAAGAAAACAGAGGCTCAAATTAGTTGACTTTCCCAGGGCCACACAGCTACAAAAGGTCACAGTCAGGAATGCAAACATAGGTCTGTTTGACTCTTAATCACCAAGCTATACTTGACTAAGGTAATATGCAATGAATTTTTGGCAGAGCTTTAGCGAGGATCTAAATCTCTGGAGTCCTAGCCCAATGGGTGTGTGTATGTGTGTGCGCATGCGTGTGTGTGTTTTATACCATAATGATGTTTTCCATGAACACCATACTACTCCTACAAAATCAGTGATTTCTAAGCTTGACCATATGGTGTATACTTACATTTCTTTTTAGGTATTTTATTATAACACACTCTTTCAGTCTTAGTTGAAAAAGATGGCATGAAATCTTGTATAAAATATATTTTAAAAAAATATAATTAATTTTGCTTTGAAAATTGTATTGTACTCCCAGAGGGGATTATATTTTTGTGTAGTGTAATCCCCAACTAGATAAAAATATTTGAATTGTTGATTTTTATTTTACAGTGGAATCAGCTAAACATGAAATTGATGGTGTCTTAATATACTTGCTTTGAGTACACTATATCTAGGCATATTGGTTTGGAAGTAAACAGCGAAAGTTCTAGAGAGAGATATTCTGCATAAGAAGGGAGCTGGAGAGGTTAGTATATTCAGAAGCTGTCACTCACATCCTGAGATCTTTCCAGTCTGCATAAAATTTCAAGACAATAAACTGAAACCTGTCTGTGCAAATGGAGTCATCCTTGTGCCAACTAGTAACAAAACTGTCTGGATTGACAAAAGATCTAGGTACATGGCAAGTGAATAAATAAGATTATAATATTGTATCAATTAAATGCTATGCTTTACATCTGTCGCCTGTAAAGAAATCTACAACAGCAGCTTCTCTACCTTCTTAGTCTCCTATTGTTTTATAACTAGACTAATGTCCAATAGGTTGATCCTTACACTCTTTAAACATGTTATTTGTCAGAGCGGAAAAAATTCAGGAAAACATTTTCTTAGCCTCTCTTCCTTTGGAGTTGGAGGCAATTTGTTTTAAGGTTCTTAAAACAGCCATGCAAACGTGTGACTTACATGCCCTGGGTAGATACTTTTCTCATGTAGACAAGCATTTGTGAATGGTGCTTGCCCAAGGTCATACAAGTAGTAAGTTGCAGAGCCAGCACTTTAAAACAAGTGTCATTCTAGAGGCTGCACTCTTAACTCCTAGGTTATAGATCGGAGAGCCGGAGTGAGGCTTATCTTTATTTATTGTTTTTAAAAATTGTATGTGTGTGTGAGTGTGTATAATTTTCCCCTAACTTCTTTCTCTTTCTGAGTGTCTAATGCCTATGACATTTTGCTTTTTCTCTCAGTGGAGATGAAAATTTTTTTTTTAATTTTTTGTTTATTACAGTAACATTGGTTTATGACATTGTAAAAATTTCAGGTGTACATCATTGTACTTCTATTTCTGCATAGATTACATCATGTTCACCACCAAAATACTAATTACAACCCATCACCACACACATGTACCAAATTATCCCTTTCACCCTCCTCCCTCCCCCCTTCCCCTCTGGTAACCACCAATCCAATCTCTGTCCCTATGTGTTTGTTTATTGTTGTTATTATCTACTACTTAATGAAGGAAATCATACGGTATTTGACCTTCTCCCTCTGACTTATTTCACTTTGCATTATACCCTCAATGTCCATCCATGTTGTCACAAATGGCTGAATTTCATCGTTTCTTATGGCTGAGTAGTATTCCATTGTTAATAGAAAGGCTGAGGTTTAGGAAGAAAGGATCATTGTGTTGACCACCAATGGCTTCCGTAGCAGAAGGCATGTAGACCCATACTCTATTCTTTCCTACTGTCAAGTACCAAAAAATGGTGAAAGTGTTTCTTCATTGGGTTTAGTGACAGGATAATTATGAGATGTTTTCTACTACACTAAAATAGTGCTTTAATATATCTCTTTATATATTATACTTTCTTACTTGGTTACCTTGGTCTACCTATTGTGTATTTTATGGATGAAATAGCTATGCCATTTAGGAAAGTACTTATCTGAGACCCATTCTCCAAATAGCTTTGCCTTTTCATAGACCAATAATTTGTTGTGTTGAAATCTCCTCAACAGCGCAACAGTTGGAAGAGGTCTGGGGCAATGTAAAATGTGGAAGAAGAAATATATTCTATCTTAGTGGAAAATATTACATTAGGTATAGAATGATCAGTCTTGACTCATCCCCACTATTCTAACACAGCATGAAGTTATTTTTGAATATGTATGTAAGTTATTAAAATAGTCAGGTATTTTATTTAGAACCTATAGTATCACTTTTATCACCAATGAATGCTTAGAAGATGCTAAAGGTCAATTGAGTTTTTTTTTTCTTTTCCTGACTAGTGGTACTTAATGTACAGGGAGACATTTTTGGAACTCAGTATAAATTTTGGAGCCAATTTACTTTTCTGGTAAGGTTTGCTGCATCTGTATCTATTAAATCTTTGCTACTCGAAGTGTGTTCCATGGAGTAGCAGCATGGGCATAGCCTGGGAACTTAGAAATTGCAGAATCTCTGGCCCCACCCAAGACCACTGAATCAGAATCTGCATCTTAATAAGATTCCCAGGTGATTCATATGCTCCTTGAAGTTTGAGAAACAGTAATGTAAACTGAAATATGACTTCCTGTACAACTTAGACTTTTAAGACCTGGTAGTCAAAGAAAATACTCTGAATTTACTTTTGTCTACTTTCACATGTGTAAAGAAATATGCAATCAAAGTTGCCGTATACGGCAGCTTTGCTCCATTCTGGATTCAACATTGTCTCATTGAGAGGACAGCTACACCTATGTGATGGCTAAAATTGTTAAGAGTCTAAGTGAATGCACTTATTTGGGTGATACTAATGGCTTTACCATTGAAATGATATTTATCCTAATTACTTGACTTGTCAATAGAGTGTTACAGAAGAGTATAGACGTATTAGAGTCACTGTCACTAATAACTTCAAGAGGAACTGTATTAGTTTTCTATTTGCTGCTGTAACAAATTACCGCAAACATAGTGGCTTAAAAAGACACGTGTTATTTTACAGTTCTGGTGGTTAGAGGTCTGAGATAGGGTTAAAATCTCACTGGGTTAAAATCAAGGTGTCAGAAGGGCTTTCCTTTCTGGAGGCTGTAGGAAAGAATTTGTTTCCTTCCATTTTTAAGCTTCTAGAGGCTACCCACTTTCTTTGGCTTGTGGCCCCCTTCCATCTTAAAAGCTAGCAATGGTTGATCGAATTTTTTTCACATCGCATCACTCTGACACTTATTCTTTTGCCTCCATCTTCCACATTTAAGATTCCTTGTGATTACATTGGGCCCACTCAGATAATCTAGGATAATCTCTTTATTTTAAGGTCAGCTGATTCGGAACTTTAATTCCTCCTGCAATCTTAATTCACTTTTGCCGTGGAACCTAACATATTCACAGGTTCCAGGAGTTAGGATGTAGATATTTCTGGTGTGGGGCACAGGAATTGATGGCCTTTTTGCCTGATAAAGGAAGTCAGCTTCTAATCTTGTTATTGGAATAAGCAATTAGTCAGTGTTATGGGTTGAATTGTGCCCCGCCCCCCAAAATTCGTGTTGAAGTCCTAACCTCCAGTATCGCAGAATGTGACCTTATTTTGAAATAGGGTCATTGCAGATGTAATTAGTTAAATTAAGGTGAGGTCACGGTGGAGTAGAGTAGGCCCCTAATCCAATATGACTGATGTCTTTATAAAAGGGGGAAATTTGGATACAGACACACATACAGGGAGAATGCCATGTGAATGTGAAGATGGCCATTTAAAAGCCAAAGAGAGAGCCTAGAACAGATTATTTCCTCACAGTCCTCAGAAGGAACCAACTCTACCAACACCTTGATTTCAGACTCCTAGCCTTCAGAACTGCGAGACAATAAATTTCTGTTTAAGCCACCCAGTTTTTGGTACTTTGTTACAGCAGCCCTAGCAAACTGATATAGTCAGAATTGTCCTTTAGTTGATATCTAAGTTCCATCATCCTCAAAAGCACTTATTTAGTAAGGTTGTGTTCTATAATATGCTAGCTGTTGGATAAAGTGGATTAGACATTAAAGAGCTTATGATATACAATAGAAATTTTTTGTAAAACAGGTTATGAAATATGTTACTTCTCATCTATGGCCCTCAGTTTACTTAACTGTGAAATGAAGGCATAATCTTCATAATATCTAAGGGTATTTCTAGCTTAAAAATTCTATAATTCTATTTATTATTTAAATTTTAAGAAGTTACTAAATCCATACATTAATAAAAAATATTAAGCTCAGGCAAAGCCCTCAAAATTGTATTAGGGTTTTCATCAGAAAACAGTATCTTAATAACTACCATCCCTGCCATTCATTGCCCACTTTCTAACCTTCAACTTTAAAGAGAGGTAATAGACATTATTGAGAAACACTTTTGTTCTTTTGACTCTCTTGACCCCTTTGAAGTTGGTTTAAGACTTATGTTCAGAACACAGTACATTAATGGTGCTATGCATGCGATATATGCATATTAATAAATACATTTAAATAAATGAGTAAGTTGTCAAAATATCTGTGGTGATACATTTATATATTGGCAGCTTTTGAGAGCAGTGATTTGGAAAGGAAAGGGTTATTTTGCAAAAAGTTTTGCTTTGATTTCTCACTACTGCAAAGTATACTGGAGCAATGTGTTCTCACGATTCACAGGTGAAGCTATAGGTTTTAACTAGCCTTGAGAATCTTCTTGCAAATGGTTATCAGGTTACCTGAATTAAATGTTAATTAAATTAAATTAATTTAAATAACAATACCTGAATATGGTCATGATCAAACCCTGGATAGTATATTCCATGTGTTCAGATCTGGTCTGATTAACACCAAGGAATATAATTATGGTGAAATACCCAGAAGCACATCAGTTCTGTAACAATCTCTCCTTTGGTGTCTCAAATCCACGTGAGAAATATGACTAGGCAGGAGAAATGCAGTGCCAATAAAAACATTAGAGGTCAATGTTAATCCCATTCTTTAAACATATATACATCTATAATTTGGCAATAACATATGTTTTCTATCTTAATGTCACAGGCTTAACATAAGGCAGCGTCTCTCAAACTGAGATCTGAAGACCCCTAGGAGTCCAAGGACATATTTTCAGAGGTCTGCAAGTTATATGACAATTTTTAAATTTGAGGTTTTTATTTCACTGATAATCTTGAAAAAAAAAACACAATATACATGCATTCACTCACACACAGAGCCTTTCCACCAGGTATAAAGACAAAACCCATATTATAGTCATAAATTGCAATTAAAAGACACTTGATGGAACGAATTGAGTACCTTAAGGCAGAGTTCCTCAAACAGAGACTCAGAGATAGATTTTGGCAGAACAGGAAAGATTTTGTTTTTGTTTTTGTTCTTTTCTTTCAAAGGAAGAAGAAAGAACGGGCTTTACTTGGGGCCCTCAGATTTGGGTTGTGCTCCATGAGGCTTTTAAGTCACTAAGCAGTTTCTTAGTCTATTAAAAGTATTTGTGGGGATAAATTTATGCTTCCACAATTTGTTGAATTAGATATGTGTGTGTATACTGTTTCAACACTATATATATGTGTATTTATATACTACTATCTACTTACCACCAGATGGTATACTTTGAGGAATCTTCCTCTAACCCCCAAAGAGCAGAATGTATACTTTTCCCCCTAAGTTTTTGGAGGCTTTTACAGTAAAATCAGGAATGGAAGGTGTAAGAGAATAAAATAGTCCATCTCTTTGCTTCTAAGTAAAACTACCCTTAAATCTTAACATATACTATGTAAATCTGATTCACAAAACACCAAAAGAATATCTAGTCCAAGCGAAGAAATATAGCTTTAACCTTTTAAAACAAATTTTAATTGCCAATCAAAATTCTTGCTGGGACTGAGGTGAAAGAAGAGGTAGGACAGAGTAGGATGGAGTTATGTGGATGATGAAAGAAAGGTTAAGAGAGAACTAATAAGAATAAATTCGCAATATAGTGAAATCCAAGAGATATATAGATTATTTTGATATAATGAATAATTTATTAACAATCACTTTTTCAATGTGTAGTTATGGGACATTTTATAGAACTTCCCTCAATAGTAATTGAAAATGCAACCTACATTTTAAAGGTATTAACCTAGAATGTGAATTGCAAGATACTAGTGGTCAATGCTTATAGCAGTGGAAACACTTTTGTTAGTGAAAGATACAAGTGATTCACTTGCTCAATTTGCTTAGGGCTAGAAATGTAAAAAGAAACACAATTTATTCAACAAATATGTATGGATCAAGGTACTATTTAGCTCATCAGGAGATGCTATATATTACTGGTCATTAGTTGTCCTATATTCTGTATGAGTATATGCATGTGGGATTGTATAAAAGCAGAGGTAAAGACAACAGGAAATCAATTATCCATTGAGGCCCTGTTTATGCTTCTGTTGTCCAACCGATTATCTGTTTGAAATTGACCTTTTAAATTTTGTTATGAGTTTTGATATCTGAGTGTATGATATGGTATTTGAATTTTAAAGATATTTTATTATGTTACATATTACCACTTTGTGATAAAGGCAAGTATTATTAAAAGCTAATAAATTATTATAATTGATGAAACAATCTGAGATCTAGGATATCTACTTGCTAATGCTTTTTTTTTTAACAGACATTAATCCCCTTTGAATTTAGACATTAGATATGAAGGTATAGAGGTACATGTCCCTGTAGATGTATATATTTTCATATATTTATATGGAGAGTGTATACATAAAATTATCTTGCAATTTGTGCCCATGTCACTATGAATATATTTTTAGCTTTTATGTAGATTGAAAATATCAATATTAATTATATAGAATTTTTAAGTGTTTTTTAAAATGGGGTCAGTGTACAATTTCTTTGTGCTCTGAGAAAGTCAGATGTTAGGTTGTTGTTAAATTTTACTGTTTCATATTTCTGCCTCAGTGATAGAGGCCAATTATATCTGTAAAATGGAAGATAAGAGCTCTGTGTAATGCATTTCAGTAATTATAGCACAATGAACAAATAATAAATATTATTTCATAGTATTAGAATAGACACAATATGTGTTACTAGACTTTATGCTTAGAAGATGCTGAAATTTATTTTTTGCAATATCTGCAAATTCTGGCAAGTTATTTAGAAAATAAGGTAAATAGAGAACTGCTTTTTGTAAAGATGAGGATCATTAAATATAAATGACAGATTAAAGTGACAGCTCATGAGAACGGATTTACCATAGCAATTCTTTTACACATGTTCAAATTTCATTAAGTTCAAAGTGTCACTTCATTATTGTATATTTAGTCAAGCTTTTGCTAAATAAAACACTGTTTAATAACTTAGTTTTTAATAGAAAAATTGATCTAGTTTAATATGATATCCTTTTACTTTCAACATTAAATTTACATTAAAAAATTATGCAGAGGCATCCATATACATGAATACCATATCCATTGGTGTTGTGCTTAATTTTTGTATTCTCCAAAATTTCAGAAGATCAAACTCTCAGCACATAGAATGGTGTCATAAGGTCAGTCTTCTTTTTGATAATATATGATAATATGATAATATATATTTCCTTCATTTATGGTTTATATACAAATGATGTGGGAGTGGCTTGGTATATGTTAAAATAATTATTCCTAGTAGGAATGACCAGTTGGTTATATAAATGTTAACTATTAACAAAAATAGATTTTAAATAGCACATTACAGTTTACCAAGTTATTTTAATGAAGATAACTCATCATGTGAAGAAGAGTATGACAGGTTTTATAGCCCCATTTTCCAGATGAAGAAACTGAGGCCCAAGAGGTCAATTATCTCTGCTTAGGTCACAAGAATAGCAGGTAGTGAAGCTTAATAGGAACTAAGGTGTCCCGATTCCTAACATAGTGTTCCCACTCCACCGCTCCAAAAGACCACCTGAATTGCTTGCAGCCATGATGAAGTAACAGAAACAGGATTTATCCTCTCATCTTAAATATCTAAAAACAGACAAAAAACGGTAAAAATATGTATGAAACAATATATTTCAGACATTCAATAAAAGGCAGCACAGGACCATGATTCCTAAGAGAAGGGAAACAAACAAGATGAGCCCTATAAGTGTCCCAATTCACTGCATGGAGAAAGTATCCAGACCACAACCAAGGAAAAGGGAACCCAAAGAGCCTAGAAGTCTCTCTGAGTTGAGGAGATAGAGTTCACAGTTCAGAGAGGGCAGAGTGGCTAGAATTCTTAAAGGACAGAGTACTGGAAAGGAGAAAGCTCACAGAGGGGAGAAAACTGCATGTAGAGAGAGCTCTGGAGACTTGTAGAGGGACCCCTTGAGTCTTTGGCTGAACACTGATCAGCTCCAGTGTGTGAGGAAACTATTGAGGACAGAGAAAGAACCACTAGAAAGGGTCAGACAAACAATCTTCAGAGCTCACGCAGGACCGGGAATAGTTCACATTCCCAACAGCCAGACTGGAAAACTTCATATTTCACAGAGCATCTAGGAGGGTCCTCAGAAGGGTATTGCCTCAGTAATGGGAAAAATTAATCCAAGACTAAAGGCAATTCTAGATTTGCCTAACAAAGGTAAACCTCAAAAGAATCAAACTATTTCCAAGTAATTTAAATATATCCCAGAACAAAACCCCAAAATATTTAAAAAATACAAAAACATCCAATACCCAACAACAAAATTCACAATATCTGCCATTAAATGAAAAATTACCAAGCATGCAAAGAAATAGGAAAATACAGCTCAGAGTGTGGTGAAAAAGCAATTATAAGAACAGAATGAAAAATAATAGATTATAGAATTGGTAGAGAATTATGTTAAAACAGCTATTATAACTGTATTCTCTATGTTCAAGAAGGTAGAGGAAAGCACAATCATGATGAGGAAAGAAATAGAAGATTTATTCAAAGATCCAATTGAAATTCTAGAGACAAACTACAGTATATGAAATGACAAATGCACTGCCTGGTTTTGACAGCAAATTAGCCACAGTAGAAGAAAAAGTGAACTTGAATACATACAAGCAGAAATTATCCAAAATAAGTAGAAAAAATACAGAAAAAAATGAATGGAGCAACAATGAACTGTGAGACAATATCATTCAATGTAACATACATGTTTTTTGAGTCCCAGAAGGTGAGAAAGGTAAGAAAAAGATTTTTAAATTAACAGTTGAAAAATTTCCAAATTTGATTAAAACTATGAACCCACATAGTCAAGAATCTCAACAAATCCCAAGAAGAAGAAAGCTGAAGAAAATGACTCCAAGGCATCTAATAATCTAATTGCTGAAATCCAAAGAAAAAAGAAAATCTTAAAGCAGCCGGGGTGGGGAGGGACGGAGAACACCTTGTGTACAAGGGAACAGACATTAGAATGACAGGAAGCATCTCATTGAAAGCAATGCACTCAGAAGAAAATGGAGCAGCATCTTTAAAGTACTGAAAGAAAAAAATCTGTTAACCTAGAATTCCGTATCAAAATATCAAAATAAAATAAAAGCTTCCCTATTCATATAAAAGAAAAAAAATACATTGCCAGCCGATATACACTACCAAAAATGTTCAAGGAAATCATTCAAGCAGAAGGAAAATGATACCAAATTGAAATATGGGCCTACACAATGGAATGGAGAGCACTGGAATTAATAAATATGTAGGTAAATATGAGTGTTTAATTTTTATTAATCGCTTTCAATGATAACTTTAATTTTTAACCTAACAATTTATTGGGGGTTTTATAACATATGTAAAAGCAAAATGTATGACAACAATAGCACAAAGGCCAGTAGAAGAGAAATAGAAGTATACTAATGTAAGTTTCTTCTATTATATGTGAAGTAGTATTTATAATATCATGGTAAATTATCTTGATAATAAGTTAAAATTGTATACCATGGTCACTAAAACAACCACTAAAATAACATGACAAAGAGTGATGAGCTAACCAAAAAGATAAAATAGAATTATAAAAAAAGTATTTAATTATTATCAAAATAGTCAGAAAAAAAGGGAAAAAGGAACAAAGAGCAGATGAGACAAATAGAAAACAAATAGTAAGATTGTAGATTGAAACCCAACCATATCAATAATCATATTAATTGCAAAATGGTCTAAACATACCAATTAAAAGGCAGATATTGTCACATTAGACTTTAACTCACCTGTATAATGTCTACACTGTAAATAAAAGAGAATAAATAGATTAAACATAATGAATGAAAAAAATATTTTATGAAACACTAATCAAAAGAAAGCTGGCTATATTAATATCAGATAAAGAAGATTTCAGGGAAAAAAAATTACCAGGAATGAAGAAGGTCATTCATATTGATAAGGGGATCAATTCATTAAAAGAACATAAAAATCCTAAATATTTATGTACCTAATAATGGAGCTCCAAAACATATGAAACAAAAACTTATAAAACAGAAATGAGAAACAGACTAACATATAATTATATTCTAAGATTTTAACACCTTCTCTTAGTAATTGCTGAAACAAGGAGAGAGAAAATCAATAACTGTTTAAGACTTGAACAACATTCTCAACCAACTCGACCTAACTGACTAGTACACTCCACCCAACAAGAACAGAATGTACATTTTTCCCAGATGCACATGGAAAATTGATCAACATGGACCATATTTTGGCCCATAAAACAAACTATCAAAAGTTAAAAAAGTGAAATCATATGAGGGGTGTTCTCTCTGATCATAAAAGAATTAAACTAAAAATCAATAAAAGAAAGATTTCTGGGAAATACCAAATAATTGGAAACTAAACAACACACCTGTAAGTAACCAATTGGTCAAGGAGAACCCACAAGGGAAATTAGAAAGCACTTTGTAATCAGTGAAAATGAAATTGCAACATATCAAAATATGTGGAATGCAGGTAAATCAGTGCTTGGACTAGGTTAATTTAGAGCATTAAACACTTATAGTAGAAAAGAAGAAAGGTGAAAATCTATTGCTTGAGCTTCACCTTAACAAACTATAACTAGAAGAGCAAATTAAGCCCAAAACAAGCAGAAAGACGTAAATAATAATAAGAGCAGAAATAAATGAAATAGAAAACAGAGAAAAATAGAGAAATGCGATGAAACCAAAAGCTGGATCTTTGAGAAAAGACAGTACAGAAAAAAAGAGGGAAGAAACAAATTACCAATATCAGGAATGAGGGAAAGGGTATCATTACAGACTGTACAGACATTAAAAAATATACTTATTAACTACTTTATGCCTATAAATTAAACAACATTAAACATTAAAAAATGGATATATTCCTTGGAAGACAGAAATTGCCAAAGGTTGTTTGAAAAGAAATACAATAACTGAACACTTTGCATCTATTAAAGAGATTGAATTTGTACTTTAAAATCTTCCTTGAAAGAAATCTCCAAGCCCAAATTGCTACATTGGGGAATTCTACAAAACATTTAAGAAAGAAATAAGATGAAATCTACACAAAATTTTTCAGAAAATAGAGGTGGAGGTAACACTTTGCAACTCTTTGAACACTTACTATATCCTAGACATTGTTCTAGAGGCTGGATAATTAAAAAGATGAAAATTTTCTCCCTGTCCCCCAGAATCTTATAGTGTAGTGAGATGGAGTTAAGGAAATTCTTCTCCTTCTGCTATACTGTTAGTTCTGACTAATTAGTCAGGACAGAGCAAAGCACATTATTTGGCACTAGACAATTGAGTATAAAATTTTTCCTCTGTAAAAATCATCAGTGGTGAAATTGGCCTGTTGGCTTCCCTTTGTCTATCATTGGGACACAAAAATTGATAGAATGACTAGAATGACCTAGGAATGGAATATATCAGTTCACTCAATCCAGAAGCCTCAAAACTCTACAACAATTTTGTTCTTCTCTCACTCCCAACCCCAGTTCCTCTGTGTTGTTAAGAATATTTTACCTAATGTTTTGCTTGCCTTATTTACTCACTATTGAACAAAAGAGGTGGCAACTGGTCAGGTTATTAAACAATTAGTGCCATAGATTTTATTTTACCATCACCAAATACCCACATGCTCAGAGGGGCTGATTTTAATCAAACTTTCTATTGCACTACTGCACAGTTCGTAAGTGTGTGAAATGAAATAGCCATTTTAACTTATATAGAATTCCTCCAGCAAACTCAGGAAAATAATTGTCACAATATTTACAAGGTAAGGCCCAAACAACAGAGTCAACAAAACCCAGAAAATTAGAAGTGTGAGAGGGAATTGCTAAAGGCAACCCCATTGACAGCATAACAAGGAGAGTGAGAGATAAACTATAAAAAGCATATGCAAGAATCTAAAGTCTTTTAGTGAAGAGACAAACACCTCTACACAATTATTATAACGTTATTTAATAGATCATGTTTATAATTATGATGACCCATTATAAATTGCCTCATAAAAGATAGTTTAATTACTTTTCATACTCTATTTCAAAAGTCAGGAGAGTGCATATTGTATTTCAGAAATATTTCCATCTTATGAAAAATAAAGTTTTATTGCTTCAAGGAATATATACTTTAGCTTTCCAGAATGGCTAATTACTCAAAACATCTTAGAAATGGGAGTATAGTGGTAACTGGAGAACTTTCAAATATCTTCTTACCAAATTATGCAGAATAATTAAACAATATACAATTACACATGAAACATGCATTGGCAAGGTCAAGAAAATTAACATGCCAAAAGAAAATACCCGGAAATATTATTACTAATATCTTCCATTTGCCTCAAAAATTTTCTAAGCTTTAATTTATTCAAAAGCATAATTATTCATATTTTCATTTATAAAAGCTCCTGAGAGAGACAGAAAAGTGGTTCCATGATTTTTTCAGATTCTCAAACAGTAATATCAGCCCAAAAGTATTGGTATTTAGCAAAGAATAAATAAATGTAGGTTTAATCTGACATAGAACAAAGTTCTTTAGAGTGTAGTACTATCTAAATTTAAAAAATTCAGTGCTAGACTCCCAATTATGAGCAGGATGAGTAAGCTCACTACAGTGTTTCTCCTGCTGATTACAGCGAACATCTCCAGACAAAAATTTAAAAGTAACTATCTATTTAAAAGTAACTATCTACTCTGAAAAGTAAATACAAGCAGGCAGATTGGGGAGGAGAGTCAGAATTTGGAGAAGCTACCACATATGGGTGAGTTTCTGTATTTTTTCCTCCTTTTCTCTTGAGACTTTGACCCAAGGATGCATACCAGTCGTGGAACAATATAAATCAGAAAATGAAAATTTTGAAGCTGAGAAATTCAATACCTGAAATTTTAAAAAGCCGTCATATGGACTCAATAGCAGAATGGTGAAGACAGTGCAAAGAGTCAGCGAACTTTAAGATAAATCAATAGAAATTATTCAGTCTAACCACAGAGAGAAAAAGAATGAAAAAACAAAAACGGAGCCTTAGGACCTGTGGGATGATATCAAATGGTTGAGTATTCATGTCATTGAAGTCCCAAAATGACAGGAAAAAGATTGGTGAAGAAAGAATACATATTTGAAGAAATAATGGCTGAAAACATTTCAAATTTAATGCAAAATAAAAATTTACAGATTCAAGATCAAGGAACTTGAAACAAGTTAAACTCAAAGAAAATCTCGCCAAAACACATCATGATCAAACTGCTGAAAACCAAAGATGAAGAAAAATTGTTGAAAACAGCTAGAGAAAAGCAACATGTTTATGGAAACAAGACTTTGAAAATGACCGTGGATTTCTTATGAGATATCATGGAGACCAAAAACAGTGGAAAAACATCTTTAAAGTGCTGACAGAAAAGAATTGTCAACCTAGAATCCTATAGCCAGTGAAAATATATGTCAATAGTGATTATGAAATAAAGACATCCCCAGATAAAAGAAAACAGCAGACTTGCTCTACAAAATGTTAAAGGAAGTTCTTCAAGCAGAATGGAAATAATACTAGAGGAAAATTTGGAACTTTCCTAAAATATATGTGCCTTTTGAAAGTAAAAATGATAACATTGTCTGGTGGGATTTTCAGTGTATATAGATGTTCTACATATGACAACTATAACATAAAGGGGAGAGGGTAAAAGGGACCTATGTGGTTGTAATTGAGGTTGTAAAATAACAACTATGTAGAAAGAAAAAATTAAGTATATATAGTGTAATCCCTAAAGCAACTACTTCAAAAATATGCAAGGAAATGTAGCTCAAAAGCCAGTGAATTAAAACCTTCCCAAAAATATTCAAATAATCCAAAAGAAGTTGGAGAAAGGGGAACAGAAGAACAAAAAGTCAGAAAGATAAACAGAAAACAACTAAAATATGTCTAAATCCAACCATATCTGTAATTACATTAAATGTAAGTGATCTAAACACACTAATTAAAGGACATATTGTTATATTGGATTTTTTAAACCCAACTATATCCTGTCTATAAGAAATCCACTTTATAAATAAAGACATAAGTTAAAAGTAAAATAATAGAAAATTATATACTTTGACAGAGTATTCAAAACAAAGCTGAAGTATATATATTGTATCAGACAAATTAAAATGTAGAACAAGGAATAGCACAAGGAATAAAGAAGGGTATTCCGTAATGAATAAAGGATCAGTTCACCAAAAAGATGTAACAATTCTAACTGTGTATGTGCCTCAACATAATTTCCTTTGCTGTGCAGATTTTTAGTTTGATGTAGTCCCAGTTTATTTTTGCTTTTATTACCTGTGCTTTTGGTGACATGTCCAAGAATTCATTGCCAAGAACAATGTCCAGAAGTTTTTTCTCTATGTTTTCTTCTATGGGGTTTACAGTTTCAGTCTTATGTTTAAGTCTTTAATCTATTTTGAGTTGATTTTTTGTGTATGGTGTTTACCCCTGTTGGGATGACTATTATTAAAAAAACAAAAGATAACAATTGTTGGCAAGGTTGTGGAGAAATTGGAACCCCTGTGGTCTCAGGATAATACATATCATATGATTCCATTTATATGGTATTCAATAAAAGTCAAAATTAAAGGAACAAATTAGTGATTGCCAGGGGCTGGGGTGGCTGGAGGGATTGATTATAAAGAAGCAGCATAAGAGAATTTTTTTGGAGTGATGGAACTGTTCTGTATCTTGAGTGTGGTGATGGTTTCATGGCCATATATGTTTGTCTTAACCCATAAAACTGTACACCACAAAGAGTGAATTTTACTATATGTAAATTTAAAAGTAAATAATAATGGATAAAAAGGACAATGTTACTAGAGACATTTTGGCCAAGATAAAGATATTCAAGGTGTTATATTAACCTAGGCTCAACTCTTTGTAAACAAAGAACAACAACAAAAACATCAATGGCTTACCCAAAATTTAAAATTTTGATGTTGAAAAGGATGTGTTATATTTGAATTGGTGATGATTTTATGGACTCACTCCATTTTTAAAATCAGGTTTTCCAAGAATGAATACTTCTGAATAAAAATTTTTAGTACTTTTCAAATGATTTAACTAGTTAAGACATTATTTGGTCATTGTTAGAACTGGTTTTGAGGATGACATCAGATATATGATAACAATGTAATATAGGAATTTATCTGAAATATTCCCATGTGAAAATATAACCTTAGCTATCTGGAACTTCTAAGGAGGCAGCCATTCTCAAAAGCTGTATTTTTCAAGTACTCTTGAAGCAATAAATCTAAAATATTTTACTCACTGCTCTGCTCGTTTGAATAGAACATACTGAGCATAATTTAATCTTTTCTCAATGGCTCAGGGTCCTTATTAAAACACGGAATTCTAAAGTTGAGAGCAACCTGAGAAATCTCATACCTGAATGTGATAGATAAACTGAAGGGCCTAGTTATATTTATAAATATGTTACAACTGTAACGTGCTTTACAATTTAAGAAAAACGAGTTCACATATCCTCAATTTTTTGTAACAATTCAGACTGGTAGGTTAAACAAGTCATATAATCCAGCATTTTACCAACTAGGAAGTGAATACTCATAGAAATTAAATGATTTACCCAATAGTCCACAGTGGAGCTGAGGATGGGACACAGGTCGTCCTATTCCTATGGGCTGGCGTGTGCTTAGTGGATGGAATAATGCAAAGAGTATTAGACTAGGAAATCTTAAGGGAAAAGCTAAAAGACTTGTTATTTCAGTATTTAATCCCCTGATTCAATTACCCTCCCTACTCCAAACCAACAGATTTCAATTTCCCTGAAACCAATGGATTGTAGTTTTATCTTATACATAAATAAGAACCCAAGTTTTAAAATTAAGATTTTTACAACTTTATTCCTGATTTTTGTGCAAATTATTGAGATCTTTGGCTTTGCAGTCATTCAATATTTTGCCACTTAATATAGACCAAGATAACTAAGATGAGTGTAGACAATGACAAGATATCTTGCTTATAAAGGTTTATCTGGTTGTTGTAGTAAAGAATGAACTTTCTATCATTTGAAAGAAAGATAGTAGATCTCATGAGCAAAGTGGCCTTCCTGCTGTTAACTACTGAATTTAAGGGAAAAGCTAAAAGGTCACAACATTGTCTAGAGTCAGAGTTGTTGACTCCAGAAATCTGTTTAGTACTTGTCACCTATATTTGGCTATTGGTATCAGTGGGGAAGGACCTGCTGTACTTTTTTTTTTTTTTTTGTGAGGAAGATCAGCCCTGAGCTAACATCCATGCTAATCCTCCTCTTTTTGCTGAGGAAGACCAGCTCTGAGCTAACATCTTTTGCCAATCCTCCTCCTTTTTTTTCCCCAAAGCCCCAGTAGATAGTTGTATGTCATAGTTGCACATCCTTCTAGTTGCTGTATGTGGGACGGGGCCTCAGCATGGCTGGAGAAGCGGTGCCTCGGTGTGAGCCCGGGATCCGAACCTGGGCTGCCAGTAGCGGAGCGTGCGCACTTAACCGCTAAGCCACGGGGCTGGCCCTTGCTGTACTTTTTAAGGTTCATATCATACTTGGGTAAGTGTAACAGTTGTAGCCAGCCATTAGGAAAACATTCCTACATTATTAGGGCAGGTATCATCACACTAGGGGATCACCCATGTCTTGCACTCTAGGCTTTCTGTGGTAGTTACAGCCCTGCAGCGAAGGATCAGAGCCCTTACCCTGATTACGCATTAGTGAATTGAAGTTGACCACCCTCTTCAGAACTCATTCCAAAGTACCTTGCTTCTAAATCCACACCAGATGAGGTATTTCAGGTATTTGACTTTCATCTTCTGGCTCCTCTCCTGACTATAGCTGAACCATTTAGAAAAGGGAACCCCAAATTGCTCTGAAAGCTGGAAGCCATGATAGTAAATATTGATTCAATGGATACTGTCCCTACCCACTGGCCCAAACATCTTTGAAAATTTTGTCAGGTTGCAGATAAGAGGTTTGTATTTCCACGTTGGTGTATTTGAATGAGATTCCTCTTTGGAAAGTTAGTGAAGTTATTTGTTTCTGGATGTTCTAGGGAGAAACTCTACTCTCATTTTTTTTTCTGCCCTCTTGAGATCACATCTGATTTTCTCTAATCAGATCTCTTAACATTAGATAGGAAGATGTTTGTGTGGGCAAGAAAGAAAGTTAGGTTGTACAAATGACAATGGATGGCTATATGACTGTCTTTAATTTCTTTGTGAGACTGCTTTATTGTTCAAAATATTCAGAGAAAGGAAAATTATTTTTTATGTCCATGTTAATATACTTGGTTGTTTCCATACCCAGTATACTAGAATGATTTCAGTTTGGTTTGGTTTTATAGTGTTTTTTTTTTTTTATAATTTTATTTATTATTTATTTTTTTCCCCCAAAGCCCCAGTAGATAGTTGTATGTCATAGTTGCACATCCTTCTAGTTGCTGTATGTGGGACGCGGCCTCAGCATGGCCGGAGAAGTGGTGCGTCGGTGCACACGCGGGATCCGAACCCCGGGCCACCAGCAGTGGAGTGCGAGCACTTAACCACTAAGCCACGGGGCCGGCCCCATAGTGTTTTATGTTGTTGCTGTTTTCCTAATTTTGAAGAGACACTTTACTTGGGAAGGATTTTCTTTCTCTCTGTCAACTTTTAGGAATAACAATTTGAGTGTGACAGGTTTTGACAAAAACCTGAAATTGACTTAATCTAATTACTTGAATTCTTTATAAAATGCACTACTATAATTCATCTTTCTAAAAAGAGTTTGACCTACCCTTTATTTGTAAGATTCACAGAGTTGTTTTCTCTTAATATTAAACATCCTGCCTATTGGCAGGAGGGGTAAAATATGTGTTTTTTTATTTCTCTTGTCTAATTATGATAGTGTCAATTTAATTAAGAGGCACATAGTTTTTACACGGTTTATTTTTAGTAAAATATATATGATTTTGAATTTTGATTTATATACTATAGTTATTAAAAATAATTATTTTGGTTAGTATCGCCTAAAGCAAAGAAATTTTTACAGTCACTAAACCTTCCTGTTTATTTTTAAGCTTTAAAGAGAGGCTTGTTTTAATATATTAAAAGAACCCCTTTATCCCAGAAAGAGGAAAAATAAAAGCACCCTTTTGTTCCAGAGCACAGCTTTTGGCTGTAAGACATATGCCAGATGTCTTGCTTGACAAAGAACAGTGAGTGTCCCTGTTGATAATTGACCACGTATGGCTACCACCATCTCTGCCTTTGCTAGCCATAAATATTTATTTCAGTGAAAGAACCTTTTTTTCCCCATGCACTGACACTAACCAGATAAGGGCTTTCCTCTTTTTTTTTGTCTTTAAAGTTGGTACTTTTGCTGAACAAATTCAATAGGTGTTTGCAATATGCATAATTTTCAGTGAGAACCTGCCTCCCTTTAGCACACAAAT
Organism: Ceratotherium simum simum; assembly: GCF_057802395.1. Taxonomy (NCBI): domain Eukaryota; kingdom Metazoa; phylum Chordata; class Mammalia; order Perissodactyla; family Rhinocerotidae; genus Ceratotherium; species Ceratotherium simum. Next base: position 61,651,010 of record NC_141940.1, read on the forward strand.
TATTGCCAATTACTGGGGATTAATTCACTTAAAGAAATCTTGAAGCTTGGAAGCACTGAAATTGTATCAAAAAACAAAGCGTGCAAATTCTACACATACCCAATTTTTATTCCAATTTTCAGAGTATCTTCTTTTATTTTTAGATGAATCTACGTTCTGTATTTACTGTAGAACAACAAAGGATTTTACAGCGTTATTATGAAAATGGAATGACAAATCAAAGTAAAAATTGCTTTCAGCTCATATTACAGTGTGCACAGGAGACTAAGCTGGACTTCAGTGTAGTCAGGGTAAGTATTGAGGTCTTACACTCTCGAATTTATAGCTTTTTATTACAAGTGATAATTGATTAATATGAGGAAAAACTATCAGGGTATGAAGTCACTAACTTTATAAACAGCTTCATTTCCCTCGTATAAAAATATATTTTTTTGAATAAATAGAGCTAATGATTTAGTATGTATTTGTTTCTATAAATACCTTGAAAACACTAAAGCTTTTGCATTGTAAACATATCTTTAAAAAATCCCAGTCCTTTGAACTAATGAGTACCTTTAAGATTAGTTGTTGATCTTATGTTTTCTTTAAAGTTCCTATATCTAGATATAACTCTCCAAAATGATATCAGGAAAGCATGTATTTACCGAGGGACTGTTGTGTACCTAGCATATTTTCTTGTTGTATTTGAATTTTTTCAAGCATTTATGACTTTAGTATTTTTGTCTTTTTAAGAAAGCCTAGCCTTTTTTTATGAGTACCTCCTCCTCCTTCTAAGTAAAATGCATGCATTTTAATGGGTTATTGAGTAAGGGACAAGAAATCCCAAGGGTGAAAATTTTTCTTTATTACACCATAGTTATTCAGCTGTAAAAATCAGAGCTGCTACACGTTTGTGAAAGGCAATGAGAAGATAATAGAGAGGAGGCAAGAGATAAATCTAACAGAACTAGTCACAGATTTTATAGAGTGCATAGGTCCTTTCATGTTTGTCTGAACATACTACAAATCCTCCTGGCATGAAACTGTAGAGATTCAAAGATTAGCAACTTTCCCATCTTTGTCATTCGTTAGGCTAATTTGAGAACGAGAGAGGACTTCTGTTTTTAAGTTTATTTCTCTGTTGGAGGAACTTTCAAAGACCCTAAAGATAAAAATTTCTTGATAAGCAGAATTCTTTGGAAAATCTGTTTCTTAAAGACTAAAAGATATATTCGCCTTCAGAAAGGGAATTATGCCACCAGTTCTGGGGGGGAAATATCTGGGATATCTGTTTCTTATTTGCTGAGATCAACCATGATATTCAGATTTGTGTAAGAACTAGAAAATCTCCTATTGATAGCTCTAAATTCCCTATTTGAAATACCTTTAGTAAACCTCAGAGAAAAATGTTTAATTGCCCTAGAAAAAGTAATGTAAAATGTGTAATATTTCAAGTTGATGAGATTTAATTTTACAAATGCAAATTGGTTTTGTTTTTTTCCTGCAGTAATTTCTTTTTTTTCCCTTATGTTTTACCATTAAAGTGAAAAGCCTTCTTGGGCAGCTGCTTTGTGGACTGTGACCTTTTATATTTCCAATTTGTTCTTACAATCTTTCCCTAATAACTTACTTGATTGCACTTGAATTTTTTTTAAATTTTTTTGTTTATTGCAGTAACATTGGTTTATAACATTGTAAAAATTTCAGGTGTACATCATTATACTTCTATTTCTGCATAGATTACATCATGTTCACCACCAAAATACTAATTACAACCCATCACCACACACATGTACCAAATTATCCCTTTCACCCTCCTCCCTCCCCCCTTCCCCTCTATTGTAGTTGAATATTGAGAGTGTTGAAATACAAACGTCTATGGTATGCTCCAAATGGTGTGAAATCTACAACAAACAATGAAAATGAAAGAAAGAAATTTCTAGAATGTAAGCTTATGAGTAAAATGTTATGTAAGTTATAAGGAAATGTGTAAAACAGATTAATTCTCTCTGTTCTAGGAGAGTGTAAATTGTATGGAAATTCAGTCTTCCTAATCTAAATTCCAACACAATTTTGGTGGCTTTTCCGGTCAGAGGAAAAGGGCGTTTTTTATAGACTCATTATTATAAACTACTTTTTTTTTTTTTTTTTTTTTTGTGAGGGAGATCAGCCCTGAGCTAACATCCGTGCTAATCCTCCTCTTCTTGCTGAGGAAGACTGCCTCTGAGCTAACCTCTATTGCCAATCCTCCTCCTTTTTTTTTCCTTCCCCAAAGCCCCAGTAGATACTTGTATGCCATAGTTGCACATCCTTCTAGTTGCTGTATGTGGGATGCGGCCTCAGCATGGCTGGAGAAGCGATGCGTCGGTGCACACCCGGGATCCGAACCCGGGCTGCCAGTAGCGGAGCGCACACACTTAACCGCTAAGCCACGGGGCCGGCCCCTATAGACTCATTATTCCACAACCTCCCCTGACCCCAATGTTTGTTGGGTCTATATGTTCTACTTGAAAGAGATCTTTATTTGTTATTTTTAATATAGTATTTGTTGTGTTTTTCTTCAAAGGAACTTAAATTCCACTGTACTAAGAACTTGACCCCAAAGTAAAAAGAACCTAAAAGGTTAAAATAACCATGAGAAAATAAATAAAAGGAACAGAGAAACAAAGAAGGAGGTATAGATAAAAGGAAAAGAGGTTTGGAGACAGTGAATTTCTGAGAACTGAAAGAATTTTTTGAACATCAATGAATTAGTGACCCAAATGTCTTTCCTTTCTTTTTTCCATGTAGTATCACTTTGTTAGTTCCAAACCCCAAATTCTCGTCATATCAATTTTGCTTGACCCATTTTTTCTCTCTTACCAATGAGGCATTTGGAATGAGGAATCATTTATATCCTATAAGCATTGGTAAATTTTAGATCCTATAACTGAACGACTTTTAGTAAAATTTATTTCCGTTATTGGGAACCCTCAGGCAATTAATTTTCTTTATTTTCAACATTATAAATGGAAAACATTTCTTAAATGTATACTTTCCTACTTTACTTCAATAGAGAATATTGAAAATAATTGAACCCTTATTTTATTTTATTTTTTTTGTGAGGAAGATCAGCCCTGAGCTAACATCAGCCAATCCTCCTCTTTCGGCTGAGGAAGACTGGCCCTGGGCTAGCATCCATGCCCATCTTCCTCCACTTTATATGGGACGCCGCTACAGCATGGCTTGACAAGTGGTGCGTCAGTGCACGCCGAGGATCCCAACCGGTGAACCCCAGGCTGCCGCAGCGGAGCACGCACACTTAACCACTTGCGCCACCGGGCCGGCCCCTTGAACCCTTACTTTTTGACTGAGAGTTTCATTATGGAAATCAATTATTGTACTGTGCTATAAAATAATAATGCTTACAATGTGGTAAGATATATGGGGTGATTTTCTCCTTTACAAAAAACCCCAGACTATTTAATGATCTCACACATAGAGTCTCTTATGTTTTTCCTTTCTTCTCCTTTTTAGTGAGCAATATTTAGTGAACATTCTTAGTTTTGGTGCTATCAAGGTGCCTCTAACAGCAATCTCTATCACCAATGCCCCTCCTATTTTGTTATTTCTAATTTGTTATAAATTAGGGTATCAGATTTGGTAAAATTATGTATAAAATAAGAGAAAGTGTGTTTTAAGGCCAAGGGTTGTACTTTTAGTAAAATCCATGGATCTTGTGACATCTATGTTGGCTGCGTTTCGGACAAGTGAGGTTGTTGGATTGCTGAGTTTCATATGCACGTGATATTCTACTGCATTTTACTTTTTGATGGGTACATAACATAATTATATAGTAAACTATATAGGTAATTATATGTATATATATGTGAACTATAAAACTATAGAAGTAAGACATAAATTTGCAGTGCACTAAGATCACCCTTAAACTTTCTGTGTGAAGGTAGGTGTTGTGATGAGAACATGGTAGAGTGTTTGTTCTCTTAGAAATACTGCCCAGAGCTGCCCTCCAGATGTGGTAGTTCTTGAGTTCAAATTTTACCAATTCACTATGCTTTCCCATTGAAAGTTTTTAAGTGTAATGCTTATATATTATTGTAAAAGTTATGAAGAAATGCATCATGCTCCCTACACATATTTTTCATACTTGAAAAGCCATAACACAGTAACTTATTTTAAATATTTGTAATATTTACCTTTTTGAACCATACATTGAAATTATATTTATCCAGAAACATTTTAAATATTTCTCTTGAGTATATACTTTAAAACCTTTTAGGTTTTTTCCCCCTTCTCCTTCTCCTGTGACATTTTTATTCATTTGTCCCTCTGCTTGTAATTCTCACCTCTGCTGCTTCGTCAAACTAAATCAGAGTGAGTGTAAAATTTCCACAGCCACATGTGAAGCAAAATGGAGCATCTCAGTTTCTGGAACATTTTCTTTATAAGAGAAATACTAATTATAAAAGTAAAATGGCCAACAGAGACGACCATTTCAGGAGTTTCTCACCATAGTGGAAGGAGAATGTACTTTGAGGTTAAGTAAAATTGATTTTGAATCCTTGCTCTGCCACGTGCTGGCAGGATATCCTTCCACAAGCCACTTAATATTTCTGAACCTCAGTTTCATTATTTATACAATTAGAAAAATAACACCTAGCAAGGGAGCTAATTTATATAAAAACACATAATGGGGATTCAATACATGTTAGCTTTTATTTATAGTATTACAGCAGCATTAATGTTATATACAGTATAAATAAACATTGAAAATTGGATAATTTATGTGGTCGTCAAAAACACATCACACAAAAGTTAGCCAAATACACCCTGCACCATATATGTGCAAGGCTAGTTCACTTAATGTTTTCACTTATTTATTTTTTTATATTCTTAATAGATTAATGTGTTTTGGTAGTTTATAATATGACATGTCTTTTGAAATAATTATAAAGTTTACTAATCATAGTAGTAAGTATTTCTTATAGTGTTTTTTATAGTGGAATCATGATTCAGTGTAAAAATACTAAGATTATTGTAGTAAATTAATTATAAGTACATATTTTGTAATCAAATCATAAATGCAAACCACTGACATTATTTTATTAATATTTTTTCTGTTTATAAAAGCAATACATATTCATTGTATAAAATTGGGTAAATAGAGAAAAGTGCAAAGAAGAAAATAGCTGCCATAAATTAATGACAAACTGGGAAAAACATTTGCAACTTGTGACAAAGTGTTGCTATCTCTAGGAGAAAATTACTCTTGTAAATCAATTTAAAAAGACAAATATCCCAATATAAAAATGAGTAAAGGTAATGGATAAGCAATTCTATCAAAGTAATATAGTAGCCATAGAAATTCAAATCAAAACAGCAATTATATACATTTTTTTAACTTCCGGGCTAGTAAAGACTACAAAAAGATAATGGAAAGTGTTGGTGAGGGTGTGGGGAAACCTGAGCTCTTAAACATTGGAGGGTACTTTGAAAATATCAAAAAGTCTAGCAATTTCCCTTCTAGGATAGCATTCTACCGGACCAATAGCACAAAGACGCATGTACAGTGATGTGTATTGCAGTATGGTTTACAATAGTGAATATTTATAAAATCAATCTAAATACCTAGCAATATTACATTAACCAAGTTATGATATATTCATAGAACAGAAGTTGTTAAACCTGAAGATTGCAAGTGTATATTTGTTTAACAATAGAGTCACGCACGCATCACGTAATGACGGAGATACATTCCGAGAAATGTGTCATTAGGCAATTGCACCATTGTGAGAACGTTATAGAGTGTACTTACACAAACCTAGATGGTATAGCTTGCTACACACCAAGGGTATATGGTACTAATCTTTTTTTTTTTTTTTTTTTTTTTGGCATTTTTATTTTTTTTATTTATTTATTTTTTTTTAATTTTTTGTTTATTGCAGTAACATTGGTTTATAACATTGTAAAAATTTCAGGTGTACATCATTGTACTTCTATTTCTGCATATGGTACTAATCTTATGGGACCGCCATCGTATATGTGGTCCATCGTTGACTGAAACGTTGTTATGCAGTTCATGACTGTGCTATGAGCATTTTCCAATGTCATTAAATATCCTACCTTCAGTATGCTTCCAATTTTTCACTATTGTAAATTAATATATGATGAACGTCATTGCATATAAACTTTGTACATATCTATGATTATTTTTTAGGATAAATTCCTGGAAGTGGATTTACTAGGTCAAGGGGTATAAATATTTTTAGGGTTCTTGCTACAGATTAATTGGATGGGTTTTGAGGAGGAGAGGAGCAATAATATAATTCTGTTATCAAAGTTCCTAGATATTTATGAAATACAAGTCCTGATCATCTCTGACTTTATACTTTAGTTACTTTTTCTTTTATTGAATCTTTTTCTTTTAAATTTGTATAGGCCTTGGTTCTATGACAAATGAGAATACAATTTATCACATATAAACTGTTTTTTCTTGTTTTTTTTTTGTTAGGAACTTCTCCATAATATCATTTTTTATTCTTCCAGACGTGGGTTGGCAATAAGAGAAGAAAAATGAGTAGTAAGAATTCTGAATCAGGAGCAGCAACAACAGGAACTGTTTCTGGTACCTCTTTGGCAGCTCCAGACATTACAGTCAGAAATGTGGTTAATATTGCTCGACCCTCAAGCCAACAGTCTTCTTGGACATCTGCCAATAATGATGTCATTGTAACTGGTATATACAGTCCAGCCAGTTCCTCAAGCAGGCAAGGGACAACCCAACATACCAATACACAAATTACAGAAACACATAAAATCCCTATTCAGAAAACGGCCAGTAAAAATGATACTGAGTTTCAGTTGCATATTCCTGTTCAAAGACAAGTAGCACACTGTAAAAATGCCTCTCTGCTCTTAGGTGAAAAAACAATTATTTTGTCAAGACAGACAAGTGTACTGAATGCTGGGAACTCAGTATACAATCACACAAAGAAAAACTATGGAAGCTCTTCAATGCAAGCCTCTGAGATGGTGGTACCTCAAAAGCCATCTGTGTGCCACCGACCTTGCAAAATTGAACCAGTTGGAATTCAAAGGTTATATAAGCCTGAACACACGGGTCTAGCATCGCATAATTTATGCGGGCAAAAGCCACCTCTTAGAGACCCTTACTGTAGAACACAAAACTTGGAAATCCGTGAAGTATTTTCATTAGCAGTTAGTGATTACCCCCAGAGAATTCTGAGAGGAAATGCTCCACAGAAGCCTAGTTCAGCAGAAGGAACTTGTTTGTCCATTGCAATGGAGACTGGAGATGTTGATGATGAGTATGCCAGAGAGGAAGAGTTGGCATTGATGGGAGCACAGATACCAAGCTACTCAAGATTTTATGAAAGTGGCAGTTCCCTTCGAGCTGAGAACCAAAGTACAGCTTTGCCCGGACCAGGAAGAAATATGCCAAATTCACAAATGGTGAATATTAGAGACTTGTCAGACACTGTACCGTATCAAAACAGAGACTACCACTTAACACCACGGACCTCATTACATACTGCGTCTACTACAATATACAGTAATACAAATCCATCACGGAGTAATTTGTCTTCACATTTTGCATCATCAAACCAGTTGAGGTTATCACAAAACCAAAACAATTACCAGGTAACGTGTAAGTTTATTTTATAAAGGTTTTTAAAAAGCTTTGTTTCATGTAAAAAGTTGTGTTGGTATCCAGTTAGACTTGAGACTTGGGTCACTTAACTCATATTTTGAAGTAATTTGAGATTTAGAGTAATTTGAAGAATCTTGTACTTTCTTTGTTATGTTTAAAAATGGTGAGTTTTTTTTCATGGAATATAATCATTTTTATAATATGATAGCTTTCTCATGACATTTAAAATGATTTTGTTCAGAAAACAGTAGCCTTATGGGAAGCATGGCATTTCCCATCACTAAAATAGGACTAAATTGGCTTGACTCATCCCCTCAAACATAGATTATTCCTGTAATGATTTTTACTTGCAGTTTGGGGCGATGTCACTAGATGATTGGTGCTTTCCCTGGGTACATAGCCAGGCAAGTCAATTATTTCTCTAGGTGACAATGGCTGAGAAGTCAGAGCCTGTGGTAATTCAGCCAACTGCTTTTTATAAAAGTAAATGCTTTGTTAAAACATTAAGTGGAACATTAATCAAATAGTTTTTAAAAATGTTTATAGGGAAGAGACATATTCAGAGTAAGAAGTAAAGCAATTTTACACCTGTGCATAAAATAGGTGTTATTTCTTTACTGTTTCACATATTCAATTGTTTATGTATGCTTCAAATAATTTCAACGTTAAGGTATAAGCCTACCTCAGGACATCTCTTAAGGCCATAAATCTTATCTCTGAAAATTCTGCTTCAGAGAATTTGAATAGCAGGGCATGGATGTTTGCCATTTTTTCTTGCAACTAGCTAGGCCCTTTAATTTGTTCAACCACAGTATTTAAGTTTTACCTGGATTTCAGATGCTTCCAGTGTTCTCAACCAATATAAAGAACCAACTTCCCTTAGCTCTCTCTATCTTACAGCTCCCTGCTTCAAAATAAAAAGCAATAACAAAGTATAGGAATTATCCCTCTGGCATCTAGCCCTAACAGAAGAGGACTCCATTGTCACCGTTAGTCATTTTTTATTGAGAATCTACTCATTTTCTTGTGTTTGGTCTTTCCTAAGGCATGCTTAAAGTAACATTGGATCATACCATTAAGATTTTCCCCAACACTCTCTTTCATTCACCTACTCTTTTGTACTTCTTTACCCTTTCATTGTTGTTCTTAATAATAGTAATAACAATAACAGTTACCATTTGTTGATGGCCTTCCATGTACCAGGCACCTTCAGTCACTTTATATACCTGGTCTCATTTAATCTTCATGGTCATCTGGACATACAGTAGTCCTCCCTTTCTGTGGTTTTAGTTACCCCAGTCAACCACAGTCCAAAAGTATTAAATAGAAACTTCCAGGAATAAATAATTTATAAGTTTTAAATTGCATGCTGTTCTCAGTAGCATGATAAAATCTCACTCCATCCCACTCTGTCCCACCCAAGAGGTGAGTCATCCCTTTGTGTAGCACATCCATGCTGTATATGCTACCTGACCATTAGTCACTTAGTAGCCATCTCAGTTATCAGATCGACTGTCATGGTACCACAGTGCGTGTGTTCAACTAACCCTTATTTTACTTAATAATGGCCCCAAAGCACAAGAGTAGTGACGCTGGCAGTTCAGATATGCCAAAGAGAAGCTGTAAAGTGCTTCCTTTACTTGAAGAAGTGAAAGTTCTCAACTTAATAAGAAAAAAAATCATATGCTGAAGTTGCTAAGATCTATTGTAACTTTTATTACAGTATATTGTTATAATTGTTATATTTTATTATTAGTTGTTTTTAATCTCTTACTGTGATTAATTTATAAGTTAAACTTTATCATAGGTATGTATGTACTATAGGAAAAAACATGGTATGTATAGGGTTTGGTACTATCCACAGTTTCAGGCATGTACTGGGTGTCTTGGAACGTATCTCCCCTGGATAAGCATTTTATACATATTTAGGCATTTTATACATATTTGCTATATGTATAAATGCCTATACTGTATAGGCATTTTATACATATTTTAATAACCTGTCCAGGATCACACAGCCAGTACATGACAGAACCAGGATTCCAACTCAGAAATATATCACGTGCTTTTTTTTTTCTGCTTTACCATACAGCCTAATGATTTCAACCATATTAGAATATTTGAAGACCTGACAGTGCAGAGTATAATTTTTAATTTTTCATAAGCTGACCACTCCCTTGAGGATAATTTAACCTATGGTTTTATGTTTTTAGAGTCTCTCTTTTCCTGACAGAACTTTTAAAAGAATTAAATTTGTTTTATATGAAAGAACCTTTTAAATGGAATAAAACAACTTTTTTTTGGAATAGTAATCTCTTCAAAGAAAAGCAGTTTGACATAACAATTTAGAGCATGGGCTTAGAGCCTGATAGATCTGGGTTCAAATCTAGGCTCTACCACTTTCTACTTGATTGACCTCAGGAAAGTGACATAACCTCTCTGTGTAGTGGTTTCCTCGTTTGTATAATGTCATTAATAATATTTTTCAGAAATGCTGTGACATGAAATGACACAATATGTACAAGGTTCCTTGTACATTCCCTGGCACATAAATTTTCTTTTGCTTATAACCTCACAGTTGGAAAGTTAATGAAACTCTGCCTATCCGGGTCTTCTTTACATTTCATTTCAAGTAAAATATTACAGAGCCCACAATTGTCACAGGTTAGTTGAGGAAGAAATAGCTGTAGTGCTGGCTGAGATAAGACTGGAATTCAGCTATCAACCTCACCATAATCTACGTATTAAAAGCCCATGTATTTCTATTTGTATTATACCAGACCTCCTTCAACTTGACCTAAGACAGTATGGTAGAGAATGTTTGCAGAGAACCCTCGGGGCATCACTTTGCCCCACTTTCTTTTAATAGTTGAGATTTGGGGAAACCAAGGCAACCTGGGGAAGTGTAGTCCATGAAGATTAATGCCTTAGTCCATTTGGGCTGCTATAAAAAAAAATACCATAGACTGGGTGGTTTAAACAACAAACATTTATTTCTCACAGTTCTGGAGGTGGGGAACCCCGAGATCAAGGTGTTGGCAGATTCTGTGTCTTGTGAAGGCCTGCTTCCTAATTCATAGATGGCTATCTTCTCACTGTGTCCTCATATGGCAGAAGGGGCAAGAGAGGTCTCTGGGGTCTCTTTTGTATTGGAACTAATCTCATTCATGAGGGCTCCATCTTTATGAGCTAATCACCTCCCAAAAGCCCCACCTCCAAATACCATCACGTTGGAGATTAAGTTTCAACATATGAATTCCGCTGGGACACAAACATTCAATCCATGCTAGTTATCCTCCAAGGTTTTGATGCAGCTCTATTACCAAGCTGTATTACTGTTAGATCAGGACTTAGAAAAATAGAACCTATAACCATCTTGGCAACTTTCTAGTGATGAAACTATAAGCAAGCAAGCAATTCTCTTTAGTTTCTGACCCTGGGACTATAGAAGAGAAATATCTGCCTCTTCTTTATGTTACACCAGGTATCTTCAAGCTGAAGTCCTATTCCTGGAGGATAATCTAGTTTCAAGCCATCTAGGAGAATGAATACAAATTCAGGAAATCCTAGAAGAATGCTAGGAAGTTGAAATTAGCTCTGTTTTGGAGCCACTTGGGAATACCATATTAAGAGTTGAAGTGGTCAGGAGGTGGCTATACCAGGATACAATAGCTCAGTTCTATTTCAAAAACTCTCTAGGCTAACCTCACTCCTTTAAGGTAAGATTGTAACCATATTTGTCTCCAAAGTGCCATTCACTTTTCATATTAACTCTACATCAGACCATCTATTTATCATAAGAGTGCTGTGATGGTTAAGGATTAATAATTGATGATCATCTATATAAAGAAATTGGAGCGTTTTGGAAGACAAGTACTATAAACACAGGATTTTTATTGCAATTATTATTTATTTTTATTGAGGTAACATTGGCTTCTAATATTATATAAATTTCAGCTGTACATCATTATATTTTGACTTCTGTGCAGAATACGTCTTGTCCACCACCCAAAGGCTAATTACCATCCATCACCATACACATGTGCCCAGTCACCCCTTTCACTGTCCTGCCTCCCGCCTTGCATTCTGGTAACCACCAGTCTAATCTCTGTATCTACATGCTTGTTTATTGTTGTTATTTTTATCTTCTATTTATGAGTGAGATCATATGGTATTTGACTTTCTCAGTCTGACTTATTTCGCTTAGCATAACACCCTCAAGGTCCATCCATGTTGTCACAAATGGCAAGATTTCATCTTTTTTTATGGCTGAGTAGTATTCCATTGTGTATATATACCAAATCTTCTTTATCCATTTGTCCCTTGATGGGCACTTAGGTTGCTTCCAAGTCTTGGCTATTGTGAATAACGCTGCAGTGAACATATGGGTGCATATATCTTTATGCATTTCTGTTTTCCTGTTCTTTGGATAAATACTCAGCAGTGGGCATTCTTGTCTGGTTCCTGTTTTCAAAGGCATAACTTTCAGTTTTTCTCCATTGAGAATGATATTATCTGTGGGTTTGCCGTATATGGCCTCTATTATTTTGAGGTATTTTCCTTCTATATCCCTTTTATGCAGAGTTTTGATGATAAATGGCTGCTGTATATTGTCAAATGCTTTCTCTGCATCTATTGAGATGATCATGTGATTTTTATTCTTCATTTTGTTAATTTGGTATATCACATTGGTTTATTTGCAGATGTTGAACCATCCTACATCCCTGGAATAAATCCAACTTGATCATGATTTATGATATTTTTAATGTATTATATTCAATTTGCTAGTATTTTGTTGATGAATTTTTTTTTTTTTGGTGAGGAAGATTGGCCCTGAACTAATGTCTGTTGCCAATCTTCTTCTTTTTGCTTGAGGAAGATTGTCCTTGAGCTAACATCTGTGCCAATCTTCCTCTGTTTTGTATGTGGGATGCTGTCACAGCATGGCTTGATGAGTGGTGTATAGGTGTGTGCCCAGGATCCAAACCAGTGAATGCTGGGCCGCAAAAGCAGAGCACGTGAAGTTAACCACTACGCCACCAGGCCGAGCCCTTGTTGACGGTTTTTGCATCTGTGTTCAATAGTGATATTGGCCTGTAATTTTCTTTTTTCATGTTGTCTTTGTCTGGTTTTGGTATCAGGGTAATATTGTCCTCATGGAATGAGTTAGGAAGCTTCCCTCATCTTGAACTTTTTGGAAGAATTTGAGAAGGATAGGTATTAAGTCTTCTTTGAATGGTTGGTAGAATTCACTAGGGAAGATTTCTTGTACTGAACTTTTGTTTTTTGGGAGTGTTTTGATTACCATTTTGATCTCCTTACTGCTGATTGGTGTATTCAAATTCTCTATTTCTCCTTGATTTGGTTTTGGAAGGTTGTATGATTCTAAAAATTTGTCCATTTCTTCCAGATTATCCAATTTGTTGGTCTACAGCTTATCATAATATTCTCTTATAATCCTTTGTATTTCTGAGGTGTCCATTGTAATTTCCCTTCTTTCTTTTCTCATTTTATTTATTTGAGCCTTCTCTCTTCTTTTGTCTTGGTGAGTCTATCTAAATGTTTGTTACTTTGTTTATCTTTTCAAAGAACCAGCTCTTAGTTTCATTGATCTTTTCTGTTGTTTTTTTAGTCTCTATTTCATTTATTTCTGCTCTAATTTTTATGACTTCTTTCCTTCTTTGTTTGTTCTTCTTTTTCTAGTTCCATTAGGTGCAATGTTTATTTGAGACTTTTCTTGTTTCTCGAGGTAGACCTGTATTGGTATAAACTTCCTCTTAGTGCCACTTTTGCTGTATCCCATAAATTTTGGCATGTTGTATTTTTATTTTCATTTTTATCCAGTATTTTTTGATTTACCCTTTGATTTCTTCATTGAGCCAGTAGTTGTTCAGTAGCATTTTGTTTAATCTCCACTTATTTGTGGCTTTTCCAGTTTTCTTCTTGTACTTGACTTCTAGTTCCATACCATTGTGATCAGAAAAGATGCTTGGTATTATTTTAATCTTCTTAAACTTATTGAGACTTGTTTTGTGGCCTAATATGGGGTCTATCCTGGAGAATGTTCCGTGTGCATTTGAAAAGAATGTGTATTCTGCAGTTTTTGGATGGAATGTTCTGTATATATCTATTAAGTCCATCTGGTCTAATGTGTCATTTAAGGCCAGTGCTTCCTTATTGATCTTTTGTTTGAATGATCTATCCATGGATGTAAGTGGAGTGTTAAAGTCCTCTACTATTTTGTGTTACTCTCTTTTTCTCCTCTTTTGTCTGTTAATAATTGCTTTATATATTTAGGTGTTCCTATGTTGGGTGCATAGATATTTACAAGTGTTATATCCTCTTGTTGCATTGTTCCCTTTATCATTATGCAGTGCCCTTCTTTGTGTCTTTTTTGAGTTTTTCTTTTATAGTCTATTTTGTCCAAGATAAGTATTGCTTCCTCAGCTTTCTTTTCATTGCCATTTGCATGGAGTATCTTTTTCCATCCCTTCACTTTCAGTTTGTGAGTGTCTTTAGGTCCAAAGTGTGTCTCTTGTATGCAGCATATATAGGGGTCTTGCTTTTGTATCCATTCAGCCACCCTATGTCTCTTGATTGGAGTATTTAGTCCATTGACATTTAAAGTAGCTATTGATAAGTATGTACTTATTACCATTTTCTTACGTTTTTTCTGGTTGTTTTGGTAGTTCTTCTCTGTTCATTTCTTCTTCTCTTGCTCTCTTCCTTTGTGGTTTGATGGCTTTCTTTAGTATTATGTTTGGGTTCCTTTCTCTTAACTTTTTGTTGTTTATTATAGGTTTCTGGTTTTTGATTACCATTGGGTTCATACATAATAACCTTTGTAAATAGCAATGCATATTAAGTTGATGGTCTCTTAAGTTTGACCTCTTACTAAAAGCCCTACACTTTTACTCCCCTCCCCTTGCATTTTATGTTTTTGGTGTCATATTTAACCTCTTTTTTTGGTGTGTGTATCCCTTTACTTTTATCATGGAAACAGATAATTTTAGTACTTTTGCCTTTTGACCTTCATTCTAGCTTTATAAGTAGTGGAATCACTAACTTTACTAAGTATTTGCTTTTAACAGTGATTTTTTTTTCTTTGATAATTTTCTTGTTCCTATTTGTGGTGTTGTATTTTCCACTTAAATAAGTCCCTGTAACATTTCTTGTAAGGCTGTTTTAGGGGTCATAAACTCCTATAGATTTTGTGTGTCCGGAAAACTCTTTATCTCTCCTTCCATTCTGAATGATAACCTTGCTGGCTAGAGTATTCTTGGCTGTAGGTTTTTTTCTTTCAGCACTTTGAATATATTGTGTCACTCCCTTCTAGGTCATAAGTTTACTGCTGAAAAGTCAGCTGATTGCCTTATGAGGTTTCCTTTGTAACTTGTTGCCTTTCTCTTGCAGCTTTTAAGATTATCTCTTTATATTTAGTTCTTGACATTTTAATTATGATGTGTCTTGGTGTGGTCCTCTTTGGGGTCACCTTGTTTGCTGCTCTCTGTGCTTCCCGTACCTGGATGTCTGTTTCCTTCCTTAGGTTAGGGAAATAGTCAGCTATTATTTCTTCAAATAGGTTCTCTGCCCCTTTGTCTCTCTCTTCTCCTTCTGGGACACATATAATACGGATGTTAGTATGCTTTATATTTTCCCAGAGGGCCCTTAGAGTGTCCTGGCTCTTATTATTGTTTTTTCTTTTTTGTGTTCAGCTTGGGTGATTTCCTCTGCTCTTTCATCCAGATAACTGATCCATTCTTCAGTGTCATCTCATCTGCTGTTGATTCCCTCTAGTGAAATTTTCATTTCCATTATTGTATTCTTCATTTCTGATTGGTTCTTTTTTGTATTTTCAAAATCTTTGTTAATGTTTTCACTGTGTTCATCTATTCTTCTCCCAAGAGCAGTGAGCATCCTTATGACTATTTAGTTTGTACTCTTTATTAAGTAGATTGTTTATCTCTGTTTCATTTAGTTCTTTTTCTGAGGATTTGTCTTGTCCCTTTATTTGGAACATCTTCCATTATCTCCTCATTTTTCCTACTTCTCTGTGCTTATATCCACGTATTAGGTAGATCAGCTATGTCTCCCAATCTTGTGGATGTGGCCTTATGTAAGAGATGCCTTATAGGGCCCAGCAATGTGCTTCTGTCTCGTCACCAGTTCCAAATGTTCCAGGAGTGTTCCCTGTGTGGGCTACATGTGCCCTTCTGTTGTGGCAGGGCTGCTCTTACTGTGGGTGCACGTGTTGGTTTGTCTGGCCCCTGGGCTGTCTTGTTGTAAGTCTCAGCTGTGTGTGGCTGCTGCAGTCACTTTAGTCACTTTATTTGTGGAGCAAGCCCCAGCACAGCAGCAGCTGGCTGTGAGGTCTAATAGCACACACCTGCTGCTGTTTTACTGTTAAGTGAGTCAGGCCCCCAGCGTGGCTCGTTGCTAGGCTCAGGGGCTCACAATTGCTGTATGCCTCTGGCCTGTGAGGCTGTCGTCCACTCTCAGGAGCGTAGCTGGTGGGCCAGCCCCAGGTATGGCAGCACACAGTTGTTTCAGGGGTTGGAAATTTGGGCAGATCCCCTGTGTGTCTGTTTCAAATGGCCGGTGGCAGAAGTCTGCTGTAGCCGATAAGCCCCACCACCCATGGGACCACACACCCTCCAGTGCAGTCTTTCCCTGTGCACTTGCCCCACTCCACTGAGGCAGACACACTCAGCTGGCTGCAGAAGTCCCACATGCCCTACCAACGCAGGCCCACATGTTCCCCAAGGGCTTGCTGGTGGGCAGGGTCAGTCCCTAGGGTGGGCTGCCTGTTAGGGCTTAGCTGGATTAAATTATTGCTTTAGTGGGCAGGGCAAATCCCTGTGATGACAGGCCAGAGGAAGAAATCCAATTTCGTCTGCCAGTGTCTGTGTCAGCATGCCTATACTAGGTCACAATAATGGCTGCTCCCAGTGTCTCAATCCCTGGGAAGGTGGGCACAGCCACTTCTTGCCTCTCTGAGATGTGCCTAGAGCAATTCAAGTGAGTCTCTTTTACCAAAGGGCTATGCACTTTTATTTCTGGTGATTTTGTGTTGGTTCCTGGAACGGGTGAATCTGTGCATGGGCCCTATAAGAACAGGCTTTTTTTTTCTTATGTTCGACAGCTTTTCTGGGAGTATTTCCCATTGGTTTTAATAGCTAGCAAAGCCAGGCAATATGGCACTCATCCCAATTGTGCTGAATTCAAAGGCTGCCTATTTTGGCATAGTCCTCCTGCTCAGATCCCCAGCTCCTGCAGGAAATGCTTTGTACCTTAAGATTGCTCCTGGCCATGAAGTGCCGCAGCTAGAATGTGGTTTTTTTCCTCAACAGAAAGGTAGTTCTGCCTCTTCCACCTCCATCAGTGTTGTCCCTTGTTGTGGGGGTTCTTTTTATCCAGATTACAGTTCTCTCTCAGAGGTAATTGTTTCACAGGTAATTGTAAATTTTTTGTGCCCGTGGAGGAGGTTAGTTCAGAGTCCTCTTATGCTGCCATCTTTCCAGCAATCACTCTCATGGAGGTTTTGATTTGCACTTTACTAATAGCTAATGATGTTAACCCTCCTTTCATTTACTTCTTGATTATTTGAGTATTTTATTTGGAGAAATGTCTATTAAGATAATTTGTCCATTTTTAAAATTGATTATTTGTTTTTTTCTCTCTTTGAGTTGTAAGTTTTCTGTTCATTATATATTCTCTGTGCTAGACCTTATCAAATACATGACTTTCAAATATTTTCTCCCCCTCCATATGTTGTCTTTTCACTTTCTTGAGGATGTTGTTTATACACTAACATTTTTAATTTTGATGAAGTTCAATTTATCTATTTTTTCTATTGTCACTTGTGCTTTTGGTGTTGTATCTAAGAAACTGTTACCTAAGCCAAAGTAATGAAGATTGACTCCTATGTTTTCTTCTAAGTGTTTTATATTTGTGTCTCTTACATGTGGGCCTTTCATCTGTTTTGAGATAGTTTTTGTGTATGGTGTGAGGTAGGAGTTCACCTTAATTCTTTTGCATATGGATATCCAGTTGTCCCATCGCAATTTGTTGAAAAGACTATACATTCCCCATTGAATGGTCTTGTCATCCTTCTCAAAATCAATTGATCACATATAAGTGTTTATTTCTGGACTGTCAGTTCTATTCCATTGATATATGTGTCTATCCTTATGCTAATACCACACTGTTTTGATTATTTTACCTTTGTGGTAAGCTTTGAAATAAGGAAATGTGAGTCCTCCAACTATGTTGAATGGGATTGGTAAGACCTGATATCTTTTTCTTCTTCTTGATCTTAGATGAAAAATATTCAGTCGCTCACAATTAAGTATGATGTTACCTGTGGGTTTTTTTCAGAAGCTCTTTGTCAGGATGAGAAAGTTCCCTTTTATTCCTGGTTTGTTGAGTGCTTTTATCATGAAAGGGTGTTGGATTTTTGTCAAATGCTATTTCTGCATCTAATGAGGTAGTCAGGTACATTTTTTTCCTTTTTTTCTATTAATATGGAGTATTACATTTATCGGTTTTCTTTTTTCTCTTTATTTTCTTTTTTTGGTGTTATTTATTTATTTATATATTTATTTTTTGTGAGGAAGATCAGCCCTGAGCTAACATCTGTTGCCAATCCTCCTCCTTTTGCTGAGGAAGATTGGCCATGGGCTAACATCTGTGGCCATCGTCCTCCACTTTATATGGGACGCTGCCACAGTATGGCCTGAGCAGTGGTGCAGTGGTGCATGCCCGGGATCCGAACCCATGAACCCCAGGCCGCCGAAGCAGAGTGCGTGCACTTAACTGCTGCACCACCTCGCTGGCACCAGTGTTTATTTATTTTGTATACCTTTTTTTTAGGTTTATTAAGGTGTAATTAACACACAGCACTGTATAATTTTAAGGTGTTCAGCATAATGATTTTACTTATATATATTGTGAAATTATTACCACAATAGGTTTAGTTAACATCCATCATCTCATATAGATACAAAAAAAAAAAGAAAATGAAAAAAATATTTTTTTCCTTGTGATGAGAACTCTTGAGAACTACTCTCTTAACAACTTTCAAATATACCATACAGCAGTGTTAGCTATACTCATCATGTTGGACATTACATCCCTAGCACTTATTTATCTTATAACTGGAAGTTTGTACCTTTTGAGAACCTTCATCTAATTCCCCCTCCCCCCACCCTCCACCTCTGGTAACCACAAATCTGATCTCTTTTTCCATGAGGTTGTTTTTTTTAGATCTCACCTATAAGTGAGATCATATAATGTTTGTCTTTCTCTGTCTGATTTATTTTACATAAAATAATGCCCTCAAGGTCCGTGAATGTTGTCACCAATGGCAGAACTTTCTTCTTTTTTATGTCTAAATATTATTCCATTGTATATATATGTATACCACAGCTTCTTTATCTATTCATCCATTGATGGGCACTCAGATCGTTTCCATATCTTGGCTATTGTAAATAATACTGCTTTGAACATACAAGTGCAGATAGCTCCTCAACAAAGTGTTTTCATTTCCTTTGGATATATTCTCAGAAGTGGAATTGCTAGATCATGTGGTAATTGTGTTTTTAATTTTTTGAGGAACCTCCATACTGTTTTGCACAGTGGCTGTACCAATTTACAATCCCACCAATAGTGTACAGGATTTCCTTTTTATCCACATACTTGCCAGCATTTATTATCTCTTGAATTTTTGATGTTAGTCATTCTAACAGGTGTGAGGTAGTATTTCATTTTGATTTGGATTTGCATTTCCCTTATGATTAGTGATGTTGAGCACCTTTTCGTGTACGTGTTGGCTATTTGTGTATCTTCTTTGGAAAAATGTCTATTGAGATCCTTTCCTCATTTTTTTAACTAGATTATTAGTTTTTTGCTATTGAGTTGTGTGAGTTTTTAATATATTTTGGATATTAATCCCTTATCAGATACATGGTTTTCAAATATATTTTCCCATTCCGTAAATTGTCTTTACATTTTGTTGATTGTTTCTTTTCCTTTGCCAAAGCTTTTTAGTTTGTAGTCCCACTTGTATATTTTTTATTTTCTTGCTTGTGCTTTGGGTATCATATAGAAAAAAATCATTGCCAAGACCCACGTCAAGGAGCTTTTTTCCCTATGTTTTCTTCTAGGAGTCTTATGATTTCTGGTCTTACATTTAAGTCTTTAATCTATTTTGAGTTAATTTTTTGTGAGTGTTGTAAGATAGGAGTGTAGTTTCTTTCTTTTACATGTAAATATCAAATTTTTACAACACCATTTATTGAAGAGACTTTCTTTTCTTCATTGGTTATTCTCGGCTCACTTGTCAAATATTAACATTGGTTCATTTCTAGGATCTCAAATTGTTTCCAAAGGTGTGTGTCTGTTTTTATGCTAGTACCATACTGTTTTGATTACTATAGCTTTTTAATATAGCTTGAAATCAGGAAGTATGATGCCTTCTGCTTTGTTTTTTCTCAGGATTGTTTCAGCTATTTGGGGTCTTTTGTGGTTCCATATAAATTTTAGGATTATTTTCTACTTCAGTGAAAAATGCCACTCAGATCTTAATAGGGATTGCATTGAATCTATATATGGCTTTGGATAGTATGGACATTTCAACAATGTTAACTCCTCTGATCTATGTACAGGGGATACCATTCCTTTTATTTGTGTCTTTTTCAATTTCTTCCATGAGTGTCTTGTAGTTTTTTTTTTTTTTTTGAGGAAGATTAGCCCTGAGCTAACATCCGATGCCAATCCTCCTTTTTTTTTGCTGAGGAAGATTGGCCCTGGGCTAACATCTGTGCCTGTCTTCCTCTACTTTATAGGGGATACTGCCACAGCATAGCTTGACAAATGGTGTGTCAGTGCATGCCCGGGATCCAAACCTGTGAAACCTGGGCCACCGAAGCAGAGCATGCACACTTAACCACTACACCACTGGGCTGGCCCCCAATGTCCTGTAGTTTTCAGAGTAGAAATCTTTCACCTCCTTGGTTAAATTTATTCCTAAGTATTTTATTGTTTTCAATGATATTGTAAATAGAATTGTATTCTCTTTTTTTCAGATAATTCTTTGTTAGTGTATAGAAACATTACTGACTCTTGTATGCTAATTTTATATTGTGCATCTTCACTGAATTCATTTATTAGATTTAACAGTTTTTTGGTGGCATCTTTGGGACTTTCCATATATAAAGTCATGTCATCTGAAAATAGAGCCAATTTTATTTCTTCTCTTCCAATGATGCCTTTTATTTCTTTTTCTTGCCTGAATGCTCTGGCTAGGACTTCCAGTACTAAGTTGAATAGGACTGGTAAGAGTGGGCATCCTTGTCTTGTTCCTGATCTTAGAAGAAAAGCTTTCAACTTTTCCCTACTGAGTATGATTTTAGCTGTGGGTTTTTCATATATGGCCTTTTTCATGTTGAGATACATTCATTCCTTCTATACCAAATTTGTTGAGTTTTTATCATGAATGGATGTTGAATTTTGCCAAATGCTTTTTCTGCATATATTAAGATGATCATATGAATTTTTCTTTCATTCTAATAATGTGATGTATCACTTTGGTTGATTTGTGTATGTTGAATCATCCTTGCATCCCAGGGTTAAATCCCACTTGATGATGGTGAATCATCTTTTTAATGTGCTGCTGAATCCAGTTTGCTAGTATTTTAATGAGAATTTTTGTATTTATATTCATCAGGGATATTGGCTTGTAGTTTTCTTTTGTGGTAGTGTCCTTTTCTGGCTTTGATATCAGCGTAATGGTGGCCTTGTAAAATGAGTTTGGGAGTGTTCCTTCTTCTTCAATTCTTTGGAAGAATTTGAGAAAGATTGATGTTAATTCTTCTTTAAAGGTTTGTTAAAAAGCACCAGTGAAACCATCTGTTCCTGGCCTTTTTTTCATTGGGATATTTTTGGTTGTGGATTCAATCTCCTTATGAGTAACTGGTCTGTTCAGATTTTCTTTTTTTCCTGATTCAGTTATGGTAAGTTGTATGATTCTAAGAGTTTTTCCATTTCTTCTAGGTTTGTTGGTTTATAATTGCTCATAATAGCCTCTTATGATACTTTGCATTTCTGTGGTGTCAGTAGTAATGTCTCCTTTTTCATTTGTAATTTTGTTGAGTTGGGTCCTCTCTCTTTTTCACTTGGTTAGGCTAGCTAAAGGTTTGTCAAATTTGCTTGTCTTTTCAGCTCTTAATTTTATTAATCTTTTCTATTTTTTTCCTGTTCTCTATTTCATTTATTTCTGCTCTTATCTTCATTATTTCCTTTTGTTTGTCTCAAGATACTTTTTTATTTTTCCTTTAAACTCTTCTTTGATCCATTGGTTGTTCAGGAGAGTGTTGTTTAATTTCCACGTATTCATGTGTTTTCCAGTTTTCCTCCTGTTATTGATTTTTAGTTTTATATCATTGTGGTCAGAGAAGATACTTGGCCTGATTTCAGTCTTCTTGAATTTGCTAAGACTTGTTTTGTGACCTAACATATAGTCTATCCTAGGAAATGTTCCATGTGCACTTGTATTCTGAAGAATGTATATTCCACTGTTGTTGGACAGAATGTTTTATATAAGTCTGTTAGTCCCCTTTGGTCTATGGTGTTGTTCAAATTTATTGTTTCCTTATTGATTCTCTGTCTGAATGATCTATTTCTTGTTGAGAGTCGGGTATTAAAGTCCCAACTATGATTGTATTGCTGTTTATTTCTTCTTTTAGCTCTGTCAATTTTTGCTTTATGTATTTAGGTGCTTCAATGTTGGGTGCACACATATTTACAATTTTTATATCTTTTTGATGGATTGACCCATTTATCATTATATAATGACCTTCTTTGTGTCTTTTACTGTTTTTGGTTTAAAGTCTGTTTTGTCTGATATAAGTCTAGCTATCCTTGCTTTGTTTTGGTTACCATTTGCTTCAAATATTTTTTCCATCCCTTCACTGTCACTCTACATGTATCTTTAAGGTTAAAGTAAGTCTCCTGTATGCAGCATATCACTGGATCTTATTTTTTCATACATTCAGCCATTCAGTGTCTTTTGATTGGATAATTTAATCTGTTTACATTTAAAGAAATTACTGATATGTAAGGACTTACTATTGTCATTTTATTAACTGTTTTCTGGCTGGTTTGTAGATCTAGTGTCCCTTGTTTCTAATTTTGCAATCTTTTTTTTGTTTTGATGTCTTTTGGTATCAGTATGCTTTGGTTTCTTCATCATGTTCTTTTGCTTAATAGCTACAGGTTTTCCCCTTGAGGTTACCATGAGGCTTCCACAAAATATCTTAAAATTATAACACCCTCTTATAAACTGATAACAGCTTAACTTCAATAACATTCCTATACTTTACACTTTTACTTCTCTTCCCCCTCACATTTTAGGTTATGGATGTTACAGTTTACATATTTTTTACATTACGTAACCAATAACAGACTATGGTAGTCATGGTTATTTTTTATTATGTTTTTTACCTTTTAAACTACAGTTGTAAATGAATTATGCACTACCATTATTATATTATAGAATCTAACTTGGACTATATTTTTGCCATTACCAGTAAGTTTTATGCTACTTTCTAATGTTTTTATTATATTAATTTATGTTTTATTATATTAATTATGTTAATTTATTTCCACTCAAAGAACTCTCTTTTGCATTTCTTGTAAGGCAGGGCTAGTGGTGATGAACTCCCTCCTCTTTTGGTTGTTTGAGAAAGTCTTCGTTTCTCCTTCATTTCTGAAGAACAGCTTTGCTAGGTATAGAATTCTTAGTTAACAGCTTTTTTCTTTTAACACTTTGAATATATCATCCCATTCTCTTCTGGCCTGGAAAGTTTCTGTTGAGAAATCTGCCTATCATTTTATGGGGGTTCCCTTGTATGTAACTTCTCTCTTTTCTATTGCTGCTATAAAAATCTCTCTGTGTTTGATTTTTGACAAATTAGTTATAATATAACTTGATTTAGCCCTATTCATGTTCAACCTATTTGGGGTCCTTTGGGCCTCATGCATCTGGATGTCCATTTCTCTCCCCAGGTTTGAGAAGTTTTCAGCCTGTATGGCTTTAAATATATTTTCTGTCCCATTCTCTTTTTCTTCTTTTTATGGAATTCCTATAAAGTAGATATTGTTTCTTTTGATTGTGTTTCATAAATTCCATAGGCTTTCTTCACTCTAATTAATTATTTTTTCTCTTTTTTTTTGGTGAGGAAGATTAGCCCTGTTCTAACATCTGTTGGCAATCCCCCTCCTTTTGCTGAGGATGATTGGCCCTGGGCTAACATTCATGCCCATCTTCCTCTACTTTCTATGTCGGACGCCTGCCACAACATGGCTTGATAAACAGTGCATAGGTCCAAACCTGCAAAGCTCGGCCTGCTGAAACAGAGTGTGTGAACTTAACCACTATGCCACCAGGCCGGCCCCAATGATATTTTTTCTTTGATAATTTTCTTATTCCTATCTGTGGCATTTTATTTTCCATTTAAATAAGTCCCTTTAGCATTTCTTGTAAGACTGGTTTCTTGCTGATAAACTCCTTCAGTTTTTGCTTGTATGGAAAACTCTTTATCTCTCCTTCCATTCTGAATGATAACCTTGCCAGATAGCGTATTCTTGGCTGTAGGTTTTTTCCTTTCAGCACTTTGAATATATCATGCCACTCCCTTCTAGCCTGTAAGGTTTCTGCTGAAAAGTCAGCTGATAGGTTTATGAGGTTTCCTTTGTAAGTAACTTGTTGCCTTTCTCTTGCAGCTTTTAGGATTCTCTCTTTGTCTTTAATTCTTGACATTTTAATTATAATGTGTCTTGGTGTGGGCCTCTTTGAGTTCATCTTGTTTGGTGCTCTCTCTGATTCCTGTACCTAGATGTCTGTTTCCTTCCCCAGGTTAGGGAATTTTTCAGTTATTATTTCTTCAAATAAATTCTCTGCCACTTTGTCTTTCTCTTCTCTTTCTGGAACACCTATAATGCAGATGTTATATGCTTGATGTTGTCCCAGAGGTCACTTAGACAGTTCTTGTTCTTTTTAATTCTTTTTTCTTTTTTCTGTTCAGCTTGGGTGATTTCCTCTACTCTTTCATCTAGCTCGCGGGTCCCTTCTTCTGGGTCATCTACTGTGTCATTGATTCCCTCTAATGAATTTTTCATTTCCATTATTATATTCTTCAGCTTTCATTGATTCTTTTTTATATTTTCTAATTCTTTGTTGATGTTCTCACTGTTTTCATCTATTCTTTTCCCCGGTTCTGTGAGTATTCTTAAGATTACTAGTTTGCACTCTTTATCAGGCAGATTGTTTATCTGTCTCATTTAGTTCTTTTTTGAGAATTTGTCCTGTTCTTTTATTTAGAACATATTCCATTGTCTCCTCTTTGCCTACTTCTCTGTGCTTGTTTCTACGTATTACGTAGATCAGCTGTGTCTCCCAGTCTTGGAAATGTGGTCTTATGTAGGAAATATTTTACAGGGCTCATCAGCATGCTCCTCTGTCATCACCCATGCTAAAAGATCCAGGGGTGTCTCCTCTGCAGGCTACCTGTGCCCTTGTCTTGTGGCAGGGTTGCTATTGCTGTACATACGTATGTGGGCTTGGCTGGCACCTAAGCTGGCTCATTGTAAGGTCCAGCCATGTGTGGCTGCTTCTAGCACACTATTGGGTGGGGCAGGCCCCCAGAACGGCAGGCTGTAAGGTCTGGTAGCACACAACTACTGCTGTTTTGCTAGTAAGTGAGTCAGGCCTCCAGTGTGGCTGGGCACTAGGCCTGGGGTTGCACAATTTCTGTAGGCCCCTGCTGTGGCTGGCTGCATGGCCCTGTGGTACTTGCTTGCCTCAGATATGTTGGTGGGTGGGACAGGCTTCTGGTTAACCACCTGCATGGCACATGTCTGTTGCCAGCTCACTTTTGGGTGGGGCAGGCCTCTGGTATGAACTGGCTATGTGGCCTCTGGTGCACGGCTGACGGGCTGGGAAGGCACCAGGTGCAGCAGTGTGAAACCATTCCAGGCATTGGTAGGTGGGGCAGATCCACCCTATGGCTGTCTGTAAGGCCCAGTTGCACAAGTCAGTTGCAGGCTTGCTGGTGGGTTGGGCCAGTCAGTGGGCTGCTTGTTGCCTGGCTGCACTCGATTGCCTCAGGTGCTCTAGTGGGCCGGGCAGACCCCTGGGCTAACAGGCTAGAGGAAGGATTCCAATGGCATCTGCCAGCGTGTGTGTCAGCATGACCAAACTAGGTCACAATAATGGCTGCTGCCATTTCAGTCCCTGGGGTATGGGCCCAGCCACCTCCTGCTTTCCAGGGTGCGCTCCAAGCTTAGTAAGTGAGTCTCTTTTACCAAAAGACTATGCACTTCTCTATCTGGTGTTTTTGTAGTATTTTCCCAGTTGAGTGAGTGTGAGGGTGGGCCCTATAAGAGCAGGTTTTCCTTTCCCTGAAGTTCTATAGTTTTCCTGGGCGTATTTCTCATTGGTTTTCAAAGTCAGGTATTTTAGGATTTCATCTCTCTTGTGCTGAAACTAAGGGCTGGGGTGCCTAATGTGAAGCTTGACTTCCCCACTTCTCCAGGAAAATCTCTGTACCTTTGAGGTCACTCCTGATTGTGAAGTGCCACCATTAGCGTGTGTCTTTTTCCTCAGTAGGCCTGTATCTCTGCCTTTTCCACCCCTCTTTGTGCTATCCCTTGTTGTGGAGGTTCTTTGTATCCAGTTTTCAGATCTCTCTCAGAGGAAATTGTTCCACAGGTAGTTGTAGGTTTGTTGTGTTCATGGGAGGAGGTGAGTTCAGGATCCTCCTATGCCTTCATCTTCCAAACTCTGAAAATTTTAAAATAGAATATCCAGCATATGCATAGAATTGTCTTTATAACAGAAAGATTTTTGAAATCAAATAAATGCTTTTTTTGTATATTCCATGTGTGACTATATAAAAATAGACTAAATTGTCTTAAACATGATAGCTTGCTGTTAAGAATTTCATAGTCTATGTAGTTTTTTTTTTTATTTTTTGTTTATTGCATAGTCTAGCAGAAATATTACAGCAGAGTTACATGTAGTGTCTAAATTGTATAAAATGAAGTAAAGTAAAAATTCCTTAAATCTTCCATAAATGTAACTATGTACATACATTCCTGGGAATGTATAACCATTTACAGTAATGTGTATATATAATATATAATTAATATTCTGATTTTGATATCTATTTTAAGTATAATTTTTCATGAGAAAAATAAATGTGTTATAGTTAGATTCATAAACTTTAACTATTCATATGATATGACTCCAATTTACATCCAAATAAGTGTGCTACCTCCTTTAGTGTATCCACTCTTAGCCAAGAGAAGCAGATTTCCAACATTAGGTACTTCCCTGCATTCACATTCAAAGTTTTGACTCTCCAACTCTCCATTACTTGGAGCAGGCCAAGCACTTGGTCAGGCAGTTTTATGATTGCCATAAAAAGACTATTCCAGCAATCTCCATACTGTCTCTGTCTAGTTCTTTTCTATCTCATGCATAAGACCTTTCTATAGAAATATGTTTTATATTCCTCTTCTCAATTCCTCCCTCCCCAACCTAGTTCCAAGCCTAGATTACCTCTTGCCTAAACTATTATAAAAGTTTCCATATTTTTTCAATTCGCTATAAACATTTAGTCTAATTAACCATCTTAATGTATAAAAATATAGTTCTGACCATACAACTCATCTGCT
This sequence comes from Ceratotherium simum simum, assembly GCF_057802395.1. NCBI lineage: Eukaryota > Metazoa > Chordata > Mammalia > Perissodactyla > Rhinocerotidae > Ceratotherium > Ceratotherium simum. Next base: position 61,678,398 of record NC_141940.1, read on the forward strand.
TAAAAACCTTCAATGGCTTCTCATTTTCTACAGAATTAGATATAAATGTACCCTGGCATTCATGACCTCCACAAAGTGACCCCAACTCCCTTTCTAGTTATAGTTCAACTGACCATTCTCAAGCACACCCTATCCTTTTATTCCACTGTGCTCGTGCCATTCCTTTTCCTTGGGAAGCTCTCTTTTTTATTTCTATCAAAATTCTCCTCATCTTGTAAGGTTCAGCTGAGATATCAATCCTCAAGTTGATGTAATTTTGCCATATCTTGAACTCCTATTGTACTTCATTTATTTTACCTGCCATATGACACTTATCATAGTTTTCTTTGTATTAAACTCATTCATGTACCTGTCTTATCTCTCCCTCTCAGATCATACTTCTTGCCCTCCAGGAAATTATGTTTTACCCATCTTTTTATTTCCTGTAGCGCCTAAAAAAGTGCTTAGTACAGAAGAGATGCCTGATAAATATTTGAACAGAATTCAAATTCCTTACCCTGAAAAGTTACCTTTACTTATTTCAATAACGTTCAATTTGTCAAAAAGTTTTTGAAGTTCTCTTACAATTGCTTTAAGGGCCTGTGGGATTACTTTAAATGCTTTCAGTGGTGACAAATCTCCATCATTTGAGGGAAAGTTTGATTTTGGAAAATAGTCAGAATTTATTCTGTGTCACATTTAGTGAATAATATGGATGTTCAATCTGAGCTGTTATATTTTCACTTAAAACAAAGAGAATATGAAGTAATGAGACAGAATTTCTGAGTGAGTCATGAACTGACACTTCAAAAGAAAAGTTCCTAAAATGATTTCAACAATGGTAACATCATTGTAATGACTTTCTAACTTCCTAAGTTTTCTAGTTTGAAACATACAGTACTCACTTGGATGTGTAAGTTTAATATATTTGTTAAATCCATCTTGTCTCCCTGTAGATTCATTTTGCAGCTTTCCAAACCAGGGTGTTAAAGAATGTGTTTGGAATTTAAATGAGAAGTATATTACCCTGCTCATTTGAGAAACTGTATTTTATAGCTTCTGGTGAGCGAGAAACCTTGTCATCACTATTGCACCCAACGAAACTTCCCAAATTTGAGGGAAACATATTTATACAGTACTATGACTCAAAAAAGCCTACAAATTTAGCTACTATGCCTGCTCCTGAGTTTTACCAGAAACCTAACGAACTGAAGAACAGATTTGAAGTAAACAATAGAGGGTAGTTGAATATAGCATTTGAGTATCATCTAACTGGCACCACAGAATTACAAAACAAAAAAGTGAAACAATCTCTTCCCAAATTGCATGGAATTTATAATATTTAAATATTAATGTATAATATACATTTTCTTGGTTACATAAAATTGACTTAAGCAGGAAACTCCATTTTATATTCTCAAAATGTATAATGTCCATGTTTAAAGAAATTCAATTACCATGTTTATTATATGTATCATTTCATTATTTCATAGGAAACTTTTCAGTAGTTACTGGTTTATGGTTTTTTTTGTAATTCATTTGGTTTAACGTATTTTCTCTAGCAACTTCATATAGCGAGTTTTAAATTATCCTCACTAATAGATGGGAATATGTGCCTAGATAATCCAAAATAGTTGGATATCTCTATTTTTTCAATAGTATATTATGTGATTATGTTAGTAGATTTGCTTCCTTCATTGGGGCCAGCAATCAATTTAATTTGCAAATATTATATCATATACAAAGTATTGGTGGAAGAACAAGAAAGTATACATTTTGAGGAATTTTTCCACAGAAATTTTATCACTCTCAGTTCACCATTTAAATAAATCAAATATTCAAACCTCCTCATTACCCTCAAGAATTCTAGTTAATTGCCATTTTACTGTAATTGGATTTTAGCTTGAGTGAAAGTATTCTTAAATTTTTTCCTTAAAAGTATTATTTGGAATTTATGTCATTTTTAGCCTGTCCATAGCATATTGGTATAGTTTGAACTCAAAATAAAACTCAAGTCTAGTTGTCAGGGACAGTAATAATTTATCTGAATTTGAATAATTGAGGATAATACTTTGCAATTTACATTGACTGTTTGATCATCACTCCTTATCAGTAGGCATAATACTGATTCATAGGCCATCACTGAATATAATTTATCAAAAACAATAAATGTTTTATTGAATACCACATTCCCACCACCACCACTTAGCAAGGCTAATTTGACTTGTCAGTCTCTCAGGAGACATGTGTTTGGGAGAAATGGAGAGGGCAAGTGGAGAGCTTGGAGTACTCCCCAATCCTTGTGTGTCTCAGGAAAAGTATGGTTAAGTCCAGGCTAACCGGAGCCACAACTCACAAGACCATCTTGGTATCAGTAAATACACCCCAGAATCTGACTGGAGTAGCACCTATCTCCTTGAGTGGCAATGCTGATATAATAAGGTGTTGCTGGCTATTAGCCTTAGAAGTTTCTACTTAAAAAAGGGACTTGCAGTTATGTAGGATGAATAAGTCTAGAGAGTTAATATACAGCATAATGACTATAGTTAATAATTAAATTATTGTAACTCATTCCACAGAGTGCTGCATTTTTATTATAATAATTTTATTATCCGTAGGTTTACAAGTGATACTTCCAGGCCCTAACAATATCCTAGAAATTTTCATGAATTTCTAGGAGAAATTTGCACCACATCTAAAATTTCCCCATAAAGGAAAGTTCTTTAAATCAGTTGTGTTCAATAAAGAAACAGCATTATCTATATGGGAGATATGCTCTGAATGCAGACCTATCTTGACCTCTTGCATGAATTCTTTGGTATTGATCAACATTCCAAGTAGTATCAATGCATACCTTACTGAGATTCCATTTGTTGTTTCCGCAGATTTCAGGAAACCTTACTGTGCCTTGGATTACAGGGTGTTCTAGAAAAAGAGCAGTAAGTAATCTTTCATTTAAAGAAGCAAATGGGTTTTCCCCTGTGTTGTTAGTAGAAATGCCATTGAGAAAATTGTCATGATATTTGTAAAGTTGGCAAAACTGAAGTTCAATAAGACTACATTATCTCAAAAGACATATTTTGAAATAATATTTGTATATACTACAAAGGTAACCTTAAATAAAATGCAATAATCAGCACTCTATAATCTTTGAACAGGTTATTGAAGTTTTAATTCAAAGCTAATTCATAAACTATCCTAATTTTTCTATTTCTAATTAGCCCAGTGAATTTGATCATATAATTGAATCATGATTAATATAAACATCTCAATCAACATTAAATAATTTACATTACCATTTATTATTAGTGCATTTCAGCGTTTAGAAGTGAAGAGTAATTAATATTTTAACAATCTCATTTTGTTTTTCTGGCTTTCTACTACAACTGTTGTGATTTTTATAATATAAATATAACAGAACTTCATTAAAATTGTGTTTTCTCAAAGAATTTCATTCAGTTGGTCTGTGTAGGACCTATAAATCTGCATTTTTACAAGGACTCCAGAAGATTTTGATGTAACTGGTCCATAGATGGAGAACTATTAAAAGATTTTTACCATAAAAGAGAGACATGAGTTAGACTTTTAGAAAGATAACTCAAGTTACTGTATGGTAGATAGGTTTGGGGATAATAACTGAAGCTAGAACTTTAATACTGGACAGGATTATGTAAACTCTTCCTTCTCTTCCCCACAAAGTAGAACTATAAATGATAGAAGTTATACAGGAGGCCACCAAATTAGAACTCTGAAAGATGGAAAGAAAACAACTGGTTAGGGACTTCAGGACTTGGAGGAACTATAGGGTATTTTGTCCCCCACTTAACAACAGAAAGTGACTCAGGCCAGGCAATTCATGACCCTCAATCTAACAAGAGAAGACATCTAGGGTAGGCTCATTCCTCCTGATGGTAGGATGGGAGTCACACAAACGTCATGAAGTGAGACTGGCAACATTGGCAAAGAAGATCAATTGGAAGCCTCAGTGACAATAAGCAGTCAGGGCAAGTGCTTTCCTTCCCTGCTGGACCTGAACCTCTCCTCCCTTACCTAAAGACACAAGGCAACAATGCCAGGGAAGATACTGCCACAAAAAGCAGCCTGGCCTGGGAAGTCTCTTTGTCTCTGTAGGTCAGAGAATTCTTTTTCCCCACCTAGAGATGCAGATGGATTGGTTAGCACCAACAAGAGTGATCAAGACACCCTAAGTGGCCCAGCCCAGGAAGTGTGCTATTTATCCCTGGGGGATGGAGAATCTGTTTTAGCACCTAGAGACACTGGTCTGGCTGTGTGCCACCAACAGGAGGGATCTCCTCACAATAATTGCCTGCGTTGAAGAATGTCCTTCTGTTCCCTCAGGTGGCAGCAGTAGGGATCAGTGGAAGCCCGAGTGGAACCAGATAAATCAAGCAAATTAAAATAACAACAAAAATGGTCTGAAAATTAAAGTATTATTGGAACCACAACTCATAAAAGTAGGCCAGGATTTGTGTGCTAAACAAAACAGGTGATGGTCTGATAAAATAAAAAGATCTAAATAAGACCAGAAATCTCCTAACATAGTGGCCAAAGTTTCCAGGATACAGTCAAAAGTCACCCATCATACCAAGAACCAGGAAAATCACAGCTTGAATGATAACAGACAATCAACTGACATGAACGCTGAAATGAATTAGATATCTGGATTATCTAAAAAGGATTTTAGATCATCCATTATAAAAATGCTTCAAGAAGCAATTACAAATTATCTTGAAACCAATGAAAAAATAGAAAATCTCAAGAAAGCAATCAATGTTATAAAAGAATCAAATGAGAATTATAGAACTGAAAACTACAATAACTGAAATGAAAAAGTTGCTGAATGGCTCAATATTTGAGTGGTGATAAAAGAAGATAGAATCAATGAACTTAAGGAGAGATTGATAGAATTTACCTAGTTGGAACAATAAAGAGAAAATAGACTGAAAAATAATAAACAGAGCCTCAGAATCCTGTGGGGCAATAACAAAAGATTCAATATTTGTACCACTGGAGTTCCACAAGAAAAGGAGAAAAAGAATGGGACTGAAAGAATATTCAAAGATATAATGGCTGAAAACTTCCCAAATTTGGAAAAAATAACATGAGCCTACAGAGTCAGGAAGCTGAGTGATCTCCAAGAAGGTAAATGTAAAGAAATCCACAACAGACACGTCATAATTAAACTTCTGAAAACTAAAGATGAAGAAAATTCTTTTTTTTTTTTAAAGATTTTATTTATTTATTTTCCCCCCAAAGCCCCAGTAGATAGTTGTATGTCATAGGTGCACATCCTTCTAGTTGCTGTATGTGGGACGCGGCCTCAGCATGGCCAGAGAAGCGGTGCGCCGGTGCACGCCGGGGATCCGAACCCGGCCCGCCAGCAGCAGAGCGCGCGCACTTAACCGCTAAGCCACGGGGCCGGCCCGAAGAAAATTCTTGAATGCAGCCAGAGAGAAATGATGCATTATCTATAGGAGGACACCAATTCAAATGACAATAGATTTCTCATCTGAAACCCTGGAGGCCAGAAGGCAAACATTTTCCACATGTTGAAAAATGACTGTCAACTGATCATTCTGTGTTTGGCAAAACTATCCTTTAGGAATGAAAAAAAAATAAAGACATTCTCAGATGAAAGAAAACTAAAAGAATTTGTTGATAGCAGACCTACTCTAAAAGAATGGCTAAAGGAAGTTTTTCATGCAAAAAGAAAATGATAGAAGAAGGAATCTTGGGGCACCAGGAAGGAATAAATAACAAGAGAAAGAGCAGAAATATGCCTATCTTATTCCTCATGGATTTTCTACATCATATTTGATGATTGAAATGAAGGTTATAGCACTATCTGTCTGATACTCAAGAAAATGATACTTAAAACTTGGGAAAGTAAAAGCATCTAAACAGAAGCAAGGTTGTCAAACTTCACTAGAAGTGGTAAAATACTGATACCAGTACACTATGACAAGTCATATTATGTGTCTTATAATAGCCAGAACAACCACTACAAAAACTGTACAAAATGATACACTCAAAAACACATAAGATAAACCAAACCGGAATCCTAAAAATGTTCAAATAACACATACGAAAGCCAAAAAATCAGAAACACAAGAATGCAAAACAGAGGAAACAGAAAAAAAATAATAAAATGACAGATGTATGCCATAACATATCAATAATTATGTTAAATATAAATATACCAAGTAAAAGATAGATATTGGCAAAGTGGATAAAAAAACAGCAACTCAATTTCATGCTGTTTATAAGAAACTCACATCAAATTCAGTAGCATAGGTAGGTTGAAAGTTAAAAGATAGGGAAAAATATATGATGCAAACATTAATTGTAAAAAGCGGGAGTGAATGACTATGTTAATATTGGATAAAATAAACTTTAGAACAAAGAAAATTACTAGAGACAAATAGAGCATTACATAATGTAAAGTGATCAATCCACCAGGAAGACATAACAATCCTAAAAGTGTACACGTGAAGCAGCAGAGCTTCAAAATACATGAAGCAAAAACTGATAGAGCAGAAAGGAGAAATAGACAAATCTACAATTATAGATGGAGACTTGAACACCCTCTTCTCAGAAACTGATAAAACTACTAGACAGAAATTAAATAAAGACAAAGAAGATTTGAACAACACAATCAACCAACAAGATCTAATCAAAATATATAAGACCTCAGCATCATGATGAGTAAGTTGTTCCCTTTGTTTCTCCCCTCTAAGTTACAAGCAATCAGACACCCATTGATCAATAAAGGACTCCCTACACAGCACAACAAAATGCCTGAGAGATCCATGCATCTATACATCTGAATGCGAGTGGACTAGACATCCAAGAAGCAGTGGAACTAGGGGAAGAGCCCTCTCCCCATTCCCAGCAGTGGCGATCAAAAATGCAGATTCTCACAGTGGTGCAGGTATCTGCAAACAGAGGATGCAGGGGCAGACATGGCACTTGCAGCTTACCCTCCCCTCCCCCCAGCAGTGGCAGGTGGTACACATGTCCAGAGGATTCAGGACACAGAGTAGAACCACTGACCCAATCCGCCCTAACTCATCTGGCAGTGGCCTGGATTTCCCAACAGTGGGGACAGTATTCAAAAAGTGGATTTTGCCAGTTGTTGCAGGGCACCTTGACCTAAGTTTTCAAAACACACTGGCTACTGCCAGTGACCAGAGGCTGCACAAGTGAGCAAAAATGACACAGCCAGCTTAGCCCCCTGCCCATCTTAAGTGGTGGCTGGTGAAATCTTAGAACTGAGGCTTAAGGAACCACAGCAAAACCCATGATCCAGCCCCCAGCGGTAGCACCCCCAACACTGGCTCTACCATCACCAGGGGCTTCATACAAGTCCCTGGGTCTGTGGGCCCCCAGCAGTGACAGCAATACCCATGAACCCAGTGCTGCTGGCAGCAGTGCTGCCAGCACCCCCAGATAACCCAGGAGCAGCAGTACAGGTGGTGTATGGGGTGGCAGCATCTGAGCCAATGGAGAGCCTGTAGAGAGCCACTGGGGAACATGAGACCCAGGCGACCCTGGAATCAGCAAAAGTCCTCACAGCCTGGTGACCCCAGTGGTGACACTTGAGACTGCAGTGACATCACAAGCAGCAAGACACCATCAACCCGAGAGGCACAAGCACCACAAGGAGGGCATGGATTACACCTATAGCAGAGGCAGTGGAGGGTGGAAAGGAAAGACTCTCAAATACAACCAGAAGCAGCTCAGAACCAAACTAACCAAAGCCTTACCTAAACAAGAAAGATTATTAATACTGCAAATGTTCGGGCAATGTATCAACTTGTCCAGTAACATGAAGAACTACAATAACACAGCAGAACAGAAAGAAAATGACAACTCTCTAGAAACCAAAATTGAATTCACAGAAGATTACAATCTAACTGACAGAGAATTCAAAATAGCTGGCATAAAGAAACTCAACGGGTTACAAGACAGCTCAGAAAGACAGTTCAGTGAGCTCAGGAATAAAATTAATGAACAGAAGGAATACTTCACCAAAGAGATTGAAGCTCTAAAAAAAAAAAACAAACAGAAACTCTCGAGATGAAGAACACAATTAATGAGATAAAAAAAACAATGTACAAAGCATAAAAAATAGAGCAGACCTAATGGAAAAGAGAATTAGTGAGCTCAAAGATAGAAACCTAGAAATGCTTCAGGTGGAGGAAGAGAGAGAACTAAGATTTTTAAAAAATGAAGAACTTCTTGGAGCAATATCTGACACAATTAGGAAAGTAACATGAGGATTATTGGTATCTCAAGTGGAGAAGAGAGGGAGAAATAAGCAGAGAGCTTATTGAAAGAAATAATAGCCAAGAACTTCCTAAACCCAAGGAAGGAACTGGACATGCAAGTACATGAAGCCAATAAAACTCCTAATTACATCAATGCAAAAAAACCTTCTCCAAGGCATATAATATTAAAACTGTCAAAAATCAGTGACAAAGAAAAAATACTAAGGGCAGCAAGAGAGAAGAAAATAACCTACAAAGAAACCTCCATCAATCTTTCAGGTGATTTCTCAGCAGGAACTCTACAGGCTAGGAGAGAGTGGAATGATACATTCAAAATACTGAAATGCAAAAACTATCAGCCAAGAATACTCTATTCAGTGAAATTATCCTTCAGATATGGTGCAGAAATAAAAGTTTTCCCAGAAAAACAAAAGCTGATAGAGTTCATCACTGCTAGACTTGCCTTACAAGAGATGATGAAGGGACACTTCCTACCTGAAACAAAAAGGCAAAGGTTAACAAAGTTTTGAGCAAGGTGATAAACAGACAGAATTAGAAAACTTAACTTTCTAGGAGACTAGATTAGTAAACACTTAATTATAACGTAAAGGCTAAAGGGAAAGAAAGCACCAAAAATAACTCTAACCACTTCAATTTGGTCACAAACTCACAACACAAAAAAATAATACTTTGTGACAACAAAAACATAGAAGGAGAAGAGGAAAGGGATGGAACCTGCATAGGCTAATGGAGATAAGATGCTATCAGCAGAAAAATGACTATCTCTTCTATAAGATCTTTTATACAAATCTCATGGTACCCACAAAAAAAATCAGAGCAGAGTCACAAATCATAAATAAAGAGAAAACCATCACAAAAAACCACCAAACTGAAATGGCAGACAGAAATACAAGGAAAAAGAAACAATGGAAATATATAACAACCAGAAAACAAAAGATAAAATGGCAATGTTATGCTCTCATGTATCAATATGCACTCTAAATGTAAATGGGTTGAATTCACCAATCAGACAGAGAGTGGATGGATGGATTAAGAAACAAGACTCCACAATATGCTGCCTCCAGGACATACATCTCAGCTCTAAAGACAAACAGATGCTCAGAGTGAAGGGATGGAAGGTGATACTCCAAGCAAATAACAATCAAAAGAAAGCAGGTGTAGTCATATTTATATCAGAGAAAACAGACCTCAAGACAAAAAAGATAACAAGGAACAAAGATCGATATTGTGTGATGATAACAGGGACATTCCTCCAAGAAGACATAACACTTATTAACATATGTGCATCTAACATATGAGCATCGATGTATATAAAGTAACTATTAACAGACCTAAAGGGAGAAGTTGACAGCAACACAATAACAGTAGGGGACCTCAACACCCCACTTACATCAATTGATAGATTATCCATACAGAAAGTCAACAAAGAAAGAGTGGCCTTAAATGAAACACTAGACCAGATGCGCTTAATAGATATATATAGAACATTCCATCCAAGAACAGCAGAATACACATTCTTCTCAAGTGCACATGAAACATTCTCAAAGATAGACCATATGTTGGGAAGCAAAGCAAGCCAGAATATGTTTAAGAAGTTTCAAATCATATCAAGCATCTTTTCCAACCACAATGCTATAAAACTAGACATCAACTACAAGAAAAATCTGGGAAGGTCACAAATATCTGTAAACTAAACAATATGCTACCAAACAACTATTGGATCAATGAAGAAATCAAAGGGGAAATCAAAAAATACCTAGAGACTAAGGAAAATGAAAACACAACATACAAACACTTATGGGATGAAGCAAAAGTGGTACTAAGAGGGAAATTTATAGCAATACAAACCTACCTTAACAAACAAGACAAATATCAAACAAACAAGTTTCCCCTATACCTAAAAGAACTAGAAAAGGATGAACAAAGCCAAAAGTCAGTAGAAGGAAGGAAATAATAAAAATTACAGCAGAAATAAACAAAATAGAGACTAAAAAATTAATAAAAAGGATCAATGAAACTAAGACCTGGTTCTTTGAGAAGATAAACAAAATTGAAAACACTTAGCCAGACTCATTAAGGAAAAAAGACTCAAATAAATAAAATCAGAAATGACAGAGGAGAAATTACAATGGACACCATAGAAATACAAAGGATTATAAGAGAATACTATGAAAAGTTACAATGCAAGAAATTGGATAATCTAGAAGAAATCTATAAATTCTTAGAATCATACAACATCTCAAAACTGAATCAAGAAGAAATACAAAATCTGAGTAGACCAATCACTAGCAAAGAGATTGAAACAGTAGTCAAAAACCTCCCAAAAAACAAAAGTCCAGGGCCAGATGGCTTCCCCAGTGAATTCTACCAAACATTCAAAAAAGCCTTAATACCCACCCTTCTTAAACTCTTTCAAAAAATTGAAGAAGAGGGGAAACTTCCTAACTCATTGTACAAGGCTAACATTACCCTGATACCAACACCAGACAAGGACAACACAAAACAAAAATCACAGGGAAATATCACTGATGAACATCAATGTAAAAATCCTCAGTAAAATATCAGCAAATTGAATACAACAATACATTAAGAGGACCATATGCCATGATCAAGTGGGATTTATTCCAGGGATGCGGGGACGGTTTGACATCTGCAAATAAATCAATGTGATACACCATACTAACAAAATGAGGAGTAAAAATCACATGATCATCTCAATAGATGCAGAGAAAGCATTTGACAAAATATAGCATCCATTTATGATAAAAACTCTGAATAAAATGGGTATAGAAGGAAAATACTTCAATATAATAAAGGCCATATATGATAGTCCCACAGCCAACATGATACTCAACAGAGAGGCTGAAAGCCTTTCCTCTGAGAACAGGAACCAGACATGGGTGCCTGCTCTTGCCACTCTTATTCAACATAGTACTGGAAGTAGTAGGCAGACCAATTAGGCAAGAAAAAGAAATAAAAGGGATCCAAATTGGAAAGGAAGAAGTGAAACTCTCACTATTTGTGGATGACATGATTCTATATGTAGAAAACCCTAAAGAATCCACCAAAAAACTACTAGAAACAATCAACAAATATAGTAAAGTTGCCGGGTACAAAATCAACATACAAAAATCAGTTGCATTTCCATACACTAGTATTGAACTAGCAGAAAGTGAAGTCAAGAATACAATCCCATTTACAATCGCAAAAAAAAAAGAATAAAATACCTAAGAATATATTTAACTAAGGAGGTGAAAGACCTTTACACTGAAAAATATAAGACATTATTGAAAGAAATTGAAGAAAACATAAACAAATGGAGAGACATTCCGTGCTCATGGATTGGAAGACTAAACATAGTGAACATGTCCATATTACCTAAAGCAATTTACAGATTCAATGCAATCCCAATCAGAATTCCAATGACATTCTTCATGGAAATAGAGCAAAGAATCCTAAAATTTGTATGAAACAACAAAAGGCCCTGAATAGCCAAGACAATCCTGAGAAACGAACAAAGTTGGAGGTATCACACTCTCTGAATTCAAATTGTACTACAAAGCTATAGTAATCAAAACAGCATGATACTGACACAAAAACAGACATACAGATCAATGGAACAGAATTGAGAGCCCAGAAATAAAACCACACATCTGTGGACAGCTAATCTTTGACAAAGGAGCCAAGAACATACCATGGAGAAAGGAAAGTCTCTTTAATAAGTGGTGCTGGGAACACTGGACAGCGACACGCAAAAGAATGAAAGTAGAACATTATCTTACACCATACACAAAAATTAACTCAAAATGGATTAAAGATTTGAATGTAAGACCTGAAACCATAAACCTCTTAGAAGAAAATATAGGCAGTATGCTCTTTGATATCAGTATTAGCAGCATCTTTTCAAATACCCTGTCCGTTCAGGCAAGGGAAACAGGAGAAAAAATAAACAAACAGGACTACATCAGATCAAAAAGCTTCTGCACAGTGGTAACCATGAACAAAGTGAAAAGACAACCCACCAATTGGGAGAAAATGTTTGCAAATCACATATCCGGTGATGGGTTAATATGCAAAATATATAAAGAACTCATACAACTCAACAACAAAAAAAATGAACACCCTGACCAAAAAATGGGCAATGGAAATGAACAGACATTTTTCCAAAGAAGATATACAGATGGCCAACAGGCACGTGGAAAGATGTCCAGCATCACTAATTATTAGGGAAATGCAAATTAAAACTACAATGAAATATCACCTCACACCTGTCAGAATTGTTATAATTAACAAGATAAGAAATAACAAGTGTTGGAGAGGATGTGGAAAAATGGGAACCCTCATACACTGCTGGTGGGATTGCAATCTGGTGCAGCCATAATGGAAACAGTGTGGAGATTTCTCAAAAAATTAAAAAAGAAATACCATATGATCTAGCTATCCCACTACTGGATATTTGTCCAAAGAACATGAAATCACCAATTCAAAGAGATGTATGCATCCCTATGTTCATTACAGCATTATTCACAATAGCCAAGACATGGAAGCAACCTAAGTGCCCTTCAACAGCTGAACGGTTAATTAAGATGTGGTATATATATACAATGGAAAACCACTCAGCCATAAAGAAAGACAAAATTGTGCCATTTGGGACAACATGGATGAACCTTGAGGGTATTACCCTAAGCAAAATAAGTCAGACAGAGAAAGACAAATATCGTATGATTTAACTTGTATGTGGAAGATAAACACATAGATAAGGAGAAGAGATTAGTGGTTACCAGAGGGGATGGGGGTGAGGGAAGTGTGAAAGGGATAAAGGAGCACACATGTATGGTGATGGATAAAAACTAGACTATTGGTGGTGCACACGATGCAGTCTATACTGATAGTGAAATATAACAATGTATACCTGAAATTTACACAATGATAGAAGCCAATCTGACCTCAGTAAAAAAAAAAAAATCCTAAAAAAAAAAGTTGAGGACTCCTGCTAAAAACAAAAATTAGCTTTCTCATTTTCCTGATGCTACTTGGAGCCAAAATACTAAAGACTGTGGGACTACAAGTCAGAAAAGACTTGAGTTCTAATCCAAGTTCAATCATTTACTAGATATATAGTCTTTTCAAATCATTTAACCATTCTCCCTTTAGTTTTTCTGCCTATAAAGTCTAAATAGAAATGCCTGCACTCTCTACCTCTCTACGTTTTTGCAAGGATTAAAATGAGATAATCTAAATAAAATACCTTTAAACCTTAAAATACTATACATATTCTAGTATTATTTTTACTACTGAAGAGCCACAACATAATATGAGTAGTATTTACATACGTAAATTGTTTGTTATAATAAGGACAATCAGAATCATTTTTTAGTTTAAAAAAGTCTAAAAAGCAGCATCTAGATTTTAAAAATTCTAATTCCCTAATTTATATAGACCTACTTGCATTCCACGAGTGGCAGCATATACTCATACAGTTTGGCTAATACAAGATACTAAGGCAAATGAAAAATTCCTCATTTCTTCTATATTGGTAATTAAGCTGTATTTTCTCAGTTTCAAACACACTCTTCTATACCACCTGTCTGATGCTAGGGTTGGGACTGGGCAAACCACATTTCTGCTTTACCAACTGTCTTTGAATGAGATTCTGCCAATAGAGAGCAGTAGAGGGATACTATAAGGCTGGAGAAAAGGAGAAGATACTCCTTCCTGTTTTGCTTCCTATTCCTGTCAGTATCACCCCAGGAATAGCCCTTCATCCTAGCATTGGTTGTTGGTAATAGTGGCAATTTGTTCCTGTTTTTCAACATTACCAGAATCAGCCTCCTTGTGCCCCGAGAGCTACCAGCAATAGATGGCAATGTACCATACTCAGAAGTCTGAGTCCCAGGTCAGCAGATCCCCTCCTCTAATTTTGTATTTTCTAAAAATCCAAACTTCTTCTCTTTGTTTTCCTAGTCCTAGGAGTGATAGCTGCTTCCTGCATTTATACTCTTGTTGCTTCAAAGTTTCCTCTTTGCTTTTTAAAATCCCCTAAGATCTGTCTAAACAATTTACATATTAAATTCCTCTGATGTGTTTTCTGTTTTCCTGCTTGGACCCTTACTAATAGAGACAGTCTGTTTAACAATCAGTTTCATAAAGATGACTTTCAGGATAGTGTGCCTGGACAGTAACTGTTATATGAATAGAATGTTAAACACAGTGCACATAATGATGTCAAGATGTATACTGGTGTGAAAGAAAAAAAACAAGCACTGTTGTCTAAAAGTGATCTGATATTCAGAGCTAGAGCTTAATATTATTACAAGCTGGCCTGAGACAGTCAGGCCATTTTGTTCTCTTGTTGGACATAAACAATTTCACAGACTATAATCTAAGACAAGATTACTCTGAGATCATGATAAAATGAAACAAAACAAGGCTACTTCATAATTTTAAACAGACAAAACCAAGACTGCTATGCCACACACAAAATACCCGACCATAGAATTGCCCCCATTTTCTCACAACATCCAATCTAGAGCAAACTCGCACTTCCTTATACCCTCCCCTAAATCACACAACCAAAGCCCAAGTCCACTAAAGTTATTTCTAACATCCTCTTACTGACACATGCCATGGTTCTCCATAGTATGTGTTCTCCTTTGATGCAATGAGTAATAAACACAACTTATTTAACTACTAGTGTATTCTTAGTGGGTTTTGGCTGGGGGTCGTGGCACTGGTAAGATTTTCTTTGGAAGTGGGTGAAAGAATTTTTGGAGACAGTGGTTATGTTTCATTGTGTGGGTAAAGTGTGCTTCCAGAATAAGCTAGACAGTGACCAACATGGTGATTTGTCACAATGGCATTTTATATTAGATTATGTGATTATTTCATTAATACCTCTATCCTATTAAATCTAGATCATTAGTTCCATGAAAGCAGGGAAAATATCCGATTTTTCTCACCATTGCCTCCCTAAGATCAAGCACAATGCCTAGAACATTGTGGACCAGTGTAGTAAAATAGAAATATAATATGAACCACATAGGTAGGCTTATGTTTTCTAGCAGCAACATTAAAAAAGTGAAAAGCTGTAGGTAAAATTAATTCTAATAATATGCTATAATTCAACATAAACAAAATCTTATCATTTGAATGTGTAATTACTATTAAAATTATTGAGATATTTTACATATTCATTTTTATCAAACAATATGTTTGAAATCAATATGTATCTTACACTTACAGAAAATGTCAATATGAATGCTAAATTTTCATCACACAAACGATCTATATGTAAATTTCATAAAATTTACAGTTGAAAAAGTAGATTCAAGTACCCAGGTTTTCTAATAGCTAAATGGCGTGTTAGGTTTTTTAAAGCTTTGTTGAGGTATAATTAACATAAAATAAATTGCACATATTTAAACTGCACAATTTGATGTTTTGATATGTGTATACACTCAAGAAACCATCTTGAGTGAACATATCCATCATCTTGAAAAGTTCCCTAATGCCCCTTTCAATCAATTTTCCCTACCTTTTGCCTTCCTACCTCACCATGCAACCACTGATCTGCCTCTGGTCACTAGTTTTCATTTTCAATAGTTTTATACAGATGGAAGCACACAGTATGCACTCCCTTTTTAATCTGGTTTCTTCCCTCAGCCTGATTATTTTGCGATTCATCTATTTTTTTGTGTGCATCAATAGTTCACTTTTTTTTATTGTTGAGGAGTATTTCCCTATATGAATAAAAACAATTTGTTTATCCCTTCACCTGTTAATGATCATTTGGTTTGTTTCTAGTTTTTGACTATTACAAGTAAAGCTGCTATAAACATTCATGTATAAGTCTTTGTATGGATATGTGCTATCACACCTCTTGGGTAAATACTTATCAGTAGAATAGCTGGATCATAGGGTGGGTGCATGTTTTACTTTTTAAGAAACTGCCAAACTGTCTTCCAGAGTGGTTGTACCATTTCACATTCCTGACAACTTTGTATTGTAGTTCCAGTTCCTTTACATCTCATTAACTCTTGGTATAATCAGCCTTTTTAATTTTAGCTATTGTAATGGGTGTGTAGTGGGCACATTGTGGTTTAAATTTACATTTATCTTATGACTAATGGCATTAAGTGCCTTTTCATGTGCTTATAGGCTATCTCTGTATCTTCTTTGGTGAAGTGTCTTTTAAATATTTTTCCCATTTTTTATTGGGTTGTGTTCCCTTATTATTGAGTTTTGAGAATTCTTTGTATATTCTGGACACAGGTGCTTTATCAGATGTACCATTTGTAATTATTTTTTCCTTATCTGTGGCTTGTCTTTTCATTCTCTTAATGGTGTCTTTTTATAAAAACAACATGACTACTGTATATGTTTACATATGATAAAATGCACCCATTTTAAGTATACAATTCAATGATTTTTTGTAACTCCACTTAGTGGTGCAATCATCATATATTAGTTTTAGAACATTTTAATTGCCATAGATAGTGATTCCTCTGATGGATCTGGGCAAAGTAAGTTGAAAACCTCTGGAAAGGAGTCACCATTCTAGATGCCATTAGGAACATTTGTGATTCATGGGAAGAGGTCAAAATATCAAAGTTAACAGGAATTTGGAAGAAGTTGATTTCAACTCTCACGGATGACTTTGAGAGGTTAAAGACTTCAGTGGAGGAAGGAACTGTAGATGTGGTGCAAGTAGCAAGAGAACTAGAATTGGAAGTGGAGCCTGAAGATGTGACTGAATTGCTGCAATCTCATGATAAAACTTTTATGGATGAGGAGTTGATTCTTATGGATGAGCAAAGAAAGTGGTTTCGTGAGATGGAATCTACTCATGGTGAAGATGCTGTGAAGATTGTTGAAATGACAACAAAGGATTTAGAATATTGCATAAACTTAGTGGATAAAGCAGCGGCAGGGTTTTAGAGAACTGACTCCAATTTTGAAAAAAGTTCTACTGTACGTAAAATGCTATCAAACAGCATCACATGCTACAGAAAAATCTTTCATGAAAGGAAGAGTCAATTGATGCAACAAACTTCATTGTTATCTTTTTTTTAGTTGTTTTATTGTGGTAACATTGGTTTATAACATTGTATAAATTTCAGGTGTACATCATTATACTTCTATTTCTGCATGGATTACATCATGTTCTCATGTTCACCACCCAAGTAGTAATTACAATCCATCACCACACACATGTCTAATTATCCCTTTTGCCCTCCTCCCTCCCCCCTCCCCCTGTGGTAACCATCAAGCCAATCTCTGTCTCTCTGTGTTTGTTTGTTGTTATTATCTACTACTTAATGAGTGAGATCATGTGGTATTTGACCTTCTCCCTCTGACTTATTTCACTTTGTATAATACCCTCAATGTCCATCCATGTTGTCACAAATGGCTGGATTTCATCGTTTCTTATGGCTGAATAGTATTCCATTGTGTATAAATACCACATCTTCTTTATCCATTCATCCCTTGATGGGCACTTAGGTTGCTTCCATGTCTTGGCTATTGTGAATAATGCTGCAATGAACAGAGGAGTGCGTGCATCTTTACGCATTGGTGTTTTCACATTCTTTGGATAAATACCAGCAGTGGAATAGCTGGATCATATGGTAGTTCTTAATTTTTTGAGGAATCTCCATACTGTTTTCCATAGTGGCTGCACCTGTTATCTTATTTTACCAAATTGCCACAGCCACCTCCACCAACCTTCAGGAATCACCACCCTGATCAATCAGTAGCCATCAACATTGAGGCAAAACACTCCACTAGCAAAAAGATTACAACTTGCGGAAGGTTCAGGTGATGGTTAGCGTTTTTTAGTAACAAAGTATTTTTTAATTAAGGTATGTACACTTTTTTAGACATAATGCTATATATTACAGTATAGTGTAAATATAACTTTTGTATGCACTGGGAAACCAAAAATTTGTGTGATTCACTTTATTGTGATATTTGCTTTATTGCAGTTGTCTGCAACTGAATCAGCAATAGCTTCAAGGTATGCCTATAGTGCCTCAACATGATAAAGGCCATATATTCAAAGCCAATGACTAACGCCATATTCAGTGGTGAAAAACCAAAAGCTCTTTTTCTAAGATCAGGAGCAAGGCAAGGATTCTCACTCTCACTTCTCCTCCTCAACAGAGTACTGGAAATCCTATCCAGAGCGTTAGGCAAGAAAAAGAAATAAAAGGCATCCGAATTGGAAAACAAAGTAAAATGATCTCTGCAAATGGCATGATCTTATATAGAGAAAACCATAAAGATTCCACACACACACACACAAAAAAAAAACTGGTAGAACTAATAAATGAATTCAGCTTGTAGGATACAAAAATCTGCTGTGTTTGTATACACTAACAATGAACTATCTGAAAAAGAAATTAGGAAAATAATCCTATTTGCAATAGCATCAAAAAGAATAAAATACTTAAGAATAAACTTAACTAAAGAGGTAAAGATATACACTGAAAACTACAAAACATTAATGAAAGAAATTAAAGAAGACAAACAAATGAAAAAAATTCCCATGTTCATGGTTTGGAAGACTTACTGTTAAAATGTCCATACTACCCAAAGCAATCTACAGATTCAACACAATCCCTATGAAAATGTCGATGGCATTTTTTACAGAAGTAGAAAAAAACATTCTAAAATTCATTGAAACCACAAAGGACTGCGAATAGTCACAACAATCTTAAGAACAAATCTGAAGGCTTCACACTTCCACCTTTCAAAATATATTACAAAGCTACAGTCAGATCTCATGTTGTGTTCTTACCACAATAAAATAAAATTAATTGTAAAAAATAAAGATAGAAAGATTGTTGGGAAATGAACCTTTAAATGCCTCTAAAATTTTTGATTTGAGTGTTTATTCTTACTTAGTTTCATATGAAGTAAATTTGTAAATCAGTAGTTTAATTTGATATATAGGAATGAAGCCTTCTGAGTTAAGACTATAAATCCAAAGACTAAAGTAAACTTGTAAAATGCTCATGAATGCACAATAGTAGTAAGAGAGTGTTATTTAGTGGCCTTTTATTTAGCCTACTTTGTTATTAATTTTGGTGTAATGGTCATATCTCGAACATGTAAAGTTGAAGCTCTGTTAACTTTTTAAAAACACTGATCTATGTCTGGAGATATAATTGTATGTTAATATTTGTAGATAGATATGTTTGTATGTATGTGTGTCTCGTTATTTACTTCATAGCTCAAATGTCACCTCTTTTGGGAGAGGTTTTCTTTACCACCTTATCTTAAAAACCCCTCTCTAGCCTAAACCACTCTTTAACCTACTACCCTATTTAATTTTCTGTATAGCACATAACATTAGTTCAAAGTGGCATATTTATCTGTTTACTTGTTTTTTGTCACCACCAAATTTTAATTTCCATGTGAATATGAACCTTATCTAACCTGGCCATGTTCTATTGCTTAGTAAGTATTTTTTGTATGAATTATATTTAAGCCATCTGTCGAATGCTGGACATACATTACTGACTAGATAGAGTCTGAAATTGTTTAAAAGTTAGTCACCTAGTCAGGGGTCATTTGAATATTAAATTTACAGAGATCATTTGAGCATAGGATTCATGGATTCATGTATGCATATGGTCTGTGGTTGATACTGTGTGCTTTTTAGATTTAAAACCATGCCCCACCACTCACTATCTTTGTAACCTAAAACAAATTACGTAACCTCTCTAAACATCAATTCTCAAGTTTGTAAAAATTCAAATAATAATATGTACCACCCAGGATTATTTTGAGGTTTAAATGAAATAAATTTGAAAGTGCTCAATAATGGTATATATTGTTGTTGAATGTATTTTTTAGGTTTACTAGTCATGGTTTTTGGATTAGAGTCTAGTTTATTAAAAAGGATTATAGTTGATGCTTCGAATCAAGTTGGCACCAAGAGAAGAGAAAATAGATTCTCAAAATAAATTAATAGCATTCCCTAATACTTTTGTAAAAATATAAAGCTTGTCAGACTCTCAATCCATAGTTCCAAAATAGGAAAGCAATAGAACAGCATAAATCAATCCACCACTATACTCATCAAACTGAGTCTCTGAGGAAGTGATCATACATTTGCAACAACTAACCAGGGAATACTCTTTAATCATTACAAAATAAAAATATGGTTGAAAGATATTTTTAATTCACTTAATGTTACTTTTGAGAAGCATTTCTTCTTGTCTGCTCATTTCTGTTTAGGTGGACTTTTTTAAAGTTGTTAACTAGTATGTACACACATTTAAAATGTGAAAACTATGTCAAAAAATATACTGCTCTAGTATGTAGGAAGTTGAAATTCATCTCACATAGAATATTTAGAACTTTAAGGAAAATGAGTTGGACTCGTTGTAAGTATTCATATTTTTAAAAGTTGAATGACCTCAGTCATCTAAATTTCTGGAGGGGAATTAAACTTTTCTAAAAAGGATAAATAGATGATTGATAAAGTTTGACTCAAAATCTCAAAATTCTTGTTTTGTAGCTTTTTTTCTTTTTAGAATATTTGCTATAGACAAAGATTTTCAATTTGAATTTACTTTTTTCTGTGCATATTTATGTAAAATCAGTACAGGTAAAATCTCAATTCAATGTGTATTATTACATTAAAATTTTCACATAATGTATTTGCAAATATGGATTTATTTTTTACAACACAAAACCCAGTGGAACAAGTGTGTGCTTCATTCTCTGCCTGTTTAATTACCCTTCTATATTGAGAAAATGAATGATGGTATGCACTTTGCATAAGGGAAAACAATCTCATAATTTTTTGGCTGTGAAGTAATAGCTAATTCTTTTTTTTATTTTTTGTTTATTGTGGCAACATTTGTTGATAACATTGTATAAATTCCAGGTGTACATCATTGTACTTCTATTTCTGCATGGATTACATCATGTTCTCATGTTCACCACCCAAATACTAATTACAATCAATCACCACACACACGTGCCTAATTATCCCTTTGGCCCTCCTTATTCTCTCTACTGCAAACACCTCACCTTTCAACTTCTCACTCAAATCAAAATACTTACTCAAGAAACTTGGAAGATAACTGTTGTTAAAAATATAAATATTTGCATGATACCTCCTGGTTTCTCACTTTCATTTATTATTTTAATAACTCTATTCATCTTTCTTCTGTAAACTGAGAATGCAATAGATTGTAATTCGTTTTAATAAAATTCCCATCTTCATCCATTTATTAAATTATTCATCCAAGAAATATTTATTTGAAGCTCCTAATATGTTCCAGGCATTGATCTAGGCATTTGGCATATATTAGGAACCACACAAAGATCCCTGCCTTTGTGGAGCTCACTTTGTAGTCAGGGGATATATACACTAAACAAAATATGCAAATAAATTATATATCAGAAAGTTCTAAGCACTATGGAGAAAAAAGAAAGCAGAGTAAGTGGAATCACAAGGGCTTAGGGATGGGAGAGACAGGTTGCAGTATTAAATAGGCCTTATTGTAGTGAAAGAATATTTACTGTAGTGTGCATGTTGATACTTGGCCATTTCATTACTCGAAAGGCTTTGCCCTTGCAATTTCAGCAGCACTACTGTGCAATTCCTTTGGAATTAACTGTTATGAAATCTAGGGTTTTAAAAATATAGTGTATTACTTATATATTAATTATTTACCCATTATTTAATACTTGTATGTCAAGTCTTGCTTTGATAATTGGAGTTCATAGTTATATTCCTTTCCCCTGTGCTATTTGAAATATAAGTGCCCCAGTTTGGATTCTATAGTCCTGTTTAACATTTATATAGTTTCTTTCATGTCCCTCTTCTGTTGATGCAGCCACTGTGGCTCCTCATTGCCTATTTGGAACCTAATAAAAACTTATTCTGGCATTAGAGCTCATTATTGCCTGGTTTCACCTGGCCTGTTTAAATGTATTTTTCAATGAAAGTCATTGCCTCCTTTTTTCACTTGAGCATGTATATCATGTTCTCTGGTTTCCTCACCTTCACTTTCATTGTTCTCACTTCCTCTTTTATCTCTCTCTAGTGAAATCTTACTTATGCCTTAAGGCTCAACTCACAGTCCTCCCCAGTGACAACCTACATAGCTCTCTTTCCATCTGAAATTCCATAACATTTACTGTTTGTGCCACACATTTCAGCCTTTAGTACTATTTAGTCTTCAATTTCTGTTTGTTTATCCTATCTTCCCAGCAAGCCTCTCATCTATCACCTGCAGTACTTAATAATTAAGTTCTGAGCCTCTACCTGTAAGCATGTTGAAATGAATCGGTACTGTATTAAATTACGATATTCTCTATTTGAGGACCTTAGATTGGCTGTTTTGACGTCATTGATCAGTCAATTATTCGACAAAAATAAATTTGATGATTTTTCAAAAACTCTACTGGTTGTTTCTAATTTGTTGAATCATACCATTTCTTAAATATAGTATAGACGTGACACAGCTATGGTATTAGGAAAACAGTAGGAACTCTATGTAATAGGAATCGCAGGAGGTATATATGTTTTAGCAACACGAGGGTGTATGTTTTAAAAAGTATTTTTATAATTCAGATACTTTTATGGTATAAGAAATTAACTAGGTTAATCCATTCTTTTTGTCAGAAATTAAATGGTTAGAACAGTTACTTGTCAATTAAGATCGGCTCCTTTTTAAAAGGTTAACCAAAAATTAAGAATTATGAATTTTTATAAATGAGATTACCAATCTGGTTTATTTAAAGATATTTTAAAGAAGCACAATGTCTTTTCCTCTCTGTCTTTCCCCTGTTTCAAATTAATGTGCTGTCTTTTTTTTTTCTGACTTAGTATTAAGTGTGTACCTGGTAAAATACATCATTATCTGTTGAGTGGGTATAAATATAAAACATATAAAACTTCTGTGAGAGTTTAATATATCATATTTTCACGGCAAACATATTAAACTGCCTACCTACATGTGTATTGGTTTGTTTTTTAATTGTGAAGAAGTTTAAATTTACTTTAAAGAGCTTATTTGACAAACATTATATATAGCTGTTGAAGGACATTGGCTATCTGGCTGTATATTCTAGCAGAATGTTACTTAGGCTGGTTACCAAGCCTGTACTTTGTGGTTTACTGTTTGAGCTATTAGACAACTCAAATTCCTGTATTAAGGTAGTTGGTGTCCAGTGCATTGCAATTTATTCAAATTATTAAAAACTAAGATCAGTACTAAATCATTACACTGATTTCAGTATACTTATAACTTGAAATCTCTTGTGGGCACTGATTCCTCTTTGTCATTTGTTAAAATATAGACTAGGGACATGGATTTTCATCTTCCCATGGTGATGTAACTCCCAAATTATAATTTTGCAATATATTCTTCTGTATTTTTTGTTTTGTTTGTCTGTTTTGTTTTGGAATTGGCAGTCTCAATGTCAACAAAAAAAGATTTAGCTTTTTTTCCCAGTTTTACTGAGATATAATTGACATACAGCACTGTACAAGTTTAAGGTGTACAGCATAATGACTTGATTTACATATATTGTGAAATGATTGCCACAATAAGTTTAGTTAACATCCATCATCTCATATAGATACAAAAAAAAAAAAGAAAAAAATTTTTTTTCCTTGTGATGAGAGCTCTTAGGATTTACTCTCTTAACTTTCATATATATCATACAGCAGTGTTAACTATAGTCATCATGATCTATTACCTCCCTAGTAATAGGGATACATTATATCCCTAGTACTTATTTATCTTATATCTGGAAGTGTGTATCATTTGACCACTTTCATCCAATTCCCTCCATTTTTTTAGTCTTACATAGATAAAGTACAAAGGATATTCTGTTTAACTCTTATTTTTATGTATCAGTGTTTGTCAATTTGCTTATTTAGACTAGGATTGCTTAATGCTTCAAAGTCAAAGTTACTGGAAAGTATGACCAGAGTATAGCATTTTAGGTACACCAATAGCTAATAATAGTATATTATATGGTGATTGATGAAACCAGTTATTTACCGTGATTTTTCCCAAAATCATATTGGAGCAAATAGTTCCAGATTTTTAAAAATATTTTCTAAGCATAAATGTTTAACATAAACACATGTTTAAGCTCAAATGTAAAATTATAGTTTTTGAAGTTATTCTGAAAAAAAACCTGAAAGTTTCATGCAAGGTGACTTTGCAAAGTACCAGTGTCATTAGCGTGAAAGTTCCATGTGAATTTTGATTGTATGTGTTTTAGGTTAAAAGACTATACATCCGTTAGAATGGTTAAATCCAAAACACTGAGAACAGCGATTGCTGATGAGGAGCAACGGGAGCTCTCATTTATTGGTGGAGAGAATGTAAAATGGTATAACCACTTTGGAAGACAGTCTGGCAGTTTCTTACAAAGCTAAACATAGTCTTACCATATGATCCAGCAGTCATACTCCTAGGTATTTACCAAATTGATTTGAATTTGAAAACTTACATCCACCCAAATCCTGCATGCAAATGTTTATAGCAGCTTTATTCATAATCACCAAAAACTGGAAGCAACCAAGATGTCCTTCAATAGGTGAATAGATACACAAACTATGGTACACTGAACAGAATGAAATACTATTCAATAATAATAAGGAGTGAGCTATCAAGCCAGGCAAAGACATCGAGGAATCTTAAATGCATATTGCTAAGAGAAGAAGCCAGTTTGAAAAGGCTTCACACTGTATGATTCCATTTATATGACATTCTGGAAAACTATAGAGATGATAAACAGGTCAGTGATTTCCAGGGATTCAGTGGGGAGAGGTTGTTGAATAGATGAAACACAGGGATTATTTTAGGGTGATGAAACTATTCTATATGGTACTGTAATGGTGGATATATGACACAATAAATTTGTCAAAACACATAGAACTTTATCGCAGAAGGCTGTAGAGATATGCGTAATACCTGCAATGGACTGCACAAAATCTTAGCCTTTCAAAATCAAATAGATTGTAGAGTAGTTCTCAAGTTCTACATTTATCTGCCTTAACCAATAACACATCCATATTTTAGATTTGTCTTGTTATGGGACAAGTCTTCATTTGAGTACCTTGTTGTTAAATATCTTAAAGATATAAATTTCTTCTAACTCTTTAAGCTATTTTCCTGAGCAAGAGAATTGCATGAAAAATAAGTCAATTCCTTTATTATTTTACTTACAATTTAAGTACATGGATTACAGAAGTTATCACAAATTAAAATCCTCTGGTATGGGCCGGCCCTGTGGCTTGGTGGTTAAGTGCGCGCGCTCTGATGCTGGTGGCCCGGGTTCGGATCCCGGGTGCGCACCGAGGCACCACTTCTCCGTCCATCCTGAGGCCGAGTCCCACATACAGCAACTAGAAGGATGTGCAGCTATGACATACAACTATCTACTGGGGCTTTGGGGGGGAAAATAAATAAAAAAAATAAAAATCCTCTGGTAGCTTGCGTAGATCCTCCTTTTGTATGCTGGTTAACCATAGATGAATATTGATACTTATTTATCTTGGATCATTTTGAAATTGTCCAGCCTGGACTGGAGAATTGCTAGAGATCTACTATTTCTGCAGTTCTATGAACCACATGCCTCAAAATTATGCTGTCAAATCTATGCTAAGTGCTGTACAAAGGGAAGTTAATTATTCCAATCTCTGCCCTCTAGTCAAAAACTAGAAAGCTAGTTAAAAGCTAAGCAAATGTTTGGAATATGATAAAAAATATTTATCCTATAACTAGTCAAGCACAACAGAGCCTACTAAGCTACAACACTGGAAACAGGAATTAACACTTTTTTAGAAAAATTTCTATAAAAGTTTATTTAACATAAGACAAAGTAAAACTGGATATGAATTACTGCCTTAATGACATCATTTTATTTTATTTTTCCAGTTTTATTGAGATATGATTAACATATAACATTGCATTAGTCCAAGGTGTACAACATAATGATTTGGTACATATTTATATATTGTGAAATTAGTACCACAATTACCACAATAAGTTTAGTTAACATCAATCACAAGCTAAGTTAACAATTTACTGGACAAAAGAGAATCAGTTATTGCACTTATCAATAGCAGATGATTTTAGAACTAGCTTTAGAACTAGATGCATGTGTGAATAGAGATTGGGATGGTTGATGCCTCTAGGGACAGAATGTAATATTAACAAAACAATAGCAGCTATAACAGGTAAATGTAGCCAAACATATGGTCTTAATGACTTTTAACATTTTTAGTACTTATTTTGAAGTTAACAGTGACAACTGCATAAAATGCACATTAATATAAAATGACAATAGACTTGAGATGAGTTTTTTTCAACTTTACCTACAGAATACAATAAACATAATGTACATTCTTTTGGAAGCTGTTTTTACATCTGTACTGGGTGCAGATTTTTCTAATTATGGTTTATGTTATCATATATGAAATCAGATTTAAAAATTCATGTGCAATATTATAAAATTACCTAGGAATAGTCTCTTCTGTCTTTGGGTGACTTAATTTCAGTCATCCGTAAACATTCATGTCAATTCTAAACATCTGCTGGGGTAAGTCTGCCTTCCCAAAAGGTTTTCTCCCTGTATTGGTGGTGGTTTTATTCTATAGATAGATTAGGAAGGGCCAGAATTGAGAAAGATGCTGCCTTTTTATCTTATATATGTCACTTTTAAACTGTATATATTGTTCAGATTTTCAAAATGATTCCAACTTAATTTGGTTATTAAAAACTATTTTAAGAATTATTTTTTTTAAGATAAAGTTTGTAAGTGATTCAAATGCACTTGGTAATTTGGGTTTTTGAATATCCATATTCTTTTGCCATAATTTTTGTAGGGTCAAAACTCAAAACTAAATGTTTTTGCCTATCCACATTACCTACCAGGTTCTGATGTTTCCAAACATGAATTGAAGCGTATTTAAAGGCAACGTTTTAATCAAAAATGCACCAGTCAAATGTATTTGGATTTTTTTTTTTTTTTTTTTTTTTTTTTTGTGAGGAATATCAGCCCTGAGCTAACATCCATGCTAATCCTCCTCTTTTTGCTGAGGAAGACCGTCTCTGAGCTAACATCTATTGCCAATCCTCCTCCTTTTTTTTTTTTCCCCAAAGCCCCAGTAGATAGTTGTATGCCATAGTTGCACATCCTTCTAGTTGCTGTATGTGGGACGCGGCCTCAGCATGGCTGGAGAAGCGGTGCGTCGGTGCGCCCCTGGGATCCGACCCCGGGCCGCCAGTAGCGGAGCGCGTGCACTTAACCACCAAGCCACGGGGCTGGCCCTGGATTTGGATTTTGAATCTATTGTGCTACTCTTCAGAATAGCTCTGTTCTTTATTCCTTCACACATAAGTAGGTTAGGGACATCCTTGCTGGTAAACATGGTTTTGCCCTAAATCAAGTTTTATGCCTTGGAAAATGCTTATGGACTTATTTTTTGTTTTGTTTTGTTTTAATGTGTTTTTGAAACATCAACCTTTATGAATGAGCCCATAAGTTATTTTAAAATGGCATATTTTTAATGCAAGCAAAATAAGTCTAAGTTTGGGCAATTTAATGATATTAACTGTCTTAATGCTGTCATTCAGAGGTATGAGTATTTTAAATACAGTTGTTGAAGTAATTATGGATTGTTTTTCTTTCACCTGGGGGTTTTAGGATAGGAGTGGGAGTGGCAGGATAATTTCCTGCTATATAGATATTTTATTAAATTAAATTGTCTTGTCTCTCACATGCTACAAATCTCAAGTCTAATTTTTATTATTGTATTTGTTTTATACTCATTGCAGAAGCTTTCCCATTCTCAGGTAAGAACACTGACTTAAAGTCATACCTTCTGATAAAACTTTTGGAGTTTAATTACATTTTACAGGAATAATTCTCATTTTTAGATCTGTGTTATACCTTATGTCAGTGAGATAAAAATATTTTTAAAAATAGACTGTAAAGGGGCCAGCCCCGTGGTGTAGTGGTTAAGTTCGGCACGTTCTGCTTTGGCCGCAGCAGCCCAGGTTCACAGGTTTGGATCCTGGGCGCAGACCTACACTACTCCTCAGCCATGCTATGGTGGTGACCCACATGTAAAGTAGAGGAAGATGGGCGCAGATGTTAGCTCAGGGCTAATCTTTCTCAAGAAAAAAAAAATATATAAGAGACTGTAAGAACCAAAAAGAACCTGTACAATGCAATGAGATTAAATAAAGGAATTTAAAAGGCAAAAGTCTGCTGCGTCCAAATTTATGTCACAGAATCCTTGGCCATAAGTGAGTTTTAGTGGCAACACATATAAGCTTATAAACGGTACTGCTGTATACTTATGTACCACATATCCAGTAGACACCCAATAAGGTTAATTTACTGGCTGACAAATGATCCTATCTGGTGGAAGGTTTACCACTGATTTCTCTCCTCATTTAAGGTTATGCAAAAAGTTCTTTTCATTAAGTATGTGTTAAAATTGCATATTAAATATGGATATGCATAACTTTATGTCTATATATGATGCCAAAAAACATACTTAACAATGAAAAATGTAACAGCACTTTCTGCTGTTGGATTAAGATTGTAAGAAATATGTAAGAAAAAATTATGTAGGTCTCCCTTAGTGCTGAACTACCTGATTTGCTACTATGCTTACCTCCTTTGTCTCTGATTCTATGATTCCTTCTCCTTTCTGTCCTAGCAGCTGCTATTTTATTAGATCTGAACCTTCCAAGACATCTACAGGCTCATTCTATTGTACAAATAAGAGACTTCTTTCAAATTACCTTTTTATGTGGGCTTCTTATTTTGATTATTTTTAACTAACTTCTTCCTAATTTTGTCAATTACTAAATGAATAATGGAGAAATATAGCCAGTGTTTCAGAACTGTAGGAAGTTAGTAGTAGAAGTGGTGGAAATGAGCAGCCAACCAGGTGCCATATTGCAGAAGGAGGCTGCAGCAGTTTGCCCTTCAGCTCCAGAACTTTGCTTCAGGGCATTTGGCGCCAATATTTAATTTAGTCAACACAGAAGTTTCCTCATAGTAGCTGGCAGTACCAAATGTGGACCTGAACAGCCATCACAGGGATCCCAAGAAGAATTTCTAATGGAGCTATGTATATATCCTTCCAAATGGTGACATGATGATACTGACAAGGCAGGAAATCAGACCTTTTTCACATGCAAGCTATCATCCAAGTGACATCTGTGTTCCATGGGGCTCGTGACTCAAATGTAAATAGTTAAAAAAAAAAAAAAAGCTACATCCTCTGTCTTGAAAAATGAAAATTTCTAAAATAAGAAAAAAGTAAGCAGGATAAGATGCCCTTCACAAAGAAGCTGGGGCAAGTTCTAAGAATGCCTAGCTACTGTTGCTCTTGCTAAAATAGCAGATTATACCCTCAGGTATATGTGATTCTTCTAAATTTCTTTCCCTCTAATAGCACCTTGTACTTTCTTCCTATTTAGGATAGAGGTGGATGTAGAGGGGGTAGGTGTCAGAGGAAGACTAATGTTTATTGGGTCCCTCTATGAGCATGATTTCTTTTATCTGGGTTTTTTAATCCTTTTAGCAATCCTATGAGGGAGGTAGTATTATTCCCATTTTCGGATAAGGGAACTAAGGCTCAAAGATGAAGTCACTTACCCACAACTAGAAAGAGATAGAGCTAAGATTAAAATCCAAGACTTTCTTGATTCCCACTATTTTGCACTAAGGTGGAAAATTGCAGCTCACTACTTGTTATCGGTTCTAAGCCCCTACTATGTGCCCATCATAATCAGAATCTCTACTGCCTCTGGATTTTAATTTTTGTTTCTGGAGAATAGAAGTTTTGTATACACGTTGAAGCATTGGCCTTATTGTGTGAAATTTTGTTGTGTTGTGTTTTATTTTGTTTTCATCAAGTTTGCTTTTATACATAGAGGCTTACCAGCAATTCCTTTATTTTGTATTGAGACTGCTGCCTACTAAGTTTAGGAAAAAAAATTGATTCTTTCCAAAGAGGATGATGAGTCAGTTTTTCCAGGGAATTCCTTAACAACTCTCGTTATCTACATTCAATGTTTTTAAGCTTAGCTATGATAATGTGGGTTTCTACTTCAATTCTGCTTGTCAGTAGGAAGAAGCTTTCTATTTCTGCCTAATATTTTTTGTATGACATTCCTGTAGCAGAAGATCATGATTGAAACTGTGTGTGTGACAAGTAAAATGTTAGCTGGGCAATGTCAGTTTAGAGTTGACTATTGATCTTTTTAAAAGAGTGAAGCAAAAAATGATAGTAAGTTCTCACATATGATGGCTTTAGAAGGATGTTGGGTCAGGGATTTGGATGACAGTACTCCTGTGACTAAAGATTCAAGATACTCCATGCCCAGACACCTATGGTGTAAAACTGAAGGGAGTTCTTCTCAAGAATAAAGTATAAGTGGGGCCGGCCTGGTGGCGCAAGCAGTTAAGTGCTCGCGCTCTGCTGCAGCGGCCCGGGGTTCACAGGTTTGGATCCCGGGTGCACACCGATGCACCGCTTGTCAAGCCATGCTGTGGTGGTGTCCCATATAAAGTAGAGGAAGATGGGCATAGA
This sequence comes from Ceratotherium simum simum, assembly GCF_057802395.1. NCBI lineage: Eukaryota > Metazoa > Chordata > Mammalia > Perissodactyla > Rhinocerotidae > Ceratotherium > Ceratotherium simum. Next base: position 61,709,289 of record NC_141940.1, read on the forward strand.
TGTTAGCCCAGGGCCAGTCTTCCTCAGCAAAAAAAAAAAAAAAGAGGAGGATTGGCAGATGTTAGCTCAGGGCCAATCTTCCTCCCACACACACACAAAAAGAATAAAGTATAAGTGGCCTTGTGATTATAAAGATGTTATATTAGTCAGAGTTCTCCAGAGAAACAGAATAGGATGAATGTGTGTGTGTGTGTGTGTGTGTGTGTGTGTGTGTGTATATATATATATCAAGCTAGAGACCCAGGAGAGCTGAAGTGTAGTTCCAGTTCAAGTCTAAAGGCCTGAGAACCAGGGCAGCCAATAGTGTGAGATCCAGTCTGAAAGCCAGGAGGCTCCAGATCCGTGAAGAGCCAGTATTTCAGTCTGAGTCCAAAGGCCAGAAAAGACCAATGTTCTAGCTCATGCAGCCAGGTCGAAAGCGTACCCTGTTACTCATCCTTTTTGTTCTATTCAGGTCCTTAATTGATTGGATGAGGCCCACTGGCATCAGGGAGAGCAGTCTGCTTAACTTAGTCTGCTGATTCAAATGTTAATCTTATCCAGAAATACCTTCACAGATACACACAGAATAATGATGAAACATATGTCTGGGCACCCCATGGCCCAGTCAAGTTGACCCATAAAATTAATCATCACAGGAATATATCTAAGAAATTCAAGAACTATAAATTATCAAAATGTAAAAGATGAATTTGTTATCTGATAAGGGGATAATATTAGGAATATATAAAGGACTCCTATAACTCAACAACAACAAAAGACAACCTGATTTAAAAATGGGCAAAGGACCTGAATAGACATTTGCCAAAGAAAATATACAAATGGCTAACAAGCGTATGAAAAGATGCACAACATCACTAATCATCAGGAAAATGCAAGTCAAAACCACAATGAGGGGCCAGCCTGGTGGCGTAGCAGTTAAGTTCATGTTCTCTGCTGCAGCAGCCCGAGGTTCGCAGGTTCGAATCCCGGGCTCGGACCTATGCACTGCTTATCAAGCCATGCTGTGGCAGCATCCCATATAAAGTGGAGGAAGATGGGCACAGATGTTAGCCCAGGGCCAATCTTCCTCAGCAAAAAAACGAGGATTGGCAACGGCTGTTAGCTCAGGGCTACACTTCCTCACACACACACACAAAAATACTTGGTCTTACTTAAAGAAATACAAACCAAAACAATAAGATACCATTTTTCGCTAAACTAACAAAAATTACAAAGTTGGATAATATCTACCATTGATAAAGATAAAGGAAAATAGAGACTATCATACATTTCAGTCCTTGCTCAAGGGCAATTTAGCTATATTTAAAAATTTTAAATGCACATACTCTTTGACCTACCAATTTCATTTTGTGGTCTTGACGTCTGAGGAAAGCCAAGAGGGTTTCGAATATTGGCCCCACCACAAGTTCCCCTTCATATCGTGTTCCTGCAGATAAAGTACCATATTCAAACAACTCTTCTTATCACAGTGATCAGGCACAGTGCCTGCTTATTCCTGAATAGCCGGCTTCAGTTCCCTGCTAGACTGCAGAAAGATTCAGACAAGCCAATCATATTTTCTTGTGGGAAATAGGGGTTTCACCACCCTCAGGGGTTACACCACAGCCTCTGCTTGTTCACTCTGTTTCCAAGTGGAATCCCCATGTGGCCCTTTGTGGCATACACTGTTTTCCTCTTCCAGGCTGTGAGTATACATGACTAATACACTACTGTTGATTTCATCAGTCTAGTCTTGGGGGTCGTCTGTTTGGCCATCCACATAACTCTAGGGCAGGAATCCCTTCCTCGCCAATGGGACGATGTGGAGGTGATCAAAACAAATGACTAGGAATTTCCCATCACATATAATTGCAAATATAAAACAAGATATATGTAAAAGGATGTCCATTTCAGCATTGTTTTTAATAGCAATAACCTGAAAACCACCTAAATGTCCATCATTAGATAAATTGTAGAGTAAATTGTAGAGAGTCCATGTGATGGAGCCACAATGTAGCAGTTAAAAAGACTGAAGTATATCTGAATATAATCATACAGAAAGATATCCAAGATATACTAATAAGTGAAAAAATTTAATTTTATACCGTCATCACTTTTTTTGGTAAGTGTATATACATTTTTTCCGGGAAAGTTACTCAGGAAACAACTAATGGTGGTTGCTTTTGGTGTCAGGATTGGGAGTTTGTAAATAAGGAAGGGAGAGAGACTGTAGCTCATTTTATACCTTTCTGATTGTTTGACTATTCTTTTATCAAGTGCATGAAGAAAAACAATGAAAATAAAAGTAAAAAGACAAGATCCTTTCTATTAGGGAGCACATTATCTAGGGGAAAGATAAACAAACTTTCACAAAACAAGTTTTAAATCTCATCAGCATGGGCTAGTGTCTGGACTGATGATGGGGATAGGGTAGAGTAGTGCACAGCACTATGGAAAACTGAGCGAGCAAGCTGAGGGAAGTGTTAGAAATTTTTAATCGTTCTCATTTCAGAGAGACTGCTTCTGAGAACAAATGTATAGTTCAGTTCCACATTTAACTAAGATACATACTTAAAACGGGAAACTCTGCTCTCTAATATCAGAGTTTTGTCACCTAGTTTTATTTTTTTATTTATTTATTAATTTTTGTTATTGTGGTAACATTGGTTTATAACGTATAAATTTCGGGTGTACATCATTATACTTGTAATTCTGCATAGATTACATCATGTTCACCACCCAAATACTAATTACAATCCATCACCACACAGATGTGCCTAATCATCCCTTTCGCCCTCCTCCCTCCCCCCTTCCCGTCTGGTAACCACCAATCCAATCTTTGTCTCTATGTGACTGTTTGTTGTTGTTTTTATCTTCTACTTATGAGTGAGATCATCCAGTATTTGACCTTCTCCCTCTGACTTATTTCACTTAGCATAATACCCTCAGTGTCCATCTATGTTGTCACAAATTGCTGGATTTCATTGTTTCTTATGGCTGAGTAGTATTCCATTGTGTATATATACCACATCTGCATGCATTCACCCCTTAATGGGCACTTAGGTTGCTTCCAAGTCTTGGCTATTGTGAATAATGCTGCAATGAACGTAGGGGTGCACGTATCTTGATGCATTGGTGTTTTCATGTTCTTTGGATAGATACCCAGCAGTGGAATAGCTGGATCGTATGGTAGTTCTATTCTTAATTTTTTGAGGAATCTCCATACTGTTTTCTGTAGTGGCTGCACCAGTTTGCACTCCCACCAGCAGTGTATGAGAGTTCCCTTCTCTCCACATCCTCTCCAACACTTGTTTCCTGTCTTGTTAATTATAGCCATTCTGACGGGCGTGAGGTGATATCTCATTGTAGTTATGATTTGCATTTCCCTGGTATTTAATGATGTTAAACATCAAAAAGCAAAGAGCTAAATTCCTAGAAATGTCCTTGAGGCTAGTGAAGAGGCCAAAAGGTTTCTGTTTATTGTGGTGCAATATAATCCATGTGAAATCAACACAATTATCTGGTAACTTGAGGCAAGCCTCAGCTTTCACCTAGATTGCCAGGGTTACTGGAATGCTACTCTTTTTCACAAAATCAACAAGATAATTGCCTAATATGTCTCTCTCAGTTGAGCCAGTGGTTTAGGCTGCTGAAAGCCTTGTAAAGTGAAAGTAGCTTAGGAGTCCAATAAAGACAAAACCAATTTCAACTTCAGGCTTCCTCAGGGAAGAATTCACCTTCTCCTTTAAGTGTCCACCTTTTTTTCCTTCTCTAAATGAGGATTCACAGTTTTAATGCTAATTGATTTTTATTATCTTATTTATTTTCTTAGTTAAAATATGCTCTTTGGAGCTTTAAAAATAACTGTTCTTCCCCTATAAGCTTCTACTTAATAGGCATTGTCATAATAGGTCGCCTTCAGCATTGCTAATGCTGAGACCCTAGCACATTGCTAACAAATCAAATCAGGTTTTATTTCATTCAATTTAAGGGATGAATCAGCTTTGGATGTCCTCTAAATGAATTACAAATTAATTGACTGAGTGTGTTCAGTGTTCTGTTCATTATTCCTTCCATTCTGACAGTAATGTAGGTTAGCTTGCACTGGAGATTTTGGTGCAATGGAAAAATATGGGACTATTTATGCTAGCTGATATGATAGATTATTTGAATCTACCTAGAAGCTTGCTACCGTTTCTTTTGCTCCCTGTTTTATTTTGAGAATTTTAGCTCCACAACTATTGTACAATCAATATAGAATGGGTACCTAATGAATTCTTTTTTTTTTTTTTTTTCTGAGGAAGATCAGCCCTGAGCTAACATCCATGCTAATCCTCCTCTTTTTGCTGAGGAAGACTGGCTCTGAGCTAACATCTATTGCCAATCCTCCCCCCCTTTTTTTCCCCCAAAGCCCCAGTAGATAGTTGTATGTCACAGTTGCCCATCCCTCTAGTTGCTGTATGTGGGACGCAGCCTCAGCATGGCCGGAGAAGCGGTGCATCGGTGAGCGGCTGGGATCCAAACCCGGGCCACCAGTAGCGGAGCGCGTGGACTTAACCGCTAAGCCACGGGGCCGGCCTGCTAATGAAATCTTTATATTGTAAATAACTTGAGGGTTATTCCACTTGATTAAAAAAAAACTTGGATGATGTGTTTTGATTTATTTATTGGGAACATGTAATTTAGTACTGGTACTTATAATAAATGTCATTAGGAATTTTTTAAGTAGGGGAGAACAGATTTAGCTAGTACGGAAATGGATTAACACACATGCACACAAACTGTACTATATTTCTTATGATTTCTTATGAAGAAACACACGTTAATTATGCAATCTAACTTTACTCTCTTGGTAGCAATCTGAGAATTCATATACTGCTTTTCCTCCTGATAGCTAAAATTCCTTTTCAAAAGGTTGTAGCTTTAAAACAAATTTGCACCTATTGTTTAGTATTATATCAGTTTCAGCTATGAAAACTCTTTAAGTCATGTTTTATATGTTGTGTACATTATTCTCCATGTTACCTGAATCTCATTAATAGAAGTTTCCATTTTAAATTTCAGTCAGGAAGGAAATGTTGAAAGCAGTGTATGTCTAGGAAGGATTTGATGTCTAGCCACTGTATGAGACTAGACCATATCTTCTCAGGCAGAAGGCAGCAACAGAAGCTCATACCTCATGATGCAGTTTACAACATTTGTCCTCAACTCACACACTGCCAGGCTTTCTCTTTCTCTCTCACTCACTCCACTTCTCACTCTCACACTCTCTCACCACAAACACACACATACACATATAGGGCTTTGCAGGATATATATTTTTAATTAAACTTCATTTTTAGAATTTTTACCACCCCTTGAGTTAATTGGACACATCATAGAGATAAAGCAACTAGAAAAAATCAGATATATTATTTTTTTTTAATTTTTAGTTTATTGCATTAACATTGGTTTACAACATTGTATAAATTTGAGGTGTACATCATTGTACTTCTATTTCTGCATGGATTACATCATGTTCTCATGTTCACTACCCAAATACTAATTACAATCCAACACCACACACATGTGCCTGATTATCCCTTTTGCCCTCCTCCCTCCCCCTTCCCCTCTGGTAACCACCAATCCAATCTCTGTCTCTATGTGTTTGTTTGTTGTTGTTATTATCTACTACTTAATGAGTGAGATCATCCAGTATTTGTCCTTCACCCTCTGACTTATTTTACTTTGCATAATACCCACAATGTCCATCCATGTGGTCACAAATGGCTGGACTTCATCGTTTCTTATGGCTGAGTAGTATTCCATTTTGTATGAATACCACATCTTCTTTATCCATTCATCCCTTGATGGGCACTTAGGTTGCTTCCAAGTCTTGGCAATTGTGAATAACGCTGCAATGAACACAGGGGTGCATGTATCTTTACACATAGATGTTTTCAAGTTCTTTGGATAAATACCCAGCAGTGGAATAGCTGGATCATATGGTAGTTCTATCCTTAATTTTTTGAGGAATCTCCGTACTGTTTTCCATAGTGGCTGCGCCAGTTTGCACTCCCACCAGCAGTGTGTGAGAGTTCCCTTCTCTCCCCATCCTCTCCAACACTTGTTGTTTCCTGTCTTGTTAATTATAGCCATTCTGACAGGCGTGAGGTGATATCTCATTGTAGTTTTGATTTGCATTTCCCTGATAGTTAATGGTGTTGAGCATCTTTTCATGTGCCTGTTGGCCATCTGTATATCTTCTTTGGAGAAATGTCTGTTCAGGTCTTTTGCCCATTTTTTAATTTGGTTGTTAGTTTTTTTGTTGTTGAGATGCATGAGTTCTTTACATATTTTGGAGATTAAGCCCTTATCAGATGTATGGTTTGCAAATATCTTCTCCCGGTTGTTAGGCTGTCTTTTTGTTTTGTTCATGGTTTCCTTTGCTGTGCAGAAGCTTTTTAGTTTGATGTAGTCCCATTTGTTTATTTTTTGTACTGTTTCTCTTGCCCGGTCAGACATGGTGATTGAAAATATGTAGCTAAGACCGATGTTGAAGAACGTACTGCCTATGTTTTCTCCTAGAAGTTTCATAGTTTCAGGTCTTACATTCTGATTTTAATCCACTTTGAGTTAATTTCCGTGTATGGTGTAAGGTAAGGGTCTACTTTCATTTTTTTGCATGTGGCTATCCAGTTTTCCCAACACAATTTGTTGAAGAGACTTTCTTTTCTCCATTGTATGTTCTTGGCCTCTTTGTCAAAGGTTAGCTGTCCATAGATGTGTGGGTTTATTTCTGGGCTTTCAGTTCTATTCCATTGATCTGTGTGTCTGTTTTTGTGCCAGTACCATGCTCTTTTGATTACTATAGCTTTGTAGTATATTTTGAAATCAGGGAGTGTGACACCTCCAGCTTTGTTCTTTTTTCTCAGGATTCCTTTAGCTATTTGGGGTCTTTTGTTTTTCCATATAAATTTTAGGATTCTTTGTTCTATTTCTGTGAAAAATGTTGTTGCAACTTTGGTAAGGATTGCATTGAATCTATAGATTGCTTTAGGAAGTATGGACATCTTAATTATGTTAATTCTTCCAATCCAAGAGCATGGAATATCTTTCCATATCTTTGTGTCTTCTTCAATTTCTTTCAGCAATGTTTTATAGTTTTTGGTGTATAGATCTTTCACCTCTTTGGTTAAGTTTATTCCTAGGTATTTTATTCTTTTTGTTGCAATTGTAAATGGGATTGTATTCTTAATTTCTTTTTCTGCTACTTCGTTGTTAGTGTATAGAAATGCAACTGAGTTTTGTATGTTGATTTTGTATCCTGCAACTTTACCGTATTCGTTTATTATTTCTAAAAGTTTTTTGGTGGATTCTTTAGGGTTTTCTATATATAAAATCATGTCATCTGCAAATAGTGACAGTTTCACTTCTTCCTTTCCAATTTGGATCCATTTTGTTTCTTTTTTTTGCTTGATTGCTCTGGCTAGGACTTCCAATACTATGTTAAATAGAAGTGGTGAGAGTGGGCATCCTTGTCTGCTTCCTGTTCTTAGAGAAATAGCTTTCAGTTTTTCACCATTGATGATGATATTAGCTGTGGGTTTGTCATAGATGGACTTTATTCTCTTGAGGTACTTTCCTTCTATACTCATTTTATTCAGAGTTTTTATCACAAATGGATGGTGTGTCTTGTCAAATGCTTTCTCTGCATCTATTGAGATGATCATGTGATTTTTATTGTTCATTTTTTTAATGTGGTGTGTCACGTTGATTGATTTGCGAATGTTGAACCATCCCTGCAAACCTGGAATAAATTCCACTTGATCATTGTGTATGATCTTTTTAATGTATTGTTGTATGCAATTTGCTAATATTTTGTTGAGGATTGTTGCATTGATGTTCATCAGTGATATTGGCCTGTAATTTTCTTTTTTGTGTTCTTCTCTGGTTTTGGTATCAGGGTAATGTCAGCTTCGGAGAATGAGTTAGGGAGCTTCCCTGCTCCTCGATTTTTTGGAAGAGTTTGAGAAGGATGGGTATTAAGTCTTCTTTGAATGTTTGGTATAATTCACCAGGGAAGCCATCTGGTCCTGGACTGTTATTTTTGGGTAGGGTTTTAATTACTGTTTCGATCTCCTTATTGGTGATTGGTGTATTCAAATTCTCTATTTATTCTTGATCCAGTTTTGGAAGGTTGTAGGATTCTAAAAATTTATCCATTTCTTCCAAATTGTCGAATTTGTTGGCATATAGCTTTTCATAGTATTCTCTTATAAGCTCTTGTATTTCTGAGATGTCCATTGTAATTTCTCCTCCATCATTTCTGATTTTACTTATTTGAGCCGTCTCTCTTTTTTTCTTGGTGAGTCTAGCTAAAGGTTTGTGAATTTTGTTTATCTTTTCAGAGAATCAGCTCTTGGTTTTATTAATTTTTTCTATTGTTTTTTTAGTCTCTATTTCATTTATTTCTGCTCTGATTTTTATTATTTCCCTTCTCTACTGATTTTGGGCTTGGTTTGTTCTTCTTTTGCCAGTTCCTTTAGGTGCATTGTTAAATTGTTTATTTGAGATTTTTCTTGATTGTTGAGATAGGCCTGTTTTGCTATAAACTTCCCTCTTCGAACCACTTTTGCTGTATCCCACAAATTCTGGCATGTCGTATTTTCATTTTCATTTGTCTCCAGGAATTTTTTGATTTCTCCTTTGATCTCTTCTTTGACCCAATCGTTGTTCAGTAGCTTTTTGTTTAATCTCCACATATTTGTGGCTTTTCTGATTTTCTTCCTATAGTTGATTTCCAGTTTCATACTGTTGTGGTCAGAAAAGATGCTTGGTATTATTTCAATCTTCTTAAATTTATGGAGACTTGTTTTGTGGCCTAATATGTGATCAGTCCTGGAGAATGTTCCATGTGCATTTGAAAAGAACATGTATTCTTCGGTTTTTGGATGGAATCTTCTGTATGTATCTACTAGGTCCATCTGTTCTAGTGTGTCATTTAAGGCCAATGTTTCCTTATTGATCTTCTGTTTGGATGATCTACCCATTGGTGTAAGTGGAGTGTAAAAGTCCCCAACTATTATTGTGTTACTGTCTATTTCTGTTTTTATGTCTGTTCATAATTGCTTTATATATTTAGGTGCACCTACATTGGGTGCGTAGATATTTACAAGTGTTATATCCTCTTGTTGGATTGTTCCCTTGCTCATTATGTAATACCTTTCTTAGTCTCTTTTTACAGTTTTTGTTTTAAAGTCTATTTTGTCTGATATGAGTATTGCTACCCCAGCTTTCTTTTCATTGCCATTTGCGTGCAGTATCTTTTTCCATCCCTTCACGTTCAGTTTGTGAGTGTCTTTGGGTTTGAAGTGTGTCTCTTGTATGCAGCATATATATGGGTTTGTTTTTTTATTCAGTCAGCCACCCTATGCCTTTTAATTGGAGCATTTACTCCATTGACATTTAAAGTAGCTATTGATAAGTATGTACTTACTGCCATTTTTTAATTTTTTTCTCAGTGTTTTAGTAGTCTTTTCCTTTCCTTTCTTCTTCTCTTGCTCTCTTCCCTTGTGGTTTGATGGCTTTCTTTAGTATTATGTTTTGGTTCATTTCTCTTATTTTTTTGTGTATTTATTATAGGTTTCTGGTTTGTGATTACCATGGGGTCCATATACAGAATTGATGGTCTCTTTAGTTTGACCCCTGAAAGCTCTGCTCTTTAACTCCCCTCCTCCCACATTTTATGTTTTTGATATCATATCTAAGCTCTTTTTTGTGCATCTGTATCCATTACCCTCTTATTATGGAATTAGATAATTTTTCCTATTTGTGGTCTTCTCTTTTCCCCTTAAATAAGTCCCTTTGGCATTTCTTGTAGTACTGGTTTCTTGGTGACAAACTCCTTTAATTTTTGCTTGTCTGGGAAATTTTTCATCTCTCCTTCCATTTTTAATGATAACCTTGGTGGGTAGAGTATTCTTGGCTGTAAGTTATTTCCTTTTAGCACTTTAAATATATCGTGTCACTCTCTTCTAGCCTGTAAGGTTTCTGCTGAGAAGTCAGCTGATAGCCTTATGGGATTTGCTTTGTATCTAAATTTTCTTTCTCTTGTGGCTTTTAGCAGTCTCTATCTTTAATTTTGGATATTTTAATTATGATGTGTCTTGGTGTGGGCCTTTTTGAGTTTATCTTGTTTGGTGCTCTCTGTGCTTCCTGTACCTGGATGTCTGTTTCCTTCCTTAGGTTAGGGAAGTTTTCAGCTATTATTTCATCAAATAGATTCTCTGTCCCTTTGTCTCTCTCTTTTCCTTCTGGGACACCTATAACACGGATGTTAGTGTGCTTGATGTTGTCCCAGAGGTCCCTTAGACTGTCCTCACTCTTTTTATTTTTTTTTAAGATTTTATTTATTTTATTTTCCCCCCAAAACCCCAGTAGATAGTTGTATGTTATAGCCGCACATACTTCTAGTTGCTGTATGTGGGACACGGCCTCAGCATGGCCGGAGAAGCGGTGCATCGGTGCGCGCCCGGGATCCGAACCCGGGCCGCCAGCAGCATAGCGCCCCCACTTAGCCACTAAGCCACGGGGCCGGCCCATGTCCTCACTCTTTTTAATTCTTTTTTCTTTTACCTGTTCAGCTTGGGTGATTTCTTCTAGTCTTTCTTCCAGCTCACAGATCCGTTCTTCTGTATCCTCTACTCTGCTTTCGAGTCCCTCTAGTGAATTTTTCATTTCCAGTATTGTATTCTTCATTTATGATTGTTTTTTTTTTATATCTTCCATTTCTTTGTTAATGTTCTTCCATTCTTCTCCCAAGATCAGTGAGTATTCTTAACACTCTTTGTTTGAACTCTCTCTTGGCTAGGTTGCTCATTTCTGTTTCACTTAGGTCCTTTTGTGGGGTCTTGTCCTGTTCCCTTACTTGGAATATATTCCTTGGCCTCCTCATTTTGCCTCTTTCCCTGTGCTTTTTTCTATGTATTAGGTAGGTCAGCTACGTCTCCTGCTCTTGGAGAGGTGACCTTATATAAGTGATGACTTATGAGGCCCACAGTGTGCTTCCCTTAGTTCTGAATGTTCCAGGAGTGACCCCTATGTGGGCTACGTGTGTCCTTCCATTGTGGCGTGTTTGCTCTCCCTGTAGGTGCCCAGGGAGCCTGAGTTATGCTCCTGGCCAGCTATTGTAATGCTCAGCTGATTGTAGTTGTTGTGGGCCCTTCAGTCTCTTTATCAGGTGTGGGGAGCCCCAGCACAGTTGGCTGCAAGTTCTAATACCACATTTGTGTTGCAGTATTTCTTTTAAGTGAGTAGGCCCCCAGTGTGGCAGGTTGTTAGGTTCAGGGGCTTACAGTTGCTATAAGCCTCCAGCCTTTATGTCTCTTGTCAGCTCTCTGAGGATTGCAGCTGGGTGGGGCTGGCCTCAGGCATGGGAGCACCCAATTGTTTCAGGCTTCAGAAGGTGGGGCAAACCCCCTGTGTGGGTCTTTGAGAAGCACAAGTCTTCTGCAGCTGATAAGCCCCACTGCCCACAGGTCCACACATACAGTCAACACAGTCCTGCCCCATGTGCGCGCCTCAACCTCCTGTAGTGGACCCAGTCTCTCCACGGCGGGAGCCCCACACACTCCATCACTGCCCCACGCTCTCCACCTGCTCAATGTGCACGCCCTGCCCCACTGAAGTGGGCCTGGTCTCCAGGCTGCAGAGAATCCAGTCACCAGTCTATGCAGGCCCACAAGTTTCCTGAGGGTTTGTTGTTGGATGGGGCCAGTCTCTAGGGTGGGCTGCCTGCCCTGGCTGAGCTGGATTAAATCAGTGCTCTAGTGGGTGGGGCAGACCTTGGGCTAGCAGGCCCCAGGGAGAACTCCAATGTTGTCTATGTCAGCACGCCCACACCAGACCACAACAATGGCCCCCGCCAATGTCACAGTCCCTGGAGAGGTCTCACTTCTCACTGAGATGCACTCAGAGCCTATCAGGTGAGTCTCTTTTCACCAAATCACTGTGCACCTTTCTTTCTGGTGATTTTAGGTTGCTTTCTGAAACAGGGAATTTGTGTGTGGGCCCTTTAAGAACCAGTTTTAATTTCTTTGTGAACCAGCTTTTCTGGGGGTACTCCCCAATGTTTTAATAGCAGGCAAAGTCAGATATTATGCCACTCATCTCGATTGTGCTGGGTCCAAAAAAATGCCTACAGCAGGGCCACTCCCGTGCTCAGGGCCCTGCTCCTCCAGGGAGGGCTGCGTACCTTTGGGCTGCTCCCACGTGACCTTGAAGCTGGCGGCTTGTGAAGGTGGCGTTTTTCCTCTGCAGAAGGGAGTTTCTGCCTCTTCTACCTCAGTTAAGATTGTCCGTTGTTGCAGGAGTTCCTCTTTTCCAGTTTTCAGTTCTCTCTCAGGGGTAATTTTTCCACAAGTAGTTGTAAATTGGCTGTGTCCGTGGGAGGAGGTGAGTTCAGAGTCTGCTTATGCTGCCATCTTGACTTCTCTCTCCAGATATATTTCTATTTCTAGCTCTACCATAGACTCTCTGTGCTCTGTTTTATTAGTCCTTTGACCTTTCTTTTCTTTACTCCTTATCAGCAAAATGAAGGTTATTATTCTGTCATGCTTCTAATTTACTTCCTAAAGATGCCTCTAGGATTCACTGAATTAAAAGAATATATAAATTTCATAGTTTGTTGAGTAAAAAAAATCTAAGAGCAAAAAGGATAGGCTTATAATGTAACTTTCTGAAGCCATAAATATTGATTGTTCTTTTAGGGCTACGTTATCTTATTACATTTCTCTTATTAACCTTCTTAATTATAACACTAGTAGGAGACCTATGTATGGCAAATATAGATTAACTCATTAAAAGGCAGCACAGTGCTGTGATCTTGACTCTGTTATTTTTTAAATGTATATAGCGTGAATGTGAATATGCGTATCATAGAAAAAGTTTGAAAGAATATACATTAGAATGCTTACAATTGTTATTTCCAGGATTGTGGATGATTTAGTTTCACTTCTTTTTAAAATTTGTCCGTATTTTCTACAATAACATGTATTATTTGTGCTTGCAACCATTTAAAATAAACATTGCTTAATTGCTATCAGGTACAATTAATTTAAACATTTTATTCTAGCACACTTTCATGTTACAGAAATAAATGTCAGGAAAACTCCCATTTCAGAATGGGGGAACACAGAGTAAGAATTGTGAAATTAATTTAGCTACTGTTATGTGTTGAAAGTAACCTAGCAATCTCACCCTCATGATCCTCTCTATAATATTCTTTCTTTTGATTATTCTAATTTTTTAAAATGTGTTTTACAGCTACAAGACCGCACTCAGTTCAGTGACCGAGACTTAGCCACTCTTAAGAAGTACTGGGACAATGGCATGACTAGCCTTGGCTCTGTCTGTAGAGAGAAAATTGAAGCAGTTGCAACTGAATTAAATGTCGATTGTGAAATAGTTCGGGTAAGACATTTTCAATAATTTTCATGCTGTGGTTGATGAGTGTCATAAATTAACGTTTTAAAAATTGTATGAGGTGCTGTAAACAATACCATCAATAAAGTGAAAATGATAAACCACAGAATGGGAGGAAATATGTTCAAATCATGTATTTGATAAGGAACTTGTATCCAGAATATGTAAAGAACTCTTACATTTCAATAATAAAAAGGAAAATAATGAAATTTAAAAATGGGCAAAGGATTTGAATAGACATGTATCCAAAGAAGATATACAAATGGCCAATAAACACACAAAAAGATGTTCAACACCATTTGTCATTACGGAAATCAAAACCACAATGAGATACCACTTAACACCCACTATGATGGCTGTAATCAAAAAGACAGATAATAACAAGTGTCATCCAGGATATGGAGAATTTGGAACCATTATACACTTCTGGTGAAAATGCAAAATGTTTTAGCTGCTTTGGAAAACAATCCTTAAAACTTTTAACATAGAGTTATCATATGACCCAGCAATTCCACTCTTAGATATATACCCAAAAGAAATGAAACTTATGTCCACTCAAAAACTTATACATGCATGTTCATAACAGTATTATTCATAAAAGCCAAAAAGTGGAAAAACCCAAATGTCCATCAAGTGAATGAAAAACAAAATGTGATATATACATATGATAGAATATTATAGAGCCATATAAAGGAATGAAATACTGAAATATGCTACAAAATAGATGAATCTTGAAAACACCATGCTAAGTGAAAGAAGCCAGTCACAAAAGACCACATATTTTATGATTACATTTATATGAAATGTCCAGAATAGGCACATCTATAAAGAACAGAAAGTAGATTAGTGGTTACCAGGGGCTGGAGTTAGGGAGGAATGGGAAGTGACTGCTAATGGGTATAGTGTTTCTTTTTGGCATGATGAAAATATTCTGGAATTAGATAGTAGTGATTGTTGCACAGCCTTTTCATTGTACACATTAAATGAGTGAATTGTATGTATGGTATGTTAAATATATCTCAGTAACACTGTTTAAAAAATTGCATAAAGTGACCTGAAATATATCTCACATATTATGTAATGAATGATAGATTGAAAATTACATTGATCAGTCATGGGAACAGTAGTTTACATTCCATTTGAAAGATGTTTCTATAAGATTTAGATAGTGGCAGTGGTGTGCTGGTAAGTATTTAACAATCAGCTCTTTAAGGGGGAAAAAAAGCCTTGATTTATAGGATTTGTTGATTTCTGTGGTGTAAAGATCCTACCATGGCTGATTCCATGGTTCATTCAATGTGGAGTTCAGAAGAGATGCTAACAGTTGACTCTTGTGAGCAAGTATGTGTAGGCTTCAACTCACACAAGAAGATTATCCCAGAAAATCAAGAGGGAAGTACCGTTAAAGAACAAGTGACCAAAAACACAGAACTCTTCTAGAGGAAGAAATAAAGTATTATTTTCTCATATATTCATGAAGAAAGGGTAGAAGTATATAGAGAAGTCATAAAGCACAAATTTCTCAAAATAAATACTGTCCTGTTCAGAGCCTTGCTTTTTATTTTGTTAGGACCCAGATGGGAAATCAAATTAAATCCTCTATTTATTGAGCATGATATGTCTTATATATACTAACAAGGAAATAGAAATACATTAGATACTTTCTATTTTTAAGGAGTTTGGAGTCTAGCAAAAGGGATGACACAAAAATACAAATGACTGAAGAGAAATTAGAATGAGATCATGGTATGAGGAGCCTAAGCAAAAGCCAGGAATAGGGAAATGTAGAGCATGTGTTTTTGTTGTCATTTGTTTTTGTTTAAATCAAAGTTATACAGGCACATAGCTTAAGGAGTCAAGTTCTACAGAACTTGCAACAAAACCAAGGTTCCTCACTCCTCCCCTCCTACCATTTCCCAATAGTCAGTCAGCCACTTTCCACTCCTTTAGATAATTCCTTTGGTATTTACCCCATCTATGAATAATGTGCTGAATTAATTAGAATTCAGTTTGGCTGTGAGTAACAGAAAGACTCAAAATAACAGTGGCTTAGACAAGATATTTCAATTCCGTGTATAAGTCTGAGGATGTACAACTTCGAGCTGGTATGGCAGTTCTGCCCTGTGAAGTCCTCAGAGATTCTGGTGCCTTCCACCTTCCATTCTGCCATCCCTGTGATATAGCCCTTGTCCTCAAGGTCCAAAATTATGGCATTTGTGGTCTAGGCAGCATGACAGAGATGGGGAGAAAGAAGGGGCAGAGGGTGTGTAGCAGTTTTCTTCTAAAGGGGATTCCCAGAAACTGCCACAAGACACACTCACTTATACCCTATTGGCAAAAGATTAGTCACATGGTCATACCTAACTGTAAGGGAGGCTGCAAATGTGGTAATATTGTGGGCAGCCATGTGCGCAGCCAAGTTTTCTATTATTCTGGAAGAGGGAGAAGACAGGTATTGGGGAACACCTAGCAGTCTCTCTCATATCTGTTTATATTGCTACTTCTTGATTCTTCAGTGCTAGGAATTGTTGATTGATTTTCCACTACAAAATGCGAGGCTTTTTAAAAATCTCTTTCAAGAGCTCTTCATTGATCCTTTCACCTACATGCACACTTCTTCTCTTCTTATCTTCCCAGTATACTTATTTCATAATTTTGGTTAGTTTGATATTTAATCTTAACATTATTATGATTATGTAAATACTTTACACATTTGAATTATGTAGTATAATATTATTACTTGTCCTTTTCTACTTAACATTATTTTGTTTCCTTGGAGTTCACTATTTACTTAGTTTTTGGTTTTTGTATGTTTGCTTGCTTAATTTTCTAGATACTTACTATTAATTTATCCTCAAACCTTTCCCCAGTTGTATATATATCCTCACAGTACATTCATACACATTTGGTAGTGTGAAAATTTTATCATCTTGAAGAAATTTTTCATGGAATCTTCTGATCTGCTCCAATCTGGATTGGTTATTCTGCACCTGGAGCACAACTGTTATCCTGAGATGTCCACTTTCAATCTGTTTGCCCTTTTCCTGTACTTTCAGTATGGTATCCTCAAATTTATCTTCCAACTTTTCTACTGAGTTTTTCATTTTTGTTTGCATTCAATCTGCCACTGATACTAATAAACACCATGTGCCCGACAGCAGCTTTCAGGCTCCATTGACTGCTGTGGGAGTTCTTTGAGACCCCGTACTACAGGAAAGAGGAGACGGGGACAGAGTATTCCTAAAAACATACTGTCCTAAAATGAAATATGAGATAGCCACAGAATTCCTGGCTAGGATTCTCTTCTATACCAAGGGGTTTTAGACATTATTACTGTAAGAAATGGCCAAAGCCTTTGATATTGGGACCCTCACTCATCCATTGCTGTGCACAGAGTCCTCTCTCCCTATAAAAAGTCCTAACATACAGAAAAAGGAAGAAGTGTTACCATTTTCTTCTTGTTTAAGGCTGGTTAAGACTTCTACGAGAGGAAAGAATAGGGCACATGTGTGTGGTGATGGGTTGTAATTGGTATTTGGGTGGTGAACATGATGTAATCTATGCAGAAATAGAAGTATGATGATGTACACCTGAAATTTATACCATGTTATAAACCAATGTTACTGCAATAAACAAAAAATTAAAAAAAAAGAACAACTGAACTGTACATTTTAAAAAGGTAAATTTATGCCATGTGATTATATCTCAATTTTAGAAAGTTTAAAGAAAACCCTTGTAATATCAATATTAGTATTGCCTTTTTTGTATATTTATGAGGAAACCAAGATTATTAAGTTTAAGTGACTTACTCTAGGTCTTATAGTTAATAAATGCACAGGTGATTACTCAAAAGAAAAAAAAAAGAATAGGGAACTGCTCATTATCCTTTTGTTTCTAGTGATTTTCCAAAATGCCAGCATGCCAACGTCAGAGAGAAAATTTGAAAAGGTGATGTGTTGTAAGAGAACCTCTTCTGTAACACTTGGTAAATTAACTCCAAAAAAGAATATGTTTGCTACGTAAATATATTCTTGAGATTTCAGGAGAAACTATGTAGATATTTTTAAGTCTAATAGACCTTCTAGTTATTGATCACCAAGATGAACTTTGCCTCAGGAAGTCTAGTTAACCATTACTTGTGGTATAATTTGGAAATTTTAGATTCATATTTTCTTGTTATACTTCTAAAAAGTCTAGGAAGCAAACTTGGCATATTTTTCCTATAACCTTATTGAGTATTATTATGTACATTTATTTCTTTAACTTGGAGTGTCATTCTCTGACTAGAGTGTCATTCTCTGCTTATTATTTATTGACTTATTCATTCATCAAAGGTAAACTGAACACCTATTATGTGCCAGAACACTTCTAGGTGTCATGGAAAAAATGCAGTTCTCCTAAGGAACTTGCAATTTAGCATGGTCAAATTTTTTTTTTTTTTGATGAGGAAGATCAGCCCTAAGCTAACATCTGTGCTAATCCTCTTCTTTTTTGCTGAGGAAGACCAGCTCTGAGCTAACATCTATTGCCAATCCTCCTCCTTTTTCTTCCCCCAAAGCCCCAGTAGATAGTTGTATGTCATAGTTGCACATCCCTCTAGTTGCTGTATGTGGGACGCGGCCTCAGCATGGCTGGAGAAGTGGTGTGTCAGTGTGCGCCCGGGATCTGAACCCGGGCCGCCAGTAGCGGAGCGCGCGCACTTAACCGCTAAGCCATGGGGCCGGCGCATGGTCAAAATTTTTAATGTCCCTGTGCTTCAGTTAACAGTAAATGGAGATAATATAACAAAGGATTGTTTTGAGATAATATATGTGGATAATAAGTGTAATGCACCATAAGTCCTCAATAAAAGTTAGTTCCCTTCCCTCTCTCTCTACAATTCAATCTAACGCCTACCCTTTCCATCTGTGTTTGGGTTATAGTGGACATATGTCAAAATGTACTCTTGTGTGGTCAAATATTTATATAAACAACACGTTTGAATGTTTGAAATACATTTTGAAAGGCTTAAATAAATTTCATGGAAAACAGATGTATGTTTTTATATTTTAGATTATATTTAATTTCCAAGGAGTATGGCTAGATATGAAATGTCTTTAAACAGAAGAGTACTTTTCACTTACACTGTTTTTACCTTGCTTTTTGCATTAGATATAACCCTCCACCCCCAATGTGTGTACAAAACAATTAATAGTAAACTCTATTATTTATAATAGGCATTGACTCAAAGCTGGTGGACACCTTGAGATTGAATTCTATGCTCTTATTTTATCTAAGAAGAATAGAGATAGGTAGGGAAATGGCTTACCCAAAGTCACACAGCCAGTGACTAGAGGCCAGATCTCTTTATTACCAGTCTAACATTGTTTCCATTTCCACTTCACCAGTGTATGCCTTATCATAAGAATTACCTTGGGGCCGGCCCCGTGGCTTACCGGTTAAGTGCGCGTGCTCCGCTGCTGGCGGCCCGGGTTCGGATCCTGGGTACGCACCGACGCATCACTTCTCCGGCCATGCTGAGGCGGTGTCCCACATACAGCAACTAGAAGGATGTGCAGCTATGACATACAACAATCTGCTGGGGCTTTGGGGGGACAATAAATAAATAAAATCTTTAAAAAAAGAAAAAAGAATTACCTTGCACACTTCTTAAAAATATAGATCACCCCATCCCAGATGTACTAAATCAGGATTTGCAGGGAACAACTGGGAATTTGTATGTTTCCTTTCCCAATAATTCTTATGATCAGGTAATTTGGAAAAGACTTCACTTCACTACACTATGTCATTGTGGCTAAATATTCTAGCTGGTTCTTTCCCTTCAATTACTTGGTCAAATTTTGTAATTTATATTTTCTTTTCTATTTGTTTATTGTCTATACCTCTACAACATTGTAAGTTTAAGCTCCATGAAGACATACATCATGCTTGCTTATTCACTACTGTATCCCCAGCACTAGAACAGTGCTTGGTACGTAGTTGATGTTCAGTAATATTTGTGGAATGAATGAATGAATGTTTAGCAGAAATGTGTGCTCTCTACATATAGCATACATAGATACAAATATAGGATAATATGCATTCAAACTAACAGCAGTTTGGAATATTGTTTCATATTATTTTAATAGAAATGTACTTAGAAGCTTATAGAGCCTGAGAGTCCTCATTTTTAATAGCCATCATATTTGTGCTGTCAACACATAGGAGTTCTGGTTGAAAAGATACAGTATTATCCTATAGATTTATGAGCATCCTGGAGGGACAAAGATTATACAGGAGATGAAAGATTTAGAAACCAGTTACTTTATTTTGCAGTTTCCTCAGAAAAGAAATCTGAGGTCCAGAGTGACAAAATAACTTAACCATGGGTTGTATAAAATGGTTTAAAAACTGAATATTTCAAAAGTAGGGATGTTTAATTTGAAACAGAGAAAAACATACTCTTTACATAATTGATAGCTTGAATGTAGAAGAGGGTGTTTGGGATGATGCAGGTCCAGAGTGAAGAACTGGAAACAATGCTTAGACTTAATAGGACAATAGATATTGATCCAGTTTAAGGAAGAACATTTTGAAAAACTCTTCAAAAACTGGACTTGGGAACCTTGCAAAGTAGCATGTTCCATATTCCTGAAGTTTTCATGCAAAGACTGAATAGCCATCCACCTAGAGTGTTGAAGAAAGTACTTTTACATTGAATGGAAGGTTAGACTAGTTATTTGCATATTGAATCATTTTCGCAGTGCCTTCTAGTTTTTAGGAATACCCAAAGAGGAACTGTTTTAGCCCTAGTATGCAATAAAATCTCACATAATTGCAATGTTCACATGACATATTATTTTACCTTCATCATTGTACGTTCAACAATCACTCATTTCTCCCAAGAAGGGTGCAAAAAGAGTCAAACATAAATAGAAATTGGTTTCCGCTGTCCATTTTCTTCTCTCTTCCCAAACTTTTATGACCCAAAGGAAAGAAGAAGCATCCTCAGGAAACTGGTATCTTCTTCCTTCTTCCTGCACCATCATTTTCACAAGCATCAGTAGCTAAGATTGTTGTAAAAGAAAAGCTTCTGCATTTAGAATTTGATAAGCATCAGTATTCACAGATATGAAATAGAGAAATTCCATGACAGTTTAATGGAGCTTTAGTAAGAAGTTGCAGTTCTTTACTTTTTCTGAAGTCTAGCAGTTCGTTCTCAATGAGACCATGTAATGGGAAATTGAAATGGAACTATACTCTTTAAACCAGTGTCTTTCCTATGGAGGAAGTTAGAAAAGCTAGGAAAATTGATATCCACAAATATTTTTCTTTTCTACTGGGTAATTTTCACTTGGGAGTCTATAAAACAATCCATGTGTTTCAGGCTTCACATTTAGCATTGAATGCTAAATACATCCAAAGTATTACATTTCCTGGATTTGAAAAGAACACACCTCCAACAAATATAAAGAAGAATTAGTCTTGTTGAACTAATTCAATAGTTCTTCTGTTTTGCTCTGCACTTTGTTTTTTGCAAAATCTTACCAAGTATAAAGTTAACTTCATTCATGTTTTTTATTTACATTAGAGATTATCTAAGGTGGCTTTGTATTTATGTGGGCTTTGTTGTATAGAAGAAATTCTACTTGGTATACAACAAAAGGGTACCATAATCAAATTTAGAGCTGAAATTATGGAATTCTACTGAATGGCTTTCTACACTAAAAGAGAATACACAGGTTTTAAGAATTCTTCTTGCACTTTGTAGATTGGCATAGCAAAGCTATAAAGTTTATAAACTCTAGTCATATAAAATGAGCTTTTTGAAAATTGCATGAGAAACTTGAGAATAAAATTGGTTTTAGATTGCTGCTTCCAAAAAGATGGAGTAGATATAATTTTCTCACTAAGTACAACTATAATCCCTGGACATTATATATAAAACAGACATAAGAAGACTGTGAAGAGAGGAAAGAAGAAGTCATATCTGCTAGGGACCACATGACCTAAGGAATGACACAGTGGTGAGTTACTTGAGTTTTCTTTTTGCCTCATATACCCCAGATTGGATATTGGATATAGAGAGGCTAACAACCCGGAAACATCAATGGGTGCAAACAAAAAAAGATCCAAGAAAAGTCTGTTCTCTCTAGCCAGAGAACCAGGAAAAGGGCAGCTTAGCAAGACAGGAAACCTTTAGACAGTAACCTCTCTACTCTAGCTAAACACCACAGAAAAAACTGCAGCCACACCCGCACTTTTACCAGAAAATGCCAAGTGAACAGCCTAGATTTGTGCGCTCACCAGGCTACAACTAGATGCCTCAACCACTCACAGGGTGGTGTCAGAGAAGAAAGAGTGCAGTGCTGGGCATTAAAAATTCCTCTTCCGCCCTTCCCCTGCCATGTCAGTAGAGGACTTTCACCCCAAACCCCACCCCCATCTAAAGGTAATGAGGACCCCTTACACCTCCTCATTAAGGTAGTGTTAGAGGAGACCCAGTGGAGATGCTGGAAGCCCAAATCCACCCAAGAGTGAAAAGAATCCCCTCCTCCATTGAGTGTCAATGGAAGTCAAGTGAAAAACCTGGACTTACACCACTTGTAAAGTCTGTCACAAGACAGATGACAGATAGATGATAGATAGATAGATAGATAGATAGATAGATAGATAGATAGATAGACTTATATATCCTAGATAAACCTCTAAAAAAGTTATACAAAGAGATTCAGAAAAAATTGTATGGATAAATCAAAATGGAATTCTAAAAATTGTTCAAATAAACCACAGGAATGCAGGGGGGAAGAGAAAAAAAAAAACCCAGAAAGAACAAACAATGCAAAAAAATTAAATGACATACATAAGCCATAACATAGCAATAATTGCAATAATTTAAATGGTCTAAATTCATCAATGAAAAAACAGAGATTTGCAAACTAGATTTTTTTAAAATGACCCAAGTCTATGCTGTCTACAAGAAATTAAAATATAGTGATATATGTAGATTGAAATTAAAAGGATAGAAAATGCATAGCATGCAAACATGAATCAAAAGAAAGCAGGAGTGGATATATTAATATCAGATGAATGAATGTTTAACAGAAAGGTTTGCCCTCTGTGTATAGCATACATATAATACAAATATATGATAATATATATTTAAACAAAAAGCAATTTGGAGTATTGTTTCATTTTATTATTATATTCTACTCCAATGTAGACTTCGGAACAAAGAAGATTCCAAGGACAAAGAGAGACATTACACATAATAAAAGGGACAATCCACCAAAGAGACATTGAAATCCTAAATGTGTATGCACCAAATAACAAAGCTGCAAAATATGTGAAGTAACGACTGATAAAACTGAAAGGAGAAACAGGCAAATCCAAAATTATAGTTGGAGATTTCATCGCCCCTTTCTCAATAAGTGATAGAGTTATTACACAGAAAAATCATCAATGATATAGAATTCAAAAACACCTTCAATAGTGGGACAGAATAGAGGGCTCAGAAATAAACCCATGCTTATACTGTTGACTGATCTTTGACAAGGGTGCCAAGAATACACAACAGAGAAAGGAGAGTCTCTTCAATAAATGTTGTCAGAAAATCTGAATATCCACATGCAAAAGAATGAAATTGGACCCTTATCTTACACCAAACACAAAGATAAACTCAAAATCGATTAAAGACTTAAACATAAGACCTGAAATCATAAAACTCCTAGAAGAAAACATAGGGGAAAAACCTCTGGCCATTGGCCTTGGCAATGATTTCTTGGATATGACGTCAAAGCACAGGCAACAAAAACAAAAATAGACAAGTGAGATTAAGTCAAACTAAAAAACTTCTGCACAGCAAAGGAAGTAATCAACAAAATTAAAAGGCAACCTACAGAATGGGAGAAAATATTTGTAAACCATTTATCTGATAAAGAGTTAATATGCAAACTATATAAGAAACTCCTGCAACTCACAATAAATAAATAAGCTGATTTTAAAATGGGCATAGGAACTGAATAGACATTTCTACAGAAAAGATATCCAAACAGCCAAAGAGTATATGTAAAGGTGCTCAACATCACTAATCATCAGGGAAATGGAAATCAAAACCGTATTGAGATATCGCCTCACCCTGTTAGGATGACTATTATCAACAGAATAAACAATAACAAATGTTGGAGAGGATGTGGAGAAAGGGGAACCCTTGTACATTGTTAATGAGAACGTAAATTGGTGCAGCCACTATGGAAAACCATATGGAGATTCCTCAAAAAACTAAAAATAGAACTACAATGCAGCAATCCCAACTCTGGGTATATATCCAAAGAAGATTAAATCACTATCTGGAAGAGGTATCTGCACTCCCATGTTCGTTGCAGCATTATTCACAATATTCAATGCATGGAAGCAACCTAAATGTCCATCAGCAGATGAATGGATAAGGAAAATCTGGCATATACACACAATGGAATATTATTCAGCCTTAAAAAGAGGGAAATCCTGCCATTTGCAACAACATGGATGAACCTGGAGGATGTTATGCTAAGTGAAATAAATCAGACACAGAAGGATAAATACTACATGATAACACTAATATGATGAATCTAAATAGTTAAACTCATGGAGCAGAGAGTGACATGGTGGTTGTCAAGGGTTAGGGGAGGGGAAGATGAAGAGGTATTAGGCAAGGTGTAAAAACTTTCAATTAACATAAGATGAATAGATCCTAGAGATCTACTGCACAGCACAGTGCCTAAAGTCAACAGTATTGTATACTTAAAAATTTGCTAAGAGGGTAGATCTTATGTTAAGTGTTCTAATCACAAAATAATAATAATGGTAGTAGTAATAATAATAAATAAGATCACAGGAGGAAACTTTGGGAGGTGATGGATAGGTTTATGGCATAAATGGGGTAATGGTTTCACAGGTGTGTGATTATCTCCAAACTCATCAAGTTGTATATATTAATTATATACAAGTTTTTGTATGTCCAAGACAAAAAAACACCCTCAATCAATAGAATCTAATGGACGTTTATAAGAACACACAACCAACCAACAGTAGCATGCACATTCTTTTCAAGAACCCATGGAACACATATCAAGATAAACCACATCCTGAACCGTTAAAAAGACCTCAATAAATTGAAAAAATTGCTATCATACAGCATATGTTCCTGACCACAACTGAACCGAAGTAGAAATCAATAACTGAAAGATAACGGGAAAATCTCTAAATGCTTGGAAGTTACACAATAATCCACAGGTCAAAGAGGAAATCTCAAGGAAAATTAAAAAATACATTAGACTCAGTTTCCACTCTAGCATGTTAGAAGCTTGGAGTTGTCACTTTGTCCTAAAAACAACCAAAAAGCTGAACAAACTGAAAAATCAGTAACTCTTCTTAGGTCTGCCAGACAAATCAGGTATGGAGCAAACCACTGTCTCCAAAATTGGATAAATAGGCAGGCAAACACAGAGAATCACAACTTACTGGAGCAGAAACCTCTGTGGGAATCAGTACTGGGGTAAGAGAACCTAAACTGCAATTGACAAATTGCTGGAGGCTCAGTGTGGACCAGTCTGAGAGTTAAAAACTCCAGGGGGGCCAGTTATAAGGGAGAGCCCACACTTCTGTGAATTTTGCCTCCAGGAGCTCTACCAGGTTCTTACCGTGAATATGGGATAAAAATCCCCTCATGCTTGGCAAGGGCAGGAGAAAAGTAACTATTTTAAAATACACCAGAGCATTCTGTTCTTCTTAGTAAGCCCTGCACTAAAGAAAAACTGTTTTACCAGAGCTTAATCTGTTGGGGATTTATCAGAGCCTAACCAACCTGGATGAAGGGAAATAACCAACTCCAGCTCCCCCTAGCCATTCTGTCCTATCTAAAGGTGGGGGAGAGGAGAGGACTGAGAAGCACTTGTGAAATTCCCAGGCCAGGTACACAGATTCACTAAAATACTGAGACCTAATCATGGGATTATAGAATATTTCCCCTATGCCACACTTTACCACCACAAACTGAAGGCCTCTTTACAACAGTTCTCTTTACCCAGTACATCATGTTTGACTTTCAACCAAAAATCACAAAGTATAATAAAAGGAAAAACAAAAACAAAAACACTCCACAGTTTGAAGAGACAGAGCAAGCATCTGAACCAGACTCAAGTATGGCAAGGGTCTTAGAATTAACAGACCAGGAAGTTGAAATGACTATGATTAATATGCTAGGACTCTAATGCAAAGAGTAGACAACATGCAAAAACAGATGGGTAATGAAAGTAGAGAAATAAAAGTTCTAATTAAGAAACAAAAACAAATGTTAGAGATCAAAAACACTGTAAGATAAATTAATAATGCCTTTGATTGGCTCATTAGTAGACTGGACATGGCTGTGGAAAGAATCTATGAGCTTGGGGATATGTCAATAGAAACTTCCAAAACCAAAAAGCAAAGAGAAAAAAAAGACAGAAAAAAAAAAAAAAAACAGAACAGAATATCCAAGAACTGTGGGACAACCCCAAAATGCATAACATATGCATAATAGTAATACCAGAAGGAGAAAAAAGAAATAAAGAAAGGAAAAATAGAAATATTTGAAACAATATTGCCTCAGAATTTCCCTCAAATTAATTTTATACACCAAACCATAGATCCAGTAAACTCAGACAACACCAAGCAGGATAAATGCCAAAAGGAAAAAAACCAACAAAATACACCTGAGCATATCATATTCAAACTGGAGAAAATAGAAAATCAAATATAAAGAAAAACAATGTTGAAAGAATCCAAAGGGCAAAAATATCTTACCTACAGAGAAGCAAATTTAAAAATTATATCTAACTTCTCCTCAGAAACAATGCAATCAAGAAGAGAGTGGAGTGAAATATTTAAAGTGTTGTAAGAAAACAAAACCCACCAACTTAGAATTCTGTATTCTGTGAAATTATTCTTCAAAAGTGGAGAAATAAAAACTTTCTCAGACAAACAAAAATTGAGGGTATTTGTTGCCAGTAAAACTGCCTTGCAAGAAACGTTAAGTTCTTCAGAGAGAAGGCAAATGATATATAGTTCAGAAACTTGGATCTATATAAAGAAAGGAAGAACATTAGAGAATAGTGAAGGTAAAAATACATTGAACTAAATGAAAGTAAAAAAATACAACATACCAAAATTTGTGGGATGCAGCTAAATTAGTTTAGAGAGGAAAATTTATAATACAGTCCTGTGCTGCATAATGATGTTTCGGTCAGTGATGGACCACATGTACGACAGTGGTCCCATAAGATTAGTACCATATAGCCTAGGTGTGTAGTAGGCTAAACCATCTAGGTTTGTGTAAGTACACTCTGTGATGTTCACACAATGACAAACTCACCTAACAACACATTTGTTGGAATATATCCCCATCAAGTGACACATGACAGTACTAAATCATACATTAGCAAAGAGGAAAATCTCAAATCAAAAATTTGAGCTCTCATCTCAAGAAACTAGAAAAAGAGGACTAAAGTAAACACAAAGAAAACAGAAGGAAAGAAATAATAAAGTTATTAGCAAAAATCAATGAAATTGAATAAAGTACCATTTACATTAACACCCCAAAAATAAAATACTTAGATATAAATCTAACAAAATAGGTACAAGATCTATAGGAGGAAGACTACAAAACTCTGATGGAAGAAATGAAAGAAGATTTAAATAAATGGAGAGATTTTCCATGTACCTGGATAGCGAGATTCAATATTTTCAAGATGTCAGTTCTACCCAACTTGATCTATAGATTTAATGCAATCTCATTCAAAATTTCAAGTTATTTTGTGGATATCAATAAACTGATTCTAAAGTTTATATGGAGTGGCAAAAGAAGCAGAATAGCCAATGCAATATCAAAAGAAAAGAATAAAGTCAGAGGACTGACACTACTCGACTTCAAAACTTACTGTAATGCTACACTAATCAAGACAGTGTGGTATTGGTGAAAGAACAGACGAAATAGATCAGTGAAACAAAATAGTGAGCCCAGAAATAGACCCACATAAATATAGTCAACTAATCTTTGACAAAGGCACAATGACAATTGAATAGAAAAAGTATAGTCTTTTTGAATGATGCTGGATCAACTGGACATCCAGATGTAAAAAAGTAATCTAGACATAGACCTTACATCCTTCACAAAAATTAACTAAAATAGATCATAGGCCTATGTCAAATGGGAAACTATAAAACTCCTAAAGATGACGTAGGAGAAAATCTAGGAGACCTTGGGTTTGGTGTTGGCTTCTTAGATACAACACCAAAAGCATGATCCATAAAAGAAAAAAAAATTGATAAGTTGGACTTCGTTAAAATATAAAACTTCTAATCTGCAAAAGACATTCTTAAGAATATGAAAAGGCAAGCCACAAACTGGGAGAAAATCTTTGCAAAACACATATCAGATAAAGGACTGTTATCCAAAATATACAAAGGACTCAACAGTAAGTTCTTAAAACTCAGTGGTAAGAAAACAAGCAACCTAATTTAAAATGGGTGAAGATCTGAACAGAAACCTCACCAAAGAATATATGCAGATGACAAATAAGCGTATGAAAAGATGCTCAATACCATATATCGTTAGGGAATTGCAAATTAAAACAACAATGAAATACCACTACACACCTATTAGAATGATCAAAATCCAAAACACTGGCAACACCAAATGCTGGTGAGGAAGTGGAGAAACAGGAACACTTAATCATTGCTGGTGGGAATGCACAATGGTACAGATACTTTGGAAGACATTTTGGCAGTTTCTTAGAAAACTAAACGTACTCTTAATATATAATCCAGTAGTTGTGCTGCTTGATATTTACCCAAATGAGCTGAAAACTTATGTCCACACAAAAACCTGCACACGAATGTTTATAGCAAGTTTTTTCATAGTTGCAAAAAATTAGAAGCAACCAAGATATCCTTCAGTAGATGAATAGATAAACTGTGGTACACCCAGACAATGGAATATTATTCAGTAGTTTAAAAAATTGAGCTATAAAGCCATGAAAAGATATAGAAGAACCTTAAATGCATACAGATGAGTGAAAGAAGCCAATCTGAAAAGGCTCCATACTGTATGATTCAAAGTATATGACATTTTGGAAAAGGCAAAAAACTAGAGAGACAATAAGAAGATTAGTGGTTTCCAGGGACTTGCGGGGAGGGAGAGAGGGATGAACAGGTGAAACACAGGGGGTTTTTAGGGCAATGAAACTACTATTCTGTATGATACTGTAATGGTGGATACATGCCATTATATATTTGCCAAAACCTATAGAATGTACAACAAAGAGTGAGCCCTAATGTAAACTCTGGACTTTACTTAATAATCTATGAGTATTAGCTCACCAGTTATAACAAATGCACCACATTAATTTTAGAAAGATGGTAAAAACAGAGGAAATTGTCTGGAGGGTGAGAGGTATATGGGCAACTCTGTGGTTTTCACGTAATTTTTTTCTATAAACCTAAAACTGGTCAAAAACAAAGTCTATTAAATTTTTTTAATTAATTAATACAGAGAACAGATTGGTAGTTGCCAGAGGTGGGAGGGTGGGAGAAATGAGTGAAGGGGGGCAAAAGGTAAAAAAAAAAATCAATTTAAAAAAATAAAAAATAAGTGAGTTCGTTGAAAAGATCAGTAAAATTGACTAACATCTAGCAAGTTGAGCAAAGAAAAAAGAGAAGACACAAATTACTAATATGAGGAATGAACCAGAGGATATCACTACAGACTTTGCAGACATGAAAAGGATAATAAGAGAATAATACAAACAACTCTACATGCACAAATCTGAAAATTTAGATGAAATGGATCAATTCCTCAAAAAGTGCAAACTACCACAACTCACCCAGTATAAAATAGATTACTTGAATAGCCCTATAACCATTAAGGAAATTGAATTCATCATTTAAAAGCTTCCCAGAAAAGAAACCCACAAGTGCCCAAAACCTACAGTTAACATCATGCTTAATGGTGAATAGAGTGTTTTCCCCTAGATCAGGAACAAAAGAAGATGTCCACTCTGACTACCTTTATTCAATATAGTACCAGAAGTTCTAGCCAAAGCAATAATGCAAGAAAAGGAAATAAAAGATAAACATGATTGGCTGTGTAGAAAATCCTAAGAAAACTACAAAACACTCCTACAACTAACAAGTGAATTCAACAAAGTCTCTGGATACAAGATCAACATACAAAAATCAATTGTGTGTCTATATAATTAAAATGAACACATTGAAACTTAAATTAAAGGTATAATACTATTTGCAATCACTCAAAAAATCAAATGTGTAAGTGTAAATCTAACAAAACATGTACAGGACTTGTGTACTAAAAACTACAAATCACTGATGGAAGAAATCAAAGAAGTTCTAAACAAATGGAGAGACATTCTATGTTTATGGACTAGAAGTCTCAACACAGTAAAAATGTAAAGTCCCCCCAAATTGATATACAGGTTTAGCATAATTTTTATAAAAGTCCCAGCAAGATTTTTTGTTGATTTACACAAGATAATTCTATAATTCATATGGAAAGGAAATGCAGTAGTACAGCTAAAACAATTCTGGTAAAAAAGAATAAAGTAGAAGAAATCCATTTACCCAATTTCAAGACACATGTTTACAGTAGTCAAGACTGTGTGGTATTGACATGGGGATAGACATATAGATCAGAGGAACAGAAGAGAGAACGCAGAAATAGCCATGCACAAGTATGGCTAACTTAGTTGATTTTTAACACAGGTGCAAAAGCAATTCAACGGAGGAAGTCTTTTCAAGAAATGGTGGTGGAACAATTGGATATGTATAGGAAAACATAAATGAACCTTGACCTAAATCTCATACCTTATACAAAAATGAACTCAAAATGGATCATAGATTTAAATGTAAAAATAAAACTATCAAACTTTTAGAAAATAACTGGGGAAAATCTTCGAGACCTAGGGCTTGGTGAAGAATTCTTAGAAATGGCACTAAAAGCACAATCCATAAAAGAAAAAAGCAATAGCTTGGATTTCATCAAAATTAAAAACTTTTGCGCAGCGAAAGACCAGGACAATGAAAATATAAGCTACAGACTGGGAGAAAATATTTGCAAACCAAGTATCTGACAAAGAACTCATATCTGCTACAGAATAGAATAAAATATTTGCAAGACCAAATATCTGACAAAAACTCATATCTAGAATATATAAAGAACTCTCAAAACTCAACATTAGAAAAAGCAACTTAATTAGAAAGTAGACAAAAGACACAAAGAGACATTTCACTGAAAAGGATATACAGATGGCAAATAAAAGCATGAAAAAATTTTCAACATCACTAACCATTGGGGAAATCAAATTAAGAACTTGATGATCGATCACTACATGCACCAATGAGAACAGCTAAAATTAAAAAAAAATACAATACCAAATGCTTGCAAGAATGCCAAGAAACTTATCTCTCAATCATTATTGGTAGAGATGTAAAATGGTACAACTCCTCTGGAAACAATTTGGCAGTCTCTTATAAAACTAAACATGCAATTACCATACGATCCAGCAATTGCATTCTTGGGCATTTATCCTAAAGAAATGAAAACTTCTATCTGCACAAAAACCTGTACATGACTGTTCATAGAGCTTTATATGTAATAGCCAAAAATTGGAAACAACCCAAGTGTCCTTCAAAGAGTAAAGGTTAAACAAACATTGCAAAGAAAATGGAAAAAAATTGGTACATAAGTGTCATGGAATACTACTTAGCAACAAAATGGAATGGACTATTGATACATGCAGCTTGAATAAATCTCCAGAAAATTATGCTGAGTGAAAAAAGCCAATTTCAAAAGTCATATGCTGTATGACTCCATTTATATAACATTCTTGAGATGACACAATTATAGAGGTGGAAAACAGATTTATGGTTGCCAGGGGTTGGGGGTGGTGAGAAGGAGAGGAAGAAGAATGGTGTGATAAAGGAACATAGAAGTGTACACAGATATTGTACAGTATCAGTTTCTTGTTTTTGATATTGTGCTATAATTATGTAAAATGTAAATTGGAGGAAATTGAATGGAGACCTCTCTTTGCAACTTCTTTTGACTCTAAAATTATTTTAATATAAAAAGTTTTAAAAATTGGTTCTAAATCAGATAAAGTGAAATTTTTGAGACTATTTGGAATACCCAGGTAACTGTTATGGATCCAAAGTTAGTAGAAGACAGATTTTCACTTAGGAAGAGCAAGATTGGAAATGGAATATGAACTATAGTTATAGCTGTATGCCTGGTCCCTTTAGGAAAAGAGCTAATTTGTGTTTCTTTTCAAAGATTTGGTGGATTATTTTCTCCAGAAAAATAAAAACAAAATGCATTCTGCAATGGACTGCATGTTGCTTTAAAGTCTAAATATTCAGACAAATATCATCTTTCTGCTAATAAGATACTTAAATGTAAAAACGTAATTATTTTTATTTTAGCTTATTTGAGTAATAATAAAATTTCATTATTCTAGGTATCTTAATTATTTTTAATCATATTTTATATAGCATCCATTCGTTATTTTAATGGCCATAACTGCTAAGGTTTCTATGTTTACAAAACTTCCTGTTGTATTTCTCTTATAAAGACTTGGATTGGGAATCGAAGAAGGAAATATCGTTTAATGGGGATTGAAGTTCCGCCTCCAAGAGGAGGCCCTGCTGATTTTTCTGAGCAGCCCGAGTCTGGCTCTTTGTCTGCATTCACACCAGGAGAAGAAGCTGGTCCTGAAGTAGGAGAGGATAATGACAGAAATGATGAAGTATCCATCTGTTTGTCTGAAGGAAGCTCTCAAGGTATTTTATATGCTGCACCTCCTAACAATAGTTTTTTTTTTTAATTTCATGCATTTTTACTTGCTTTTCACCTTACTGCACTTCAAATCTAAAGTCCTCAAAACATTTGGTAAAACATTCGAAAAGAAATAGATTTATTTTTATTCTATAATTAATAATAATTGTATATATTTAAAGAGTACAACATGATGTTTTGATATACATATACATAGTGAAATGATTACTACAGTCAAGCTAATTAATATATCCATCTCCTCACATAGTTACCTTTTTTGTGTGTGGTGAGCGCACCTGATATCTACTTTCTTAGCAAATTCCCATTATACAATATGTTATTGTTATCTATAATCATCTTGCTGTACATTAGATCTCCAGACTTATTCATCCTATGTAATTGCAACATTGTACCCTTTGATCAATATCTCTCCATTTTCTCCACCTCCACACCCTGGTAACTACCATTCTACTCTCTGCTTCTACATATTTGACTTTTTTAGATTCCACATATAAATGAGATTGTGAAGTACTTTTCTTTCTGTGTCTGGCTTATTTCAATTAGCATAATGTCCTCCAGGTTCTTCTGTGTCATCCCAAATGCAAGATCTCCTTTTTTTAAGGCTGAATAATATTCCATTGTGTATACATATATACCACAATTTCTTTATCCATTCATCTGTCGATGGACGCTTAGGTTGTTTCCATATCTTGGCTACAGTGGATAATGCTACAATGAACATGGGAGTGCAGATGCATCTTCAAGGTACTGATTTCATTTCCTTTGGGTATATACCCAGAAGAGGGATTGCTGGATCATATCGTAGTTCTATTTTTAATTTTTTGAGGAACCTCCACACTATTTTCTATAATGGCTGTGCCAGTTTACATTCCCACCAACAGTGCACAAGGGTTCTCATTTCTCTGTGTCTTTACCAACTCTTGTCTTTTACCTTTTTGGTTTTTAATCCCTCCACCTAAACAGTCTCCCACAAGTCATCACAACAAGGAATATTCATCTGCCACAGTAGTGATCTCCCACATTTAGAAATGTTGGTTATTACAACGATCTATACATTACAATTAAGTACATGATTGTTTTTATTTTATTGGAATTTTAGTCAATTTAGGTTAGAGCGTTATAAATGCATTGTTATGAAAGAGAGTATGGTATAATGTGACAAACATCAGGTTAGCAGTCAGCCGACCTGGGTGCAAGTCCTAGATCTTCCACTAATTATGAGACTTTAGGCAAAGCATCTAATTCATTGAGCTTTAGTTTCCTCATCTGCAAAATAAGGGAGTTAGGCTGGATCATCTTTATAATACTTCTCAGTGTTTCCCTAAATGAGAATTCCAATAATAACATGTAATTATACCATTTGTCCATGAGAAGTATTTTTCATTTGACTTCAAGCATAGAAACAGTTCTCTTCTGACACCTTATCTCATGAAGACTTTTATCAGGTTTAATTTACATATCATAACCTTCATCCATTGTAAATGTAGAAAATGATTTTTATTAAATTTTATAGAGTTGTGCAACCATCACCACCACTAAAATCCAATTTTAGAATATTTTCATCACTTCAAAAAATTTCCTTGAGTCCATTTGCAGTCAATCCCCACTTCTACCTCCAAACCCAGGCAACCACTGATCTGCTTTCTGACTATATAAATTCGTCTTTTCTGGGCATTTCATGTAATGGAATCATACAATATATAGTCTTTTTTGCATCTGTGATAGAGAAAGAGAAAGAATCTTGCATTGGCTCATTTGTTTGCTTTTTTTATTGATCAAGATATTAACACTGTGTTTTCTCCTTTATTTTTTGCCTTTTAAATTTGCTTATGGAGACTTGTGATGTCAGAAATTTTGTTTGTAATTTTTATATTTTCAAGTATACCAATCGTTTCTTTTATGGTTTCTGACTTTGGTGTCATGATTACGAAGTTTTCCTTGTACTACAATTATGTAAACATACCCTTGTATTTGCTTCTTATATCCTTATGGTTTCTTTTGTTTTACAGCTTGATATTTATTCCACCTAGAATTTACTTTGCTTTAAGATGTGTGAGGAAAATACCTAATTTTATTTTTCCAAATGATTAACCAATTGCCCCTGCACTATTTATTGAATAATCTAGCATTTTTCCAGTGAGTTTGTGTAGCTTTTAATCAAATATTTATATATATATATATGTATATACATTCATATATGCATACCTGCACACGTGGGTCAAATTCTGGATTTCATATTATGTTACATTGATCTTATTGTATATAACTGTAGCCTTATAAAATATCTAAATATCTGGTAGGGTCTCATTATTCCTCTTAGCTCTGGTAGCACACTGATTCTTCTAGATGAACTTTAGAATTACTTAGTCATACCTTTCCCCAATCCCCCCTTCCCAAAATTCCTTTAAGATTTTTATTGGCACTGCATTAAATGGATAGTATAATGTATGAAGATGAATTCTATTTTGCATGTGTTGAGTTTTAGATGATGGCAGGACATCC
Source organism: Ceratotherium simum simum (assembly GCF_057802395.1). Classification (NCBI taxonomy): domain Eukaryota; kingdom Metazoa; phylum Chordata; class Mammalia; order Perissodactyla; family Rhinocerotidae; genus Ceratotherium; species Ceratotherium simum. Next base: position 61,744,102 of record NC_141940.1, read on the forward strand.
ATGTGGAGCTGTCCAGCAGACCCTTGGATAATGTGGATCTGAAACTCAGAAGAGGAGTTAAGACATGAGAAGAAATACGGGAGTCACCTACATTGAGGCCAAATAATGTCTAGCCATAGAAATAGAAGATTTAGTTAAGTGAGAAAATGCAAAACAAGAAAGGAAGATGGGCGAAGTCTGTGTTGAGAAATACCCAGATTTGGGGGCTAGAGGAGAAAAGGGAGACATTGAAAGAACATTCAGACACAGAAGAACCAGGATAGTATGTCATTTCTAAAACCAAGGAAAGAGCAATTTGAGAAGGAAGAGGGGTCATTATCTCAATGGTCTCATAGAGGTTGAGTAGAAATTCCTCTCATATGAGGCATCTAAAATGGTCAAAGGTATATAAGTGGACAATAGAGTGTCATTTAATAGCATGTTCTCTGGACAGCTGGCATAGTAATCAAGACCTAGTGAGAAAAAGGAAAGAGAGAATTTAATGCATGAATCACAAAACACTTGATGGGAAGTGAGATTGCCTAGAATTCCTCTCAGTGGCTTATTTTTCACATCTGCATGGTAACCTTTTCATTCACATCATAAATTGCAACAAAAAAATATAAAACAATTTTCAAATACTGAAAAGAGCCTTTTTTTGTATGGTTTCCTAGTAGTTCTGTCCTATTCTCTTCCTCGTTTTGCTGATGGAGAATACTAACTGATTGATTTGACTGTGTGATTCTTTCCTGATGATTAAGTGAATTGTATCATCTGGCCTAGACCAATATATCTTTAAAATATGCTAACCATATTATCCTCCAGTTATCAAAATGTAGTTAAATGTATATTTACTTTAAGATTTCCATTAATTACATCTTAGAATATGGAGACATAATAATCAGAGTAGCTGCCCATACTATTTCAAAAACCTAACAACTTAAAATTCAGTGTCCTTTATATTGTTGCTATTGATTCAAAGTCTTCTAAATGACTAAGAAGAAAACATGTATTTAAATCAGAACTTTCACTTTACATGTTAAAAAAATCAATTAAAAATCACATTAAAATTTTCTAGAAAAAAATCTGCAAACAGTAAGGATTATTTTTTAAAACACAGTAAAGGCAGGTTTGGCCAAAGTCACCAAAAAGTGCTTTTGGAGTGACGTCAGTGTCACGGCAGAGTGAGCTTTCCCGTGAACTCTTCCCCCGATAAGATACAACAAAAGGAACAGTCACAGACCAACAACGAATCCCAGACAGTGAAAAGCTAGATCGGAAAGATCCACACTGCCGCACATCTGAGAGTGGAATGTGCTGGGCCCCCCGGAGGAAGTGGGGAGCGGTAAAGAGAACTCCTCTCCCTCCCCATCAGATCAGCAATCCTGGTCCTCATGGCTCTCAGAGAGGGGGGAGGGGCAGCTGTCTGCAGGGAAACCGTAGCTCTTTGGGCTCTCTCAGCCAGTGGGAAACTCCCACACAGAGGACTCAGAAGAGCCACAGGGTTACCATTAACATCTGAGCACCCCAGAGAGCAGATAATAAGAGGCAAATGAGAAGCCCCCCACGCCAGGGATCCAGAGGGCAAAAGAGAGAGCCCCCCGTCCCTGCAAACCGGACCCTGCAGCTCAGCCAACCAGACCAGACCAAGCAATCTGCGGCAGACCAGACCAAGCGATCTGACCCGCGGATGGCAGCAGCGGAAAAACCACGGCAGAGCACAGGGGGCTTAGATTACACAGCCCTTTACCACCACACAGCGGCAGCGGGTGGTAATTGCAACCAGAGATTTCCAGGATGAGGAAAAACAAAGCCAACACAGGAACCACAATGCAAAGATACATGAAATCACCAGACCAGAAGGAAAATGACAAGCACCCGGAAACCAACCCTGAAGACACAGAAATCCATAATCTAAATGACAGAGATTTCAAAATAGCTATCATAAAAACACTCAATGAAATACAAGACAACACAGACAAACAATTCAAAGAGATTAGGAGTTTCTTCACAAAAGAGAGTGAAATCATAAAGAAAAACCAATCAGTGCTGATGCAGATGAAGAACACAATGGAGGAGATAAAGGAGAACCTGGAATCTTTAAAGAACAGAGCTGACAGTATGGAGGAAAGAGTTAGCATTTTAGAGGATAGGAATACTGATATGATCCAGATGGAAGAGGAGAGAGAACTAAGACTAAAAAGAAATGAAGAAAGTCTCCGAGAAATATCTGACTCTATTAGGAAATGTAACATAAGAATTATAGGTATTCCTGAGGGAGAAGAGAAGGAAAGAGGAACAGAGAGCCTATTCAAGGAAATAATAGCTGAGAATTTCACAAATCTGGGGAAGGAACAGGAAATACCAGTAAGCGAAGCCAACAGGTCACCTAAATATATCAACAGGCAAAGGCCCTCTCCACGACACCTAGTGGTAAGGTTAGCCAGAGTCAATGACAAAGAAACAATATTAAGGGCAGCTAGACAAAAACAAAAAATAACATACAAAGGAACTCCCATCAGGCTGTCAGCGGATTTCTCAACAGAAACTTTACAGGCTAAGAGAGACTGGAATGATATATTCAAAATACTGAAAGACAAAAACTTTCAGCCAAGAATACTCTATCCAGCAAAAATATCCTTCAAATATGATGGAGAAATAGTAACTCTCCCAGAAAAACAAAAGCTAAGGGAGTTCATGGACATGAGACCCCCACTACAAGAAATACTCAAGAAGGCCCTCAGGCCTGAAAAAAGGAAGAGAAAGGGAATACAAAGCTTGGAGCAAGGAGAAAAATAGGTATATAAACTCAGAAAAATAGTAGATCTTTACCAGAATGGGTTAGCAACCACTTAAATACTGAAGTAGTGGATAATAACAACAATAAACAAACACATAGGGACAGAGATTGGATTGGTGGTTACCAGAGGGGAAGGGGGGAGGGAGGAGGGTGAAAGGGATAATTCGGTACATGTGTGTGGTGATGGGTTGTAATTAGTATTTTGGTGGTGAACATGATGTAATCTATGCAGAAATAGAAGTACAATGATGTACACTTGAAACTTTTACAATGTTGTAAACCAATGTTACTGCAATAAACAAAAAATTAAAAAAAAAAAAAGATCAAAGGAAGGAATTCACCAAAAATAAATTTAACCTCATCACTGTAAACACACAGCCACAACACAAGATAGAATAAGGTATAACAAGAACAACTTAGAAGGGGAAGAGGAAAGTGATTGAATTGACTTAGTATAAGGAAATAGGAGGCCATCAGGTAATGGAATAGCTCATACACAAGATTTTTTACACAAACCTCAAGGTAACCACTAAAGAAATAATCAAAACAAAACCACATAGGATAAACAAAGAGAAAACTAGAAGAGTCATAAGACAGAACAACCAAACTGAATTGGCAGTCCGAAACAAATGGGACAAGAAACAAAGGAAACACAAAAGAACCAGAAAATAGGTGACAAAACAGCAACGTTAAGCCCTCATATATCAATAATTACCCTAAATGTAAATGGATTGAACTCTCCAATCAAAAGATACAGAGTGGCAGGATGGACTAAAAAGCAATACCCAACAATATGTTGCCTCCAGGAAACACAACTCAGCACTAAAGGCAAGCACAGGCTCAGAGTGAAAGGATGGAAGAAAATACTCCAAGCTAATGGCAAACAAAAGAAAGCAGGTGTTGCCATACTCATATCAGACAAAGTAGACTTCAAGATAAAACAGGTTAAGAAAGACAAAGAAGGGAAATAGATAATGATAAAAGAGACACTCCACCAAGAAGACATATCACTTATAAATATATATGCACCCAACATAGGAGCACCAATGTACATAAAGCAACTATTAACAAACCTAAAAGGAGAAATCAACAACAACACAATAATAGTAGGGGATCTTAATACCCCACTTACATCAATGGATAGATCATCCAGAGAAAAGTCAATAAAGAAATAGTAGACTTAAATGAAAAACTGGATGAGATGGACCTAGTAGACGTATACAGAGCACTGCATCCAAAAACAGCTGACTACACATTCTTCTCAAGTGCACATGGAACATTCTCAAGGATAGACAATACGTTGGGAAACAAAGCAGGCCTCAATAAATTTAAGAAGATTGAAATCATAACAAGCATCTTTTCAGACCATAATGTTATGAAACTGGAAATGAACCATGAAAAAAAACTGGGAAAGTGCCAAAAATGTGGAGATTAAACAACATGCTACTGAACAACCAATGGATCATTGATGAAATTAAAGGAGAAATCAAAAACTATCTAGAAACAAACGAAAATGAAAACATGCCATACCAAACCATATGGGATGCAGCAAAAGCAGTCGTGAGAGGGAAACTTATAGCGATACAAGCCCACCTTAACAAACAAGAAAAAGCCCAAATAAGCAACCTTAAATTACACCTAACAGACCTAGAAAAAGAAGAACAAAAAAAGCCCCAAATCAGCAAAAGGAGAGAAATAATAAAAATCAGAGCAGAAATGAATGAAATTGAGACCAAACAAACAGTAGAAAGGATTAATGAAACAAAGAGTTGGTTCTCTGAGAAGATAAACAAAATCAACAAACCCTTAGCCAGGCTTACTAAGAAAAAAAGAGAAAAGGCCCAAGTAAATAAAATTAAAAATGAAAGAGGAGAAATTACAATGGATACCATGGAAATACAGAGAATTATAAGAGAATACTATGAGAAATTATATGCCAACAAATTGGACAATCTAGAAGAAATGGACAAATTCTTAGACTCATAGAACCTTCCAAAACTGAACCAACAAGAAATGGAGAATCTGAATAGACCAATCACAAGTAAAGAGATTGAAATAGTAATCAAAAACCTCCCAAAAAATAAAAGTCCAGGACCAGATGGCTTCTGCAGTGAATTTTACCAAACATTCAAAGAGGATTTAATACCCATCCTTCTAAAACTATTCCAAAAAATAGAGGAAGATGGAACACTTCCTAAATCATTCTATGAGGCCAACATCACCCTGATACCAAAGCCAGACAAAGACAATACAAAGAAAGAAAATTACAGGCCAATATCGCTGATGAACATAGATGCAAAAATCCTCAACAAAATATTGGCAAACCGAATACAGCAATACATTAAAAAGATCATACACCATGATCAAGTGGGATTTATACCAGGGACGCAGGGATGGTTCAACATCCACAAATCAATCAACGTGATACATCACATCAACAAAACAAAGAATAAAAACCACATGGTCATCTCAATAGACGCAGAGAAGGCATTTGACAAGATACAACATCCATTTATGAGAAAAACTCTCAACAAAAGGGGAATAGAAGGAAAGTACCTCAACATAATAAAGCCTATTTATGACAAACCCACAGCCAAGATCATACTCAATCGGGAAAGACTGAAAGCCATTCCTCTGAGAACAGGAACGAGGCAGGGCTGCCCACTCTCACCACTCCTGTTCAACATAGTACTGGAGGTTTTGGCCAGAGCAGTTAGGCAAGAAAAAGGAATAAAAGGAATCCAAATAGGTAACGAAGAAGTGAAACTCTCACTATTTGCAGATGACATGATTTTATATATAGAAAACCCTAAAGATCCATTGGAAAACTCTTAGAAATAATCAACAACTACAGCAAAGTTGCAGGGTACAAAATCAATCTACAAAAATCACTTGCATTTCTGTATGCTAATAATGAACTAACAGAAAGAGAGCTCAAAAAGTTAATACCATTTACAATTGCATCAAAAAGAATAAAATACCTAGGAATAAATTTTACCAAGGAGGTGAAGGCCCTATACAATGAGAACTACAAGACATTATTGAAAGAAATCGATGATGACATAAAGAAATGGAAAGATATCCCATGCACGTGGATTGGAAGAATAAACATAGTTAAAATGTCTATATTACCTAAAGCAATCTACATATTCAATGCAATCCCAATCAGAATCCCAATGACATTCTTCACAGAAATAGAAAAAAGAATACTAAAATTTTTATGGGGCAACAAAAGACCCTAAATAGCTAAAGCAATCCTAAGAAAAAAGAACAAAGCAGGAGGCATCACAATCCCTGACTTCAAAACATACTACAAAGCAATAGTAATCAAAACAGCATGGTACTGGTACAAAAACAGACACACAGATCAATGGAACAAAATTGAAAGCCCAGAAATAAAACCACACATCTATGGACAGCTAATTTTCAACAAAGGTGCTAAGAACATACAATGGAGAAAGGAAAGTCTCTTCAATAAATGGTGTTGGGAAAACTGGACAGCCACATGCAAAAGAATGGAAGTGGACCATCTGCTATCGCCACTCACAAAAATTAACCCATAATGGATCAAAGACCTGAAGGTGAGACCTGAAACTATAAAACTCATAGAAGAAAATATAGGCAACACACTATTTGACATTGGTTTTAAAGGAATATTTTCGGATGACATGCCTACCCAGACTAGGGAAACTAAATAAAAAATAAGTGGGACTTTATCAGACTAAAGAGCTTCTATAAGACAAACGAAACCAGAATCAAGATGAACAGACAACCCACCAGCTGGGAGAGAATATTTGCAAAACATACATCTGACAAGGGGTTGATCTCCATAATATATAAAGAACTCACACAACTGAACAACAAAAAAACAAACAACCCGATCAAAAAATGGGCAGAGGAAATGAACAGAGACTTCTCCAAAGAAGATATACAGATGGCCAATAGGCACATGAAAACATGTTCACCATCACTAATCATCAGGGAAATGCAAATCAAAACAACACTAAGATACCACCTCACGCCCGTTAGAATGGCTATAATCACCAAGACAAAAAACAAGTGTTGGAGAGGATGTGGAGAAACAGGAACCCTCATACACAGCTGGTGGGAATGCAAACTGGTGCAGCCTCTATGGAAAACGGTATGGAGATTCCTCAAAGAATTAAAAATAGAGATGCCCTATGATCCAGCCATCCCACTACTGGGAATCTATCCAACGAACCTGAAATCAACAATCCAAAGAGGCTTATGCACCCCTATGTTCATTGCTGCATTATTCACCATAGCCAAGAAGTGGAAGCAACCTAAGTGTCCCTCGACTGATGATTGGATTAAGAAAAGGTGGTATATGTATACAATGGAATACCACTCAGCCATAAAAAAAGAGAAAATTGTCCCATTTGCAACAACATGGATGGGCCTGGAGCGTATTATGTTAAGCGAAATAAGCCAGAAGGAGAAAGACAAACACTGTATGATCTCATTCATACGTGGAATATAAACCAACACATGGACAGAGAAAACTGTATTGTGGTTACCAGGGGCAGTGGGGGTGGGGGGTGGGGACAAGGGGTGAAGGGAGTCATATATATGGTGATGGACCTACAAAACTGTACAACCCAAAATTTCACAATGTTAAAAACTATTAAAACATCAATAAAAAAAAGTGCTGTTGATCTTTTAGCAGTTTAATTCCATTCCTTTGCTTCTGAGAGAGTAGGTACTTTCCTGATACAGAGCTTCTGACTGACTTCTAACTTCCACCTTCTACCTCCCACCTTGGCTTTTTCCATTTCCTTTTCCTTTCCCTGGGTGGAGGTGAAGAGAAAGGAGGTGTGGTTGGGATTGATAAAGAAAAAACTACTTGGGTTCACCCCTCACCCAACTGCAAACTCTAGCAAAAGTAATAGTTAGATGACTCAGCTCCTTAATTCAATTTTTGTGTCTACCAAAATATATTTATGATTGAGCAATTTTAAAGACTTTTACTATCCTGAGACGCAAATTGTTTAAAGTATGGGAACAATTAACATCTATAATGTTAAATTTTATAACAAAACATCTTTTCAGCTGTATCTATTATGTGACTGTGCCCATGAAAGATAATACTGCATACAGTTACTTAGTGTGAGCATATGGCCACCACATAGAGAGCCCCCTAGAGTTTTCACTGATTAATAATTCTACTTATTTATTTTCCATTTAGCAGAACTGCTTTTCTTCAGGAATAATCGGACACATTGACAGTGTTTAGCTTTCAGATTTCACTAATGTGGAAGCTATCTGTAAGCAAAAGAAAACATGCCTTATTCAGCTGAATCACTTCACACTTTTTTTATTTTAGAAATCCTCAAAACAGTTTTTATTTACATCATATAAAATAATCAAACCATGCATGAATATGTCGTCAGTAAAGCAGAACTGTATACAAAGTTATGAGCAAGTGAGAACAGAAATATAAGGCAAACCAGTAATGATCTTGTTGATAAGTAATATAACCCCTATTCTGAGGACACCAGTGCAAATACCAGCTCTGCAGCTAAAACTGATGACAGTTTTCCCTCCCTTCATTTCATTTAGTTGCTGATTACATAGTACTTGAAATGTCTGTGATTTGAAATGTCTAAATAATGAATAAAGTTTCCTCTGTTCAGGAACCATTCTTTTATTAAAAAAATTTAATTGAATTTATACTGGCCTTTGCATTAAAACTCTGCTAAAGTTTCCCTGGATATCTTAAACGCTAATTCTCTCTGTACTCATATGTGAGTTCCTGGAGTAGCCATGTTTTCCTCCTAATCATCCCCCATGCTCATACAGGGCACTCCTATATGTCTTTCCATAGGTAGGAATGGAAAATCTTAGGAGGGCTAATAAATATTTTTGTTCTGCTTTCTATAGTGAAATAAAATGTTGGTTACCAAGGGGCTGAGAACTTCCCCTAGTATTTACCCAAATAATCTCCATGACATGGCTGTGCAGAAAGAAAAGAGAGAAATACTGCTGCCCTCTTTTTCTAAGGGGTAAGGTAGGGGTAACCCAAGACAGGAGATTATCTTGTAGATATCCTATGCTGTGAGCTAGCCACTTCCCTTAGCTCAGCAGAGAGCTTTTTAGTAGACTGCTCTCTGGAGTTAATTTTTCTCTCATTTTTTCTTTCTCGTTTTTAGGATATTGAATTTCAATCATAAAAGGAACATGTTCATTATAGAAAATATTGGAAAATGCAATGAAAAAAATAGAAATAATCCAAACCCTCAGTGGAGTTGGGGAAATATTTTTGGCAGTATTTTATCTTTGCATGTATACACGTGCATTCACATACACGTGCCTTTTTACAAAATTGGAAATATACTATATTTATAGTTTTATATCATGTATTTGAAAATTATTTTTATCACTTTTATTTCGATGAGCAACACATGTTCATAGTAGGAAAGTACTTAAATATAAATAAGCAAATGGAAGTAAATAAAAATTATCAAAATAACTAAAATTAGACAAAAGAAAGAAAAATAAAAATTGCCTGTAATTCCATCCAGAAATAATAATGGCAATGTTTTGGTGTAAACAGTTCAGTCTTTTTTTTCTCCATGAAAATGTACATGTTTTTTTCTTTTACAAAATTAAGATCACAGTGTACCTACATTGTAGGTTTTGTCACCTTCATTTTTTCATTTTCCAATAGATTATGAATATTTTCTTTATTATCAACTGTTCTTCTACTTCATTTTCAGTGGCTTCATAGTATTTATTATAGGGATAGGTCCTAAATGATTTCACTAATCCTCCATTGTTAAGCGTATAGGTTGCTTCCATTTTTTCAGTTATAAACAGCACAGTGGTGACAACCCTTGTTTTTGTACCCATCCACACTTATTTCCTTAGAATACATTGTCAGAAGTAGAATTGCTCATCAAAGCATATATGAAGTGAATTTGCCATTTCTGTCTTTATACAACAGAAAAATTATTTAAGTGATCTTGAAAAATGCATGGCCTTTCTTTTTTTCTATAGAAGACTCCAATGAAGTTGCTCCAAATGAGACAAGGGCTCATAAGGAGGAAGACCACCACGCAGTATCCTCAGATAACGTGGTATGTACATTTTAACATTCTGTCCTCGTTACATGATGGATTTCAAGGATATGTTTCTAGTTGGTGACAATATCAGTGTTGTCAGAATAAAGTCTTGCTCCCCTTTACAAACCAAAACAGAGCTGTTGCCAATGAAATTACATAACATTGAGCGTTTAATAAATGAAATTTAAAGCACTGTCATTTGTACCTCAGTTTTTTATTTATTTATTTTGTGTGTGTGTGTGAGGAAGATCAGCCCTGAGCTAACACCGTGCTAATCCTCCTCTTTTTGCTGAGGAAGACCGACTCTGAGCTAACATCTATTGCCAATCCTCCTCTTTTTTTTTTTTTCCCCAAAGCCCCAGTAGATACTTGTATGTCATAGTTGCACATCCTTTTAGTTGCTGTATGTGGGACACGGCCTCAGCATGGCTGGACAAGCAGTGCGTCGGTGCGCGCCCGGGATCTGAACCTGGGCCGCCAGTAGTGGAGCGCGTGCGCTTAACAGCTAAGCCACGGGGCCGGCCCTCAATTTTTTTTTTTTTTGTGAGGAAGATTAGCCCTGAGGTAACATCTGATGCCTATCCTCCTCCTTTTGCTGAGGAAGATTGGCCCTGAGCTAACAATCGTGCCCATCTTCCTCTACTTTATATGGGACGCCACCACAGCATGGCCTGACAAGTGGTGCATTGGGGTGCGCCCGAGATCCGAACCTGCGAAACCTGGGCCGCTGAAGCAGAGCCCGCGCAGTTCACCGCTACGCCACCCGAGCCAGCCCCCTCAAATTTTTTGATTTAGGAACTTTGCAAATATAAACGCCTAATGCTTACTACACATAGACATTTTATACATAAGAAGTTATTTTTCTTCAACACATTTAGCAAAGAGAAGATTTCTTCTCATTTGACGGATGGCAGAATTAAAACAGAGTTTAGCCTGAGATCATGAAGGAAGACTTTTTTAGTTCTGGGATTTGTATCTAAGAATTCCTGACTCCAAGTTCTCCATTCAGATCATACCTATCTATACTGTGTTTGGAACCTTTTCTTCTTTCTAGTTAAATCGGACTTTGTTAGACATCTTAAAACTTGCAGTAATGGAGGAAAGACAGCATGAAGAGATTGAATAGCAGGCAGAGACACGCTATGTGTGGATTAAACTGGGTTGTGTGAAAATGTAAACATCATTGGTGTATAGAGATGTTCTCTAAGCAGCTGTTTTAACAGCATCTGTTTATATTCTGACTCCATTAAGTAATGCAGAAATCAATATTGTATTAAACTAAAATCAGACATAAAGGCAAATGTCATTGTGCTTTTGTTTATGCCTTTGAATCAGTGTTTTGTGCTTGATTGCAACCTTCAAAAAATGGTCCCAGTAATGGCTTTTTCTGTTAAAAAATGGCTATAGCTTCAATATTTACCCTGGCTTCCATTACAAACATTATTTATCTGACACTATAATGCTGCCACATCTCCTTAATAAAAGTTGAGCACATAAAATACACTTTGTTCTTTTTTGTTAAATATCAACAATATACAATGGTGTTTTCCACGTGCAGAATATGGTTTAGTATCGCATTTTATTGATTTCAGTCCTGATTTAAATTGATATTTTTCTCTTCTAACACTAAATTCAACAGGCATATAGGAAAACAAGCTTTCATTTTGAGGCAAAGTTGTGTTTTCATTAGATAGCTAGTAATAATTGTTTTCCACGATTATTAATTGTGCTAATATTCTTAAATTCCATCAAATAATAATTTCCTCTGCTCTAGATTTGAGTTGTCTTATACAATTTATATACAATTATTCACAATTGGAACCTCCTTTCCCCTAAAGACATGCTCATTTTTAGCCTGAATTTCTCTGCATTGTATCTCCCCTGCAGCAGACATTTGAAGATGATGAATGAAGTCATAGCATGGGATGACTCACAGTCACTTAGGCACCTAATTTTTCAAGAACAATTGATTTTCAGAGACAAAACTCCAAACTTTCAAAGGTTAATCTCCTCTGCCTGTAACTTTTGAGTGCCCCCAATTATTCTTGGATGACAAATCACAAAGACATATAAGACCTATTTATATGCACAAATCTATACAGTGGCCCTTGGTGCCTTCCTCCCTGGATTACTTAGCTCCTTTTTCAGAGAACCAATCCAAATAGGTAGAGAATCTAAAAAACAACATCAAAAACATATCAAATCTGAGGTCTGGTGAGAGCCGACATGATTAAGCCAAGTTTATAGTGATTATAATACAAACAAAACATTAGATTCATCTCCAGGCAGCAGTAAAAAGCAATTTCACTGCAGCTGTCCTCCTGAGTCAGAAGCCTGCAGGTCACAAACTCTGTTATGGTATGGTATCCTGGTAGACAATATATCAAATATGATCATTCCAAGTTTGTTTGTGACTTTTAATAACCATATATATTGCTGGGTAGGAAGCTTGATTTCAAATTCTGCCTATGACATGTTACTATTAATGTGCTCATTCTTAAAAGACTGCCTAGTGACTAACTCAGCTTTTCTCTTTTTTAAATTTTCTTTTGAGTTGGCAGGGTTTAAATGTTTAAAAGTGTTTTGTCTTAACTATGTTTCTCATTTGCAAAAGAAAAATTTAGAGCTGATTTTGTCTTTTGGTTTTGCTTTATTTTAAAAAAAGTTTCCGTGATTAGAGAACCTGCCTTGCCCCCATGGTTGGAGATTATTGGTCATTCTTTCCATCAATGCTAAGCTGTTTTGTTCATTCTTTTGACAGATATTTAATTAGTAGCTACTGTGTGCGAGATACTGTACAAACTATGCTTTACCTTAATTCTAAAGCTAAGGACAATTTAGTGTCTCTTTCTCTCTCTTTCTCTCTCTCTCTTCCTTCTTACTGGCTGGTGAAGGAAACAAATCACCATACTATTTTCATCATTACATCGTAAATGTCTGCTTTCAATTGTCTAGCTAATGGAGTGCAGTAAATAAGTGAATTTTCTAAAAATCGTATTTGACTTTGGAATGCATGTTATATGTTGACATTTTACATTAGAAGTTGCAAAGAGATATATGGGGACTTAAAAAAGAAAGCCCTTCCAATCAGTTAGATATGCTTACCATTAAATAGACTTCCCTTACAGGAAGTGAGTTCCCTGTCACTGGAGGGCGCTATTTAAGCATAATTTGAATGCCTATATTTTCAGCGATATTATGATTAGGGTTTTTCTATTTTAAATAGTATTATAGTAAATTTCTCTTTACTAAGCAGTCATCAGTTAAAGGTAGAGGGAGGTGGCTTAGACACACACTGATTATAACACTGAGGAGCCAGTCGGAGTTTATTGTAGTTTATTCCAGATAACCTACACTAGATAACCCCATCACTAAAACTGAACGTTGAATGTGTATGTTCTATACGTTGTTGAGTGTAGTAATGATGATCAGATATATATTTATGAAAACTTCTCTACTTATGTTACAGAAAATAGAAATTATTGATGATGAAGAAAGTGACATGATAAGTAATTCTGAAGTAGAACAAGTGCATTCTGTCTTGGATTATAAGGTAAAAGTAATTTCAAATTCTGAATTCATTGCGAGAAGGTATTAAATGAGGCAGACTTTTACCCTATGTACTGGTTTATTTCACTCCTGTTTGATAAGTTAAATATCCTAGGGCTCCCCACTGATTCTCACAGGCACTTGGATATCAGTCAGGGTGCCAGGCATTTTAATTAATGCTCGTTGGTTTAGTGGTTATGGTTTTAAGCGAAGAGTTTGCTGAGCGGGAGTAGGTATTGATGGTGTACGGCAAGGTGAGGGAGTGCATAGTGATGGTTAATGTGAAATTTATGACAAATACTTTTTTAAAGCTAATGTTCATTTTTAAATGGTGGTAAATGGGAGATTTTTTTTTCCAGTGGCCCTTGCTAATTTTATCTTGAATTTCAACTCCTGAAGACCATTTTTTAAAATGTAATAATATACCTGTTTTATGAGAAGTTTAAATACAATTCCCAAAGCGAGTACTGAATAAATATGAATAGAGATGACCTTTCTTAATGTCACTTGTTACTAAACTGAAAAGCTTACTTTGACAGTGTGCCGTACATAATTTTTTTTATTAAATTTTGACATAAGCTATCAGTCTATATGTCAATATGTTTTCTGCATAGATGTGTAATTGCTGTCCCTTTGTTAATGAGTATCCTATTGTAAGGTAACTTTGGGACCATCTGAGATTTTGGCCACATAATTCTTTCCATACACAAAAGTTATTTTCTTGGAATATCATAAGTGTTCAAAGCAGAGACTAGTAATCTTAAGATATTAACAGAAAATAACATTTAATCAGAAAAGACAACAGTTATCATTTTCTCAAAAATCTTTTCAGTTTTAATATAATTGAAAGTTATGTCATTCAACAGATTCTGTTTTCCAAATGTTCATAACATGTCAGACTTTAAAATACTGAACATTGTAAACACAGAAGGAAATTATCTTTTGAAATTTATTTGCTAAGTGGTCGAAGAGCACAATACAATCCCGTATTTAAACTGTATTTCCCACAAATAAAATTATAAAGTTATTGGTTCCGAAGTACAAAAGATTATTCTAAGCTCTCCTGCATGGTCATATAATATTTCTAAATGTCCAGTTCAGGATTAAAATGCCACTACAAGCCACCACTTGGCACAGGCTATGGAAACTACAGACGAGAGGACTGGATTGCACAGCTGTTAAGTGTGCTCCACTTAACACTCTCATACAGGTCAGATAGGGTTGGGCCCAGAACTCAGAGGATTCTTTCCAGGACCTTTTCCCTCTAGGGTGCCAGCCCACTCGAGAAGGTTTGGAGCTGAAGACCAGGGCAGGGCTGACTGTCCAGTCCAGAAATGTGAATTAACATTTTCATTGAACTCTGAAAAACATGTATTGATCCAACATTTTCCATTGCGGTAAATGTTGTGGGAACAAGGGATCCTTCGCTACCTTATTAGGGATGTCTTTTATAACATATTACCATCCTACGTAAACTTTTCTTTAACTCTCAAAAATCAGTAACTATATAGAAAACATGTTTTTTAATAATCTTATTAAGAATATTTTAGTTCACTTCATCTGTGAGTGTTGTTACCTTAATTCTCAAGTGAGGATAAGTGAAGCCTCATATAGCAGTTCTCATTGCTGATTTCAGGACGGTAATTTAAAACAGCCTTATCAATTTGGAAATTTAATCTTTCTTCAGAGAACATTGTTGTACTCTATTTTCGTACACATGCTAGTGTTCCTTGTTTTGGGATCAAAATCACTTTGGTGGTTTCTTAAGTATATTCATCATAAGCTTCTTGAAGGCAGAGACTTATCTTATTAATCTATGTGTTACCTGGTCTAGTGCCTAGCACATAGCTGTCCAGTAACTAGTTTCTGAATGAGTGAATTAATTTATTTATCCTTGGAAATATTTTTAATACTATTATGCAAGTGTTCATTTATATAAAATCAAGTAAGATCAGCTGGATCACTATAATTTTTCCCACACTAAGTTAAATAGTCTGTCATTATTCTCAGGATTCATTGCAGCAAAATGAAAGAATGCTTCCTATGTGCATTTGATAATTATTACTATGCAACCATCAACATTCAGTTTGGGCATAGTGGAGATTCTCATTGAGATATATTGCTAGAAATCAATACTGCTAAAGGTTCTAACTAACCCCAAATGCTTATGAGACAAGTTGGTGAGCTCAGTCCCTGAGGCATGAGTAGCTATATCGTAAAATAACACCTCAGGTTTAGCAGCCATTAATAGCCTGCTCAGAGATCAATGCTCCGGTCCACGTGAAGCCTTGAATGCTCCCTACAGTCATCTTGGAGAAGAATTGACAAAGCTTACTGAGAATGTAGGGAAGATTTTAATAAGCAATATGAGCTAGATCTTGTTTGTGAAATGCAGTGACTGATGTTATCTTACTAGTTCCTCTCACAAACAGTCCATTTACTTAGGAAAATCTCTAAAGTACACATAAATTACTGCCTGTAATCTAGGAAGTGTTTAATATGCTTGCAAAAAGCAGCTCTGAGAAGAAAATGTCTGCAATATTAAATTATCTTAAAGCTGTTTATGTTTCTCAAATATTGCATAAATACTGAGGAGGAGGAATATTCACATGAGAAATTAGAGAACGGCATACCAAAAGATGCTTCTTGACTTTTGCAAATGTGAATTAATGTTTTTAAAATGTTTTCTAATGGACTGTGAATGCATCTCAAAAGGACTGTGCATTCAAATGAGATATTAGATGATGGTGATAGATATCTTCTGTATTTGAAAAGACTTCTTGGTCAGCACTTTACTAATACTATTGCTCTGACAATGAATACTAAAAAACCAAAATCTTAGAATTAGTCAAATGTCTTATGGCAGGAGCAAATGGGGTTTTATTATAATGCTTACTTGTAACTTTGATTGCTGTAGAGTGCCTTTGGATAAGGGATTTAGCTTGAATCATCATTCACTTGATATTTATTTGATATTAAATAATTTTATTATTGATTTGGTTGGTTTCTTAAGTGTGTTCATCACTTGATATTAAATGGTCTGAAAAGGAAGCTGTTTTATTAGGTAAAATAAGTTCTAAACTGAGCTGATAAAATGATTGATGCAGTAAACATGTTCATAGATGGAATGTGATTAATACAACTGTATCCTCTCAACGACAAGAATGCCCATAGAATTAGCTAATTTTAATGTCTTTTATGCAGCTTTTTGAACAAATGTTGTTAAAGGTACTGCTGTGCTCTTTGAGACCATTTCGTCACCTGCAGAGAATACTTTCAGCTTATTTTCACGTTTTTTGGCAAGGAGACTGGCTAATAATTTATTTTTTATTTTTCATCAGGTTTTTTTAATATATAATTTTCATACAATAAAATTCACCTCTTATACAGTTAGATGAGTCTTGACAAGTGGACACAGTTGTGTAACCACGACGACAATTTGTTTATTCATCTGCTGATGAACACTTCTGTTGCTTCTAGTTTTTAGCTCTTGTGAATAAAGCTGCAGTGAATATTCATGTATGTCTTTTTGTGGACGTGTGTTTTCATTTAACCTTGCAGTAGGATTGTTGAGTCAGATGTTAAGGAAGAGCATGTTTAATTTTTTAAGAAACTGCCAAAACATTTTCCAAAGTGGCTGTACCATTTTATACTCCCACCAGCAATGTGTGAGACTTCTAATTACTTCACATTCTCATCAGCACTTGCTATTGTCGGTCTCTTTTACTTTAGCCGTTGTAGTATATTAATAGTAGTATCTCATTGTGGTTTTAATTTGCATTTCCTTAATGACAAATGATATTAAGCATTTTTTCACGTGTTTATTGGTCATTCACATATCTTCTTTGATGAAGTGTGTGTTCAAATATTTTGCCGGCTTTTTATTCTATTGCTTTTTCTATAATTGCATTGTCAGAGTTCTTTATGTGTTTTGAATGCAAGTCTTTATCAGACACGTGATTTACAAATAATTTCTCCAAATACGTAGCTTGTATTTTTATTTTCTTAGCAGTGCCTTTTAAGTGCAAAAGGATTTTTTTTTTTATTTTGAAGAAGTCTTCTTTTAAGTTTCATGCTTTTTGTGTCCTATTGAGAAATATTTGCCTAACCCAAGGACACAAATATTTTCTCTAGAAGTTTTATAGTTTTAGGTTTTATATTTAGGTCTATGATCCATTTCTTGTCAAATTTTGTATATGATGTGAGGTAAGGGCTGATAATCTTTTTTTTGGATATGGATTTAAAATTATTCAACCACTGTTTTTTAAAAGACTATCCTTTCTTTGTCCATTGAATTACCTTAGCACCTTTGTCAAAAATCAACTGAATATATATATATATATATATATATATATATATATATATATATTTCTATCTATATCTATATATAGATAGATATACATATAGATAGATAGATCTCTGTTCTTTTCCATTCATCTATATGTCCACTCTTTTTTCCAGAACAACATTTTATTTATTACTGTAGCTTTAATAGTAAATCTATTCAGAGCATTTTCATGGCCATTATCTTATTTGAGCCTTATAACCCTCAAAGCTAGAATTGCTGAAGATTATTAGTATTATGTCCATTTTACTGATGAGTAAACAGAGTCACAAGAGAGGTTAATTGGCCTGCCCAACTTTACACAATTATCAGTAGACCTAGCACTAAAATCCTCCCAAATCCTAGTCCATTGTTCTTTTCCTACACCACTAGCAAAAATAGTGAAGAGAGACTGGATCTCAAATCAGTGGTACACAGTGATACATTTGGAGATATTTTCTGAGTAACAGACTTCTACATAAAGGCAGGAAACTCAGCAAACTATTTAAGACAGTCTTAGCAATAATTTCAGTCCCTCCTTGTTACAAAATAATAACCTTTTTAGTTCTCAGTATTTAGCTTTGTGAATGGTACATTCAGCATTACTGCCTCTGCTATTGCTCTTTACTTGGGGTTAATTGGACTCTGTCTATTCTTAATCCTAATCCAAATGCTAATTAGACTTAATATAGGAGGAGTCTTTCCAAGAAGGGAACTGTTTCTTGATTTTTCTCTTACTGGAATTTATTTAATTAGATTTTTGTCCTTGCAAATTGTTTTCTGTTGGTGATTCAGTTAAAAGGCAGCCTTTGAGTAACAGGATAATTTCCTTCTGTGCTTCATATTTTTTATGCTAAAATATTATCTTCTTTATTATCCCTCTAATTAGATTTTTTTTTAATTTTATTGTGCATCAAACATGTACAGTCCTAGGTTTGCATAGGGTAAATATATTGTTTTATGTTTTCTCCTTTAGAATGAAGAAGTCAGATTCATTGAAAATGAGTTAGAGATTCAAAAGCAAAAATACTTTAAACTTCAGACGTTTGTCAGAAGCTTGATACTAGCTATGAAAGCCGACAATAAGGAACAACAGCAGGTAGGTGCCAGAAAAGAATAGTAAGTATAATGTATCATGTTGAAAATGGCATGTCACACTTGGGTTCTTCATATTTTTTTCGTTTTTATACTTCATTCTTGCTTCGCATCAAGGAAGGATCTGTTACTTTGTGCCTTTTTTTAGCACAGTTTTCTTGAGAATATTTAGATTTTGTGTGCTGCTTTCGTGGAAAATCAAAATAACTGATTAACATACTTTGTTAATTCCAAGCTAGCCTTAAATAGGAGAAAAAACAATTTTAAAATTAATTTTAAAGAAATTCTCAAAGTGTTTGTAAAGACCAGGCTACCCTAACTGCAGAGTCACATATTTTGGGACATTTTGTGAATGAAGGAGGTGAGGTAGTTGACTCTCTTCTGGATTTCAGTTATCTTCCAGCCCCTACTAACATTCACAAATGTTTGAATTACTTCTATTTCATGACATATTGCTCATCACTAAAAAAGTATGAAATTACTTTGTGAAATTCTTTGTGATCACAGTGCATCATTTACTTTTTCCAATTTAACTAGAGTGTTTCATTCCTCTACCCCAAAGATGAAATGTAATGTCTTTTGTTTGTTGCTGTGGATTTTTGACTACAAATTCTTTCCAAATTACATTTTCTATCTCATTTCTTCATGTGAAATTTATATAATAATTTATTAAGCTTGCTGAAAATAATTATAGAATAAATGGTTTCATTCAATACTGAATGATACCAAATTTACCTCTGAGTTGTATACTACCATGTTGATTCCTTGTCAGAGAAGTTCAATATGGGTAGTATGTCACACAGGCAACCATTAATTAGGAAGCAGTTTCAGAGGTTTTCATTCAGCAGGGAATCTCAAGAGTGCCGAAATTCATCACTTATATCCAAGCAAGACTGCACACACGTATCCCATCCCAAACATCTCCAGGGAAAAAGATTAGAGTCTTAGCATCCCACAATTCTCCCTTTTTTAAATAAAATAGTCTTTATATATTTCACTGAAGTACTGAACCACAAAATCTACACTAAAAGAATTTACTCATGAGGCTCAAACCAATATGTACATTATGTGTCTAGTTTCATGAATTTTGCTCCCCTTGTGCTGCACACGCCCAGACATCCCAAGACAGTAGTCTTAAGTTACCTCAGCCAGCTTTATTTAAGCATATTGCTTTCTGATGTTAGTTATGCATATTTCATGGCATATTGAAAATGTGTTTGTTTTTTAAAAACCTAAACTACAGATTTTAAATGAATAAGATGGTAATCTTGAACGTGGTCCCAAGGGTACTGTAAATTTTAAATAACTGTAAAAAAAAGCAAAATTAGGTCCAACAATAGGAATAACTTAGAGTGTGGTCCTGGTTCCAAAAGTCGTGGCATGGTTTTGAATTCAGAATTATATAGCCAGCTAACTAGCAGTTGTCTATGTCTCCTGGTATCTAGGAATAGCACACGGACTGCATTTTATTTTCTAATTCTAACCTCATCCCTGGCTTGGTTCTTTCCTCAAGACCACTAACAAATAAGTAACTGTTGTACATTTTACTTTTCTTCTTCTCTTACACTTTTCCTCTGATCAAAGACTGATGAACTAAGATATAGACAAAACTTTGGCTAAAAAAAGGAGAAAGTTATACAAAAATTGAACTGAAAGTAATAGGCTATATAATCAGCACCCAAATAGCAACTACTGATTTTCATAGTTGAGATCGAGTATAACAGATCTCAAAATATGGTCTCAAAATATAGAAGACACCAATAGTAGTCCACAAAATTTATCCAGGTGATCTCTTAAATTACTGATCTTTGCACTATGAAATACTTAGTGGTTTATTTCTAGAAGGAATTAATTTTTATTCTTCCTAATAAAAGAGAACCATTTTGTCATTGATTTCTCATTTTAAAAAATCCTAAGTGTTTTTCAATTAATCTTAATTTGGGTAAGTTGAGTGAGATGCATGGCCCACAGAATATTTTTCCCCAATGAAGCAGTCCAGGCTTTAAAAATATATAATACTGTCAGGGCCGGCCCTGTGGCTTGGTGGTTAAGTGCGCGCGCTGCGATGCTGGCAGCCCGGGTTCGGATCCCGGGTGCGCATTGAGGCACCACTTCTCCGTTCATCCTGAGGCCGAGTCCCACATGCAGCAACTAGAAGGATGTGCAGCTGCGACACACAACTATCCACTGGGGCTTTGGGGGGAAAAAATAAAATAAATAAAATCTTTAAAAATATATAATACTGTCTGACTGAAATATTAGATTACCCAAAGTTTTTTTTTAATCAATAGCCATTTCAAAATAAAAATAATGTTGCCAGCACTGTACTAAGTCATTAGTTATGGTCTTTCTTCCCCTGATAATTTACTATGTGATTCTAGCCAGGTCAATTGCCTTTCTTAAACTTTGATTTGTCCACTTTACAAGGAAGATAAGAATGATTAACATTATGGAACTTAGCATTCACACACTAGGGCCTGGAATAAGTGTTATAGAGACTGATGATATATTTGGGAAATGCTTTAATCTCTTGGGAACAGTGGCACTAGGCCAGACTCTGAAGGCAGATTGATGAAGAACTTGTAGTAAAGAAAGTTAATTGTGTTTACTTTAGTATCTATGAAAAAGGCAGTTCTGGCAATCGGCATAATCCAAAGTTTTGTTCAACGTGCCAATGTTGCAATCCTGTAAGATATTGAAAAGAAGAATTTTGAAGTGGATCTCATGCATTAGTAATGCCCTATACTGCCTCAGATATTAAAGTTTTCCTGTTTCATACTAAACTCATTTTAGTCAGTCAACTACATGAAATTCAGTGATAAAGAAATAAATAGTAGTGCTCCTTTGATTTGAAGATCTCTCCACTAGAATTTAGAATGTAGTTAAGTCTGCTCACCCACTCGACTTTCCAATACTCAAAGCACATGTTCAGTGAATGTTAATTGAAGCACTTTTCCCTCTTTAATATGACTTCACAATTGCTAAGTGAACCAAATCCAGTGATGTATTTCTAATAAACTATGATCACCCAGTGTCAACAAAGGCTTTGTTTCACCCAGACTGGATTAATGGTAAACAACTGTTCTAGAAGAAAATGGCTCTGTGTCCTATTACTGCAACCTAGCATCTTAGAAAGCATGCAATACCTTTGGGTGACTGCTTTGTAAATACTCTCAATTTCAGCAAGATGTTCATAAACTATTTAATAGTATAAAATAAATAACATCTTTTCTTTCAGATATGAGTTAGCCTTTCCTTATGCAGCCTGACAAAAAGGAGAAAGTTGCTAATCTTGCCTCTCTACTATAAGACAAAAAGTATAGGATTTATAGCTGTCACTTCTTTCAATAAAGAGAATAGGGAGTACTGTCTTATTTCAACGGTGTATTTCATACGTTCTCCAACATGCCCTGTCTTTCTGTTCCTTAATTGGGTAGTGGCAGGTTTGCATTTGTTTCTGTTCCCTTGGTCCTTGTTTACCACTGCACCCAAAGCCCACACTACAAGTAATGCTGTCGAAAAATTGCCCAGATATGCTACATTATTTTTAATATTGGGAGCAACAAATCATTCATTTTGTTTTCAATTTTTTATAGTCAAGTGGGCATCAACACTGTCAGCCACATAAAACTTGATTAATCATTTATTTCTATAGTATGGATGCATGTTCTGCAACTCTACATCAAACAATTACACCATGGCAAAGCTTAGTTCATGGCTCTTGGCTTATCCTGATTGTTCCTATAGAGAAATGATCAGCCCTCTAGATACATCATTACACAGCTAGACTCACTGGTTCAGCCAGGCCCTAGTGGGTGTTTGGCCATGTGTAGACATGGGTATAGCCTCAGAAAAGAAGAAAAATCACTTGGACTTTTTAAGTTGTTAAATTTTAGTCTAAGGTAAAATAGCTGAACTTCTTTTTTAACTGCTAAGTTCTTTCCGTCACTGAAATACAAAATAGTCTTTTGTGAAATGTGTTTTCTCTAAAGGACAGTATAACTGGGCAAGACTATTATAATAAGGAATATAATTTTAAAGCCCTTTAGCAGTGATCAGTGAACACTCAAAACTAGTATGAAAATCACTTATCTCAAACACTTCAAAGCACTTGATTCAGAATTGTTGCTCATTTCTCTCCTGATTTCCCTCTTGTTCAGGGTTCCACTTTACATAATCCACCCTCTCTAGATCTAGTATTTTGTTACTTCCTTAACAGTGTATAATGAATTTTTCGTTTAGGTAGGATATTGTATAAGGTCCTGAAAGAGAAATGTTCCTTTCTTAAAATCCTTAAGAAAAAATCAACATGAGAGGACTGCAACTATTAACATAAAATTGGGAAAAATATGTCCACATACTAATTCCAAAAAATTGATTTTTCTGACTCAGGCACTGCTGTCAGATTTACCTCCTGAATTAGAAGAGATGGATTTCAATCATGCCTCGCCGGAACCTGATGATACCTCATTCAGTGTGTCTTCTTTATCAGAGAAAAATGCCTCAGACAGTTTGTGATTTGATGGGGGAGATATATGATACAGTCTTTTGGCTGCCTAACAGGTGTGCATTTCAAGATAACTGCATTCTGTTGACCCAAAATTCTTCAGTTGGAAAAACATATTGGTGAAACTGACATATTCTGTGAAGGATGGACAAGATATAATGGTTACAGTGTAAAAAATGTATGTGAAATTTAAAAGCATTATTTGAGAGTTTCTTTCCAAACTGATGGAACTCTGGAAAAAGAAATTGTATTTAATTTTGGGCAGTTTAACTTCGAAATGCATAATGTCTAATTTCTGAAATATTTTTGTTTGGTTTTATAGAAGAATCTTAGTTTTAGTAATAGTTTCGACCAGAGACACAAAAATAAAGGTATTTCTACATTGCTTATCAAGTTACTGAAGCTTGATTAGTCTTGTTTTTGTAGCCATTATATCTTCTTTCCTCCTCTCTCCTTTTCCTATCATCCACATACACTTTTACTCAGGAAAGTGGACTGAAAATTGAAAACAAAACTTTAAAAATGATTTAACCTTGATGAGTCCTGGGATTTATTTTTCAACCCCTATGAGAATTTGACTTAAGCTAATGATTGAAAATTGAAGTGGTTACTAGTAGATAATTGTAGATTGTTGGTATTCTTCCATTATCTAACCCAAATATTTGGGGGGAGGGGGGAAAGCACTATGGAAAAGTAATTCACCAATGTGAAGTCAAATAAATTATTAAGTGTACAAAAACAAAATGCTGTAAAAGATTAGTCTTACTGGGAGTTCTTTGTTGCTGCAAATGACAAATATTGATAAGATTCACATTCTACTAGCAAATTTGTGTAACCCAGTTAGATGAAATGTTGCACAAATATTGCAAGTTGATCACCATCTTCATAATTTTTTTTAGTTCTTACATTTTATGAAATAGGAAATCAAGGTAAGCCACTGAGATTTTTTTCATCTAGTCACTCAGCTTTGCCACAAAATTTACCTCATTTCCATGTGAGGCTTATACAGAGCCATCAGCCAAGGATAATATCCAAAAAGAGTTATACCACTTTGTTTTTAAATCATGGTCCTCTGAATTTCCTGGATATTATTCTATGAGTACACTCCTAAAATGGGCATGCTACCTAGTTGTTCTATTAGTAGGTACCAGGTGGCAAAACACTCTAGACAATTATTTGCAGACCTTCCCTGCCAGGGTACCGGATGGCATTCCAAGACCAATAGAAGGGAAAATCCAGTTTCTCCTTGAGCACACAGTATCATATATTTGTGAGTTGGCAGTGTGGAATTGTGTCACATGGTTAAATTACTATCTATATCTAAAAAATTAATGAAGTTGCTAGATGGTTGTTTTGGCCATTAAGTTTTCTATGTTAGATATTTTTGTAATTTGTAAGTAAAACCAATTTTTTGTGTGTGTGTGTGAGGGGATCAGCCCTGTGCTAACATCTGCCAATCCTCCTCATTTTTTGCTGAGGAAGACTGGCCCTGGGCTAACATCTGTGCCCATCTTCCTCCACTTTATATGGGATGCCGCCATAGCATGACTTGCCAAGCAGTGTGTCGGTGCGCGCCCAGGATCCGAACCAGCAAACCCCGGGCCGCCACAGCAGAGCGCACACACTTAACCACTTGCACCACCGGGCCAGCCCCAGTAAAACCAATTTTGATCTTGGAATTCACAGATACCAATTTATGAATGCAGACAGGCAGTCATGAATGTCTTTCACCTTGAAATGTCCCCTCCCCCACACACAAATAGGTAAGGTTCACTGATAATCATTCATTTTGTCAGCTATTTGCTTGATTTAATATTGCTGCCATGCTACTGCTAAGGTGCTTTGTAGGCAGAAATATTTCAGTGGTTAGGTGTACTCTTTTTTAGCTGAGAACCACATGGTTCTTTGCAAACAATATTTGGTACGATTTGCTGACAAGTCAAATCCCGTTCAGAGAAAACAACGCTGAGTAACAGAACCTCAGATATTAGGATTAAATTTATCGGTCACACCAATTCTTCCATAAGATAGAGTCCCTACTACATAGAGCAAATATAGAAACCATTTCCTAAGGTAGCATGAACAAATTCCAGGCCTTCAAGTCTCTCCTAGGATCTCACTCCTAGTTATTGAGTTATCTTTAAACTCTAGTTTCTTCCGCTTCAATTTAAGCCCCTTCTTATTTGGTTCTTGTACAGATGATTCTCTCCTGCATCTTTGAACTCTATGGATTGTATTTGTCACATCTCATCAGTCGCTAAATAAAAAAATATTCCTTGAGCTCCTATTATAAGGGTGTTAGATTTCTACTCCTCAGCAAGCCATAAACTTCAAAATGAATTATTTCTTTTCACTATTTCATCGATGTTAATAAAAATTATTCAAGTAGAAATTTTAATAGACTTAAGGATTCTGCTAGGTGTGATTCCTAAAAGGAATCCTAGTCTACAATTTTGAGAGGAAGCATAGATGATTCCCTTGTCCCTGTTTAAAGTTCCATTAAAACAGAAGCTGCGTAAATCATAACAGTACACTTAGGAATCCTTTTGTCTTGGTATTTGTGTTTCAGCACACGAATTATTTCTTTTATTATCATTAGTATTAAAACATTTCTAAAATGAAATGTGGTCATTCTGTAGCAAGAACCAGAGGAAATAGCTGCATCCAGAAAAAACCTCATAATTGGCAGAATGAAATTATGCACCGTAGACTTTTAAAAAGATGCCAAGATCAAGCATTAAAAATCTATTATGAATAAAATATAATTTTCACACAGTTAGATTGGAATTGGTTTTGAGACATTTTAGAGCAGGAAAACTATCAGTTTATAACTGCTTTTGTGAACATCTTCATGACTGAGGGGAGAAAAACAACTACTGTTTCTTTCTTTAGGGCTTTGACACAATATTAAAACAGACTATACTATCTGAAGCATCTCTCACAAAGACAGATGCCAACGTGAATAAAGCTTTTTTTTCCTTTTAACTACACTTTGGTGTCTGTTTTCAGCTTAGGATAGCCAAAGTTTCTAAGCAAGAAAGGTGTATCTAACAGCACTTACCTTCTACAATGTGTATTAAAAAAAAAACAAAAAAAAACTAACCTAAAGGTACCTTCTTCATTTTAGCCAAGCTAAAATTAGTCACAGAAAAATGAGAACTGCAGTTACACTGGATAATAGGAAAATTAGCACACGCAAGGAAAACATTAAAAGAAAGTTGGGGGCCGGCCCCATGGCTTAGCGGTTAAGTGCGCAGGCTCTGCTACTGGCGGCCCAGGTTCAGATCCCGGGCGCGCACCAACGCACCGCTTCTCCGGCCATGCTGAGGCCGCGTCCCACATACAGCAACTAGAAGGATGTGCAACTATGACATACAACTATCTACTGGGGCTTTGGGGAAAAAAAAAAAAAGGAGGAGGATTGGCAATAGATGTTAGCTCAGAGCCAGTCTTCTTCCGCAAAAAGAGGAGGATTAGCATGGATGTTAGCTCAGGGCTGATCTTCCTCACAAAAAAAAAAAAAAAAAGAAAGTTGGCCTCTTCATGGAACCTTGGGATGTTTTGTTGTAAGTCAGTTATCAACAGCAGGACTTTTGTACTACTGCAATCATGTGATGGAAATGTTTGTTACTGTTGGAGAAGGAAAGGCTGCAGCCCAGTTGCATCCTGTGCTGTATATACTACCAAGACCTCAAAAGATATCCAAGAGGCCATTTCTCCAAAGACAGCAACATCTGTTTTAAGGCACTTTCATAGTCAGCAGTCTGTAAGTTTGTAGGAGAAAACATAAGTGGTACAGTTAAAAGAATTCTAGGCTCTAAGATTGACTTTGTTGCCTTTTCTTGGGGGAGTGGGCATTCAGCCCATTTCCAAGGAATAGTTTCCTCATCTTAGTCTGATAGCTTATGATTATTTTTAAAAGAAATTCTGAAAACTTTGACTCTTGATCTTCCTCCACATTGCAGTGATAGTATACCAAGAATACTGTCTATTTTTTTAATAATATATTAGATTTTCATTCAGATCCTAAAAATGCCAAATTCTGATAGATTAGCCTTTTAAGGGAGTTATCAGTACCATAGTGTCTAAATAATGAGTAAATGGGTTTATCTTTGAAGTTGGTGTTATCCTTGGCAGACAGCACTGTATCATGCTCTTCACCAAGCTATGCTCTGTGATGATATAACGGAGGAGCCTACTTACTTGTGAGCCTACAGTCAACATACCATTGCCCAAAACAAGCCTTTATTAAGAACAGATTTACTAAGGGGAAAAAGAGTATAAAGTGATATTTTCATGGAAATATAATTATAATTTTTCCATTAAAGTGTCTACTGAGTATATATCGCTCCACATTGAAATTTTATTTTGCATTAACTTGTTAAGTAATTCCTTTTAACAATCTTGCAGCCCATTTTACTGGTACTACCTCTGAAACATACTATCACCTTAAAACCACATCAGACTGTAATGTGAACTTTTGTAGGGTTTTTATTTAAACTTTTATAGAGGCAATAAATGATTTCCAACTAATAGACATCTTTCTCTCTTTTAATGTTTATTTTTCTAAGTCTTTGTATTGTAAGCATTGTTTCCCTTTTAAAAATATTTTTTTCCTCTCAAAAATAAGGTTCTGATAAAAAGACAAAAAAATGCAGAGAATAATAAGGTATTGGGGATTAGAGAAGGGAGAACATGGAGTGCTCAAGTGGAAATTTGGTTGACTTCCAAGCTGACATGTATATCATCCTTAGTTGACTTTACCTAACAAAGAATTATTAGAACACCAATGGAATAGAGTGAATCTGTAATAGACAACAGATTTGTCCATGATAGTATATTGAAATGGTAAAACCAGGGAGTAAATCACCACAGTATAACCAAAAAATGCAATTTTTACGACAGATTTTTTAAAGTGGTGGTGTTACACCTTACTTCTGACTCTCTTTGACACCAGTTAAGCATGCTTTTAACTTGGGTGAAATATGCCCATGCCTTTTTTGTCAAAGTCTTATACCAATTAAAACTCTTCATGTTACCTTGCTAATGGGGGAGGGCAAGGGGTGACTTTCAAATAGCACATCAGTAGTTTTCCTTGCCAGTTGATACATTTTCAAGAATGTTGCAAGGAGAAAATCACATACAAACATGTACTTCAAAAGACCCAGGTCTCTCAGGTCTGCAAAAACATTGACTTAAGGTGATGAAATCCTTTGATTTTATAAAAATGAATGGGAATCTTTACAAATCTATTTTAAAAACAAGTCGATGGATGAGTGTGTCCATAAAATTGAATGGATTTTTCACATCATTCAAGACTAGTTTTACAAATTTCTTGTTTATATCATGTTATAAAAGTAATAGAGGTTCATTGTAGACATTTTAGAAAATGTAAACAAAACCACTTGTAATCCCACCACCCAATAATAATCATTGTTAACATCTTAATGTATTTTATTCCAGTTATTTCTTCTGAATATTACATGTATTCAGCAAAATTAAGATTATACTGAATATGCAGTTATGTGTCCTGCTTTTGCTCTTAATGATGTATTGGGAGAATTTTCCCATCTAACCATTTGTCACCAAAGTATTTTACTCTCAATTACATTTGGACTTAAAGGGGGAATTTTTTTTTAATTTATACAAGAAAAAAGCTAACCTTCTACTGATGAAAATGCATTTGTTCTAGAGAATTGACAAGTAGCTGCTTTACATAAAAACTATACTTCTTACCCTAGATTTAAAGGAAATGATGCTACTTATTACCTTCACAATAATAAAGTTGCTATACTTTGGCTGCAAGTTACAAGATACTTCTCATTAACACTTCTACCCTAGTAATTTTTTAATCACCTATACCAGTAAACTATTCTAAACTTTAAAAATCATTTTTAGATATGAAAGGTCTCATGTTGGGTACACCACTATGCAATTGGAGTAATATTTTTCTTGAAGTAAGTCAGTTGGAATGCAATTCTAATTTTTCTCTAAAAAATAAGACTGTTTCTTTTTATTATAGTGATCTGTTTCAGCCAGTTTGGTAATTTTGGGAAATTTTGCCAATTCCGGATTTTGCTATGAAATAATAATCAATATTTATATTTCCATTTTATGATGTAATACAATGTATAATAAGACTATTATAATCAAGTACCTCCTTTGTGATCTAGGCCATATGAAACTCTAATCTTTCCCAGTACCTAGGTCACTCCCTAGTTAAAAGTTATATCTTTAGGGAGGCTTATTAATTCTTTCAAGCTGTTAAGAGACCATTCAATGCACTGCTTCAATAATATTGGAACTGGTATCAATAATGCTTGTTAGCTTAAATTAGAGAACACCATTTTGAGACCCAGGTCACAGGTTAGATCTCCATTCAGATCAGTTAATTTATACAAGGGAAAAAAAACTCTGCTACAGGGCCGCCAAGTACCTGTGTTCCTAATATTGTCTTGCAGTCTGTCACTAGTCACAGAGAACCAGGGGGAAGATGTAGTTGGATACAGTTAACCTTATATGTGAATGGTATAAAATAATGGATGCTGAGAAGGTTCTCTTGTCCATCCCAACCCACCACCCATGCCTCTGCTGGAAGTTTATTAGTAGTAATTCATTGGGGATAATTTGGTATAAAGTGCAATCATCCCTGACAAAGATAAGGGGCTCTATGAGGTATTTATACCACAGTGGCATTTGCTTAATCAGCGGCATTCTTTACAACATTGGGTGAAGAGTAGGGCACGGGGAGGAGGATAATTGAGGAGGTGGAGAATTAAAACGGGAGAGGGATAAATATAGATAGAACCTCTAGAAGTCTTGAGGGAGGCATAACAGTGGAGGGCACTAAGTGGCTGGTAGGCAGGAGAGAGGGAATTCTAGACTCTAAAATCTAGAAGATTAAATGTATATATAGTAGTATAGTGCAAGGATTAGGGTATAATATTGTAGGAGTTAAGTTATAGAGTCAAATCTCAGTTTTAACATTTAACCTGCTGTATGATCTTGGACAAGTTATTTGAACTCTCTGTTTAAATTTCCTTGCAAAATGTGAATAATGATAGTTCCTATCTCATAGGATTGTTGTGGGAAATATGATAACCTGTCATAAAGTGCTTAGCACAGTGCCTAGCATACAGTAAGTACTCAATAAAGTTAGCCAATGCTATTATTATTACTCACAGAAAAGGAGATTGAAGGGAGCCAAAGACAATTCCTAACCACCAATTTTGCCCTGGGCAGAAATGGCAAAAAAAGAATCAAAACACAAGTGAAAATAATTTCACCTGCATTTTTAGTATCTTACTAGCAGGATTGTCATATTCAAAGTCCAGCACAATTTTATTGATAGTGCCTTCAGTGATCTTCTTACTGCCTGGGAACTGAGGCAAATCAGATTCGTTATCTTGCATTGAATAAAATACCGATGTCATATAATGTAGTTCATCCACTTTTGTTGATTTGTTATCTGTATGTATATGGTTTTATAATCTTGTATGAAGCAAACTCATTGTGGAAAAAGATATTTATTTAAACATTCATTTAACTGTTTATATATCAAGCATTGGTCTCCAGCTTAATGTACATGCACATGCAGGTGAATTTCTGACACAGATCTTTGAAATCATCTGCAGTGATTTTAGATTACTTGCTTTGTTTTGGCTTGTCTTTAGTTTCCAATGAAGTGAATCAAGAAACAAATTACTGATACATGCAACAACTTGGATGAACCTCAAAGACATTATGCTAAATAAAAGAAACCAGACACAAAGCTATGTACTGTATCATTCCATTTATATGTTATTCTAGGAAAGGCAAAGCTATAGAAACAGAAATCAGATCACTGGTTGCCGGGGTTTGGGGTAGAGGCAGAGGATAGACTGCAAGCTAGCACAAGGGAATTTTTTAGTGCAATAGAAAAAAAGGTGAATTCTAGCCAGTTATTACTGGTTCTGGAATACATAAACTAACCCATTTTGTTCAAGTACGAGTTATCATTTGAAACCACGTCATGATTTTTCTAACTGCATGTTCTATATTTACATGCAGCTTTCCTTCTAGTCTATTCATGGCGCAAGTTTTGCTTTCTAGGGGTTATTCTTTCTAATCATATGCCAGTTGAAAATACTTAGTTTACCCCTGTATCAAAGATTGCACAACCTGTATCTTCACTGGCACACTGAGCCAGAGGAAAAGATGTTTACATTTACTAAGGCTGTTTACTACATACAAGGCTATTTTTCTAAATTTACTAACAGAGGTGCTAGAGAAATTAGATAAATATTTCAAAGGATTTATTTTCTTATATGACCTCGTAAATTTTGTATTCATTTTCCGTTTTCAAAGCATTAGCACGGATTTTAACTGGAGAAGCAGCAACAACAACAATAACAAAAGATTAAGACATAAAAAGCAAGAGACCTCGAGTTCACTCAGATAATATTTGTACCCGTTTGGGTACAAATGCTTACTGTAAACCAGAAAGAAAAAAAAAGAGCTTAGGTACAGGAATTTAGAAAATCCTAAAATCAAGACAATATCAGGATCAAAATGTAAAAAAGCCACTTATCCAATAATTAATGCTTCTCCTCATCCTAATTGGAAACTTGTAATATGCTAGGCTTTTATTCGCCACCCCCCGCCCCGCTTTTCTTGGCTTTTTCTAGTACAAACATTTTTAGTAGAAGGAGCTGAAATTCTTGAGATGGAAAGTTCCTGGATCCTAAAACCTATGCCCCAGCCTCTCCTGTCTCCAATAAGATACAATGTAGTGTGGCAGAGAAGAATGAACACTGGCTATGTGATTTTGCTCAAGCCGTAAATTCTTTAAGCCTCAATTTTTTTCATCTATGAAATGGAAATAATAACACCTACTCTGATTGCCTCTCACAGTGGTTGTGAGAATCAAATGAACTAGTTTTAAAAGTACTTTACAACTTACAAAGCACTACAGAAATGCAAAATATTAACATCTATTAATAGAGAACTCATTAATTGCCTGTATATTCAACACTATGTAGGCTCTGGGGGACATATGGAAAGGAGTATTTTCCCTGGCTTCCAGGAGCTTGGCGTACTTTGAAAAATTAGGCTTACACAGATGAAATGGAGCATACAAGACGGCATACAATTGAGCGTTAAATGTCATGGTATGATTGCTAAGGAGTTGTTTGGAAGGAATCTAAATAAGAGGTAGTTGTCAAAAGAAGCTTTGTGTAAAAGGGTAATTTTGAGTTGGTTGGATCCAGCCAAGTATTCATCCCTGATGGCTGCCAAGAGATGATGTGGAGAAAAATATATGGTTTGTCTTCACAGATTTAAAGATAGCTCCCAAATATTTTCCTAGCTTCCTTAATGCATTGTCCACTAAATATCTATCACTGGAGAACTTATTTAATTCCTGTTTGAACATGTTTATATTTTCTGTCTGCATTCACAAAATTAATATTTATTGAATTCATATTATGTGCCAGGCACTGTGCTGTGTGCTAGGCCCTATGACCACTTGGAAAAAGTTCAATTCATTTAGTGTCCTTTGTATAGATTCATACAATGTTAGGGCTGAAGAAGATATTAAAGTTTTTCTGGATCAAATCTCTTATTGTATAGAGAAGGAAAATGGTGCTCAAAGAGATGACATCACTTCACTTACCTATCTCACAGATGAAAAAAGGCAAAGCCAGGTCTAGACCCTAGGTCTCCTCTTACCTAGGTCTGTGTGTTTTCCATCATATGAGGCTATAGAATAGAACCTTAGGGGCCGGCCCCATGGCTTAGCGGTTAAGTGAGCGCGCTCCACTACTGGCGGCCTGGGTTCAGATCCCGGGCGCGCACCGAGGCATCGCTTCTCCGGCCATGCTGAGGCCGTGTCCCACATACAGCAACTAGAAGGACGTGCAACTATGACATACAACTATCTACTGGGGCTTTGGGGTGGAAAAAAAAAGGAGGAGGATTGGCAATAGATGTTAGCTCAGAGCCGGTCTTCCTCAGCAAAAAGAGGAGGATTAGCATGGATGTTAGCTCAGGGCTGATCTTCCTCACAAAAAAAAAAAAAAATTAAAAAAAAAAAAAGAATAGAACCTTATTTTATTGATTCTAAAACTACCTCTTTAAAGCAATGGTTCTCAAACTTAAAAATGCATAAGAATCATGGCAGAGGGGCTTCTTAAATGCAAGTTCTTGGGCCTCACAGCTAGATTCTGAAAACTCGAGACTTAGGTTTTTTGCTTTTTTGCTTTCTTCTTACCCCTGTGATTTACCCAAGTGATTCTGGTGTAAGTGGTCCTCAGATCACACTCAGAGAAACTTTATATTAAAGTTTCAAGTAATGACTATACATAGTTCTATGGTTCTGTTATTTGACGTTACTCTTATTGATAATCTTCATAATTTTAAGGCCTTCATTGATCTCTCAGTCTTTGTATTTGTAGATATAAGA
The DNA here is from genome assembly GCF_057802395.1 of Ceratotherium simum simum. Taxonomy (NCBI): domain Eukaryota; kingdom Metazoa; phylum Chordata; class Mammalia; order Perissodactyla; family Rhinocerotidae; genus Ceratotherium; species Ceratotherium simum. The sequence continues at coordinate 61,777,879 of NC_141940.1, forward strand.
AGCCTAAACTTTAAGTTCTTTTTTTACATTGAAGGCTTCTATATTCTTGAAGTTTTTAGTTCTTTCATCATAGAATAAGACGTGACTACCTCTTACCCTTACTACCATGGCAATGGCCCCAGACTGAGTTGGTTGCTCATGAATCAATACCTGTCTATTGTTTTCATAAAATTAGAGAGGATTCTGTGTTAGAGCACAGACCCTAGAACCATGTCTTGATGACAGTAGATGTAGGCCTCCAAGAAAGATGTAGGCCTTTAAGGCCACATTAAATTTTATCTAAAGCAACACACACACACACATAGCAACAATCCACAAATAGGAGTGACACTAACTGATGGATCAGATTCTAGGACGCTAGTTGGTTTACTTGTTGCTAGTGGGTGGGATAACAATGTATGGAAATATCATTGATGTCTCTGTCTCTGTCTCAGTCTTGGTCTGTCTGTGTCTCTCTCTCTCTGGAGCTTTTTTACCTCCTCTTTCCATGAACCTAGGAATGTCAAAAGGCGTGGTCCACTTCTGCCTGCTCACCTCTTCTCAAGCACATCTTTTCAGTTTGCTATACTATGCAGCCCGTTGGTGGCTGATCTGACTGATTTGGGTTCAGAGAAAAGACCCCTGTTACGTTTCAAGCCTAAACCTGCTCTACCAGTTTTACACTAATCTCCACACTGGGTTTTTATAAGCCCAGTTAATAATAGAGTCACACTTTGCTTTCTCATTTACCATTGTTTCTCACATGATTTCTTCTTTAGTGACCTCAAAGTGGGGAACGGGGTGATTGGTGTGGTAGAGGTTGGCTATTCTTGAGTCTCCATAGCACTTCAAACCCTAACAGTAGCAGAGAAATATTTTAGGGCTGAATATTGTTGGACTTCTTTTATCATGAGAAAGTGACTTGCCCAAGGTCCAAGCGTTAAATGAGAACTCAGAAGCCAATATAGAACCCAGGGATCTTGGGTTCACTGTCCTATATGCTTTTTTACACCAAACAATTATATGATAAGCAGCTATTTGAGGTTACCTATTCCCACAGTTAGTAGTACTTGTGTGTGCATTTTTTTTTTACACTTCCCAGAAACAAAATGGAATCACAATATACAATGATTAGAAAGCAATCACTTTCACACATGCTATCTTAAAGGCTGGAGATTTTTAGTCATTCACCACTATCTAACCAAAAAATCGTGGTGGCCATATATCTAATTTTAAGAATGAATACAGCACTCTATATACAATAGTCACTCAAAAATGCTTGTTGATGGTGATATCTTATTCTAAAAATACTAATCCTTTGGACAAAATCCACTGAGTCAATTTTGGTATAGAGCCTCAGACCTAATAGACACTTTAAACAGTTTCAGATCAATTTTTAAGCCAACAAAGAAATCCCTTCAAATATCACTGGCATATAGTGCTCCAGCTTCTACTTGAACACTTCTAGTGATGGGGAGATCACTCCTTAAAAAGGCAATGTATATTGGGATCGGCCCGGTGTTATAGTCGTTAAGTGCGCGTGCTCTAGTTCAGCGGCCTGGGGTTCACAGGTTCGGATCCTGGGCACATACCAAGGCACCGCTTGTCAAGCCATTCTGTGGCGGCATCCCATATAAAATAGAGGAAGATGGGCATGGATGTTAGCCCAGGGCCAATCTTCATCAGCAAAAAGAGGAGGATTGGTCTTGAATGTTAGCTCAGGTCTAATCTTCCTCACACACACACACAAAAAGGTCGTGTATTCCACTGTGACATCCATTAAACATTCTGAAGAACTAAATTCTGACTTCCTGTAACTTCTACATATTGATCCAAATTTTGCCCTCTTAAGTGATATGAGCAATTCTCCTTTTTGTATGTGAAACCCCTGCAAGTACTTGAAGGCAATAAGCATAGCCTCTCCCTCCATCCACACCTCAAATTTCCATCCCTAACAAGCATTTTCCCATGTCAAACAACCCCAGTTCTTTCCAACAATTCCACATTTGACTTCATAACCAGACGTTAAACCAACCTGGTCACTCTCCTCTAGAGGGATACCTGAGATTGTTGCACCTGGAAGTAAATCATATTCCAGATGCAGTATAGTAGGTCAGGAGTAAAGTGGAGCTGCTAATGGTGTTGCTCTGGAATTCTATACAATTAAAGAAGACTGAGCTGCACATTGGGACAGCTAAAACATTCAAACCATACTATGAAAGCTCTCACATCTTTTTCTTTATTGAAATTGGTATCCTATTGAAATTTGGAGATCTGTGCAACTAATATCCTGTTTAGGAAGGACCAAATATAGTCGTTTACTCCCTTTACAAATCTCTAAATTGCTGGGCAAAGAAAGCTTCTGCTTCTTAAAAACAAGTCTTAAAAAAAAGAGGGGGCCAGCCCAGTGGCATAGTGGTTAAGTTTGCATGCTCCACTTTGGCAGCCCAGGGTTTGTGGATTTGGATCCCAGACACGGACCTACACACCACTCCTCAAGCCATGCTGTATGTGGGCGGCATCCCACATAAAAAATAGAGGAAGATTGGCACAAATGTTATCTCAGGGACAATCTTCCTCACCAAAAAAAAAAAAAAAGAACAAAGCCTCCTGTTTTCAGGAGGCATTAAGTATGACTTCCTCTGTGTCTAGGCTATGAAGGAACCTGTCATTGATTCTAGTTATACTCGAACTTTGTGCACAGTTGCAGAAAGGTTAATATAAAATAGACCTTCTTATACAGTCTGCAAATTGCCTTTAAAAAGATGGAGGGTTTAAGAATATGACTATGTCTACCAAAAGGGAATAGTAAAGGTTAAATTTTCAATGCTTGAGTTATGCAGGCCAAACCAGAAGACTAAGAAATGGCTAATGAAGAAGAAAAACAAGCTGTAAGAAGTAATTACTAGTTGTCAGAGCTGTTTCTAGAAGGGTATGGGCTATCTTTAAGGGATAATTATAATAGTGGGAGTAGTGATGGTGTATGTTGTTGTTCAGTTTGCACACTGCACCTAGGTACCCAGGCAAGAGATTAAATGGGTGCTGAAGTCCAACTTTCACACGCCTTGCCAAGATTTGCAACCTGGGAATGGAAGGCGGCCTAAAAGGGGCACCTTTTTTTTTTTTTTTTTTGTGAGGAAGATCAGCCCTGAGCTAACATCCATGCCAATCCTCCTCTTTTTGCTGAGGAAGACCAGCTCTGAGCTAACATCTCTTGCCAATCCTCCTCCTTTTTTTCCCCAAAGCCCCAGTAGATAGTTGTATGTCATAGCTGCACATCCTTCTAGTTGCTGTATGTGGGACGCAGCCTCAGCATGGCCGGAGAAGCGGTGCGTTGGTGCGCACCTGGGATCCGAACCTGGGCCGCCAGTAGCGGAGCGCGCGCACTCACCTGCTAAGCCATGGGGCCGGAAAGGGGCACCCTTTTAAAATTCATTTGGCCAGAGGGGTACTGTTTTGTAGTTTGCATAAAAAAACTTTGATTGGGAGCCATAGGGTAACACTTGTGCTTTACCTCCTTGCCCTTCCTCAGACATTTATATTTAGATGAAATTAGTCCTTAAACAGAAAATGAAACACAAAATATCGTATAAATTTAGAAAGTTTTGTGAAAGGGTTAGTTAGAGATAGAAGTCCTTCCCTTTGTTATAAGTTGAAGATGAGTGAACAAAAATTCATAAAGCATCTACATTGTGTCAGGCATTGAGACACAATTGTGAGCAATACAGGCACCATCTTTACCCTTATGGATATGGCATTCTATGCACTCTAATGGGAAAGTTTATGGACTGGACTTAGGCCTTTTTTTCCTTTAAGCACAGTCTAAGAGAGTCATCATCTTCTCCCCTATAGTCTGCCTCTCTTAGTCACTTCCCAGTACCTAGAGCGAGCCCCTCACCCACACAAATCCTGAGGCCTGAAGTGATAATCCCCACTCCTTGGGGATAGCTCTGCTACTTATAAATGTTTTAAACTCAAAGCAAAACTGATGGATTGGAGATTAGAGGAATGAAAAAGACCAACTAGAATCAAATATGGCTGACCAGGAGCCTCTCTATTGCATTGCTGTAAATAAGGAAGTTTTGCGGGGTGTTTTTTGTTTTTGTTTTTGTCTTTCACTTGAAATATCTCTCTTCTCCATAAGTTTCTACAACTCTTTGAAAATTTTCAGCAGCTTGACTTTAACCAATACAGATTGATCCTTTTGTATATGGAGACTGAGGAAGAAAAAAAATTTTTCATTTTATACCTTAAGAGCATTTGGCAGTTTACCAAGGGTGTTCATGTCCATTATTTCTTTTTATTCTCCTAACAACCACCTGAGGTAGACAAGGCAGTCTTATTTTTCCTATTTTCAGATGAAGAAACAGAGACTCCTAAAGAATTAAATGATTTGCCTCTAAGTTATACAACTAATAACAATGATAGACATGAAAATGCAACCCAGGATTTCCACTCTAAATTCAGTGTTCTTTTTATTGACTGTTACTGTGTCAGTTAAAAACCAACAAAATATCATACTGCATATTTGAGAATAAATATAGTTGATTTTGCTCATTGGAAAATGGTAGATAAATGAGCCTTTTAATGATTAGTTTGCAAGCTTCCTTCTAACTCTAAGATTCTTGGACTCCCTTAAAAAAAGAGAGAAAGATTCAATTCAATGATTAACTATAGCTCCTCATACAACCTGACTTTTTTTTTTTAAATTATTTTATTTATTTTTCCCCCAAAGCCCCGGTAGATAGTTGTATATCATAGTTGCATATCCTTCCAGTTGCCGTATGTGGGACGCGGCCTCAGCATGGCCGGAGAAGCGGTGCATCAGTGCGCGCCCGGGATCTGAACCCAGGCCGCCAGCAGCAGAGCACGCACACTTAACCGCTAAGCCACGGGGCCGGCCCCAAACTGACTTTAAAAAGAACATTTGTCTTGAGGTAATCCATTCAGTTACTGAGAAGTAAAAATAAATGTAAAATAAATCAGTATATTCTTAAATGTTTAAAAGGTTTTTTTTTCAATTATTTTATTGAAATCATAATGGTTTATAACATTGTGTAATTTCAGGTGTACATTATTGTTTATCAACTTCTGTATAGATTGCATCATGCTCACCACCAGTAGTCTAATTTTTATCTGTCGCCATACATATGTGCCCCTTTACCCCTTTCGCCCACCCCCTACCCGCTTCCCCTCTGGTAACCACTAATATGTTCTCTGTGTCCATGTGTTTGTTTATCTTCCACATATGAGTGAAATCATACAGACAGCACAGTACCCATAGGACCTGACATGGTATCTACATACTCTATAAATGCTTGTTTAATGGATAGATAGGTGCACAGATAGATGGATGAATGGACGGATAGATAAGAATGGCAGGCATCAAGCACTTAGTTCCACATAACAGTGGGTGTACAAGGAGAAGACTATTCAACGGATTTGGTTAGCATTTTCATTTTTTTTTAATTTTCAGTGGGAATGAAATAAAGCAACAAGCCCCATTCCCCAATGTTTTACAGACAGGTGTGTGTGTGTGTGTGTGCGCGTGTATCACATCTTCTTCATCCATTGGGCAACCAGTTGAGACTGACCTTCTTACATCTTCTTCTGATCATTAGTCTTTTGGAAGCCATTTGTTCAAAATCTCATTTACATTTTCTTAGCCAGAGTTTGATACTATTTGTACTGATCTGTGAACATTAAAACAAGCAAATCTCTGGTCAGAGGCTTGAAGGCCAGACAACAAAAGGAAATATCTTATTTCTGCTGTTTCCTGTTTTACTTCAGATTTTGCATTGCTGGCAAAAACACAGATTCTCTAAACATGCCAAAACTGTTTTCCATTGTTTCAGAAAAGATCTTTAAATAAACCCGACCTCGAGGACCCTATCTTTTGTTATAATTGGATTTTAAACTAAAATAACTTAACACTGGCAACAACATTAAAAGGTCAAGAAATAAAGGCTCCAGGGTGAAATTCTAAGTCATCGAGTCTAACTTCTGCTTCCCAGCAATATTGTGTAAAATGCCTCTTTCTTCAGACAGGCTGAATTATCCTGGTATTCAAAGCCTTCCACAGTATGGACTGAACCATTTTCACTTCTTCTGGATCCTATGCTCCAGTTATATTAGACTATCTGGATTTCCTAAGTGTACCCTTACCTTCCTACCTTCTATGCCTTTGCTCATGCTGCTACTTTTGCTTAGAATCTTTTTACCTCATCTCCACTTGCCCAAATTCTGCTCATATTTCAAGATCCAGATCAAATGCCAACTCTGTGAACTCTTGTAGATTCTCACAGAATTTTGCTTCTAACTCGATCACCTTTCTGTTCACATTCTGCCGTCTATGTTAGACGTCTGCATTTTCTATTCACTTTTGCATCCTCTAGTGTCTTGCTCCTCGTGGAAGCTCAGTAAATATTTGTTGAATACTGTCTAAAGTTCTATATTTTCTACTAGGTATAGCCAATCATTCATTCAACAAATATTTACTGGAGATACAGCACTGAACATGACAGACAGCATCTCTATCTTTTTAAAGTTTTCATTCTAGTGGAAGAGACAAAAAATAATCAATATATAGTTTAGGGAATGATAAAGTGCTATGAAGAAGGTTGGAAACTCCTTGAGAGTAAGGAAGGTGTCCCTGGTGAAATAAGATTCATCTTTATTTCACTACAGTGTGAATAAATATGTGTCCGGGGTTTTGAACGGTTTCCATCTCACCGAAAAAATGAATTAATAACAATACTATACATTTTTTGTTACATTTAGCAATTTCAAAGCATTTTTTTCAGCCATTCTGTTTTGGTCCTCATAACATCCTTGTAAACTAGATACGATTGTTAGTGTTCCAATTTCATAGATGAGGTAGATAAGGCTCAGGAAGCTTCTTTATTCAATGTTAAAAAGTGGTTCCCTCTTGGTCATTCATTCATTCAAGAGTATTTATTGATAGCCTACTCTGTGAGAGAGATATAAAGCTAAATAAGGCATGTTCTTGAGGAACTTATGACTAAAAGGGAGAAAGGTGTAGAATTAACTGCAATCCCAGGCAGTATGACCTCAGTGCCCTAAGAAAGGTACCAACGCGGCACTCTGGTAGTTCAGAGGAGGGAGGGTTTGCCTCTGACTGAGGAAAATCGGACAAAGCGTTAGGAAGTGATTGGGCATTTAAGCCAAGACTGAATTTTCCCTCACTTATAATGGCAGTGTGGAGATAATCTCAGATGAGTTCCCACTGAGAGAAATGGCCTTGCCATTTTGTCTCAGACATTATACAATGCATGACTATAAAGCAGTAGTACTGATATCCTCCTGTGGCTCATAAAGTGGCTTTGCTGGCAGCTCCGAAAGAGAAGTTCTTGCACTGTTTAGAGTAAAGGCGGCATCATTAGAATAAGACGCGTAGCTTCTCGGTTATTACTTTGAAGGGAGCACAACTCATTTGACTGTACAATTCCAATACTTTATACTAAGTTGACACATCATTTTCAGATAAGAATTACTTCTGCTTAACAAGGGTGTTGTCCCCTATATGGTTGAATCATATACCAGGAGCTGAGAGGGCATACAATGATAGCATCCTATAATGTAATCTTCTGTATCCTATCACCTTAAAGAAAAGGGTAGAGGGGCCTGAGGGATGAATTGCTATGACACCAACCCTTTGAGACTCCTGAGAACCTCCTGAGTAAGATAGAGCTACTGTGTTCTGAGACATAGAAAACTAATATAATAACATTTAGAGTGAGACTGCATAACTATAAATGTGAGAATACAAAATGAAGAATTTTGAATGAGCGACACCTCCTTCTTAGACTAGAGTAGTTTACAGAAATAAAGTAGTTTTACACAGATCGTGTGACTAAGCCAAAAGTTACAATTAAATCATATTTTAAAGATTGAAATACAATATTTTAGAAATGTATGCAAAGAAACAAACCTTTAAAGTACTAATTAAAATTACTTTGGGAGCATATAGCATGACATCTCGTGAAAATGATTTCTCATTTAATTATTGATAAAGTATATTTTTAAATAACCTGATCATTCTTTCTAAAATATTTTTTAAGTTGTAGTAAAAAGACACATAATATAAAATTTACCATCTTAATCATTTTTTAAGTGTACTGTTCAGTAAAGTCTTAACTATATTCACATTGTGTAACAGATCTCTAGAACTTTTTCATATTGTAAAATTGAAACTCTATACCAATCAAACAACAACTCCCCATTTCCCCCTCCCGCCAGCCCCTAAAAACCGCCATTCTACTTTCTGTTTTGATGATTTTGACTACTCTAGGTATCTCATTTAAGTGGAATCATTCAATATTTGTCCTCTGTGACTGGATTATTTCACTCAGCATAATATCCTCAAGGATCATACGTGTTGCAGCATGGATCAGGATTTCCTTATTTTTAAAGGCTGAATAATATTCCATTGTATGTATATATCACATTTTCTTTATCTATTCATCTGTTCAGGGATATTTGAGCTGCTTCCACCTGTTGACTCTTGTGGATAATGTTGCAATGAACATAAGTATGCAAGTATCTCTTTGAGATCCTACTTTCAATTGTTTTTGGATATATACCCGGAAGTGGAATTGCTGGATCATAATTCTATTTTTAGTTTTTTGAGGACCTTCCGTACTATTTTTTATAGTGACTGCACCATTTTGTATTTACACCAGCAGTGCACGAGGGTTCCTGTTTCTCTATAACCTCAACAACACTTTTTTTTAAATTATTTTTTTATTGTGGTAACATTGGTTTATAACATTATATAAATTTCAGGTGTACATCATTATATTTTGACTTCTGTATAGGTTACATCATGTTCACTACCCAAAAACTAATTACAATCCAGAACACATGTGCCTAACTATCCCTCTCGCCCTCCTCCCTTCCCCCTTACCCTCTGGTAACCACGAATCCAATCTCTGTCTCTATGTGTTTGTTTGTTGTTGTTGTTATCTTCTACTTATGCGTGAGATCATATGGTATTTGACTTTTTCTCCCTGATTTATTTTGCTCCCTGATTTATTTTGCATAATACCCTCAAGGCCCAACTGTGTTGTCACAAATGGCAGGATATCATCATTTCGTTTTTTTTAGCCTCCAGAGTAGCTCATTTATGTGTTTTTTTCATTTGTTTGCTTGTTTATTGTGGTAACATTGATATATAACATTGTATAAATTTCAGGTGTACATCATTATACTTCTATTTCTGCATGGATTACATCATGTTCTCATGTTCACCACCCAAATACTAATTACAATCCAACACCACACACATGTGCCTAATTATTCCTTTTGCCCTCCTCCCTCCCCCCTTCCCCTCTGGTAACCACCAATCCAATCTCTGTCTGTATGTGTTTCTTTGTTGTTGTTATTGTCTACTACTTAATGAGTGAGATCATACGGTATTTGACCTTCTCCCTCTGACTTATTTCACTTTGCATAATACCTTCAATGTCCATCCATGTGGTCACAAATGGCTGGATTTCATCGTTTCTTATGGCTGAGTAGTATTCCATTGTGTATATATACCACATCTTCTTTATCCATTCGTTCCTTGATGGGTATTTAGGTTGCTTCCAAGTCTTGGCTATTGTGGATAATGCTGCAATGAACACACGGGTGCATATATCTTCATGCATTGGTGTTTTCACGTTCTTTGGATAGATACCCAGCAGTGGAATAGCTGGATCGTATGGTAGTTCTATCCTTAATTTTTTGAGAAATCTCCATACTGTTTTCCATAGTGGCTGCACCAGTTTGCACTCCCACCAGCAGTATATGAGAGTTCCTTTCTCTTCATATCCTCTCCAGCACTTTTTGTTTCCTGTCTTGTTAATTATGGCCATTCTGACGGGAGTGAGGTGATATGTGATTGTAGTTTTAATTTGCATTTTCCTCATAGTTAATGATGTTGAAAATTTTTTTCACGTGCCTGTTGGCCATCTGTATATCTTCTTTGGAGAAATGTCTGTTCAGGTCTTTTGTCCATTTTTTAATTAGGTTGTTATGTTTTATGTTGTTGAGATGTATGAGTTCTTTATATATTTTTGAGATTAACCCCTTATCAGATATATGGTTTGCAAATATCTTCTCCCAGTTGTTACGTTGTCTTTTCATTTTGTTTATGGTTTCCTTGGCTGTTCAGAAGCTTTTTAGTATGATGTAGTCCCATTTGTTTATTTTTTCTACTGTTGTACTTGCCCAGTAAGACACAGTACTTGAAAATATGTTGCTAAGACCAATGTTGAAGAGTGTACTTCCTATGTTTTCTTCTAGAATTTTCATGGTTTCAGGTCTTACATTCAAGTCTTTAATCCATTTTGAGTTAATTTTTGTGTGTGGTGTAAGATAATGGTCTACTTTCATTTTTTTGCATGTGGCTGTCCAGTTTTCCCAGCACCATTTATTGAAGAGACTTTCCTTTCTCTATTGTATGCTCTTGGTTCCCTTGTTAAAGATTAGCTGTCCATAGATGTGTGGGCTGTTTCTGGGCTCTCGATTCTGTTCCATTGATCAGTGCATTTGTTTTTGTGCCAGTACCATGCTGTTTTGGTTACTATAGCTTTGTAGTATATTTTGAAATCAGGGAGTGTGATACCTCCAGCTTTGTTCTTTTTTCTCAGGATTCCTTTTGATATTCGGGGTCTTTCACTGTTCCATACAAATTTTAGGATTCTTTTTGTTCTATTTCTGTGAAAAATGTCATTGGAACTTTGATAGGGATTGCATTGAATCTATAGATTGCTTTAGGAAGTATGGACATTTTAACTATCTTAATTCTTCCAATCCAGGAGCATGGAATATCTTTCTATTTCTTTGTGTCTTCTTCAATTTCTTTCAATAATGTTTTATAGTTTTCAGTGTGCAGATCTTTCACCTCTTTGGTTAAGTTTATTCCTAGGTATTTTATTCTTTTTATTGAAATTGTAAATGGGATTGTATTCTTTCTGCTACTTCATTGTTAGTGTATAGAAATGTAACTGATTTTTGTGTGTTGATTTTGTATCCTGCAACTTTACCATATTCATTTATTATTTCTAAAAGTTTTTTGGTGGATTCTTTAGGATTTTCTATATATAAAATCATCTGCAAATAGTGAGAGTTTCACTTCTTCCTTTCCAATTTGGATCCCCTTTATTTCTTTTTCTTACCTGATTGCTCTGGCTAGGACTTCCCATACTATGCTAAATAGGAGTCATGAAAGTGGGCATCCTTGTCTGGTTCCTGTTCTTAGAGGGATACCTTTCAGTTTCTCACCATTGAGAAGGATATTAGCTGTGAGTTTGTCATATGTGGCCTTTATTATGTTGAGGCACTTTCCTTCTATACCCATTTTATTGAGAGTTTTTATCATAAATGGGTGCTGTATCTTGTCAAATGCTTTCTCTGCATCTATTGACATGATCATATGATTTTTATTCTTCATTTTGTTAATGTGGTGTATCACGTTGATTGATTTGGGGGTGTTGAACCATCCTTGCATACCTGGAATAAATCCCACATGGCCACAGTGTATGATCTTTTTAATGTATTGTATGCGATTTGCTAGTATTTTTTTGAGGATTTTTGCATCGTAGTTCATCGATGATATTGGCCTGTAATTTTCATTTTTTGTGTTGTCCTTGTCTGGTTTTGGTATCAGGGTAATGTTGGCTTTGTAGAATGAGTTAGTAAGCTTCCCCTCCTCTTCCATTTTTTGGAAGAATTTGAGAAGGATGGGTACTAAGTCTTCTTTGAATGTTTGGTAGAATTCACCAGGGAGGCCATCTTGTCCTGGACTTTTGTTCTTTGGGAGGCTTTTGATTACTGTTTCACCCTCCTTACTGGTGATTGGTCTATTCAAATTCTCTATTTCTTCTTGATTCAGTTTTGGAAGATTGTATGATTCCAAGAATTTATCCATTTCTTCTTGATTATTCAATTTGTTGGCATATAGTTTTTCATAGTATTCTCTTATAATCTCTTGTATTTCTGAGGTGTCCGTTGTAATTTCTCCTCTTTCATTTCTCATTTTATTTATTTGAGCCTTCTCTCTTTTTTTCTTGGTGAGTCTAGCTAAAGGTTTGTCAATTTTATTTATCTTTTCAAAGAAGCACTTCTTTGTTTCATTTATTTTTTCTTTCTATTTTTAATCTCTATTTCATTTATTTTTGCTCTGATTTTTATTGTTTCCCTCCTTCTACTGATTTTGGGCTTTGTTTGTTCTTCTTTTTCCAGTTCTTTAGGTGCATTGTTAGATTGTTTATTTGAGATTTTTCTTGTTTACTGAGGTAGGCCTGTATAGCTATAAACTTCCCTCTTAGACTCGCTTTTGCTGTATCCCATAAATTCTGGCATGTCATATTTTCATTTTCATTTGTCTCCAGGTATTTTTTGATTTCTCCTTTATTTCTTCATTGACCCAATCATTGTTCAGTAACATTTTGTTTAATCTCCACATATTTGTGGCTTTTCTGATCTTCTCCCTGTAGTTGATGTCTAGTTTCATACCATTGTGGTCAGAAAAGATGCTTGGTATTACTTCAACCTTCTTAAATTTATGGAGACTTGTTTTGTGGCCTAAAATGTGATCGATCCTTGAGAATGTCCCACATGCATTTGAAAAGAATGTGTGTTCTGTGGTTTTTCGATAGAATGTTCCATATATATCTAGTAAGTCCATCTGGTCTAGTGTGTTGTTTAAGGCCGTCGTTTCCTTATTGATCGTCTGTTTGGATCATCTGTCCATTGGCTTAAGTGGAGTGTTAAAGTCCCCTACTATTATTGTGTTACTGTCTATTTCTCCATTTATGTCTGTTAATAATCGCTTTATATATTTAGGTGCTCCTATGTTGGGTGCATAGATATTTACAAGTGTTATATCCTCTTGTTGGGTAGTTCCCTTGATCATTCTGTAGTGCCCTTCTTTGTCTCTTGTTACAGTTTTTGTTTTAAAGTCTATTTTGTCTGATATAACTATTGCTACCCCAGCTTTCTTTTCATTACCATTTGCATGTAGTATCTTTTTCCATCCCTTCACTTTCAGTTTGTGAGTGTCTTTACATCTGAAGTGTGTCTCTTGTATGCAGCATATATATGAGTTTTATCCAATCAGCCACTCTCTGCCTTTTGATGGGTGCGTTTAGTCCATTGACATTTAAAGTAGCTATCGATAGGTTTGTACTTACTGATATTTTTCAACTTTTTTTCTGGGTGCTTTACTAGTTCTTCTCTGTTTCCTTCTTCTTTTGCTGTCTTCCCTTGTGGTTTGATGGCTTTCTTTAGTATTGTGTTTGGGTTCCTTTCTCTTAGTTTTTTGTGTATTTATTATAGGTTTCTGGTTTGTGATTACCATGAGGTTCACATATAATAACCTACGTATATAGCAATCTATATTAAGTTGGTGGTCTCTTTTGTTTGACCTCTTTCTGAAAGGTCTACTCTTTTACTCCCCTCCTCCCCTATTTTACATTTTTGATCTTGTATCTAACCTCTTTTTTCTGCATATGTATCTGTTACCCTCTTATCATGGAAATAGATAATTTTTTCCTGGTTGTGGTCTTCTCTTTTCCCCTTAAAGAATTCCCTTTAGCATTTTTTGTAAGACTGGTTACTTGGTGATAAACTCCTTTAATTTTTGCATGTCTGGGAAACTCTTTATCTCCCCTTCCATTCTGATTGATAACCTTGCCAGGTAGAGTATTCTTGGCTGTAGGTTTTTTCCTTTTAGCATTTTAAAAGTATTGTGCCACTCTCTTCTAGTCTGTAAGGTTTCTGCTGAGAAGTCAGCTGACAGCCTTATGGGGTTTCTTTTGTATGTAACTTATTGCCCTTCTCTTGTAGCTTTTGGATTCTCTCTTTATCTTTAATTCTGGACATTTTAATTATGATGTGACTTGGTGTGGGTCTCTTTGGGTTTATCTTGTTTGGTGCTCTCTGTGCTTCCTGTACTTGGATGTCTGTTTCCTTTCTTAGGTTAGGGGAGTTTTCAGCTATTATTTCTTCACATAGATTCTCTACCCCTTTGTCTCTCTCTTCTCCTTCTGGGTCATCTATAACACGGATGTTGGTGCACTTGATGTTGTCCCAGAGGTCCCTTAGACTGTCCTTACTCTTTTTAATTCTTTTTTCTTTTATCTGTTCTGCTTGGGTGATTTCCTCTAGTCTTTCATCCAGCTTGCTGATCCACTCTTCTGTATCATCTACTCTGCTATTGAGTCCATCTAGTGAATTTTTCATTTCCAGTATTGTATTCTTCATTTCTGATTGGTTCTTTTTTATATTTTCCATTTCTTTCTTGATGTTCTCGCTGAGTTCATCCATTCTTCTCCAAAGATCAGTGAGCATCCTCATGACTCTTTGTTTGAACTCTTTGTCAGGTAGGTTGCTCATTTCTGTTTCATTTAGTTCTTTTTATGGGGTTTTGTCCTGTTCCCTTACTTGGAATGTATTCCTTTCCTCCTCATTTTGCCTCTGTCTTTGTGCTTATAACTATGTATTAGGTAGGTCAGCTACATCTCCTGATCTTGGAGAGGTAACCTTATGGAAGAGACGCCTTATCAGGCCAAGCATTGTGTTTCCCTCTCATCACCAGTTCCAAACATTCCAGGAGTGACTCCCGTGTGGGCTATGTGTGTTCTTCTGTTGTGGCAGAGTTGCTCTTGCTATAGATGCCCAGAGAGGCTGACCTGTCCCCTGGCCAGCTGGTTGTAATGCTCACTGCTTGTGGCTGTTATGGACCCTTCAGTCTCTTTATTGGCTATGTGGAGCCCCCACACAGTTGGCTGCAAGGTCTAATAGCACATTCCTGTTGCAATTTTTCTGTTAAGTTAGTAGGCCCCCAGTATGGCTGGTTGTTTGGGTCAGGGGCTTACAATTGCTGTAGGCCTCCAGCCTATAAGGCTCTTTTCAGCTCTCTCGGGATTGCAGCTGGGTGAGGCTGGCCCCAGGCAGGGGAGCACCATATTGTTTCAGGCTTTGGAAGGTGGGGCTGATCCCCTATGTGGCTGTTTGGGAAGCACAAGTCTTCTGCAGCAGACAAGCCCCACTGCCCTCAGGACCACACACACCGTCAACACAGTCCTGCCCTAGGCGTATGCTCTGGCCCCGTGAAGAAGACACAGTTACCCCACGGCAGAGACTCCACACACTCTGCCAATGCCCCACACACTCCACCAATGCCCCACATGCTCCACCCACTCCTCGTGCATGCTCTGCCCTGCAGAGATGGACCCACTCGCCCAGCTGCAGAGAATACAGGCTCCTAGCCTATGCAGGCCCACAAGTTGCCTGAGGGCTTGTTGTTGGGTGGGGCCATTCCTTAGGGCAGACTGCTTGCCCTGGCTGAGCTGGATTAAATTAGTGCTCTAGTGTGTGAGGCAGACCCTGGGCAGAGAGGCCAGGGGAAGAACTCCAATGGAGTCTGCCAGCAACTGTGTCAGCACGCCAGCACCAGGTCACAACAATGGCCACTGCCCATGTCTCAGTCCCTAGAGGTGTCTCATCTCTCACCGAGATGCACCCAGGACCCATCAGGTGAGTCTCTTCTCCAAAGGACCATGCACCTTCATTTCTGGTGATTTTAGGTTGCTTTCTGAAATGGGTAAATTTGTGCATGGGCCCTTTAAGAGCTGGCTTTTCTTTCCTTATGTCTGATAGCTTTCCCAGGGGTATTCCCTGTTGTTGTCAGTAGCCATCAAAGCCAGATATTATGACACTCGTCTCAGTTGTGCTGGGTCTGAAAAATGCTTATAGCAGCATTGCTCCCCCGCTCAGGTCCCCCATTCCTCCAGGGAAGGCTAAGTACATTTGGATTGCTCTGGGGCCCCTGTGAAGTGCTGCAGCTTGTGAAGGTGGCTTTATTTTTCTCTCCGGAAAGAAATTACTGTCTCTTCTGCCTCAAGCAGGACTGTCACATGTTGCAGAGGTTTCTCTTATCCAGTTTTCAGCTCTCTCTCAGGGGTAATTGTTCCAAGAGTAGTTGTAAGTCTGTTGTGTCTGGGGGAGGAAGTGAGTTCAGAGTCTGCCTACACTGCCATCTTGACACTAATCCCTGTTTTTTTAAATAATGGCCATCTTAATGTGTGTGAGGTGATATCTCATTGTTACTTTGATTTGTATTTCTCTAATGATTAGTGATTTTGAACATTTTTTCATATGCTTGTTGGTTGCTTTCTTCTTTGAAGAAATGTCTATTCAGTTCCTTTGCCCATTTTTTAATTGGATTATTTGTTTTTGGGTTGCTGAGTTGTAGACTTTTATATAATCTGGATTTAACCCCTCATCAGATATAATGATTTTTGATTATTTTCTCCAATTCCATATGTTTCCTTTTCACTGTGTTGATTGTTTCCTTTGCTGTGCAGAAGTTTTTAATTTTGATGTAGTCCCATTTGTCTTTTTTAATTTTTTTGCCTGTGCTTTTGGTGTCATATCCAAGAAATCATGGCCAAGACCAATGACCAGAAGCATTTTCCCTATGTTTTCTTCTAGGAGTTTTATAGTTTTACATTTTACATTTATGTCTTTAATTCATTTTGAGTTAATTTTTGTATATGATGTAAGATAAGGGTCCAACTTCATTCTTTTGCATGTGGGTATTCAGTTTTCCCACACCATTTGCTGAAGAGACTGTCCTTTCCCCATTGTGTGTTCTTGGATGCCCTTGTCAAAGAGTTGCTGACCATATACACAAGGGTTTGTTACTGGGCTCTCTATTCTGTCCCATTGTTCTATGTGTCTGTCTTTATGCCAGCACCACACTGTTTTGATTACAGTAACTTTGTATTATATTTTGAAATCAAGAAACATGAGTCCTCCAACTTTGTTCTTTTTTTTCAAGATTACTTTGGCAATTTGGGTCCCTTTAGATTCTGTGTGAATTTTAGGATTTTTTTTTTTCTATTTTAGCAAAAAATGCCATTAGGATTTTGCTAGGGATTGCATTGAATCTGTGGATCGCTTTGGGTAGTATGGGCTGGAATATTATTTAAAAAGACATTTCTACAGTAGTTAATAGATAAATGGTGTACATAGTTGGTAAGGCGAAATGCTGTTATCCATATTATTTTCTTCATTTTACACATGCGAAATATGAAAGGTGAAAGATAGATTTGACTACATTTTAAGCAGTGAGAGATAATTCTGCCTTCTATTTCTTCAGAGAACTAGGTCACACTACCCCAATATTCTATCTTTCCAGTTTTTAGGCAATAGGAAATTATTCACGATTCTTCTCTGTAGCTTCATAAAGAATATAAGGAGGTGATGTACATGAATCTGAATCAGGGGATTGAACTCATGGATAACCTAGCTCTCAGTCTGTTCATGTGAACTATGGTAGAATCCCTTTTATACTAACCACCAGTGGCTCCAATAGTATGATCTCAGGGGACTATTGGCTGAGTTGGAAATGACCGTATTGAGAATCTGATGCTTGAACTGACATGGATACATAGCAGATATTGAAAAATACAACCATAAAATATAATCTGACATCATATTAAGGTGTTGATATGATTTCGTATTTTGTAAATAAGGTCACTCAGAGGTTATATGACTCACTCAAGGCTATGTTAAAAATGGAAAGCTATGCTTGGAATAAAATCTGAAGTTCCTAATCCCCTGACATAAACAGCAGCTATTAATCTTCTAAAAGATATTTCTTTCTCTCCCTGAAATGAAATATTTTCTCTACAAGGTGCCCACTAGAAAGATTCACTGAAAATACTGAGGCTGAGCCTACTTGATATCAAAACAACCAATCAATTCTGTCAGCTAGGTGAAAAGATTTGTCAAACTAGTTGGCTGTATGACTCAACTGATCAATCAGCTCAGGCAAAGCAGCCAATCTGATAGCCCTATGTACCTGCAACCTTTAAAAAGGCCAGCAAGATGATGGTGAGTGATTGATCACCATTCTGTCTTTGGAAGTCTGAAGTCTTACATCCTATTCATCTTAAGCATTGGATGAGGCTTAATTTGTGAAATGAAGGGATGGTACTACTGTTCTTAATCAGTTTTCTTATCTACATTCACTACAAGGGGGCAGCACAGCAATACAAATGCATTCACATTGCTTCTCAAGAGCTCATAAACATTCAAGGTCATGTTTCTTAAGACCTTCTTTGGGCTTTCACTTTATGGGTGTGTAAAATTTCTACTTGCACTTGAGCTAGTTGTGAAAAGTTCAGGCACATTTCCAGAATGACTTTCAGCCTGACCTTTAGTGCAAAGTCTGTCTGACTTTCTGAGAACAACTTTTAGAAGATTGCATCTTTTTTAAAAATAATGTTGGAGTGTGGGTGGGGTGGAAGGGCTCAGAGAAGTTCCAAGCATAGGCAATTTCTCTTGCTTAGATTTCTAGTACTGGTGTTTGAACTAATAATCTACTGCTATGGAAAGGTGAAAAACACAACTAACCATCACAGCCCTAGCTTTTTCATTGCTGACTGGTCTCTTTGTGAAAAGAAATTTGTATTCTATTTTTATTTCTGTCCCCTCATGATGATTGTATGGCTTATAAAGTTAGTAATATTGTGTTAAACTGAAGAACTTTGTTTGCATTTCCATTGTGTACAGCTCACCCCTGATAACTCTGGGGTTTATTTTGCTTTCTTCCTCACTCTTGCCTCTCCTCTGGCTTTCTTCTTTTGCTTATTTCACTACTTTCACTATCAACCTGGAATGTTTGCAATGGCCTGGGGAGAAAGTGTGAGTCTCATCAATCCCTTTTACTGCTCTTTAACCCTATGTGCATTTAAGAGAGGTAGCCATGGAAGCTCATATAACTCCTTGGGATTTGGGAACTCACAGGAAATTCTGTTTATCACCAAATCCTTTTCCTTGCTTCACCTTCAACATCCCTCCTTCAACTTATACCATCCCCTACAACCAGCATCTCCAATAGGTATACTACCTGGCTCACCAAATTCAAGCTGGTTACTGCCACCATGCCACCATTCTATGCATAGCAGAGCTTCTCAACTGGCGTGTCAGGCAACAGGTAACTGGGAATAGGTTTCAGGTGTGCTGAGATATTGATTTTCCCCTCAGCCCTTGGGGTTGCCAGGCAGACCCCGGAGTAGCTGGATTCCCTAAGCCAAGGTTACCTTTGATCACTCACAGCCTCATCTGTTTACTCCAGTATGCTGTACAGAGTATTATCATTTTCTATGTGTGCTGTGATGTGATAAACCTTGCAAAGCACTGTCTACTCTAAAGGGATTGTCAGAAATGAAAGGATTGTTCTCAGGGACTTGTGCTGTCAGTAACCTGTTCAACCCAGTCAGCCAGCATAACGCTTGAGGAAGTCAATATTATTCCTTATTAGGCAAAGGTTAGAATCACTGCTATGTATGATGCAAATTGGCTGGGCCTGAAGCTGTGCCATAACTTTTCCTTTCCAGAAGCATATTAAGAAACCTTAGTTAGCTCACATGCCAGACAGGCCATCTTGGTAAAAGCATTCAGGCATGTCTTTCTTTCCCCATTACATATAATACTGAGCAGCCTTTGGGGGGCATACTGATGTGTACAAAGCCATTGTTGCCTTTCTGGTTCCAGCAAGTCATGACATCAAACTGGGTTAGCTCTAAAGAGATATAAATTTGCCACAATTGGCCTACTTTTTCCTTGAATTCAACTCAACAAGCAATTCATAAAGCATCTTCTCTGTATATAGTGAAGCCTGATGCTATGGGGAATAAATACATAACTAGGACATTGTCTCTATCTTCAGGGCATTTTTGGTTTGATAGAGGAATAAAGACAAAGATACCAACAATTATAATACTAAGCAGAGTCAGGGAAATAACATGGAAGAGTATCATGGAGACTCAAAGAAGGAGGCTATTATATCCATTTGGAAGGAATTAAGAGAGGCTTCATGGAAAATATGGTGATTAAGACAGACTGAAAAATTAATGGAATTCTAGTTGACAGAGATGGAAAATGATTGGAAACGGTGCTTTCCAAAGAGAAGAAATGGCACAAGCAAAGAACAAAAGCATGAAAAACATTAAGGAGTCAATTTTGGCCAAATGGAAGTTTCATGTGAGGAAGAATTAGGGGGCAAGACTGGACTGTTAGTACTAACTAATTTTCTATAGAAAATATTTTGTGCAATAAGATGCTACAGAAATCAGCAAAGGAAGTGGATCTTTATTGTAATATTTAAATTTCAGAGGATTTTTTTTTTTTGCTTTCCTTTAGCTACCTACTTCACTTGTAGCAATGCAATGACCCATAGACAGGTGTTCACCAAACTAATTGTGAGTCAAACCTTAAACAGACCACCCTCCACCCCCACCTCTGCCCCAAGAGATGCATATTTAAGGAACTTCAATTCAACTATCTGGTCAACATCCTTGCCTGAGCAGCAATGCGAAAGTTTTAGTGATATAAAGTCTTTAGCAGGAATTAGTGAGAATTCATGACAGCATAAGCCCTGGGTGGACAAAGAGAAAGGGGATCTGCTAGAGTTTGGAAGGGGACACCAAAAATTGGTTTGCAAATTTCTCAATACTGTCATAATTTACTTGAATTAATACTGGTAAATGTTATGAAGACCCATGAAGTTCAATGTGCTATATTATCAATTAGTTATTTTTTTAAGTTTTAAATAGAAGTCTGAATAGAACATTAGTGCTAGAAGTAACGTTTTCAGATCATCCAATCCGGTGATTACCAAGTGTGAGACTTCTTCTGATCTATGAGAGTTTTCCACAAGAAATATAAACACACACTGAATTGTTCATAAAACCAAGTTTAATTAATTTCAAGAACTAATTGTATTATAATTATTCTCTTATTAATCTTATTAATTTTGGTTAAAATATATTTTATTTATTGAATTAATAATAATGATATTAATAGCAATAACATAAATTTAATATTTACTATGTGCCAGCTGTTGTTGTAAACACTTTACATATATCAATTCATTTAATCTTCACAACAACCCTATAAGATAAGCACCATTTTGTCCCCAGTTTATAGATGATGGCAATAGTAGGTGGTAGAGTATTTTTTAAAGTATCTTTTAAAATATCTTTTTTGGTAAGATAAAAATTAAGCAACCCCATATTTGTACCTCACCTTTTTATTAGGTCTGAAAAATACAAAGAGAGAGTCAACTAATTACTTAAAAATTGAAGAAACTGAAGCCCAGAAAGGGGAAGGAAATTGCCCAAGATCACATAGCTAACCGAAAACAGAGGCCAGGACTAGAACTCAGATACTCTTTCACCTAAACTAGCCCTTTTTCCTGAGACCCTAAGTTGCCTTGCAAATGAACTTTACAACTTTATTCATGAGCATGTTTAAAATGTTAACATTTGACTTTCTGACTGCGCAACTCTGAGATGCTTGCCCCTGCCTCTTATAACAGTGAATTTAAATCCAGGCCCTTAAGCAAAATGTCAGAATGGAACTCCTTGGAATCTTGGCCAACTGTCGTCTCCTTATGGGTGAATCAAGGATCTCTCATTCCTTTGAGCCTCCCTTAACACACACAGCTGCTCAGTGGGTATTTCTAAACATGCTGTCACCCAGAGTATATACCTGTCACTCAGGTCCTGAAAATGTTCTACTCTGTCTTGAGTGGAAATAGCTCACCTGCCTTTGGAATTCCCTACTGCAAAAAGGACTCTCTGCCTGGTGCTCTGACTTTCAGGGGGCCATGTAAGACACACATTTTTAGTCCAGTCCTTGCCTGAGCCTGATGTACTGAGAGACTTAGTTGGGAGTAGTCTGTCCTCAGCTTTCTCACCACCTACATACTTCACATATACATTCCTGCATTCATTTCTTTTTTTTTTTTGAGGAAGATCAGCCCTGAGCTAACATCCATGCCAATCCTCCTCTTTTTGCTGAGGAAGACCGGCTCTGAGCTAACATCTGTTGCCAATCCTCTTCCTTTTTTTTTTCCCCCAAAGCTCCAGTAGATAGTTGTATGTCATAGTTGCACATCCTTCTAGTTGCCGTATGTGGGACGTGGCCTCAGAATGGCCGGAGATGCGGTACGTTGGTGCGCACCTGGGATCCAAACCCGGGCCGCCAGTAGCGGAGCGTGCGCACTTGACGGCTAAGCCACGGGGTCGGCACCCTGCATTCATTTCTGATTTGGGGGAAAGTAAGGACAACCTTGTCATCTGTTTGATTTTACTACACTCATGAACCAACTTGCTTCCTAAAAATGTTTGTCTGGGTTATATTTATTTCTTTCAGTTAAGAATTAAAGATAATTTCCTTTTGGAGAATGTCATACCTCCTCTGGAGATAATTTTCCTCCCCAGGGCTGAGAAGCCCAACTCTGTGACTTTGAACCTATTACAGAAACACTGGAAAGAAATTAATAACATATTGACTATGGTGCTGTTTAATTTGTTTGAAAAGGCTTCCAGTTTTTGATTTAACTGTTGTCTAGCCAATATATAAAGCAGAAAATCCCATTCATATGATGGCTTCTGAATTATGAAGACTTTTCCTGGCTCAGAATGGCTAGACCATCTACAAAGCAGCTACATGAGATAAAGATTAAAAGTCACACACCTCATATAATGTTCTCATTATATAACTCTCAGTTGGTGCCCATCTATAAAGGGAGATAATTAGAAGCATCCAGAGTGGAGGAGTTTTAACAAGCTAAATAATGAATGCTATATTGGAAGCCATTTTAGCAGTCCTAGGGGAGATAGTAGGGGTATATCTGAATGGGGAAGATGGAGATAATTCAAGAAAAACTCGAATTAGTAACTCTTCTCCTCACTGAATCTAGCCACATATTAGGAACTCAGTTTGATGTGTTTGTTCTCTGCGTTATTGTCTCATCAGAGTTATACCCACAGAATATAGAATAAGAAACTGGCTATAGTGTCTCTGCTGTTAGCGCTATCCAGATGGCTCTCTACTATACTGGACCAGCATTACCCCTAGGGTGAAATAGATGGCCGACTCCATGCAGTGATGTGAAGAGCAATGAGAAACATCCGATCCCCAAAGTGTCACCCCTTCCTTAGTTTGCCACTACTTTTAATAAAGGATTAAAGACCTTTGTTAGAATATAAATGTTATCTGAATTGGGGAACATATTACACATCATCAGTCTCAACCATCTCAACTAGTTCTTCTTTAAGCAAGGCCTGAGGAAATGGGACAGAGGACAGGCAAATTTTGATGGTGGTGTTACCAAGCCCTAAGGGACCAGTGGCCTGCAAGTGGGTCCTTTTGCCCGGAGCCACTCACACCAATAGAACAAGACCGGGTTCGGAATAACAGAACAGAAAATTTATTCATTGATCAGTGAATGGAGGAGGCAGAGCTCGTGCTCTAAAACACCTTCTTCCCAAAGGGAAGGTGAGCAGGGTTCTTATGGGATGTGAAGGGGGAGGGGTCGCTGCATCATCACTTGAGGCGGGGGCATTTAGGGGTGTGCACAGATCTTCCCTTTGTGCACACAGCACCCCATCACCATCTTGGACCTTTCTGGTTTGGCCACCTGGCAATGTTCCGCCTTGGTTCCTATAAGCTAGCACAACTTAAAAACAAAGCATTAGACATGGAAAACGTTTTAGGGACTTCTCTGGGTGACAGTGGGAGGGGAAGGGACAGAAAGTAGTGGTAAGTAGGAAGAGAAAATTGAAACCAAGGGTATTTTCCCCCGGGCATTTCTGCCAATGGGAAAAAACTGAAGTCGGGGGCATGGAAAATTTGGAGAAGATCAGCCAAAAACAAGAAAGGTGACATAAGACTTTAATCTTGACCTCCTTTACCATATCTGTCCCCAACTTACCTACTTGGACATACTAATTTTGGGGATACATGCACGTCTGCCTAGAAATTAGGAATTCCTGATGCTCTGGCTGTGATCCTGATTACAATAGCAGCTGCTCCTAAATGGGAGAATTACAGAGCTAGCTGCCTTTTTTCCCTCCTTTAATAGCCCATTAACAATGAATACCTCAGTGTTTCTTCTGCTGAGCAGCCACAAGGTCTGCTTCCATTCACATCTTCTCTTTGTGTTTTGTGCTTTTCTAATTGTTATTCCCGGCCAGCCTGGTTTCTTGGGTTCAAATTTAAATGAATTTAACCTTGGCTTTGGACATGAGGGTTAGCTCCACTGAAACCTGAATATTAAGATTTACCAGCAAACTGCTTAGAATTCCAAAGGGATCTCTAGGCCTCCCTTTGACCCTGCAGGCCTAGTGAGCAGTGAGGTGAGAAGATCTCTAAGTCCCCAGTGCCTCCCTCTCACAATTGACTATGTTATGTGCATAAATCTTGCCTACATTTATGCAATAAGAGAGTGATATATTGAGGATAATAGGGAGATTTTTACAACTAGAAGCAAATTGTCAGAGATGGGCCTTTAGAGCAGACACAGTCAGTTGCTTGGGTAAGGAGTAGAAAGTATTAATTCCCAACCTCTGACCTAATTTCCTCACTCTTCCTCTCTGGTGTCCTGGCCTGGCTTTATGCCTTCTGGGGACATTATGATTTCAGCAAATGCATTTTTAGAATTCATAAGTAGTCTCTTCAAAAATGAAAGCAAATAATTCTGAGGGAAGAATGTGTAGGATGGTTATGAAGGCTTTACCTGAAGAGATATAAATGACAGGGTAATTTAGCTTTCTGTTGATTGTTTTGTTCCAGACTAAGGAATGATTCATCAACCAATTATAGCCAGAAGAAATGAACATATGAGTGGGTTTACATGAGAATAGGACTTCAGCCCCATCAAAGTCAGCTAATAGCTGGCTATTTGCTGACTGTCACAGCATGCCTTGAAACTGTGCTTCTCTGCCCATCTTCAATACAAAACTTTATAATGAAGATAGGAGGAGCACAGGAAAAGGAGGACAGAATTGCAGTATGACTAGATTCTGGGATGATAGGAATCTGGAGAGCCAGTGTGAAGATTCCCGTTTCTGTATGGTAATGTGTCTGGCTGACATCACAATGCTTATTTAAAGGTTTCACAATGTTAGAGTAGATTGAGCACTAAATTGGGAGACAAGAGCTCTGGGTCCTAGTCCTACTGCTGCCACTAACTGTATGAGGCCTTAAAAGAGCCTCCTTATTTTCCCTAGCACCAAACTGAGGGGGCTGGGTAAGAATATCTCTAAGGCACTGTCCAAATCTAGTGTTTTGTGGGTATGAGCCTGCAATTTTCATGAGCAAAAATTATAATAATCAAATCATATCCCAATAACGTGGCCCAAAACAAAATGTGTAAATGTGTTGTGTTAGGGGATAGAGGGAGAGTGGTCTTTGAATTTTCTTTCCTCCTCTGAGGTTTATTCATGCTATTCTCTCAGCCTTGTATACCCTTTACCACCATATACCCAAATAGTACTTGTTTAATTTGAAGCCTAGCCCAAAGATTAATTTTACAATTGCATTTTCTCTGATACTCTAAAGCAGGAAATAAGCTCTCCTTCTTCTGAGTGCCTGTAGCACACTATCTGCCTCTCTCTTATAGCACTAATCACAGTTCTTCATCTTGGTTGAGTATGTTTTTTTTCCCCTGTTAGACTGAGACCTGGGACTAGGTCTTATTCATTTCAGTGTCTTCCACATTTTAATGTACATAGCACATGGATGTGTTCAATATGTGATATATTGAATCTCTTCAAGCCAATATTAGGAAGCATCCCATCTCTCGGAAATGTGATAGCAAGCTAATAAGGGAACGTAAGTATCTATTGTGTTCAAACATATGAACCAATTTTAGAATGTATTTTAATTTTTTTGTGAGGAATATTGACCCTCAGCTAACATCTATTGCCAATCTTCCCCCTTTTTTTTTCTTTTTTCTCCCCAAAGCCCCCAGTACATAGTTGTATATCCTAGTTGTAGGTCCTTCTAGTTCTTCTATGTGGGATGCCGCCTCAGCATGGCTTGATGAGCGGTGAGTAGGTTGGCACCCAAGATCTGAACTGGTGAACCCCGGGCCGCTGAAGCAGAACGTGTGAGCTTAACCGCTGCACCACCGGGTGGGACCCTATTTTGATTTTTTTTTAATTTTGCATTTTACAACAATTTCAGACTTACAAAAAGTTGCAAAAATTGTACAAAGAATTCCCAAATAGCCTACATCAGATTCATCATACTTAAGCATAGCACAACTATCAAAATCAGGAAATTAATAATAATCAATAGTAGTATCTAATCTACAGATCTTATTTAAATTTTACCAATGGCCCCACTAATGTGCTTTTTGTGATCCGGCATCTAATTCAAGACCTCATGTAACATTTACAGTTGTCATGTCTTTTTAGTCTCCTTTAAACAGTGAGACTAAACAGTAAGAACAATGTCTTAGTCTTTCTTTATCTTTCACAGCCTTGACACTCTTAAAAAGTGCTGGCAGTTATTTTCTAGAATGTTCCTCAATCTAAGTATGTGATCAGGTTATGCATTTTGGTAGAAATACCATAGAAGTAATGTGTGCTTCTCAGTGCATCATATCAGGAATCATATGATGTCCATTTGTCTCATTACTGGTAATGCTATTAATCTTGATCATTTGGTTAAGGGATTCTGCACTCTAAATTTATTATTTTTTCTCTTGATAATAATTATCGTGTGGGGGACACTTTGAGGCTATGTTATTATTATGGTGCTTTCTATTTCCATAATTTTTTCTACACTTACTAGCTGAAATTCTACTAATAGATATAAGCTGTCTCTTCTCTTCCATTTGTTTACTTTTTCAATAATTTGTTTATATCAATATGGGCCCATGGATTCATATTTTATATATACAATACGTTATAATCCAACACTCTCATTTTGTACCTTGTTTGAGCCAAGCTTTAAAAAGAAATTTTCAATTCTGATTTTATTCTGTTCTGTTTTCTGAACTAGGAGTAGCCATGTAAAGCTCCAACTCTTAATTAGAGCTACCCAAAGAACAGGAGGCTCATTTTTTCTAAATAGCATCAAATCATGGGAGCACCTAGTACAATATGCACCCAGTGAATATTCAAGAAGTGGTTCTTGGGGCTGGCCGGTGGCGTAGCGGTTAAGTGCTCTCGCTCCGCTGGGGCGGCCCGGGGTTCAGATTCCAGGCATGCGCCGATGCACCACTTGCCAAGACATGCTGTGGCAGCCTCCCATATGAAATGGAAGAAGATGGGCAAGGATGTTAGCCCAGGGCCAGTCTTCCTCAGCAAAAAGAGGAGGATTGGTGACAGATGTTAGCTCAGGGCTAATCTTCCTCACAAAAAAAAAAAGAAGAAGAAGTGTTTCTTGTTACTGAAGCAGGTAACTCTGAAGCCTTGACAGAATAAAAGCCCATTCTTCTGTTTTTTACACGTAATTTTCCTTTGGGGCATATATTCAAGCACTATTCTGTTCATCATTGAAGATACTGAGTACTGAATGAAGTACTTTGCATGTAAAAATTGTCTAGAGGCACGGCCCACAGAACTAGGAGGTAAATAATGTTGACATTGCTTTCAGATGAGATTGGAACACTGATGTGTGTTACTGTGCTAAATTCAGCCTTACATGAAGGCTACTAAATGCATTCATCTCAATGATCCTGATTAAATACTGATAACTAGGACAGAAGAGAAAACAGAGCTTGGGCCACGGTCATGACCTTTCCTGTTAGTAGAGAGGGAGCTTAGAAATAGGGAGAATGGTGAAAAAGAGAGCTATTTGCATGAGCCGATTCTCTCCCTGTGACTCCAAAGGGCAGAAAACAACCCACAGTTGCCTTCAAAGTGGTAAAGCAAAGACAATCATTCATTAAATGAAAAAAGAAGGAAGAAGATAGTTTCTTTCCTGTATATGCTGGCTGAGCACAGAGCTACAAGCTGGAGAGTCACACTTTAGGTAAGTAATGTTATTCACTCTAAGAAGGATATGGTAAAAAGTGTGTCTATTTGGAACCTAGTCCACAGGGTCCTAATTACTTAGGAACTAGAAAATGCTTGTGATATAGTAGACCCAGAACTGGATCCAGGTTTTATAGGGGCTGAAATGTGTATAATATGGCATGCCCTATTTAAGAAAAATAATACAAATGGTTTACTTTTGCAAATTTTAAACAAGCACCTGACCATGTGAACACATTACTAGGTGCCTCTCAAAGCCTTGGAAGGCACCTATGCAAGTGAGGGGCCTTGAAGCTTCAACTTTATTAGCTTCACAGTAAATCTGCTTCTGGATAGATCCATAGCATGAACTACAAGAACAATCTGATGAGGCTCCAATAACTTTTCTAGCCTGCCGCAAGTCTATAGCCTTGATTGCCATTGTTGTAACCAGATCTAGAGATGCTGAGAACAGGCTATATTGTTTTTGTTGGGATTGCAGGACCACTTTTGTAAAAGCTGACTACCCTGTGGAAGCTGCTGCCCCAAAGTGATGATTTGGCAGATTTCCTATGGCAAAGGAGCGGTGAAGGAGAAAATAGTGGATAAGTCAATGATATGGATGTATTATATTTAAAAGTGCACTAACAAATATAATTCTTTGTGGTTTGTGGGTTTATGATATTAGCTACACGAAAGTTTAACAAGGAAGGATTGCATCTCCCAATGTTTGAACCTTAACCCTTCCTAAATCATCTCTCTCTGTCTTCATAATCCTGAGGTTTTGTGTTCTTCTGAAACACCTGCCATTGCAAATTAGATATAGCTTTTAGGAAAAATGCTAAAAGTTGGGGTATAAATTCCTCTATTAGTTTTAACCATTAGCATTTTGCAGTTACTCACAGCCCTTATAAAATAACAAGAGACAAGAGCATTTTATTTTACTTCATTTCAAGGCTGCAAAGAGCTTTGAGACAAAAATAACTAGACTTTCAATAACTTTCTGAGCGAGAATGGGTATTTTGTTTTTTTTTTAATTTTTTTAGGAAGATTGGCCCTGAGCTAACATCTGTTGCCAATCTTCCTCCTTTTTTCCTTTTTTCTCCCCATAGTCCCAGTAGATAGTTGTATGTCATAGTTGTACATCCTTCTAGTTACTTTATGTGGGACACCGCCTCACCATGGCTTGATGAGCAGTGAGTAGGTCCACACCCAGAATCCAAACCGGCGAACTCTGGGCTGCCAAAGTGGAGTGCGTGAACTTAACAGCTATGCCACAGGGCCGGCCCCCAGGTATTTGTTATAGAATCAGATTCTCCTCAGTTGGAGGATGTAGGCTGATAAACCTGTGATACCAAATATTTTCATATATTTAAGAAACTAAATTGTCCTAGTTTTCCAGACTGGGAAACCTAGCTAGTGATGTGTGATCTATGTTCAAATACACCCAAGCTACCTAGGAGCACCTAGTTTATATCAGTGGTTCTCAAACTGAGGAATCACTTGGAACACTTGTGTAAACTACTGATTTACAGGCACCACTGCTGAGATTCTGGTGTGAAAGGTCTGGGGTGGGGCCTAGTAATTTTCATTTTTTACAAATATCTTGGATGATTCACATACAAATGGTCCTTAGACATTAGTATGAGAAACACTAGCTTAGGGTATTGGCAACAATAAAATTGGTCTGTGGAAAGTTTGTTTGCCATGGGTAGCATCCTCTCTATAGCTGCAGAACTTCTTTTTCTCATCAGTTTGCTTTACCATAGTGAGGCAACATAAAATAGTGGTTGAGTGCTGACACTGGAATCAAAAAGACCCGTGTGACCACTCATGCTGTGTGACCTTGAGCATATTAACTCTCTGAGCCTGACTTTCCTTGTCTGCAAACTGGAAAGAAAATATAATCTTTCATTACTGGGGGCTGCTGTGAAGATTAAGTGAGTTAATGAATGTAGAGCAATTAGCATAGTGCCTTGCACAGGTAATCATGTGTTAGTTTGTTGGTTGTTATTGTTATTATTACAATTAATTATTACAAATCTTGCTGGTAGACTGATTACCATGTAGAGGGGTGGGAGAGCAAGGAAACCCCCCCATATTGTCTTTCCGTGAACCCAAAAAGGGACTGAACAATTGTCCACTGCATGTAAAGCAGAGAATAGAGTTCACAACACATGGGACATTTGTCTATGTCATCCATGCAGTCAAGATGGAGGATTTACTCCCAGCCTTGTTTCCCTGTACTGATCCTGTTGTAAAGTAAACCATTCCTTTCCTTATGTTATCAATTGGACTTTCAAAAAAGTAATTTATACAATAAAATAGAAAGTCCAGAAATAGACTGAAACTACTTTATGTATATATAGGATTGTGGATAATGAGAGCCAGGCTTCTTATTGTCAGAGAAAGAAGTTACAAACAGGAAAAGGGGGAGGGCTAGAATGAACTCCGTTGTATTGGATTGGAATTGGAGATTAAAGTCAGAGATAGCAGTATGAACTTGTGTTTTGTTTAATATATATGCAGATGGATAGATACAGAAATAATTATAGATCTTTGTGTGTATATGTGTCGGATAGTATGCATATATATATATACTTCCTTCCTCAGTCCACAAAGAGAGCCTAGCAGCAGTGAAATCAGCAGCAATTGAGTATACCTAGTTTTCAGATCTTGGTTTCTAATCACTGTTGTCCAATAAAAGGAACCAAGACTCCATGGAGAAATGCCTGATTCTAGGGCTGGGGCAGGGAATATAAAAGATGAGCCTGGAGCATCTTGTTGTCTCAGAAAGCAATGAAATACTCAAAAAAGGATGAGGACATGTCAAAGGGACAGAGGAGCCATCCTGAAAGAGATCCCAATGGCCAAAACTAGAACAATTTGAGCAAAAAAACAAATAATGATAGTACTAGATTATAACCTGTAGAATAAAGTAAATATTCCTCTGTCTATACTTATGGAAATAAATATTTGGATAAATAAATAAATGAGAAAGAAGAAACAACTCTTCCTTTTAGAAGAATTTCAATGAACACATGTAGAAGAATGAGGGAAATAGAAAATTGCCATTTGGCAAATATCACAGTAATATTTGTTGCAAGCAAGAATCATAGATGATTTTTTGAGGAATCTCCATTATATGGCCATAGAACTATTAAGTTCTTCTAGTCCTTTTGAGTAAGTTTTTATAAAGTAAGTTTTTCTGTTTCTTTCCTATTTTAAATTTCAAATTTACTGGAATAAAGTCGTTCATGATATTCAAAAAAAAAAGAATCATAGATGGATGTTAAAATCAGTGGGTAAAAATATGACGAGAAATAGGATATTTGCATAATCTCAAAGTGTCTCTCCTGTAAGATATGTATTAATTACAAAGAAGGGAAATCATAACTGTACAGTGTAGAAATCTATCAGACACCACCTTAACCAAATGATCAAAATTAACATGACCAGTGATAAGACATATATATGATGAAATGAGAAAGATATATCACCTATATGTGTTCATACAAAAATACATAATCTCAATCTAATCGTGACCAGATCAGGAAACACATGGAAAGACTGAGGAACTGTCACAGACCAGAGGAGACACAGAAGACATGACAGCTGAATGGAACGTGGGATCCTGGAGAAGAAAAAGTGTGAAATCCTGCGAAAACTGGTAGAATTCAAATAAGGTTCATAGCTTACTTAGTAGTATTATATCAATATTAATTTCTTAGTTTCTCTAAACAAATATCTTCCATTCAATAGAAATCAGAACCATTTATTTATTTTTCTATGTGAGTATTTTCCATTCAAAATTCAGTAATTAAACAGATTTCTCCCCTCACATGTTATAACCATTTTCTAAAACAGGTTAACTCAACAGGGAATTATTTCGAAGGACTGCTGATTGAAAACTCTCAAGTGAGTAAAACTTAGTCTAATAAATTGATCTGGCCCTAATAGTATTTTTCTTGTATAGAGTACCAGAAATTGATAACTTTCACATCACTAAAAACTTATTGCATAAAATGTACCACCACTAAAGTTTTGATCTTATGTTAAACAGCAATAGTACATTACACATAAAGCAAGGTAATATTTAACGATCTAGAGAGAGGTTTTATTGTGATTATACTTTAAAAATTTTTTTTGTATTTTTATAGTATCAGGTCTACTAAGGAATGAATTGTTATGTTTCAGGGGAAGAAATCAGTTGACTGTCTATGCAGAGAGCAAAGATGATTTAGAAAGTAAATTTCTAATCTTTGAATGTCAGCCATCTCAGGCTGTGATATTTCTGCTGCAGGGTAGGTTTTATTTACCAGCATGGCCCAGAAGCCTTATTGATATCATTGCCTGCTGGTCTCAGGAATCATGTAAAAAATGCTGGTAAAATCAATGTCAGTCCCTGTGGGAAACTGCCATGACAACAATACGTAATCAGTGATCTTTGAACATATTCAAACTTGGTTCACAAAAAACATATACCCTAGAGTAATGTTTGCTCAGGAATTAGAAGCAAACAAGACTTGGAGAGAAACCTTGATAAGCTATGTCAAAATATTTACTTACTCTCTCAAAACAAGAGTGCTGAGTCAGTTACATGCCAACAACAAGGGTGAATAATTACTGAATTAAATTTCATTTACCTTAAATTAGTTAAGTTAATAAATTCTCTATTCAACAATCATTCCAAAACCTCAAAAGTAAAGAAAGAAAACCTGCATGTAAAACATTACTTTTTTCAGGATAATTCTCTCCCATAACTAAGAAGGGTACTAGTTGGTTAAAAGCTGCAATCACCAATTGAACTAGCTAATTGGAGCCATGAATGAGACATATTAACAGTGCCATTGGAACCACAATTAATAAATCAAGAAAATCTGTCTATCTCTCCTTTCTGAACTTTTTCTATTCCTGGTGATATCCCTTTTTCACTCCTCTCCCACATTACTCACAGGTCAGGTTCCAAGTGCTTTTTACATTATCTCCCTTTCCCCATCTGAAGATTCCCTTGACCTTTTTTGTTGTTCCTGAGAATGTGCCTGGCAAATGGTAGACACTATAAGTGTTTATTAAATGAATGAATAACAGATATTGGGACATTAGTAGTTTAATAGAGGAAGATATTTTGAGAGAAATGGTGCTTTCTCACTGTACCCTGAAATCACACCATAAGGACATTCTCTCTCTTCTTACTCATTAGTACAGTTCCCAAAATCAGGAGAAACCTAAGCAGATTTAAAGTCCCTTAATTTTATTTTGACTTTCCAGTGGTTAGTTTCCTTTCAGATCAGACCAGACCAGGGATAGCTTTGTGGAGGGAAAAAGTACATTGCTGGTTTTGGTTCTTGGGTCAGATGCAAAATCAAACTCATTTTGGAAAAGTAATGATATGTTAATAGATATTGACGCCTTCACAGTCTTAAAGTCTATTTGCTGGTATATTCATTCTGCTGGCCTAAGTTTATTGTTCTTCTGGACTGAATCAGGCTAGTGAAAGACTTGGTGTACAAATCCATCTGACAAATATGTCACTTATAGCAGGAACTACAATTTTCAACTCTCAGGGGAAGTCACACCTTGCTGTAATGACTAAAGCAATGAGAAAGAGGCAGACAGACTCGGGGTTCCAAGGGAAATAGCAATGTGAGGCTAATGACTCACACATTATAATGGAGAGGAAGGTATGTGATACCATTGATACACTTTCTTCTGTTCAGAGGTCCATTTCAAGGCAAGCCATTTGAAAGCAAATGAAATTGTTGAATGTGAGCTGCTTTGGATTTCAATGCACAAACGCTTCTCAAAATGGTCACTCTCTCTTTAGAGAAGTTGGAAGAGAGGATCTTCACATTTTGATACTTTGAGTTATATATTTGGCTGACCTCTGGTAAAAGAATCAGGTGAGTAAATATTATACTCAGGGATTTTCCACTTCTGTATGCAACCCATACTGACTTCCTAGGCAAGCCCTATCAATAGGCAGATGCCTGAGTGATATCATTTGAAAGGTCCATTCTCTTTAATGGGAATCATTGATATCTCTAAAAATGAAGAAAATTAATTCTAATAACCTATCTAGTAATCAAAAACTCCATGCAAAGAAAGCAGAGGAGTGTCTTACAGAACATGGGAATTCCAGAGGGAATCTCACTCCAGATAAGAGTCTCTGCCCAAGTAACTGAGTTGAGACCCACAGGGAGGTTCCTTCTCTCCCACATGTGATTTTCCCTGCGTTCTACTCCCTGCTGGTGGTACTTCTCCTGCTCAGCTTTTATCTCTACCTCAGAA
This sequence comes from Ceratotherium simum simum, assembly GCF_057802395.1. Taxonomy (NCBI): domain Eukaryota; kingdom Metazoa; phylum Chordata; class Mammalia; order Perissodactyla; family Rhinocerotidae; genus Ceratotherium; species Ceratotherium simum. Next base: position 61,811,985 of record NC_141940.1, read on the forward strand.
TTAGACAAGCTGGAGACTAGAACTCCCCCTTACTTTTACTGCTACTCCTACCTAGATTTTCCAGAGAATTCCAGTTTCATATATTCTGATTCATTTTGAGATAGTACTAAGGTACATTTGGTTATAAAAAGAAACTTTAAGAAGAGGGTTTGTTAAATAAGGCATGATTGTATTCCGGGGAAGGGCAACGCATTAAGCCACCTACCCCTTAGGAGTATTGGTTTGCTAAATGCTCAGAGGGGAGGTAGTATGAAAAGAAATAAGAATTGACTGAGGGAAGGGGTACAAGTGGCACTTTAGACAAACCAGTTTTGCCTAGGACTGGATTTGCTCTCCACCCCTCTACTCCTCTTAATTCTCTCCCTTTGTTTTACCAATCCCCCTCCATATGGAGATGTCCAACACATCTTCCTATGGATTTCTACCTGGGTTTCCTTCCCTAGTTTTCAAACCTTGTAGGCTTCTTCAACCCCAACCAAACTCCCCAGATACTGACAATGAAGTCCTTGAAAAATAGCAGGAGCTAATCGGATTATTCTGGCTAAAGTGATAATGGCTTAAGTATTCTCTCTCCCAGATAGAGAATTTGTATGCTAATGGATGCTTTCAACGAAATATTTTAAACCCCATTTTACAGATGAGAAAAGGAAGGCTAAGAGAGGTTTAGTAACTAATTTGAGGTCACATAACTAAGAAGTAGTATTTTTGGTGTTTGAACCCATGTTTACAGTTTTAAAGTCCACACTTGTACCATGATGGCACACTGCCTCTGTGGGCAGTCAGGAGACTTGCTTTGCGTCCAGGTTTTGCCTCTAAATCACTGTGGTACCATGGCCAAGTCACCTTGTCACCCTTAAAATGAGAGAGTTGGGCTGAATGATCTCTTATAACCTTCCAACTTTAAGAGTCTATGAGACTTATTAGCTTATCTCTGTATTACTGTACAAAAATGGAGTTCTACCTGGCGCACATAAACAAACCAATTAATTATGGCATCAGCTTTTGGGGGAGAAATCAGTTTATTTTGTGAGATCGATCTGCAGGGAGGCAGGGGGTGTGTGCCCTCATATATTTCTCTCCGATTCAGGATTTGGGGCAAAAGTTAAGAGGTTAGGGAGAATGGGCTGGTACGCGCAAACGCTGGCGGGAAAGATTTTGATTGGTGGGCTTCAGACATGTATGGTAAAGTTCTAAACATTTATGATGAGGTTCTAAACATTTATGGTAAGGTGGGGAAATAATTTTAACACCGAATCTTCCTGAATGATGGACCCCTCATTTCTGATGAGTCTGAATTTTAAGTTCTGGTCATGTCCTGGTCCTTTGGTTCCGTGGGGAGGAGAATCTTTGGTTCCGTGGCCATTTCAGGTTAAGATTTCTTCTTCTGTACATGCTCTGGCTATGTGACTTTGCACATTTTCTGAAAGACAATTTCTTAATTACTCTGTTGATAAGATAGGGTCAATTGAACTGGTCCTGGAGGGCCCACAGATACATCTGTAGGCAATAGGTCTTTGCCCTCCATGTTGAAACAGAAGATTGAAACTTACTAAGCTTCTGCTTACTTCCCATAAACTCAATGAAGGACATTTTATTTAGGTACCAATAAGTGTTAAAAACACATCCTTTTTCAGAAAGATTTTCTATAGGGCTGGGAGGGTTTTACTACACATTAAAAATTGTAAATATGTATATGTATATATAGCTTATTGAGAATGAGCTTATCTATCCTATAATACCTCTTTTATATAATGGTCAAGGTATTTCTTCTAGGTTTAATGGATCTTGGTGAATCATCAACAGACTAAAAATTTGTAGACCTTTTCTTTCCTTGACTGCCTGCCCAGGGAGAGACATTACTGCTCATCAATCCCATGCTTTGAAAAAAAGTTGAAACTGCAAAAACTCTTTATACTTTCTTTCTAGTCATTCAACTCTGTATATAAGCATTTAGACCCTGTGAGAATGTAGTTACTTCACTAATTCAAAACCAATTTATGATTTATTGGACTTTTATCAGCAGACAGACCAGCCAGCAGGTTATTATCTAAGTCTTTCCCTTGTTTCTCATTCCCCATCAGAGTGCTTGTTAAGAGTGAGTACACTAGGAACTCAACTTTACAAGGAACTGAAAGCTCTAGATCACATTGTGAAGCAAAATTCCCAGAATGTTAGCCCCTGAAGGAGCTTTGATATTATCTAGTCCATCTAGTCCAAATGAGAAAACTGAGCTCCAGAAATGTCATATCAAGAGTTATTAAAGAAGTTGGTCTTCAGAGCTTTTTCTCCCTCCACCCCATCTTCCTACCCCAAAATATCTTCTTGTGTCTATACTTTTTTTCCAAAACTTTCTTCCACCCTAGGTGGATCCAGTCCATGTATACTAGCTTCTAAGGAACCCATCTCATTCCTCCTTCTCCAGTGTCTACTAGCCCTCACTACTCCTTTCTAGGTCAACCTTAAATGGAATCCTAGAAGCACCCTGTTCTCAGGGTGTTTCCCAGTACCATCCTGCCCTCCTGACCACCTTCCCACCAAAAAAAATCTAAATTTCTGGTAATTTATCCCATTCCCTCAGGGCCTTTTTTCAAGCAAACCTTCTAGAGATAATCTGAAAAACTAATGAATGTTAATGATGTGAACTGGTTAATGTGTTACCTCTTCCAAGAATGATATTTGCATTTTGACAGAGACTATTGAGACAAAGCAAACTTGAGTGACTCTTTCCTGGGAATTTCAGACCAGGTTAGTGGGGGATAAGGTTCTGAGCGGGAACCCTTTAACATCAAATCACAAGATAGAATCTATCACTGTACCTCAGGATAACATTGTTACTCACTGCTAAGGATTTTTCTGTTTGGCAAATTAGTATATAACCATGTGCAAAGAGATTTGAATATTTCTCTTTAAAAAACCAGCTCTTTAAAGATATTTTAAGGCATGAACAACCTTCAAACTGGGTCTCAACTTCAAGGAGAAAGTCATTTGTATGGGGCACAAAGACCTTCAGTGGATCCTACTCCAGGTTAGATGCAGAATCAAACTATTTTTCCGTTAGTGTGACAAATTAGAGTTTTACTCAGAAAACCATTTACTTAGTTTTCTTCTTTCTCCTTTCCAGCTTTGTTCAATCCCCGAGTCTCTATTTGACATTTTACATGGCTTAGTTTTGCCTTCTCTTTTTTCCTATAAACTCTCTCTCTCTCCTTGATTAGTTCCTTTTCTTGACTCAACTGTCATTTTCTATATTCTTCCTGACATTTCCCTTTTCCTCTGGCTCTCTTTCAATTATTTCTCTTTTGAGCCTTGGCACCACAGAGTGCAGAGAAGCCCCTAATGATTTGGCTTTCAAAGCCTCCAGGGAAAATCCACTTTCCATAGGGAAAATTCAGACACTTCCAGGAAGGCAGTGCCACAGTCTTTGACTCTGGGTAAAGGTAGTAAGTAGTCCCACTAATAAAACCAGGATGGACACCTTAAAGATGTTACTACCTGTACTCTTTACTAGGGTAATATCTTTAACTTAAGAATGATTTTTAAAATGTCAAATGTTCACATTGTCACTTTTCCCCTCTGTGGATTCATTCTCATATAATCTTGTGCTTAGTTTCAAGCCTACTATGTTTTCAATTGTTTTTAATATTCTGTTCTATTAGCAAGGATTTGCTTTTCTTATACTGAGTGCCCTGACTATCTCCTCATCCACACTCTTCTCGCCCCAGCAAGCACAGTGTTCAAGGCACAATTATCCTGCTTCTCCTTGTATCTGATATATGCTTGAACGACTCTAACCTTGTATTCCATGACCCTCAAACTTTAGTAGACATTAGAATCAGCTGAGGAGCTTGAAAATATGCAGATTCTCAGTCCTCACTTACCCAGGAGATTCTTATTCAGCAGGTTGGAATGGAACCCTAGAACATGCATTCCAGGTGATTCTAATGAGGATGACTCTGGGTTACACTTTTTGAGATGTTGCTTTGTAGGTGATGAGATACATCAATATCAAGTACTCTGTAAGTCTTCGCACAGTGTCTCAAGCTGACAACCATGACAGTACTTAGACAAATGATCTTTCTTGATATTTTGTTAAGAGACCCATATAATGTAGTGAAGTATTTAGGCAGAGTACCACCACATGTGCATGTCCTTTGACATCACACACCTAGGTCAATGGGCAGAATTGTATTCTATATTCTCGGGCATGGAGAGTCAATTGATGGAGGTGGAAGAGACTTTAGATATCTTCTAATCTAATAATTCATTTTATGTATGGAGAAACTATGGCCCTGAAGGGGAAAGTGACTTGCCTAATGTAGTAAATATCTAACCCAGGATTAAAAATCAGGTCTGATAACTCAAATTTTATCATTTGCTCTTCTGAAAACTGAGCTTTCTATAGGTAAATCTTATTTTTTCCCTTACACCTATGTCCTTTCACTGACCTATGTCAACATAGAAGAATTTACTGCTGTTGGGAGTGTCCAGCCAGGTTGGGATATACTTAAAGAAGCAGAGAACCGAGAGAAAGATGAAGAGCTAGAACCATTTCAAACCCATTGCACCATAGTGATCCTCAGAGTGTTTTGAAATACCTGGACCTAGGTCCTATAAGAATGACTATGATGTGAAGTTCAGGAGAATACATTTTTACATTTAAAGACTTTAATGCTCCCCCCTTTGAATTTAAACAAAGTCTTGGAATGATCAAAGAGCTTCAGCAAAAATATATCCAGATTAGGTGAAATCAATAGCTACTGATATAAACCATTTAGAGCAAAATAATTATCCACATTCTTATATTAAAATTAAACACAAGAGGGCCTGGCCCCATGGCCTAGAGGTCAAGTTTGGCATGCTCCACTTCAGAGGCCCGGGACTGGTTCCTGGGTGCAGACCTACACCACTCATCAGTGACCATGTTGTGGCGGTGACCCACATACAAAATAGAGGAAGACTGGCACAGATGGTAGCTCAGGGTGAATCATCCTCAAGCAAAAAGAGGAAGATTGGCAACAGATGTTAGCTAAATGCAAATCTTCCTCAGCAAAAAAAAAAAGAAAGAAATTAAACACAAGAAATTGTTTCAATAAACAAATTGAGCTAGATCACTTTTTAACAGCTAAATAGCATAGAGCAGTATTCTGAACCTGCATTTAATTAGAAAGTGGTGATAGTCTGAAGCAAATTTGGACTTCAGCAACCTAGCCATAAATCTTGCAGAAGGTATAGCAAAAGTAAAGATAAATAATTGCTCTCTCTCAAGCTTCCGTATATCTTCTGGAATCTAAGTTAGATTGATCATGGACTACTTTTCCTTAAAAAGGGCTTTTTTGTCTTTACTGTTTTCTTAGAGATTTTTAGCTCCATATAAACCTTGTGAAAATATATTAAATTACAGCAATTCATTTCAATTCCAACAGTCTTTATAAGTACATTTGACAAAATGCCCAGCTGTCTGCCTAGTTCTATGGGGAAAAAAGAAAACTAAAAAAATATTCATGCTTATACTGATCTAGCACTTTATCGTTTACAAAATTCTATAACATCTACCCTCTCATCTGACACTCTCATTCTCTCACCTCAAATTAATGAGTTAGGCAAAACAGGCATTATCCCCATTTTACAGGTGTGAAAAGAGAGATTATGAGAAGTGATAAAACTAGATCCCAATAATGCACACTAGGTGTTTGTTACCCAGGGTTATTTGAGTTTTCTTAGGGGTCTCAAGATATCTTAAAATAAATACCTTTCCAGATCCTAAAGAATTAATCTCTCATGGTATAATTTCCAGCTAGCCAAAAAGACAGCTGTTTCTGGGCCAGAAGCTGTCTTCAGATCACTATACTTCGACCCAGGACCTAGCCTGGCACCTTAACTCTCCGTGCCCTTATGTCTTCCCACCCCAAGCCCAGTGCTGCTCTCCTGCTGCCTTCCATCTGCTCAGGGTCCCCTTGCAATCTACATTCAGGTACTACTTGTTCTCTGAACCTTGTTTACTCCCTCTTCCTTCCTACTCAGTATTGCTCTGTCCTGTGATTGTGACCTAGTCTCTCAGGGCACTTTGCTTCTTGATAATGAATCTCTCTCTAAGGTGTTAATAAGTGCTAATGAACTAATGCACTACCCTCCCAGGGAACACAATTTGCATTTTAACTGAGGCTTTTTAGAGAACTGTGCTTCAACCTGTTCATGTAACCCAGTGGAATAAATCTTCAAAGGCTCCCCACTGTCAATCAAATTAATTTCAAATGCCCCAACCCTGAGGTAGAAAGCCCCCCACAACCTGATATCAATCTAACCTTTCTAGCTCATCTCTCCCAGAAATCTACCGTGGGTCCAGTGAAATGAACTACTCCCTCTGCCACAAATATTTACACTTCAAATGTTAACCTCTCCTCTCCATAAATGCTTCCCTAATCCCTTCCCATTGCCCCACCTTTAGCATTTAAACCATTATCAGCTAACCCTTGCAGGATTTTAGATTAGCTGTTGGAGGAAGTAGGGGAGGAATTGAAACAAGCAGCAAAATGAAGAGTGTCCACAGAATTAGGAAGATGGATCCGTTCCAGAGATAAGGTTTCCAACCTCATACTTTTGCCAAGGATTGTGCCTGGAAATGAATGTCTAGTAGTTACCAATTAGGGAGCTTTGTCCTAGATTCATCCTAGCCTGGAACAGTGGCCCCATGGGTATCAGAGACTCAGGAATATCAAGAATATTCCCAGAGATAGGAAAATTGCCTCTAGAGAGGAAGTGACATGCCCAAGCTCGTATAGTTAGTGAAGTGACAAAACCAGAACTTGTCTCATAGTTCATTGCCTTTGAAGCTCCCAGTGGGAAGAACTTTGCCCTATGAAGATATGCCTTGTCTGTGTACCTAGACCATTTGCTCATGTCACCCCATCCAATTTTTGCCTCTGCCCCAGAGTTCACCCTATAACCTTATAGAAAATGCTCCTTGATCATTCTACTGTCAGTAATTTTCTAAAAGTGGCACTGTCTTTCCTCCCTTGCATGCAGTAAGGTCTTCTCAAATTACTTCTCTGATTAGGAGGCAGTGCCACTTAAAAGATTTTCATTTGTTACTTTAGCATACCTAAGCCTCTAGTAAGTCAGATATTTCATCTCTGTTTTTGCTTTCCAGGCCCCGGTGAAGCTGTCAAGTTCTAGAGAATATCATGTAGTAATGGAGATGACTAGTCAATAGCTGACCTTGACTTTGAATAACACATATTTTACCTCTGTCTTCCATTACAACTTCTTCTTTTGCTTTTCAGATTGGAGATTTGTGATTCTCATAATCATATAACCATCAGTTGTGGATATGGGACTGTTTGATGAACAGCCAATATAAAATAACATGTAGAATCAAAAACAGTAACATTTTGGGGTCATGAATTATCAAGCTTTATGCTTCAATTTTAGACAGTAACTATTGATTCCTGGCCTCGAAAGATGAGGAAAATAGCATTCATATTTCCTATACTCTCCTCCACCACTTCCTGATTTTTGTGATATATATGTATAATTTATATAGTTATATGCATATTGATATATATAAAATAATCAGAGTATATGATATTTACAACTTAACCAGAATATTTACATTCTATTCTGTAACAGTAACCCCTCAATTTATTCTTAAGTCTGTGATTAAATGGAATAAATGTTCATTACTAGTACTTTTTCTACAGTTTCTCCATTCTTTTTTCAGTTAGTGAGCCATTCATTAGTCAGTAGTTTTCTTTTTTAATGAAATACTTCATCATTCAGTAGTCACCTTCTCCCAGGAAAAAAAGTTCTCAAACTCACTATATATTTTGAATGCTTTCATGCTTTAGAATGTATGCCTCTTAAATTTACATTTGATCTAAAACTTGGCTGGTATTCTTCAATCACACTGTCTTTTAGAAAATTATAGATATTTTTTCCATTGTCTTCTCACATTAGCTATATCTCTGGAGAAGTACCATATCAACAAGTTTTTTTTCCTTTTGTATGAAGGGTAGGAAGAAATTTTCCTCTACCCTTCTTGGTTCTTCTGGTTGTTCTAAGAATTAAATTGACATGAGACAGAATAACTGGAGAAAATTAAACAAAGTTTAATAACATGTATACATGGGAGAAACTCAGGAAAACTGAGTAACTTGCCAAAATGGCCAAAGCCACCACCTTAAATACCGTATTCAGCTAAAGACAAAAGAGGATGTTGTGGTAGTGGTTTGAGACTTCAAAGGGGAGGAAGGCAATTCACATTGAGACGGCAAAACAAATGTTTGGTAAACAAATGTTTGCCATGCCTTGCAGAGACAATGGGACATGGAGAGAACTTTGATAAAATGGGCCTTTCCAGGTTCCTCCCTGTCTACCACACATAGTTCATATTATACTATAGTTGTCTATGGTGAGAGCTCCTTCTTGGAATAAGTCTTCTATCTTAAATTCTTTTAGGCAGTTAGAGGGAAATTCAAATTTCCTTCTGAGTCTTTCATTCTTGTCTTTTTTATTCTGTTTATTTATTTATTTATTTTTTTGTGAGGAAGATCAGCCATAAGCTAACATTCGTGCTAATCCTCCTCTTTTTGCTGAGGAAGACCAGCTCTGAGCTAACATCTATTGCCAATCCTCCTCCTTTTTTTTCCCCAAAGCCCCAGTAGATAGTTATGTGTCATAGTTGCACATCCTTCTAGTTGCTGTATGTGGGATGTGGCCTCAGCATGGCCGGAGAAGTGGTGCATCGGTGCACACCCAGGATCCGAACCTGGGCCACCAGTAGTGGAGCGCGCGTACTTAACTGCTAAGCCAGGGGCCCGGCCCTGAGTCTTTCATTCTTAAAAGTAATCAAGCCAAAGAGATACATTTTGGGGTGGCAAATTCTGCTCCCCTAAAGTTACATCTCTGAAACTTCAAGAAGTTTCACAGTCCAGAAACTGAGTTGGTAGATTGTTCCATCTCACTGAATCAGTCTCTTAGTCTTGACAATAGGTCAGTCCAGTTAAATTCATTTCAGGAGGCAGTGATGCAGGTGGGATCCCAAAGTTAGGCCCATATTGTGTTACCAAATGATCAAGTATTTAATGAAGCATTTCTATAGAAACAAGAAACAAACGTTAATGTTTGCAGCAAATTATAAATCAGTTTCTGAGCCCAGGGGACAGCCAGTCAAGAAGATTTCTAGATGTTAGTGTCGAAGCATATTTTGCAATTTGAAATGTTTCTGAGGATGCCATTGAGCATTCAGGTATCTTTCTGAGTGGCTTACAGAGCAACAGACATGAATATTGTCTAACCATGGGCTATTGTGGTGGTCTCACTTAAGTTTATATCAAGTTATTCAGCTTCAGTTTGCAGGGCTTCAGGAAAAAAGGGTGGTTTCAGTTCTCAATGGTTCCAGTCAAAAGGATGGGAGAAAATTTAAAATATTAGCTTGGAAATTTGTAGCCAGATTTTTGAGGAAAATAAAAGAATTTAAGATCCAGTCCAGGCAACAGGGAGAAAACAGAAACCTCATGACAATTAACAGAACTAGAATCTAATGTCCACAAATGTATACTATAATTTCTATAGAAACATATTTTTTCTCTGTAAAATAACCCACTTTTCTACCAAAGATAGCCAAATTAACACTAATTTGTCTGCAAAATAAGTCTAGTTTGAATAAACTTGGCCTGTTTATTTACATAAGTACAGCAAGAATAGTGATTGATCATATAGTCTCTTTTAAATCTGCTTTACTGGAACTTTTCATAAGGAATTTAAGATTGAACTTTCAAAGACTTCTAAAAGCCAAGGACTTGTCATCAGACTCCACCTGCAATACTTATAGATTTGGGTGAATTCCTGCTTCCTGAGGTCCTCAAAATATCTTGAGGTTCTTGCACCTTCCAGGAAGTGACCTTCTTTACTCACCTGGTGAGGTTACTGGGAACCCTGTAAGCAAAGTACCAGGCCAATATTTACAAGGAACTTTATTTGTTCCATAAAGTCAACCTTTACTCCCTAAAGCTGTCTTGTCATATCTGAGTCTATGTATGTCTCAAATGTGACATTCCAGTCAAAGCCTTTGCAATATAACCAATGTTTCCAATTTTCTCTTGTTATAAGGAGAACGAATTTTTATTCAACTTATGTAAATAACTATATTGGCCATGAAAATAAGAATACCCACTCCCTAAGAGTTTCCAACTCTGGAGACATCAGGTAGGGAGAAAAAGAAAAGGTCAAGTAATGTCAGCATCAAAGGGGAGTGAGTTGTTCCCTTAGTCTCTTCCCTATAAGTTATAAACAAATGGACATTCATTAACCAGCAGAGGATTCCCTACAAAGCACAATAGGTTGTCTGAGAGATCCACATAGCCATATATCTGAAGGTGGGGGTATTGGATCACCAGGAAGCAGTGGAAGGTGCTCAGTGGATTCCCTTCCCCTCCCCAGAGGCAGCAATCTGGGTCACGGGACCTCCCACAGCAGCGAGCACACAACTGTAAGAGGAGGCAGGGGGCAGGAAGTCTTGCACACAAACCCTTTTGCTTTTGGAGTTGCAGCCTGGCCCACAAGAATGCTCCACACTGAGTGGTGTGGCTCAGCCACCACATGGGCCCCCCCAACAAGTGCAGCAGCCTAGGCAAACTGGCTGTGAGCACAGAGCAGGCCTGCATGCACAAGAAAGCACCCTCCCTGCCTAGTGCACCAGCTCAGCTGGTCCCCAGCTAAGGCAGTGGTTCCACACCAGAGTGTATGCGTGACCCACCAAACAGCTATGGCCAGCAGGCAAATGCAGACGAGCCCTATGGGCACAACTGCCAGCAGACGCAGACAGTTTCAGAAAATATAGTTCCTGCCAACCCCCCCAGAGGTGGCAGGTGGAATCTGTAATCTGATACTACTACAAATGCCTTGGCAAAGGATCAGTTCATCTTACACCATTAAAAACCACAGTAACACTTCAGAGAAGAAGCAAAATGACAAGTCTCCAGAAACCAATCTTGAAGTCACAGAAATTTAAAATCTAAATAACAGAGAATTCAAAATAGTTGTCATAAAGAAACTCAACAAGTTACAATAAAACTCAGAAATACTGTTTAATGAACTCAGGAATAAAATTAATGAACAGAAGGAATACTTCAGAAACAGGATTGAAACTCAAAAAAAAAAAAAGCGAAACAGAAACTCTGGACACGAAGAACACAATGAATGAAATAAAAAACAATCTAGAAACCTTAAAAAACAGAGCTGATGTCATGGACGACAGAATTAGTGATTTAAAAGACAGAAACATAGAAATGCTTCAGGTGGAGGAGGAGAGAGAACTAAGACTTAAAAAAAATGAAGAAATTCTTCAAGAAATATCCAACTCAATTAGGAGATGCAACATATGGATTATAGGCATTCCAGAGGGAACACAAAGGGAGAAAGGAGCAGAGAGCTTCTTCAAAGAAATAATAGCTGAGAATTTCCCAAACCTGGGGAAAGAACCGGACTTACAAGTGCATGAAGCCAATAGAACTTCTAATTACATCAATGCAAAAACACCTTGCCAAGGCATATAACAGCAAAACTGGCAAAATTCAATGACAAAAAATATTAAGGGCAGCGAGGCAGAAGAGAATAATCTACAAAGGAACCCCTATCAGGCTTTCAGTGGATTTCTCAGCAGAAAGCTTACAGGCTCCAAGAGGTTGGAACAATATATTCAAAATACTAAAAGACAAAAACTTGCAGCCAAGAATGCTCTATCCATTGAAACTGTCCTTCAGATTCAATGGAGAAATAAAAGTTTTCCCAGATAAACAAAAGCTGAGGGATTTCATCACCACTAGAGCTCTCTTAGAAGAAATGATCAAGGATGCCCTCATACCTGAAACAAAAAGATGAAGGTTTACAAAGCCTTGAGCAAGGAAATAAATAGACAAAATCAGAAAATCGCAGCTATCTATCAGAACAGGTTAGCAAACACTTAATTATAACGTAAAAGATAAAGGGAAGGAAAGCATCAAAACGAACTCCAAACACTTCAATTTAGTCACAAACTCAACACACAAAACAGAATAATTTGTGACAACAATAACTTAGAAGGGGAAGAGGAAGGGGGGTGGAAACTGCTTAGGCTAATGGAGATAAGAAGCTATCAGAAAATGGACTATCTCATCTATGAGATCTTTTATACAAACCTTATTGTAACCAAACAAAAAATCAGAGTAGAGCCACAAATCATAAATAAAGAGAAAACTGAAAAAATCATCACAGAAAACCACCAAACTCAAATGGAAGTCAGAAAAACAAGGGAAGAGAAACAATGGAAATACAGAAAAAACTGGAAAACAAGAGATAAATGGCAGTATTAAGCCCTCATATATCAAAAATATTTCTATGTAAATGGATTAAATTATCCAATCAAAAGACACAGAGTGGCTGGATGGATTAAAAATCAAGACCCAACAATATGCTGCCCCTAGGAAACACATTCTCAGCTCTACAGACAAACAGAAGCTCTGAGGGAAGGGACAGAAGATGATATTCCAAGCAAATGGAAAGCAAAAGAAAGCAGATGTTCCCATACTTGTATCAGACAAAGCAGACTTCAAGATAAAATAGGCAATGTGAGACAAAGAGGGGAAGTATATGAGGATAAAAGGGACATTCCACCAAGATGACATAACATGTATGAATATATATGAACCTAACACAGGAGCACCCAAGTATATAAAGCAACTATTAACAGACCTAAAGGGAGAAACTAACAGCAACACAATAATAGTACGGGACTTCAGCACCCCATTTACATCAACAGATACATCATCCAGACAGAAGGTCAACAAAGAAATAGTGGACTTAAATGAACAACTAGAACAGATGGATTTAATACATATATATAGAACATTCAATCCCAAAACAGCAGAATACACATTCTTATCAAGTGCACATGGAACATTCTCAAAGATAGACCATATACTGGGAAACAAGGCAAGCCTCAATAAATTTAAGAAGACTGAAATTATAACAAGCATCTTTTCTGACCACAGTGCTATGAAACTAGAAATCAACCAGAAGAAAAAAGCTGGGAAAGTCAGAAATATTTGGAGACTAAACAACATGCTACTGAACAACCATTGCGTCAATGAAATCAAAGGAGAAATCAAAAAATACCTTGAGACAAATGAAAATGAAAATACATAATACTAATTCTTATGGGATGTAGCAAAAGTGATTCTAAGAGGGAAATTAATAGCAATATAGGCCCACTTCGACAAACAAGAAAAATCTCAAATAAATAACCTTAGACTACACCTAACAGAACTAGAAAAAGAAGAACAAAGCCCAAAGTCAGCGGAAGGAGGGAAATAATAAAAAGTAGGAGAGAAATAAATGAAATAGAGAACAAAAAAACAGTAGGAAGGATCAATGAAACTAAGAGCTTATTTTTTGAGATGATAAATAAAATTGACAAACCCTTAGCCAGACTCATTAAGAAAAAAGAGAAAAGACTCAAAGAAATAAAAGTAGAACTGAAAGAGGAGAAATTACAACAGATACTGCAGAAATACAACAGATTATAAGAGAATACTATGAAAAACTATATGCCAACAAATTGGACAATCTAGAAGAAATGGATAAATTCTTAGACTCATATAACCTCCCAAAACTGAATCAAGAAGAAATCGAGAATCCGAATTGACCAACCAGAGGCAAAGAGATTGAAACAGTAATCAAAATCTTCCCCCCAAAAATGGAAGTCCAGGACCAGATGACTTCTCTGGAGAATTCTATCAAACATTCAAAGAAGATTTAATACCTATGCTTCTCAAACTATTCCGAAAAATTGAACAAGATGGAACACTTCCTAACTAATTCTATGAGGCCAAAATCACCCTGATACCAAAACCAGACAAGGACAACACAAAGAAGGAAAACTATAGGTCAATATCAGCAATGAGCATAGGTGCAAAATCCTCAACAAACTATTGGCAAACCAAATACAGCAATACATTAAAAGAATCATACAAAATGATCAAGTGAGATTTATATCACAGATGCAGGGATGGTTCAACATCTGCAAATCAATCAATGTGATAAACCACATTAATAAAATGAGGAATAAAAATCACATGATCATCTCAATAGATGCAGAGAAAGCATTGGACAAGATCTAACATACATATATCATAAAAACTCTCAATAAAATGGGTATAGAAGGAAAGTACCTCAACATAATGAAGGCCATATATGACAAATCCATAACCAACATTATACTTAATGGTGAAAAAGTGAAAGGCATCCCTCTGAGAACAGGAACAAGACAAGGGTGACCATTCTCCCACTCCTATTCAACATAGTACTGTAGGTTTTTGCCAGAGCAACCAGGCAAGAAAAAGAAATAAAAGGTATCCAAATTGGAAAGGAAGAAGTGAAACTCTCACTGTTTGTTGGTGACATGATCCTATATAGAGAAAACTCCAAAGAATCCATTGGAAAATTATTATAAATAATCAACAACTATAGCAAAGTTGCAGGGTACAAAATCAACTTACAAAAATGAATTGCATTTCTTTACACTAATTACAAACGAGTAGAAAGAGAACTCAATAATAAAATCCCATTTACAATTGCAACACAAAGAATAAAATATCTAGGAATAAATTTAACCAAGGAGTTGAAAGACTTATAAACTGAAAACTATAAGACATTATTGAAAGAAATCAAAGGTGACATAAATAAATGGAAAGATATTCCATGCTCATGGATTGGAAGAATAAAAATAGTTAAAATGTCCATGTTACCCAAAGCAATCTACAGATTCAATGTGATCCCACCCAATCAGAATCCCAATGATATTCTTCGTGGAAGTAGAACAAACATCCTAAAATTTATATGAAACAACAAAGGACCCTGAATAGCTAAAGGAATCCTGAGAAAAAAGAACAAAGATGGAGGCATCACAATCCCTGACTTCAAAATATACTACAGGGCCGGCCCCGTGGCTTAGCGGTTAAGTGCATGCTCTCCGCTGCCGGCGGCCCGAGTTTGGATCCCGGGTGCGCACCGAGGCACCGCTCCTCCGGCCATGCTGAGGCCGCGTCCCACATACAGCAACTGGAAGGATGTGCAGCTATGGCAGACAACTATGTACTGGGGCTTTGGGGGAAAAATAAATAAATAAAATCTTTAAAAAAAAAAAATATACTACAAAGCTATAGTAATCAAAATAGCATGGTACTGGCCGAAAAACAAACATACAGATCAATGGAACAGAACTGAGAGCCCAGAAATAAACCCACACATCTATGGACAGCTAATCTTTGACAAAGGAGCCAAGAACATACAATGGAGAAAGGAAAGTCTCTTCAATAAATAGTGTTGGGAAAACTGGACAGCCACATGCAAAAGAATGAAAGTACAATTATCTTACATCATACACAAAAATTAACTCAAAATGGATTAAAGACTTGAATATAAGTGCTGAAACCATAAAACTCCTAAAAGAATATATGGGCAGTATACTCCTTGCCATTGGTCTTAGCAGCATTTTTTTTAATAACGTGTCTACTCAGTCAAGGGAAACAAAAGAAAACATTAAAAAATGGGACTACATCAGACTGAAAAGCTTCTGCAAGGCAAAGGAAGTGATGAACAAAGTGAAAAGACAACCCACCAATTGGGAGAAAATATTTGCAAATCACACATCCTTACAAGGGGTTAATTTCCAAAATATATAAAGATCTCATACAGCTCACAACCAAAAAAAAATCAGACCAAAAAATGGGCAGAAGATATGAACAGACAATTTTCCAAAGAAGATATACGGATGGCTAACAGGCACATGAAAAGATGTTTAACATCAATAATTATTAGGGAAATGCAAATCAAAACTCCAATGATATATCACTTTATACCCATCAGAAGTCCTATAATTAACAAAAGAAAAACTAACAAGTGTTGGAGAGGATGTGGAGAAAAGGGAACCCTCATATACTGCTGGTGGGAATGCAAACTGGTGTAGCCAGTATGGAAAACAGTATGGAGGTTTCTCAAAAAATTAAAAATAGAAATACCGTATGATCCAGCTATCCCCCTAATGGGTATTTATCTATAGAACTTGAAATCAACAATTCAAAGAGATTTATGCACCCCTATGTTCATTGCAGCATCATTTACAACAGCCAACATGTGGAAGCAACCCAATTGCCCATCCACTTATTAGTGGATAAAGAAGATGTGGTATATATATACAAAGCAATACTACTCAGCAATAAAAAAAAAAAGACAAAATCATCCCATTTGGAACAACGTGGATAGACCTTGAAGGTATGAAGTTAACTGAAATAAGCCAAACAGAGAAAGACAAACACTGCATGATTTCACTCATATGTGGAAGATAAACAAACGTGGATAAAGAGAACAGATTAGTGGTTACCAGAGGGGACGTGGGTAGGGGGATGGGCAAAAGGGGTAAAGAGACACATATTTATTGTGACAGATAAAAATTAGACTATTGGTGGTAAGCATGATGCAGTCTATACAGAAATTGATAAATAATAAGGTACACCTGAAATTACACAGTTATAAACCATTATGAGCTCAAAAAAAATAGACAAAAAACATAAATGTTTTGATTCTGGTTACAAAGGTGTAATTTACCATATTGCTATAAGTCTTGGTTAGCTTAAGAGAAGAGAGAAAAAGGTTTCCTTAAATCTGGAAAACAAAACATTAAAAAAAATCAGCAATATTTCAAACAAAAAGTTATAAAAATTATAATCATCCTCATCAGTTCATTCAGTTCCCTCAAATTCTTGATCTAGATCTTTTGTTAGCAATTTTATGAAGCCATCAGTTTCTTCATTAGAGTTCTGTAATTTTTTACCCAGGTCAGTTTTATGATCTGAAAGTTTATCAGAAACCTGTATTCTAGAGTAAGTGTCCAAGTCTTTTCCATGAATCTCTCTGAAGATGAAACATATTTCAAAAGCATCACAGTAAAACAATAACTGTCTGTAAATGACAGAAGACTTAAAATGGCATGGTTAAACATTTGATTACAATGTAATTGGCAAGGAAATTTGGTTATTTCTGTGACACATAACATTTTAAGGTAATAACTAGAGTTATGACTGATAACATTATACCAGGACATAACAGAAAAAAAAATACAATTTCTAGAAAATTTATATTAATAACATATGCATACTAGGATATTCATATAGGACGTTTAGCATCAATTGACAATGCTTCCGAAGTAATTTAACATACCAAACAAGCCTAATTAGTTTAAAAATAATTTGGAATGTTGCAGGGGACCTCTGGAAAAATCCCTAAGTTTCTTCCAGGTCAAAAATACTTCATTTTTAGAATCTGATTTTGGTATGTTTGTTAAAGATGGTAAAGGTTTGGACACTGGACTAAATAGGATCACAGATCAACATGAAACAATACTTAATTACCTATTTAATCCAGGTGGCAATAAAAGAATAAAAGCAAATACAGAAGGTTACATAGCTGTTAGCAAAACAGCTCTTTTAATATTAAGAAGACTCAGTTTTCCTAAGTAATCAAGGACCTGATAAAGATAACAAACACAGGAAATTATTTTGATAAAACATAGAATCTTCATCTTCTAGGCAGAGCACTCAAAAAGGTAAAGAAACATTCGTTTTAGCAAATGAAAGAAATTAAGTTATAGTCTTACAATACACTTACAGTACACTACTGATATTAAAACTTAATTTTAAAACCCTTTAATAACAATTCAGTTTTTTTTTGAATATTAATAGACTTTTTTTTTCACTTTTTGTTTATTGCAGTAACATTGGTTTATAACATTGTAAAAATTTCAGGTGTACATCATTGTACTTCTATTTCTGCATAGATTATATCATGTTCACCACCAAAATACTAATTACAACCCATCACCACACACATGCACCGAATTATCCCTTTCACCCTCCTCCCTCCCCCCTTCCCCTCTGGTAACCACGAATCCAATCTCTGTCCCTATGTGTTTGTTTATTGTTGTTATTATCTACTACTTAATGAAGGAAATCATGTGGTATTTGACCTTCTCCCTCTGACTTATTTCACTTTGCATTATACCCTCAATGTCCATCCATGATGTCACAAATGGCTGGATTTCATCGTTTCTTATGGCTGAGTAATATTCCATTGTGTAATATACCACAGCTTCTTTATCCATTCATCCCTTGATGGGCACTTAGGTTGCTTCCAAGTCTTGGCTATTGTGAATAACGCTGCAATGAACACATGGGTGCATGTACCTTTACAAATTGGTGCTTTCAAGTTCTTTGGATAAATACCCAGCAGTGGGATGACTGGATCATATGGTAGTTCTATGCTTGATTTTTTGAGGAATCTCCATACTGTTTTCCATAGTGGCTGCACCAGTTTGCACTCCCACCAGCAGTGTAGGAGAGTTCCCTTCTCTCCACATCCTTTCCAACACATGTTGTTTCCTGTCTTGTTAATTATAGCCATTCTGACGGGCGTCAGGTGATATCTCATTGTAGTTTTGATTTGCATTTCCCTGATAGTTAATGATTTTGAACATCTCTTCATGTGTCTGTTGGCCATCTGTATATCTTCTTTGGAGAAATGTCTGTTCAGGTCCTTTGCCCATTTTTTAATTGGGTTGGTAGTTTTTTTGTTGGTAAGATGCATGAGTTCTTTATATATTTTGGAGATTAAGCCCTTATCAGATGTATGGTTTGCAAATATCTTCTCCCAATTGTTGTCTTTTCGTTTTGTTGATGGTTTCCTTTGCTGTGCAGAAGCTTTTTAGTTTGATGTAGTCCCATTTGTTTATTTTTTCTATTGTTTCTCTTGCCCGGTCAGACGTGGTGTTTGAGAAGATGTTGCTAAGACTGATGTCGAAGAGCGTACTGCCTATGTTTTCCTCTAGAAGTTTCACAGTTTCAGGTCTTACATTCAAGTCTTTAATACATTTGGAGTTAATTTTTGTGTATGGTGTAAGGTAAGGGTCTACTTTCATTTTTTTGCATATGGCTATCCAGTTTTCCCAACACCATTTGTTGAAGACACTTTCTTTTCCCCATTGTATGTTCTTGGCTCCTTTGTCAAAGATTAGCTGTCCATAGATGTGTGGGTTTATTTCTGGGCTTTCGATTCTATTCCATTGATCTGTGTGTCTGTTTTTGTGCCAGTACCATGCTGTTTTGGTTACTACAGCTTTGTAGTATATTTTGAAATCAGGGAGTGTGATACCTCCAGCTTTGTTCTTTTTTCTCAGGATTCCTTTAGCTATTCAGGGTCTTTTGTTGTTCCATATAAATTTTAGGATTCTTTGTTCTATTTCTGTGAAAAATGTTGTTGGAACTTTGATAGGGATTGCATTGAATCTATAGATTGCTTTAGGAAGTATGGACATCTTAACTATATTAATTCTTCCAATCAAAGAGCATGGAATATCTTTCCATTTCTTTGTGTCTTCTTCAATTTCTTTCAGAAATGTTTTATAGTTTTCGGTGTACAAATCTTTCACCTCTTTGGTTAAGTTTATTCCTAGGTATTTTATTCTTTTTGTTGCAATTGTAAATGGGATGGTATTCTTAATTTCTCTTTCTGCTACTTCGTTGTTAGTGTACAGAAATGCAACTGATTTTTGTATGTTGATTTTGTATCCTGCAACTTGACCATATTCGTTTATTACTTCTAAAAGTTTTCTGGTGGATTCTTTAGGGTTTTCTATATATAAAATCATGTCATTTGCAAATAGTGACAGTTTCACTTCTTCCTTTCCAATTTGGATCCCTTTTATTTCTTTCTCTTGCCTGATTGTTCTGGCTAGGACTTCCAGTACTATGTTAAATAGGAGTGGTGACAGTGGGCATCCTTGTCTGGTTCCTGTTCTTAGAGAGATGGCTTTCAGTTTTTCACCATTGAGGATGATATTAGCTGTGGGTTTCTCATATATGGTCTTTATTATGTTGAGGTACTTTCCTTCTATCCCCATTTTATTCAGAGTTTTTATCATAAATGGATGCTGTATCTTGTCAAATGCTTTCTCTGCATCTATTGAGATGATCATGTGATTTTTATTCTTCATTTTATTATGTGGTGTATTACATTGATTGATTTGTGAATGTTAAACCATCCCTGCACCCCTGGAATAAATCCCACTTGATCATGGTGTATAATCTTTTTAACGTATTGTTGTATGCTATTTGCTAGTATTTTATTGAGGATTTTTGCATCGATGTTCATCAGTGATATTGGCCTGCAATTTTCTTTTTTTGTGTTGTCCTTGTCTGGTTTTGGTATCAGGGTAATATCAGCTTCGTTAAATGAGTTAGGGAGCTTCCCCCCCTCTTCAATTTTTTGGAAGAGTTTGACAAGGATAGGTATTAAGTCTTCTTTGAATGTTTGGTAGAATTCACCAGGGAAGCCGTCTGGTCCTGGACTTTTATTTTTGGGGAGGTTTGTGATTACTGTTTTGATCTCCTTACTGGTGATTGGTCTATTCAAATTCTCTACTTCTTCTTGATCCAGTTTTGGAAGGTTGTATATTCTATGAATTTATCCATTTTTTCCAGATTGTCGAATTGGTTGGCATATAGCTTTTCATAGTATTCTCTTATAATCTTTTGTATTTCTGAGGTGTCTGTTGTAAAATCTCCTCTTTCATTTCTGATTTTACTTATTTGTGCCTTCTCTCTTTTTTTCTTGGTGAGTCTAGCTAAAGGTTTGTCAATTTTGTTGATCTTTTCAAAGAACCGGCTCTTGGTTTCATTAATTTTTTCTATTGTTTTTTTGGTCTCTATTTCATTTATTTCTGCTCTGATTTTTATTATTTCCCTTCTACTGATTTTGGGCTCGGTTTGTTCTTCTTTTTCTAGTTCCTTCAGGTGCATTGTTAGATTGTTTATTTGAGATTTTTCTTGTTTGTTGAGATAGGCCTGTATCGCTATAAACTTCCCTCTTAGAACTGCTTTTGCTGTATCCCATAAATTCTGGCATGTCGTATTTTCATTTTCATTTGTCTCCAGGTATTTTTTGATTTCTTCTTTGATTTCTTTGTTAACCCAGTCGTTGTTCAGTAGCATTTTGTTTAATCTCCACGTATTTGTGGCTTTTCTGATTTTCTTCCTATAGTTGATTTCTAGTTTCATACCGTTGTGGTCAGAAAAGATGCTTGGTATTATTTCAGTCTTCTTAAATTTATGGAGACTTGTTTTGTGGCCTAATACGTGATCAATCCTGGAGAATGTTCCATGTACATTTGAAAAGAACGTGTATTCTTCGGTTTTTGGATGGAATGCTCTGTATATATCTACTAGGTCCATCTGTTGTGGTGTGTCGTTTAAGGTCAGTGTTTCCTTATTGATCTTCTGTTTGGATGATCTATCCATTGGTGTAAGTGGAGTGTTAAAGTCCCCTACTATTATTGTGTTACTGTCTATTTCTGTTTTTATGTCTGTTAATAATTTCTTTATATATTTAGGTACACCCACATTGGGTGCGTAGATATTTACAAGTGTTATATCCTCTTGTTGGATTGTTCCCTTGATCATTATGTAATGCCCTTCTTTGTCTCTTTTTATAGTTTTTGTTTTAAAGTCTATTTTGTCTGATATTAGTACTGCTACCCCAGCTTTCTTTTCATTGCCATTTGCGTGGAGTATCTTTTTCCATCCCTTCACTTTCAGTTTGTGAGTGTCTTTAGGTCTGAAGTGTGTCTCTTGTATGCAGCATATATATGGGTCTTGTTTTTTTTATCCAGACAGCCACCCTATGCCTTTTAATTGGAGCATTTAGTCCATTGATGTTTAAAGTAGCTATTGATAAGTATGTACTTACTGCCATTTTTTAACTTTTTTTTTTTCTCAGTGTTTTAGTAGTCCTTCTCTGTTCCTTTCTTCTTCTATACAGAATTGATGGTCACTTTAGTTTGACCTCTGTCTGAAAGCTCTACTCTTTAACTCCCCTCCTCCCTCATGTTTTTGATATCATATCTAACCTCTTTTTTGTGCATTTGTATCCATTACGTTGTAATCATGGAAGTAGATAATTTTTCCTATTTGTGGTCTTTTCTTTTCCCCTTAAATCAGTCCCTTTAACATTTCTTGTAGCATTGGTTTCTTGGTGACAAACTCCTTTAATTTTTGCTTATCTGGGAAAATTTTGATCTCTCCTTCCATTTTGAATGATAACCTTGCTGGGTAGAGTATTCTTGGCTGTAAGTTTTTTCCTTTTAGATCTTTAAATATATCGTGCCATTCTCTTCTAGCCTGTAAGGTTTCTGCAGAGAAGTCAGCTGATAGCCTTATGGGGTTTCCTTTGTACGTAACTTGACATTCTCTTGCGGCTTTTAGAATTCTCTCTTTATCTTTAATTCTGGACATTTTGATTATGATGTGTCTTGGTGTGGGCCTCTTTGCATTTATCTTGTTTGGGGCTCTCTGTGATTCCTGTACCTGGATGTCTGTTTCCTTCCTTAGGTTAGGGAAGTTTTCATCTATTATTTCTTGAAATAGATTCTCTGACCACTTGTCTCGCTCTTCTCCTTCCAGGACACCTATAACACGGATGTTAGTGCACTTGATGTTGTCCCAGAGGTCCCTTAGACTGTCCTCAGTCTTTTTAATTCTTTTCTCTTTTACATGTTCACCTTGGGTAATTTCTTCTAGTCTTTCGTCCAGCTCACAGATCCGTTCTTCTGTATCCTCTACTCTGCTTTTGAGTCCCTCTAATGAATTTTTCATTTCCAGTATTGTATTCTTCATTTCTGATTGGTTCTTTTTTATATCTTCCATTTCTTTGTTGACATTCTCACTGAGTTCATCTATTCTTCTCCCCAGATCAGTGAGCATCCTTAACACTCTTAGTTTGAACTCTCTGTCAGGTAGGTTGCTCATTTCTGTTTCACTTAGTTCCTTTTCTGGGGTTTTGTCCTGTTCCCTTACTTGGAATGTATTCTTTTGCCTCTTCATTTTGCCTCTTTCCCTGTGCTTGTGTCTACGTATTAGGTAGGTCAGCTACGTCTCCTGCTCTTGGATAGGTGACCTTATGTAAGTGATGGCTTAGGAGGCTTCCAGTGTGCTTCCCTCAGTTCTTGTGTTCCAGGGGTGACCCCTATGTGGGCTACATGTATCCTTCTGCTGTGGCCTGTTTGCTCTCCCTGTAGGCGCCCGGGGAGGCTGAGCTATGCTCCTGGCCAGCTGTTGTAATGTTCAGCTGATTGTAGTTGTTGTGGGCCCTTCAGTCTCTTTATCAGGTGTGGGGATCCCCAGCACAGTTGGCTGCAAGTTCTAATACTACATTTGTGTTGCAGTATTTCTTTTAAGTGAGTAGGCCCCCACCGTGGGAGGTTGTTAGGCTCAGGGCCTTACAATTGCTGTAAGCCTCTAGCCTATTAGGTCTCTTGTCAGCTCTCTGAGGATTGCAGCTGGGTGGGGCTGGCCTCAGGCACAGGAGCACCCAATTGTTTCAGGTTTTGGAAGGTGGAGCAAACCTCCTATGTGGGTCTTTGAGAAGTACAAGTCTTCTGCGGCTGAGAAGCCCTGCCGCCCACAGGTCCACACACACAGTCAACACAGTCCTGCCCCGTGTGAGTGCCCTGACCTCCCCAAACGGACCCAGTCTCTCCATGGCGGGAGCCCCACACACTCTGCCACAGCCCCACACTCTCCACCCGCTCCTTGTGCACACCCTGCCCTGCTCAAGTCAGCTCAGTTGCCAGGCTGCAGAGAATCCAGTCACCAATCTATGCAGGCCCACAAGTTGCCTGAGGGCTTGTTGTTGGGTGGGGCCAGTCTCTAGGGTGGGCTGCCTGCCCTGGCTGAGCTGGATTAAATCAGTGCTCTAGCGGGTGGGGCAGACCCTGAGCTAGCAGGCCTCAGGGAGAACTCCAATGGTGTCTGTGTCAGCACGCCCACACCAGGCCACAACAATGACCGCCACCAATGTCCCAGTCCCTGGAGAGATCTCACACCTCACCGAGATGCACTCAGGGCCTATTAGGTGAGTCTCTTGTCACCAAAGCACTGTACACCTTTCTTTCTGTTGATTTTAGGGTGCTTCCTGAAACGGGTGAGTTTGCGTGCGGGCCCTTTAAGAGCCAGTTTTAGTTTCTTTGTGAACCGGGTTTTCTGGGGGTGCTCCCCAGTGTTTTAGTAGCAGGCACAGTCAGATATTATGCCGCTGGTCTCGATTGTGCTGGGTCCACAATATGCCCACAGCAGGGCGCTCCCCGGCTCAGGGCCCCGCGTCTCCAGGGAGGGCTGCATACCTGTGAGCTGCTCCCGGCGGCCGTGAAGCTGGCGGCTTGTGAAGGCGGTGTTTTTCCTCTCCAGAAGGGAGTCTCTGCCTCTTCCACCTCAGTTAGGATTGTCCGTTGTTGCGGGAGTTCCTCTCATCCAGTTTTCAGTTCTGTCTCAGGGGTAATTTTTCCACGAGTAGTTGTAAATTGGCTGTGTCCACGGGAGGAGGTGAGTTCCGAGTCTGCTTACACCGCCATCTTGACTCCTCTCACAATTCAGTTTTTAGTCAGCTTGATCAGCTTGATTACACAAAGAAAATGTCTCTCTCACTCTTTCTGCAACCTTTTGTATACATTTAGTTTTGTCCTTCATAACCAGAAGTTCTAGTTTAGACAAATTACTTTTATTTCCCTTAAAAAAATGTATCTTCATATGACAAGTTTTTACCTTTAAAAATCTTAATTTCTAGTGAAAATAAAGAAATAAACAATTATGAACTGTCTTTTGCATTGGCATTCTGTGGTTTGGCAAATACATAAATACTTTTCATAATTTCTAAAAACATATGCTGCTTAATGTCCAATCTTTCAATAAAGCACAAGATATGTTTACTAATAGACCCAACAGCTTTAGTTTCTCTGTAATAAGAAGACAAAATAGGTAAACTTAGACTTGTTTAGCAATTCATGTTTCAGAACTTTATCCTATTTGAAAACGACCTAGATATTCAATGAATTTTCCATCATTTTATTTAACTTAGCAAAACTTCAAAGGTTCGTTACCAAAGAGGTTTTGAAAGCTATTTTAAGTACACACACCATAAAATATAATTATTGCTTAAAAGTTTATCTATAAACTCTTATCTCACTTACATCTATCTAAATTACTTGCTCCAACAACTATGTTTGGATTACCCACAAAAACTTCATGAGGCATTAGACAAAATTAGCTATCACTCTAAGTCATTATTTTCGCTGACAAATTTTGTAACAGAGATAACGTGAGCTTATCTGACTAATAAACCCAGGTAGAATAAAAACTGCATGTCTACATCACATCCAATGCTGATAACTCTGAGGACATGCCTATTACAATCAAATCAACAAATTTAAATAATATTTTATTTACCAAAGATTATTTTTTAACATGTTAACTTGAAAAACATTTGGGTTAGTTTCTGTTATATTTCTGAGAACTTTAAAACGCACAATTGTTACAAGCACTTGATCTTAATTAAATAGAGCTCTTAATTTTGGCAATACCATCTGGAGGTAGAAAAATATCTCACGTTTACAATATATATACACATAACATACATGAACACAGATGTATACAGACAGAGACCTTATAGCTTCCATTAAATTTTTGCTATGAATCAGGTATAACACAAAAATCACTAGTTTATAAAAGAATAGTTGGATCCAAATTTTGTTTTAGTAGTTGGAAAGAGTTAAGTTCACCTGCTAAATCTTTTTACTAATATTTGTGGAGAGGACATTTAAAAACTTTTTATCTGCCAAATTCCCAAATACTTTCTCCTTTTTTTTTAAGGTTCTACCCATTGAACTAACTGGGATCAGTCTCAGGCAATTGTGGGCTGTGTTTACATTTCTGATTTTGCAGAGATTTGCCAGACAAAGATAGTTGCTTTTAATTTCTCAAATACTTGGGTTGTAGTCCGAATGATATCAGAAGGCAGACTCACTCATCCAACTACATTTTCTTTAATTTGCTTCTTTATATCAGGGAGATTTTTAACTAAGAGGTAAATCAAAAGATTTTTATGTTCTACAACTTCAGGACAATGTACCACACCTTCAAAAAGTCTGCACAAAGCATTTAAAAAAGGCCCTCTTTCTGAGTGCACAATTCAACTCTAGACCAATTCACCTTGGTGGGAGGTTTGAGGGGGAGCTTCCATTATTCTTGCTATCAGTCCCTGAATATCAGCCTCCAGTTTCCATCTCACACTGTATGGGCTCAGGTAACCCTATTGACTCCCTTTAGCATGTTCAATTAACATTGCCTAAAGGGCGGATTTATACATTCTCTGTTTTACAATACCAGGCAGGAGAAATGATCCCAGTGCCACAGAATGTCCATCTCCATAATACAATCAGGCAAGAGAGATGCAATCACTTCACATAAAGCCCATTCAAATAAACCAATTCTCCCTCAAACTTTCATCTTAATTCCATGAACTCTTATACCTCTAACCATAGCTTCCATTAGGACCTCATCAACAAGTCTGTCTTATAATGTTGGGTAGGGAAAGCGATCATGGCCAGACATAACATCAATTCCCATAAAACACTCAGGCAAAGTTGACATGACCTCTTCATATAATACTAGCTCAAGTATTCCAACCTTTGTAGTCCTACCAATCCTTATATTTTTATGTTTTCTCAATCTAATTGTAGCCTGAGTCAGGGTCCCACCAATGGGTTTTGGTACCACAGCTTGCAGAGTTCCTGCATCAAGGAGTCTCGGAAATTTCTCTTTTCTACCTCCCAGTCATTTTACCCATTCCTGGGCAAAAGGCTTTGAGTTCTCAGTGAGAGGTTGATCCAAGGGACCTTGGCCCTTTTGTCAATCTTTAACTTGATTAACCAGCGTTAACTGTTCCCTCAAGTGATTGTTGGTCAGGTTTCTCATTGTGATCTCCACATTCCAGTTTTTAAAACTTCTCCAAACTGGGGTAAATAGAGCAAACTTATTTGGGGCCCTTTAATGTTGGAAGGGCCAGTAGGGGGTCCCTTTGGCCCACCCAACTTTAGGTAGTGGTATATTAAAACCTTTGTTTTAACCCTATCAATGTGCATTTTATTCAACTCATTTTTTAATATCCATCTAAAGATTTCCATACTGCTGTGATATGTCCCTTGATTCTTCCCGTTCTGATTCCTCTTTGTTTTCCCCCTTACAATATTTGCTTTATTTACCTTATTTCCTAATAACCCTTTTAAAAATTTCCACCTTGTTGAGAAGAGTCCCTTGACTTTCCCCTCTGCATCTTCCCATTCCCTTGTTCATCGAATTAATGCTTTCATTAGCCTCTGTAAGACCCATGAGAGGAAGCTGAGACCCCAACTTTGATTAAGTTCCTAAGGCTAGTTGTTATTTCTTTATATACACCTTTTTAATTTGGTGTTTCCATAGGTAATAATAAAATAGCTGTTTATGATAAAAGCTGTCTAAAAATTTTTCCAATTTAGAAGTTTTTCCAAGTAAAGGATCCATCCACTGGCCATTGATAAGTAGGATCTTAATGGCAACTCAAACCAAGGCTTAACCTTGGACATAAAAGGTGTCCCCAGAAAAGAGTGCAAAAGAAGCATCCCTCAGAAGATCTATAAAGTTTACTCCCCAAAATAGTCTAAGAAAGCAAAGGCCTTCATTGCACAGGTGGTGAAGATGGTGTAGTGAAAATGATGTCTCTGGTGTCCCATGGGAACATGGGACACCTTTAATCACAAACCCACTAATCTGTGACACCGGACAGGCACTGTTGGAATGGGACTTTTCCAGCACTAACGAGCAACGAAGGTTGAGACAACAAAGGCCCCTTATGGACTGGGATCGCTTTTGACGAACTCCCCTGAGAGCTAACACAGCCAGATAAAGAGTGTCTGGAACACCAGTCTATTTGACTGGTCACCAAGGTGCACTCTGGTAAACGCACCTTCTGAATGGTGGAGACCAGAGAAAATATTCTCACTGGTCAAAAAGCCAAGCTCATAGAGTCAAGACGTAGAACAAGACAAAAGGAAAAACCTCATCTGCTTTTTTTTCTTACATGCACATTAACAGATTTAGCTAAACCTTGGATCTCTTGAAGCCAAACTAATATCTAAGAAGGATGTACTGCAAGACTGGGGATTGTGTGTTGCTTTACAGAGTACCTCGTTGCATGGAAATTTTCTTGAGGTTGGCGGCTGACCTAGTGTGAATCTAACCCATTGGGTGACCAACTTATCCTATCATGGGAGACTTCTTGACGTGGCGATTGCTCTAATGGCTCTTAAATGCTTGACCTGTGCCCACCAATTTTGTGGCTTTGGCTTCCATGATGTCCCTTAGCAATAGCTTTTACCTCACGTGCATATTAGCCCACAGCAAAGTTTGTCACCAGACTGCGGGGCCAGTCTGGACAACAAGCTAATAGGGCCTATGCCTGTGTCCTGCCCTATGGATTTTTCTTTTTATGACAAATGACACAAAAGACAGAAACAAGGAAAAACAATGATCATCTCTGGGAGAAGAATCAATGAAAACCAAAGAGTACTTTATCAAGTTTCCCAGAGTCACTAAGTCCAAGAAGCTACTTTCACAAACATTTTCTCTCCTGCTAATCTAAATTGAGAAAAGGAAAAAACTCACCACTCTGGCTTCCATTGGACCCTGTAGACAGAGAACTAGGAGACTTATGTGGTAAGGACTCTTACCTCCTGCCAGCTCTTGTCAGAGGTCCAGGATGTCTCAGCTTCAGCAGTCCCAGAGCAAACAGTGTCCAGCCAGTTAAGTTTTCTCCCATCCTCTTTGCTGTCGCCAATTGTAGAGGATGAAGAAATTTTCCTTTACCCTTCTTGGTTCTTCTGGCTGGTCTAAGAATTAAATTGACATGAGACAAAATAACTGGAGAAAATTAAACAAAGTTTAATAGCATGTATACCTGGGAGAAACCCAGGAAAACTGAGTAACTCACCAAAATGGCCAAAGCCACCACCTTAAATACCATCTTCAGACAAAGACAAAAGAGGATGTTGGGGTAGTGGTTTGAGACTTAAAAGGGTAGAAAGGCAATTCACACAGAGATAGAAAAGCAAATATTTGTTAAACAAATGTTTGCCGTGCCACACGGAGACAATAGGACTAGAGAGGACTTTGATCAAATGGGCCTTGCTAGCTTCCTTCCTGTCTACCACATCTAGTTCATATTATACTGTAGTTATCTATGGTGATAGCTCCTTCCTGAAACAGGCCTTTTATCTTAAATTCTTTTTGACAGTTAGAGGGAAGGTCAAAGTTTCTTCCTGAATCAAGCTAAAGAGATACATTTTGGGGTGGCAAATTCTGCTCCTCTGCATGTACATGACTTACTTTCTGTGCCTGGTTGCCTTTTTTTTTTTTAGCCCTGAGCTAACATCTGTTGCCAATCCCTCCTCTCTTTGCTGAGGAATATTGGCCCTGGGCTAACATCCATGCCCATCTTCCTCTATATGTGGGATGCCTGACACAGCATGGCTTGATAAGCAGCGTGTAGGTCTTCACCTGGGATGCAAACCTGCGAACGCTGGGCTGCTGAAGCAGAGCACGTGAACTTAACCACTACACCACTATGGCAGCCCCCCTGGTTGCTTTTTTTATCCTTGAAGTTTAATGATGTAATCAAGATATACCTTGATTTCAATTAATATCTATCAGATTCATCTCGAACACAAAGTAGTTTTTAGATTTGCAAATTTAGTTCTTCCATTATTTCAGGGTATTTTTCTGCTGTTATATCTTCTAATGTTTTCTCTGTACCATCGTAGAATAGAAGTTATTCTATTTCAGTGTTATACTTGCTAGATTGTCTTTGTTCTCCACTTCTATTATTTTATATCTAATTAGTTTAATTTATTTTACTTTATCCTTTGCATTCACTTTGATTATACTGGAATTTTCCTCTATTTTATTAATTTGATTTTTAGCAATTCTTCTGAGTTTCTTGCTCTTTATGTTAGTTCTTAAATGATGTTTTTTGGGTCTCAATTTATTTCCTTAACTCTGTACAGATACCTACTCAAGTCTCTGTTTTTAATTCTTTTGGATATAATCCCAGGAATGGAATTGCTAGGTCATATGTCAACCAAGAATTTTATGCCCAGAAAAACTATCCTTCAAAAAATGAGGCATAAATTAAGACATTCTCAGATAAACAAAAGCTAAATCAGTTTGTTTCCAGTAGACCTCCTCTACAAGAAATGCTACAGAAGTCCTTTATATGCTGAAATGAAAGGAAACTATATGGTAACTCAAAGTCATACGAAGAAATAAAGATCTCCAGTAAAAGTAACTACATAGGTAAAAATAAAAGCTATTATCATTGTATTTTTGGTTTGTAACTCCTTTTTTTATTCATTACATGATTTAAATGACAAATGCATAAAATAATAATTATAATCTATGTTAATTAGCAAACAAAGTATAAAGATTTAATTTGTTACAATAACAATATAAAGGGAAGGATGGAGTTGGATAGGAGAAGAGTTAATGTATGGTTCTTGAAGCTAACTTGGTGTCAATTCAAACTAGATGGTTATAAATTTAGGATGTGAACTGTAATCTCCATGGAAACTACTAAGAAAATAACTAAAACATGCTGAAAAGAAAATAAAGAGCAAATCAAAATGGTACACTAGAAAAAATTAACCAAAGACAAAAGAAGGCAGTATTAGAAGAATTGAGGAACAAAAAGATATGGCATATACTAAAACAGCAAAATGACAGAAATAAGTCCTTCATTATCAGTAATTAAGGTAAATAGATTAAAAACCAATTAAAAGACAGAGATTGGCAGAATGGATAAAGATTATGATCCAACAATATGCTGCTTACAAGGCACTCACTTTAGACTCAAAGACACAAGTAAGTTGAAAGTGAAAGATGGAAAAAGATATTCCATGCCAATAGTAACCAAAAGAGAATTGGGGTAGCTATACTAATATCAGACAAAACTGACTTTATTTTATTTATTTATTTATTTATTTATTTATTTATTTTTTCTAAATGAGTGTAGGCTCACAGAGTTCGCTCCCTGGATTCTTTTTTTTTTTAATTTTATTTATTTATTTTTTCCCCCAAAGCCCCAGTAGATAGTTGTATGTTATAGCTGCACATCCTTCTAGTTGCTGTACGTGGGACCCAGCCTCAGCATGGCCAGAGAAGTGGTGCGTTGGTGCGCGCCCTGGATCCGAACCCGGGCCACAAGTAGCGGAGCGCACGCACTTAACCGCTAAGCCACGGGGCCGGCCCCAAAACTGACTTTAAATCCAAAATGTTATGAGACAAATAAGGGCATTATATATTAATAAAAAATTTGGTTCAACACAGAAGATAAGACAATTACAAACATTTACACACATAATAACAGATTCAAAATATATGAAGTAAAAATTGACAGACTGGAAGGGGGAAATATACAGTTCTACAAGAACAGTTGGAGACTTCAATACCACGCTCTCAATAATGTAAAGAATATCTAGACAGAAGATCAATAAGGAATTAGAGGACTTGAACAACTCTATAATCCAACTAGACATAATAGACATACACAGAACACTCCACCCAACAACAGCAGACTGCCTTCTTCTCAAGTGCAGGTGGAACATTTTCCCTAGGCTGTGTGTTAGGCCACAAAAGAAGTCTTAACAAATTTTAAAAGATTGAAATCATACAATGTATCTTCTCCCTTGACAATGGGATGAAGCTAGAAATCAATAACAAAAGTTAAACTAGAAAATTCACAAATACGTGGAAATTAAACAATACATTCTTAAACAACCAATAGGTCAAAGAAGAAATCCTAGGCAAATTAGAAAATACTTTGAGGTCAATGAAAATAAAAATATAGTATCCCAAAACATACGGGATGCAGCAAAAGCAGTGCTCAGAGGGACAATTATAATTGTAAATGCCTACATTAAAAATGGAGAGAGATCTCAAACCTACTGCTTAACTTTATACCTTAAAGAACTTGGAAAAAAAAGAGCACATTAAACTGAAAGTCAGCAGAAAGAAGGAAATAATAAAGATTAGAGCAGAGATAAATGAAATAGAGGAAAGAAGCTACTTGTAATCCAATTGTGAGGGAGGGAGACGGAATACATTTTTGGGAGGTTATCAGTCCTGTACATGTAATAACCTCATTTAATCCAGAAAACAACTCCATAACATAGGTAATGTCATCACCATTTTACAGAGGAAGAAACTGAGACTCAAGAAGATTAAATAATTTGCCCAAGATCACACTGTAAGTTGTTGAGCTAAATTCAGATCTAAGTATGTCTGAGTCAAAAGATCTTTCTTTACGCTGGGAGCTATGAGGATACAGAGGAGGGGATATATTAGAAAGAAATAATAGAGACAATTGATAAGACTTAACAAGAAATTACATGTAGGTATCAAGAGAGGGGAAAAAATTCAAAGAGAACTCATCCCCAGGTTTTTGACTTGAGTGAGTAGACTATGGTGTCAATAATTGATATTGGGAAGTCAAGAGAAGCTGGTTTAGGGAAGGAAATTCATTCAGTTCAGAACATGTTGAGTTTGAGGTGCCAGAGGGACATCTAAGCAGAGTATGTTTAGGACTTGATGTACTTTCAAGTGCATTGCGTGTCAGGTGTTTTACGTATTTACATTTATTTATGTAAGGTGAGAGATAAAGATCAAGGTTAATCAGTCTGGAGATGATGATGTTGAGAACAGAAAGAAAGGAACAGATACAAGAGATCTCACAGGGAAGAATCTACTACATTTAATAAGTGCCTGGATTTGGAGAAGTACTCCCAAGTTCCAAGCCTAGGTGCTTGGATAAACAATGTTGTTATTGATATTGAAAATAATAATGCTATAAAAATAATAATGCTTTATATTTGTACTTGTCCTTATAGACATCAAAGTATTTTTCTCATTTAATCGGGAACTGGCTTGGGACAGAAGACGATGAATCTGGTTTGACGTTTGATTGGTTTGAAGTGGAATCAAAACGTCAGTGTGGAAATGTCCAGGAGGCAGCTGTGATGCAGATTTGGAGTTAGTGTGATAGGATAGGACTGCAGATATAGATTTGGGAGTCATCCACATAGATGTGATGGTTGAATCCACATTAGTGGGCAAGATCTTAAAGGAAGAGAATGTAGAGAGAGAATAACTCCTGGAATAACTCTTGGCCTCACCAGTGCTCCACGCCTTTTTGGTATGTCAAACAAAGGCATGAATTTCTTTTTTGGAATATTACTCCTTGGCAGTAATTTGTTATTTATGACACTGAAATTAAAATACCAAGGCTTTCCACCCTTGAAAGCCAAGCCTCGCTGAATTCTCAGTAGATTCAGAGGCTTTTTACTACATTGTTATTGGGTTACCAATTTATGCAGGGTTGGTCTCCTCCACTCTTGAAAGAGAATGTCCATTTTCCCTCAGGCAAATGTATTAGATCTGAACTGAGAAGCCACATATTTCTCCCAGTCCTTCAGTTTTCTGATGGAAATGCTAGGCTCTTCTCTTCCTTTGACCTATGACTCAAAACCTTATTGATGCTACACATTCCTCCTTCTTCCTAACATCACTAAGAAAAGTATTGGCATGACATGGCCTTTTCCATGTGATGTCAGGGAAAGAATTGATGCAGGGTTTGGGGCTCTTATTTGCTACTTCAGCTTCCCCTGGAGATCTCAATATTCCTTTGATGTAAGACTCTTAACCTATTAGAGCTAAGAGAGACCTTAGAGATCAATCCAACCCTCTCAATTTTATGAATGTGGAAACTAAGGTTCAATAAAATGTTGTAAAGCAGCAGCATTTCATACTGGTTAAAAGTGTGATCACGGGAATCAGATGGACCTGAGTTTGAATCCTGGTTCTGATACTTACTAGCTGCTTGGACTTCAGTTCTGAAACCCTACATAGCCCTTTGGCTACGTGCAACTTTTGGCTATTTTCTCAACCTCTTTGAGCTTCAGTTACCTAATCTATAAAGTGACGATTATAATAGTTTCTATCTTGTAGGGGTGTTGTAAAGATTAAATGGAGATAAGGCATCTAAAGTGCTTCTTTTATTGCCTGGCACATAGTAAATACATAATACACATTACTATTATTGTTGTTGTTATACTGTGGAAGAAGAGTAACTTGCTCAACGTTACACAGGAATTAAATGATGCATCTGGGACTAGAATGCAGATCTCAACTCCTAGTTCAGAGCTCTTTCCTCTACACTAGGCTGCTTCTCTGTCAAGAGTTTCCTCAAGGAATATCCAAGTCCTCCCCAATACAACAGAATTATGGTATTCAATGTTGTTATTATTACTTAGAACATTCTGGGTGTAGACATTTCTTACCATATAGTAGATAAAATACAGAAGAAGAAATGTCCTTCAAATCTCCATAATTTACAATTAGAATAAAGAAAAACACCATTAAGAAACTAGAAAAATACTAAATGAGATGGTGGAAAATTTTTCTCAACATTTGGATTTGATTTTGATTCTGTCCAGTCTTTCCTGTCAACTTGATAGTTATGGGTTTACAAAAGAACTATGGGCCAACAGCATCCTAAAAGATCCAGGTTTAAACTGACTGTAGATAATGTGATTGGTAATAGCTCTGTGAGGCCAACACATTCCAGGGAGCCAAGGAAAGGGCAAGAAATGGGGGGGGGGTTGGGCAGAGAGGGGAGAAACAGTAAAATAGCCAGTGGAAGAGGAACTGGAGTATGGAAAAGACAGTAAATTTTGGGAAATAAAATCAGTGGGCTCAGCAAACAGATAGGCCCCAAGGGTTGGCTCTAAGATACAAGAGAAGACCTCTAAGTGACTACTCTTCTCACTTTCATAGAAGGGAACAGATAAGAAAAGATAGGAATGATTCTACTATCTCTCTCCTGACTTTGTGGTAAAGGCAGACTTCACCTACAGGCAGGCTTCTTAATTTCTTCTGGCTGTGATCTACGCCTGTACAATCACAGCCAGCGTATAAGGTAAAATCAAACTGAAACAAATAGATGCTGCCATCAGATTAAAGCTAATTGACCCTGCACATCTTGATCCTCTTGACAACTTGCAGACTGCTAAGCCTCTGAACCCTGCTTTCCTCCAGAACGAGCCCATGCTTCAACTTAGGTCTGCACATTTGCCCAGTATCTTCTTCTTTCACTTCATGTGACAGGGCATATTAAAGAATTACAACATTGTTGATTGAGAAAGGAACTTAAATTGAATTGAATCAAGAAAGTTTAAAGAAGTAATTGTAGACTTTAAAAATCCTTGGATATATCTTTTTTTTTCTTAGCCATTGGTTTTTGCAAGAACAAGCTTTAAGTCACATTAACAAGGTGAGAGATAGCTCTCTTCCAATTTAAGAAGGTTGGATTCCTTCCTACCTTTGATTGGTTGCCTTCCTCTTTCCTCCATTGCCCTATAATCTCAGTGGGTCTTAGACAGTTTTCCCCATTACAACTAGGAAATAGTTGTACACAACTGAGGCCTTTAAATCATGAGAGGAAAAAGATAACACTTCAGCTATGTAAAATTACTTCTCAAAGTAGTTGATTCAATATATGAGGAAATTTACTGAAACTTTACATCCTTTTAACAGCTGTGATTAAAGAGCTTAGAAAGTTTTGCTTGGCTTTTTTAGTGTGTAATTTATGATTCATTCAATCAAAATCATTTATTGAATGCCTACTATGTGCCAGGCTCTGTGTTAAGTAGGTGCTATGCCAATTACTACAAGGAGAACTTAATGTGTATATTATTTTAAATGGAGCCACATGAGAATAAATTTAGTTCTTTTCCTGTGGTTCTCTTTGCATGGGCTATTCCAACAACTGGTCACCATTTCACACCTTCAGCCTTTGGCTCAGTATCTTGCTACCACGTCGGCCCTACTCTGCCAAGTACTTTTTATCGGTTCCCATTTCTCTGGAGAACAGAGAGGCTTATAGTTGTTTTTACGAATAAGAAGCATGATCTACATCAGGTATAGCTTCTAGACACCTCTGGTAGATTTTGCCGTGGCAAGTCCTGCCAAGAGTTAATACCATTTCCCTGGCTGTTCTTATCCCCTATGGCCATTGACATGTAGTGAGGAGTAGACTACCATAGCAGACCTCTTTCCTGGCATACTATCCCAAGTCCTGAGTTATATTCTGGGACAAACTGGCCTGAACTTGAAATAAGTATGAAGTAAATGAGCAAGAAGCAGTAGGGAGCATGAAGGGAGGGAGAGAGAAGTATTTTGCCTACAAGCCGTCCAGAACTGAATATGAGTTGGGATATCCTGATCTTCAAACCAGAAAGGCAATCTTTATATTCTGTATAGATAGGACATTTGCCTCAAGATTTAGTTAGACCCAGTTTAATACTCTGTACCTGAGAACCCTGTACCCTGCTTGAGCTTCAATTCTGAACCCTTATATAGTCCTACTTCCTTCTCTAGGGTCCTTGTTATTCTATACCATGTGAGGTGCTGAAAATTGGTACTCCCAGCCTAAGAATTTCAGACATATTATGGCTTCTGTACTGTGGGGACCTATGTGAGTGTATCAGTGCTTAGGGCACTATTCTTAGGTTCAGTTTGTACCCTGTTTTCCCCCTGTGTCTTATCTTTAGACTCCACTTCTGTCCATGCCAGTTAGGATGTCGAGTTACCAAATTCTGCTTGAATGTTAGGACCCTGCTTTGGTATGTGCTCTTGTGCCAAGCTTGGATCTGTAAGCATTAAATCCACTGCCTATTTTAACTCTGTCCATATCCTATTCCTGCTGTTTTAATATGACACCCAGGTCTCTGACCTTAGTTTTTCCCTTTGGATCCATTATACACTTGAGCCCCTTTTTCTGTAGGACTTGACTTCTCCCCTATGTTGCTTATAAATTAGACTTGTTTTTCAGAGTACTCTTTCTGCCTTACTGGCACACAGAATTGTCTGTGGGAATCGGGGAACCCAGGTACAAGGTCTGGACATCAGGTGTGAGACAGCAGCTTCTTGATTTTGAGGCCAACTCCTGCCCTCAGTTAGAAAGCTGACAACACTGATGTAATGTCTATATATGGTTAAATCAGACATGGTCAAAAATTTGGTAGTTCTGACTTATGATTGGTGGGGCAGAAATTCCTGGAGTTCTGCCACTCCCAGGAGTGTATAAATGGGCAGCACTGAATTAGAATCTTCGCAGGTGGTAGAGAGAAGACAGACACTCAGAGTGGCCAGCACAGGCTCAGAAGCAGAGAGCAGAAATCAGGTAAGATTTCTGATTGCTATGGTATATGGACTAGCCTGAGTCTTTCACTGAGTGTGTGTGTGTGTGTGTGTGTGTGTGTGTGTGTGTGTGTGTGTGTGTGTATTCTGGTCACTGAGAGCTTCATTCAAATCACAGATTTCTCCCCTGGAACTGTAGATTTCTCCAGCTTTCTTTCTCCCCTGCCTCATACCTACTACATTGGTAGGTTGTGCCTGAAAATTGTTGGTGTTTATAGAAGGATGGAGTGTTTTCCTGAGAAAGACTGGAGATCTGTAGGAAACACTGGAGCTGATGAAGGACTACATTTAGCTGGCCTCATTAAGGAAGAAGCTGGCAAGAGAAGGGAGGGTGAAAGCTCTTGTTTCCGAGCCAGGTAGGACTTGGAGGGAGCAACCAGGGAGTTGGGAAGCCTGTGCCAAAGCTGAGGAGTCCTTGAGGGTGATACCAGAAGGATTGTCATGAAATCTATTTGAATAATAATTCCTCACACTTGAACAATGCTTTATTCTTTGCAAAGTGCTTCGACATCCGTTATTTCATTGGGTTCTTCTAGCATCTCTGGGAGAGGTGGTTAGATCAGGTGTTAGAAGTGACGGAACTTGTTCAAAGTCACAAAATAAGTCAGTGAAACTAAAAAATCAAGGCTCCTGCTTCCCTGTCCGGTGCCTTCCCACTGGAGCAGGCTGGCTGCTTCTGGACGCATGTGAAGGGCTAACTTCTCTGTGGTGAGTAATTTTTCACGAGTGTTCTTAGAACAGGCATGGAAACCCCAGAGTGAAGGACTAACTTGTCACTGGTTTTTCCTGGGGACTGGGGCTCCTTTCTCTTAGTAGACGTGAAGAGCTTTCCAGAACTCAACTTGTTTTCTTTAGCAGCCATTCTCTCCCCTCTTTTTTAACAGATAGTTGCTAGTTACTCCTTTCTTAGGTAAGAAAATGTCCATTTCTGCTGTTCAAGCTAACGACTTTGCCAAACTCATTGATTTTTCTTCCTGTAGAGCACTGGAAATAAATAGGTGGGTCTCACACCCCTTGTGAGGACCACTAGGCGGTCTTCTGATCACATCCAGCCATTTGAAGTGTGGTTGCTGTTTCTAATGAAGGACACTAGTATTGTCATTCAGAAACAAAGAGACTCAGAGATTGAGCAGATAATCTCTCTTCGTATCATTATCTTCAAGCATTGTTCTGGTTGTTAAGGTGAGCTGAAAAATGGGCATTTTCTCTCTCCAAGTCAGAGGGCAGAATTGTTCCTAGAATATGACAAATGGGGTTGATCTCCCTGGGGCTGTAACTTTGAGGTACTCCTGCGGGCAGATAGAAAGTGAGGAAGGCATTTAATCAACTGATACTAAAAGACCTGAAGTATATATGTGCAAACATGTAAACATCCCGTTCCTCCTTTACAGCCACCGCTACCTGCTTCTCCAAGGTGCAGCAGCCAGGGATAGCTTTGTCCATCCTCTCTTTCGTACATGCACCCTCAGACTGACATCTAAGTCAGTACTCTTCCACTCTCAGATTCCTTGTTATTCCCTGTAACTCAAACGTTGAGAAAGGAAGAACAAGGTGTGATTTCCCTGCTGTTCTCAATGTCCTAGGGATGACCCTACCTTTAGGGAAGTTATTGAGCTCAGACATAGCTAGCTACCCACTCTTCTTCTCACTTCATAATTGTGATATGACCCTTCTGTCAACCCACAACTACGGGAATTACTCAGCTTGTCTCTAGAATCAAGCAACTCCCCGGCTACAGAAGTCAACTTGGCAGCTGTCCTAACTTTGAATTCCTCTAGCTCCTGAGACATGTCACTATTGTTTAAAACTAAATGAGAGCATACAATAATATCTGAAAGAATAAGGGAAAATTTCTAAAGTGCACCATGTATATAATCAGGTAGTGACTTATGCTCTGGAGGAATCTGATTTACATTACCCCAAATGGGTCTCATGTTTCAGTTATTAAAACATTAAGAGTGCTGTTAATTGATGATTTAGATATTTGTCTTATCAAAATGAGAATAAATCGATCTTTATTTTACAAGCCTTAGAACTTTTTAAAATTGTTACTAGGTTCACGATCCCCTTCCCCAGCTCCCAACCCTCTAGTCTCTTCCTTAAGATGGTTTTCTGCCTTCGTTTACATACAATTTGTCAATGTCCTTCTTCAAATGTTCCCCCCTTCAAATATTTATGCACTGGATATGGTATGATCCATTCAGAGAACTGTGTAACAGCTTGATATGGACACTGTACTGTTTTAAATGGCATTAACTTTGTTTTAAATTGCATTAGATTTGTCTGTTGGTGGTGCTGTTTCCTGTTTTTGGATTTTGTTTTTCAGAAGCTGCCTTTCACTACTGGCTTATTGTGCTTATGATCACCAAAAACATCTTCCAGTGACCACTTTATGCATAGTGTTGTTAACTTGTATAACTTGTATAGTTAATTTTATAAACTAAATTAAGATATTTTGCATTAATTACTTCTTACATTTCATGTGGCTAGATTTTACCCATCCTTTCAGATTGGCATCAGACTGATGTGCTCTCCCTTCCAGTTTTGTCATCTGCCAATTTAAAAAGCATTCCTTTTTTATTTTCATTTGAGACCCTGATAACAATGTGAATAAAATAGGAGAGCCTTATAACTTTCCACTGTTGTCAACAACGAATTAGTTAATATATTGGTGGAATGGTTGGTTACTATAAATCCTCCTGTTACCTCAGACTACATTTTGTCTGTCCTAACAACAGGGAGATTTAGTTTTGTTCAATTCACATATGCTAGCTATAAGGCATTCAGCTGATCTTTCAGGCTATTCACACTATCAAAAAAAGGAAATGAGGTTAGTTTGGCCTGACTAATTCTTCATGAACCCATACTAGCTTATTGAAGATGAAATTGTCTCTGTCTAGCCAGTTCAAGTTATCTGGATTTAACAAGGAGAAATTACATGCCCTCAGACTTCAGAGCATTTGTACTGTCCTGACCAACCCCAGAAGTAGAACTCAAATTCCAACTGACAGAGCTCATGTTTCAGAAGCAGCCATTTTTAACACAAAACTGACCCAGAAGTCAGTATGATAGACTGAAGTAAAAGCTAAAAAATGGAGAGAATATAACCTTTGCCTGTTAGGAAAGAAAAGATGAACAAGAGAAATATTAATGTCACTTTTTCTATCCATTTTAAGCAGTCTTGTTTCTTTCTTCTCTGCAGTTTGGGTTAGAGACCAAGTGGAAATTTAAAGATTGTGTACTGATAGGAGGACTGAAGCAACCTTACACAGCAAAAGGAAGCAAAAGAACTTAAGGCAGCTGGGGTCTAGTAAAAAGAGAGTAACTTGAGGTCAAAACTTGGATCAAATTTGAGCTCTAGCAAGTATTAGCTAAGTGACTGTGAGCAAGTCATTTAATTCTTTTGTGCCCTGGTTTCTTGCATTTTTTTTCCCAGATGGATGGTACCTCATGAAGCTGTTGTGAAGGTTAAAATCTTTTCTTCACAAAATGTAAAAGCAAAGAGAAACTGTGCTCAACGGGGATTCACTTTCCTGCTGTTCTATTTTTGGAGATTGTCTTTTTTGTGGAGTCTTAGCTTGCTATTTGTAAAGTTTCAATAGCAAAATGCACGTGTGAAACTGATCAAGTGTATAGGAATCTCCCTGCTTTTTATATTGATGCCAAAGCTTGAAAGATAGAGAGTTATTAATGATGAGCATTTTACTATTTTTTCCTTAGAAATGCAAAGTATGTTTTTTCCTATAACCTGAATTCCTTATCACTAACTTCGGTTAGACAAATCAATATTTATTTTCAGTTTTGCAAATTGAAAAAACAAGGTATAGTTAAATTGTTTAGACAAATGGTCTCTAACATGCACTGTGCAAAACAAGCTATCGGGGTATGGAAAGAAAAATAGTATAACTATTTAGTTACTTTTTATTCATTCTTTTACATTTTCTACTTTTTATGTAAGTTTTATAGTATATAAATATAAGTAGATTGATATATTAATATAATTGACCTACAAATTTTGGGAATACATACCCAAAAGTCACTGATAAGGTGCACAAAGTTTAGAGATCACTGGTTTGGAGGATGATAGAAATAAGATCAGAGAACTTTTGCTGGAAATTCATCATGCCTGAAATCAAATGCTTCTATTTCCCCTATAAATCAGCTGTTCCTCTTGACCTACCTATTTCTATCAATATTATGATCATTCTAGTCACTCAGACTCGGAACTTGGGAGTCATTCTTTGCCTTCTCTCATCCATCACATAAAATTAGCTGCCAAGTCTATAATTTCTGAAACATCTTTTATATGTGCCTCTTCCTTTCCAATTCTACTGCCACAACACTAACTCATGCTTTAGTTTTTTTTTTTTTTTTTAATATGGGTTACTGCAGTATTGTAACAGCTTCCCAACTGTCTCCTTTCTCTTGACACAATTGAACTTACCCAATTTTTTGTATGTATGCATGTCTTATCCTTACTATTTAGAGTATGGGCTACTTAGAGGCAGGCAGGCATGGGCAGTGTCTTTTATCTCTTCCTCTATGGTGCCTTGCATATGGTAGGCACTCAAGTGTTTCTAAGTGGATAAAATTAGATTGGGATTTGTTTCTCTGTCTGGAACTGAGAATTAGGGTTCAGGCCTTGGGGTTTGGAGTTCACATAGTTCTTTCTAATTTATACAATCAGGTGAAGTTAGAGTTAATCTGGCAGTCTAAAAAAGCAGTGCTTCCTAAGTTCATGTTCAGTATTCTTGTTAGCTATTCTGCAGAATCTCACCTTATCTGAGAAAATCATTTCATGAAGAAAATAAGTATATTGTGGGTGAAATGCCACTTCTCTTTCCTGAAACATGCTCACAGAGAGCATTGTCTCTCATTCTTTCTCCTTGTCTTGGGAGTCAAAGTTGAATTCTGGGCTATACTTTATTACCAACTTCCTATGATTACTTGGGTAAATTGTTACAAATCGTATAAGCTTGTTATGTTTATAGAAATATTCAGGCCTACCTCCATCCCTACTTTCTTCACCTTCCTCCAGCTACCTCATAGAGATGGAAGAAATGTGATCCTACATCCAATATAACTTAAGATTCTTAGAAGAAAAACTCGTTATAAATTCAGAGCAGGGGCCAGCCCAGTGGCGTAGCGATTAAGTTCACGCACTCTGCTGCAGTGGCCCAGGGTTCCCGGGTTCGGATCTTGGGTGCAGACCTACATACCCCTCATCAAGCCAAGGTGTGGCGGCATGCCACATACAAAACAGAGGAAGATTGGCATAGATGTTAGCTCAGGGACAATCTTCCTCAAGCAAAAAGAGGAAGATTGGCAACAGATGTTAGCTCGGAAACAATCTTCCTCACCAATAAATAAAGTCAGAGCAATGTAATGAAGCTGCTTCTTGGAAAAAAAGGGAATGAAAATGAGATCTAACTGGCTCATTCCTGTGTAATTATGGAATTGTATTGTTAGCTTGTTCAAAGACCTTCAGAAACGGTATATATCAAGTAGTCTCAATGCAAACGACTTATTGAATGCATAGATAGTAATGCCTATATTCTTTCCTATTTATGTTACAAACACGCTTGGTGGATTTGTAACTATCCAGCCACCTATCTAGCTACCAACTCTAGAATTTCCCTTTGAGTTCCCCATGACAATTCCAATTCATTTTTGTATGGCATTTATAATACAAACCATGTTGTTTCTATAAATCTCTCCTGTTTTCATTTAAGCACCAATTCACTAGCATAAAAATCACTAACATATTTAATATGTACATCATTCATTTCTAGCTGTGAATTTCAAGCCCCAAGACTTCTTCCTTTTGTTTTTATCAGATTGTTTTAACACCAAAGAAAGTCAGCACTCAATGCAGATACTGGCAGCCATGGCTTCTCCTTGATTCAGACTGATTATAGCCAATGCCTTTAGGTCTACATGACAAACAGGCTGCTGACATCACCATTGATTGCTCCGTTTCTCCCACGTCAAAGCAATCTGTTAAATCAGTGCAAAATTGATTTTTGCAACTTGAAGCTACAAGGATACAATTGGTTTCTAAGCTGCTACATCAATCAAATATTTAAAAAATCATTACTGAGCCTGGATGTAATTCATGGATGTGCCCACCCACACGATTAGATGTGTTCTCTCTATCTACATACATTTTTTCCTTG
Source organism: Ceratotherium simum simum (assembly GCF_057802395.1). Classification (NCBI taxonomy): domain Eukaryota; kingdom Metazoa; phylum Chordata; class Mammalia; order Perissodactyla; family Rhinocerotidae; genus Ceratotherium; species Ceratotherium simum. The sequence goes on from NC_141940.1 coordinate 61,855,414, forward strand.
AGAGTCATGTAATATGTGCAGAATAAAAAAATGCAGAGAAGTATACCATACTGTACAGGCTACTTCATTTAGATTACTTGTTGTGAATCATCTCAGAGCAGTTACTGTAGCAAATTTCTGAGCAATACTTGACTGTTGAAGAGGATATGTTCTTTTGGTCATTTCAAGCTGATAAAATCCCAGAGGCATTTTCTTAACCAGCTTCTAATTTGGAAAATTAAATTTTGTTGTAAATCTACTGCTTTCAGTAGTTCCAGTTGAGTAAGGTATTATTCTCTGGAGTAATTAGGGCCTCTACAGTTATCTCTATTCCCCACTTCCTATCAAAGCTTGTTACAACAGGTTGCCTGAGCTTTAACTCTGTCAAATGTACTCCAGAATTAGCTTTGTTACAAAGATGTATGAACAAATTTCTACAAGTGTTATGTTTGTCAAGAGTTTTCGGCTTTGAAGAGTACAAATAGCTTCACAGTATCAAGGAGAATGGGAGTTTGGTTTCTTTTCAGTACTGAGATTTTATGAAACTGTCACGCATGTTGGAAATAGAAATTTATTGCTTTCCATGTGTGTATACGGAGGGAATTGGAAAGATTCATATGATGGCAAACAAACAAACAAACAAAAACTTCAGACAACTAGGGAGTAAAGCTAATTTATTCCAAAATTTGGATCTCAAAATCTTATGAAAGCAGACCCAGCTTGTGTGGCTGGTTTTGGAAAACATTAAACTAAAAGAACTAATGAAAGGCAAGTACATAAATTGGTCCTGATTGATACTCCATCCTGCCGGCTTCCTAGTGATTTCTGCATAGGTTCTTAATAGCAGAGGCCTTTTTATAAGGGTCCAGTGCATCATGTTATTTTAAGATCAACTATGCTCATTGCCCCTATGTTCACAAGGAGAGGGAATGCTTTAGTTCTGCCCCTCCTACCTCCTGTTTATGCTCAAGGAGGTGTCCTTTCTCTGATCCACAGACTAAGAATTAATTTTATAAAAAATACATATTACATGCAAGGTATTTTCACATAAGCTATAGCCATTGATCCCCACTACAATCCCTATTTTACAGTTGAGAGAAGTAAAGCTTACGTATTTTAAGTCACTCATCCAGGGTCACAAATTAACAAAAGGCAGAATTGTTATTGCAGCCCCTGGCCCTCTTGAATTATTAACGATGAGAATGGAAAAATTTACCTCTACCTGGACCCAAAAACTCAAGAAGACGCCATTTCCTAAGAGATGCTCTTCGTTTGTTGCTAATCTGGTTATGGAAGTTCTTCATAACATGAAATCAGTTGCCCAATATTCTTACAGTGATTTGCTTTTGGACTAGAAATATCCCAATAACTTGAAATAGTGTCTATAAACGACACCTTGTAGATTGTCACTGGGACATGATCTATAACCAGGATTTTTTTCTAGCTACCGAGCTGAGGCATGGAAATTTCTCTCTCCATTTGCCAAAGTTACATTGTTAATTATTCGTTTTATGTAAGTTTTTAAAAATGTTTTTATTGAGAGACAACTGTGGAACAGCAGAGTGAGAGGGACTTGGAATCTGAAAGTCAGGTTTCATGTTCTGTCTCTGTTGCTGTGACCTTGGACAAGTTATCTGCCTAGGGGAAACTGATCTTAAATGGGTGGTTGTGATAACTAACAGAGATGATGTTTGTGAAAGTCTTTGTAAACTGTGCAAGTACTATATAAAGTTTAGATAGTAAGCATAATAGCTACATCTGAATATTTCACTATGTTAGAGAGTTTGCTTAATGGCCAAAGTCTTTGTCTCTTGGCCAAACTTCATTGGTTTGTTGTTATGATTCCTTCTCAGTGCATCTTATGGTGATGATCAGAAACAGCCATAGAATGCTTTTATCAGCTTTGTTTGAGAGCTAATTGCTGGAGAATCAAATGTGGTGGGTTGTTTTAAATCAATCTCTTGTTTTAAATCAACCTATTGTTTCTCATATGTCAGTCTCTCTTAATTTTCTGGTAAATCTTGGGACCATTACTCTTATTTTGGCCAAACATAAATTAAGAATTGCCAGATATATTTCTTTTTTTTTTTTTAAAGATTTTATTTATTTATTTTTTCCCCCAAAGCCCCAGCAGATAGTTGTCTGTCATAGCTGCACATCTTTCTAGTTGCTGTATGTGGGACGCGGCCTCAGCATGGCCAGAGGAGCGGTGCGTCGGTGCGCACCCGGGATCCGAACCCGGGCCGCCGGCAGCACAGCGCGCGCACTTAACCGCCAAGCCACGGGGCCGGCCCTGCCAGATATATTTCTAAGTTAAACGTGTGCCTCAATTACTCTACCTTTTGAAAACAAAATGGCATCTTTTAGTTTTTCTAAAGGACATACGATATTTTATTTTTTATGAATTTCCAAAGAATGTGATCTGAGTATTACTTTTAATGACCATCACTATCCTAAATCACCAAAACCTTCAGTGTCACTAGGAAAGCTATCCATTTTTAGCCTTAAGATAATTTGATGTAACTTTACATTTAAAACCTCAGCTAAACCAATATAACTCAGAAAAGTGAAAGTCAGTTTTCAAGGCTAATTTTACTATTAGGTTGTTATAGTATAATCAAAGAACAAATGCACTATCTCCCACTCTTCACTGCAATGGTATAGAGCTAGTCATTTCCCCAACACTCTTATATAGATTATAATCATACTTGCTCTAAAAAGTTTATTTCAAGTATGACAATTTGGGGGCAATTTAAATTTTCAATATTAATTATTCCTCTTCTCTGTCTCCATGTGAAAAGCCTATGGTTCAATTGCAGCTTTCAGGTGAGATATACGATATTTTATCATTAGTAATCTGACCCTTCTGTCTGTTTTGTCCATTCCTATAACTGGGCAGTTAAGTGTCACCAAAGGAAGTTGAGATTCTTTATAAACCTCTGTCACATTTTCAAATGATTACTAGTATCCTTAAGTCCTAAACTCCATCCTCACCCTCATCAGTTTTCCTCTCAGTAGTCCTTACATTGACATTGCCAAGTAAATGTTTGTGTAAATGAGCCCTTTTTCTTCTTTCCACCTCAAACCTCTATTTCTTCACTCTATCGTTTCTACATTCTCTTCTATCTACGGGACAAGTTTCTTTCCTTTACGTACAATGCTAACCCCTATACCCATGTCCTTAATTCTACTCTTATTCTGCCTTTACAGGAATTTTGGTTCATCTGTTATATAGGTCTGTAGATAGGACCAACTTTTGGCCCAATAACAAATCAAGTAAGCAACGTTTTCTACCTCTTTCCTTTATTTTAACATCTTCTCCTGCTGCAATCTTGCCCTAGGAGCCCTTTCCACCACAGAATGTAGTTCTCTCAACTACTGGTCATAAAGTATTTGCGAATGTTGCTGATAAAGTACTATGGTGCTAATAACTGATAATTACAAAAAGATCAGCCCTTGGCCTTCTTTGGGAATAATTACATTTTAATTTGGGATGAGGGAAGTGCTAAAATCTACCAGCTCTGAAACTCTTAAATTAATGAATCCCTAAGGATGGAATTTTAACCATTAGTTAAGGAGATAGTTTGGAGCATATGCCTCTCCCAATGTCTCTTAAATCACACCAGATAGGCAAGTGCCTATTCTGGCTACTTTAAAATCAGCCTTGTTTACCATTCAGAATGTTATTCTTGTCACGGTTTGAGTGGATGTTCTCTAGAATTATTTGGTAGATAGTAAATGTCCACATGCTGAAATTTAAAGCAGTGTTGCCTAGTGCTGGTTTTTACAATATTATGAAGAAATATTTTGAAATAGCTCTGGGTTTTGGCATGAGCATCTTGTATTAAAAATTCTGCAGCAGTTCACAGCTCAGTACTTTCAGATAGCTAACGAGTTTGGCCAGCAAACTTTTGTTCGGATAGTCTAGTGGGTAACATTTGAATAATTATCTGTTAAATAATTTCCCATTTTGCTTAAAGCATGTTGCTTCAGAGCCATTGTATTTCATTGTTTCCCAAATGCTTGCTTAAAATTCCAAAATCTTATAATCGAGTTCCCATCCTCCTAATATTCAACTTGGAGCAGTTGTAATCAGGATAGCTTTTATTTTGGTTCTTCTGGAAATCCTTATTGGACTAAACATGTGAATACTTTTCTAAACAGGTGACTTGTCTTCCCCTCCTGCCCAGCTCAGCTTCTGCTCTTTGATGCGGGAACTTGTGTAAAATCCCAATTTTCATAAAAAATATTAGTCTAGTTATTCGTTAACATTTCTTGTAGACAGTGCTGTGATGTCCGTAATCTCTACTATTATGAGACACAGTTTTCTATTTGTGGGCTTTAGGCTAGGCTGTTCTTTCCTCTTTACTGGCATAAACTTTAAATAAATACTTAAACAGGGAATAACTAGAGTTTAAAATAAATTCACTGTTCTCCCCTTGAAATACTTCCAATATTTGACAAATTCAATGATATGCAACTTTTGGAGGAGAGTATCACTGGAATTCTGTCCAACTGTGCTTCAGTGTCTTTAAATAAGTTCATGATAACATTAAGATGGTTTTCTCTTATGTCAAACATTTATAGATTCTGTCATTCACAGGCACCACTTGCTCTTTCTTTGTTTATCTTCTTTCATTATTCCAAGCAATAGCTTCATCTTCTGATTCATTAGCTGCAGGGGCTCCTTCACTTACTGTTTGGTTAAGTCCCCATTCTTCTGCAACCTCCTGTTTAATGGCATTGATTTTAGCTGTAGTTAGCATGTTTTCTTCCACAATGGCCTGCTGCCAATCTGCAATATTTTGTTCATTTTACCTACTTTTCTTTTCTGAATGAGGATACAAGGAAGGGGGTTGAGGGAAGCTGTGGGGATCCATTGCTGGCCTATGCTTTGTTTTGTCAGTTTCCAATCTAGTGGCTAAACAAGAATAGCATAATTCCATTCCTCTTGTCTACTTAATGTGAGTCCTGGGAAATGTGACTGGGTGATTGGTTGACTTGCATTTCAACCAGTCACCCAGTATTTCCCAAACTCCTCTGAGACCATTGTCTTGGTGGCTCTTGAAATTTTTTGTGGTGCCTAATCACTGGCTATTAACAATCATCCCACCGTCCACAATTTGAGACTGACTTTTGGTGAAAGCAACAACTTTCGCTTTTGTTTTGCCTCTTCTTATGTTGGTCACAGTAATCAAGACCTCCACAAATGAGACTTCAACATATTAATTTTATTTTCTCTCTTTTGGGATTGCCAAATCATCTTAAAAGGAATAGAATGGCAACCATTTCTTGATGGCGAGTCACTTATATTTAACTGAAATTTTGTGATTATTACAGGCATGCAGGGGAGTATGAGTCACTAAGTTAAGGGAGTAGTTCCCCCAGAACCAGATTTGTGTGTGTGTGTGTGTAAGAAAGTTCAGCCCTGAGCTAACATCCATGCCAATCCTCCTCTTTTTGCTGAGGAAGACTTGCCCTGGGCTAACATCTGTACCCATCTTCCTCCACTTTATATGGGATGCCGCCACAGCATGGCCTGACAAGCGGTGAGTCGGTGCGCACCCGGGATCCGAAGCTGGGCCACCAGCAGCAGAGTGCGCGCACTTAACTGCTATGCCATGGGGCCGCCCCCCCAACCAGATTTTTGCATGTAACCTCCCTCCATTGGGCCTCTCTGTAAGCCTTAGAGAGGAACATGTGATTAGAGAAGCTGACCTACATATTAACATTTCAACCCTTGATCTACATGGCTTGGAGACCACCCAGGTAAGGCTTTGAAATCTACCGTAGATCATAATTGCTGGGGACAGCTGACCAAGGCTGATTGGACTATAGGATGTCATATTTTGAGAGGATTGTTATTATTAGTTTTATTAATGACTAAGAATCCCACTAAGAAAGGAAAAGCAGAAGGAAAAAGCCATAGGGGAGTTAAAAAGGCCATACTGACTCATTCTGTTCTACTACAGCTGCTGTTCTTCTCCATAAGGGATTGTGATTGATGATGCAAGGTAGATGGTATAACATCCTCCTGTAAATGATGACTAAGGTAATATCTCCAGAAACGTTTATCCTTCACTTCCTAACCAGAGGTTCAGCCAAAAATTATCCTGAAAAAATGTTAAAAAGTACTTTAAATATTGTCTTTGCTTTCTTTTTAAAAACTAGTTCCCATTTCAACCAAATGAGTTTGCCTAGACTAAGTGTGTCAGCAAAGGAGTCATGAAACTCCTGAGTGGTAAACCATCAAAGCTTGAAATTACAGATAATAAAATGGATTAAAATGATAGGAGGGTTTCAAAAGTAGGAAAAAAACTTAATAAGAGATAGAAGAGATTTTTGCAGAAAATGTAAAGATAAATAATAATGATTTCAAGAACAAAGAAGAGAATGATGATCTATAGAGGAAATAGAGGTAAACATTTATTGCCAGAAGAGTTAGAGATTTCTAAAAAAAAATTACATATATATAATATATATATAAAATATATATTCCCAAAAATAGAGGGAAGGAAATAAAATATTGATGTTTCCTCCTATCTACCTCTCTTTCCCAAAATAATTTTTTTTCTGGAAGAAAGGAGGAGAAAAAATGATTATTCAAAAAGAGAAAAAAAGGAAGTAAAGCATCTCCATGAAAGCTGTCAGAATTCAAGGACTACAGACTAGATTGCAAACGGACTTTGCAATCATTTCTTTGAATGAGAAGACATTAAAATTGAAAATCGAGCAGGGAAGGGAGATATGAAAACTAAAGGACAGAGAATGGGGTGAGTGGAAAGCAATGGTAGCTGGCATATCATGGGGCAACACAATTTGGGGGGAGAGTGAGCAAGGGGTGAGGAATTAACAGCTTCAAAGTTATTGTTAGATAAGACGGATTTTTAAGACATCTGAAATTTTGGGGCTCAACTCAAAAGTTTATACTGCTAAAAAGCTGATGAAAATTAACTACCTCTGAAGTTTTGAGATCTTGGTTTGGGCTCACAAAAAAAGTAAACTCGCAATTGGAATCTTATTTAACAGCAATCTACCCACCCTCGCAGTATTCACTTAGTAGAGCAGAGGAGAGAAAGCGCTGAATATGGATTGAGTAGCTCAGGTTTTCTAATGATTCAACCCACTGTTAATGAAAATATGTTCCTTTTTATGACTGCCTTAAGTGATGAATAATGAACTGCTTTATCTATCTGTCTTTATACCTTCATATCCGGTTACAGTAAACTGTGCTTCTAGGCACATTTACAAACGAGGGATTCTGGTTTGTGGACTGCTTTATCCTTAGGTCCTTTTGTTATTGCTGCTTCACAAGCATAAGCCATTTGAGTTTTCCTACAGCTCAGGAGGGTAGACTTTATTTGTAATTTGAGAAGACAAAGCTAGAGGGGCAAAATGGCAGTGTGAGGATTCAGTTTGGAGCTTGTGATTCCTTTTGAAATTGACACTTTTGTCAACAAGTATTTATTGAACACATAATGCAGACTGGACTTTTTAAAAATTGTAATTAAGATGTGGAACACTTTCTTCTTTTGCCAGTTTATAGAGTTTGAAGTAGCAGGCACAGTGCAGTTAAGTGGTATTTTTTCTATTACTTTTTTTTCTATTGCTCAAGTAGAGGAAAGGAGGTAGGAAATAGTGGATGTGAGCAAACTAGGTGTACCTATTTTTAATCTAGTATTTCCTCTGGTGCTTCTCTGCTTCTTGCTTCAGAGTCCACCCTTTAAGTCAGCCGAGGGACTACAGCCATGGAAACAATAAATAAAATCTACAAAACAATTAAACATTATATCCACCCCCAAAACAACTGTTCCTTCTAAAATCACAGCAGTTTCTGCCAGGCTGGATACCCAAAGCCTCCCACTAAAAGGAAAGCCTGAATCTCATCTGTTACCCAAATAGAGAAACTCTTGGGATACATGTTTGTGTACGCACTGAGCTTATTGAAATTAAAGTTTGAGTCAGGCAGTTTGTATGTTTTGTACAATCTTTGTCAAATCAGAGCTTACACCAGATTCCTAATTTTGATTGCAAATCTAAGATTTTACCAATTGTGGGAACATTTGTTAAAGGGAGACCATAGCATTTGCCTTCATGGCCATAATCTTCCCCAGGAATGTTGAATAAGTTATTAATTTTAAAGAATATTTGGATTTAAATCAGTACATGCATCAGTAAATGATTCCACATATGCTGTCCAGAGGAGAGAAACGTTACTCATGTGTGTATTAGCATTTTCATTTTTACTGCAGCGATACATCATTCTTTTTTCCATGTGCTAAGAAATGCTGCTGCAAAATACACTCCAGATCTCAGGTAAAAACCCATGGCTGGCTTTTAAGAAGCTGCTCATTTAAATACAAATGTCAGCTAAAAGCCAAGGAAAATATGCTTCATTATCTGTCTATTTGTTCACCCTCTCCCAAGAGAATTGATACTTTCTGCTTCTTGTGTGTGATTACTTACTGCAATTTCTGATGCAGTGCTTGGTCAGTAATTAGGCAGATGGGCAGGAAGGGTTCTAGCACCTCTAGCTGACTCTGATGACTCTAGAAAAAACAAGCGGCATTGGTTACAACAGCTGCAAAGAATGATCATTTAGTCTCTGACAATGTGGACTGTGAATGAATGTGTAGGTGTGAGTATGAGGGAGAAAAGAGACCTAGAGACAGAAAGGGAGATGGAGAACTAATAGTGATTCATGGCAAGTATAAAAACAGAAGTAATTTTAAAAGCAATGGGTGACAGTCTATAAAATAAGCCCATTTAACTCATCACCAAGGAGAAATTGTTGTGCTTAATGCTACCAAATATTTTTCCTTCAAAAACCCTGTTTGGATGATTTGCGTGACTTTTCATTTTAGAATTTCTATGATAGGTGTTACATAAACCAGAGCTTAAGCTAGAAAAATCTGAGGTGAGGTAATAAAAAATAAAAATAAATTAAAAACTTTTCCCATTTACCATTTGAGTTAATAACATCAGGGGGAAAATGGATTTTCTTCAGTTGAAATAAACAAAATGAGCATTCAGAATTGTCTTTATGGGAAATAATTAAACATACTTTGAACTTTAGTGCTTTCAATTGAGCATATGAGCAGTTCTCAAATGACTTTGGATTTATCTGTGGTATTAACATTTTAAAATGCCATCCCTAGCCTGTAAGTCGCAAGGTGTAGCCTAATGATTTGATCAGTGTCGTGGTGAATGAATCTCTGTGATGCCTGGCTAGGCACTTCCCCCTTTGGTCTTTCCTTGTAATGCACAAGCACCAATTGGGTATTGCCAGGAGTATAGGATTGAAAGGGGCACCGAACCCAGAGTGTCCATTTGCCCCTAAGTGTTAACCAATCTGATCCTTTTACTGGTTTACTTATTCTTTGTTTATAAAAAGAGTGTATTGCAGAGGCCTCTTGAGTATATGTACATAGCTAATAACATAGGCCTCTTTTTCCAGGCACTTAAGCACTTGCCAAATAGAGAGAATCACAATATTAAGGAGGGGAAGAAAGGGAGAGGTCCCCAGGCAATGTTTGACAAACAATAGTGGTCCTTTACTTTCACTGATTGTATCTGAAAGGCAATGGGATTTGACAGGCAAGAATAAAAAGGAAACTATGTGGCTGCTATCAATCTGCAACAGAAGCTCAAGGGATTCTGGTTGGCATCTGCAGAATTATTTAAAGGGTACGGGAGAAGGCCACAAGTCTATCTCTCAAAAGTCTTTCATAGTGCCTGAAAGTGTCACACATTGGGGTTAAGAAGATGTGGAAGGCTCTTATCACAGTCCTAATTTGCTACCTCAGAGCAGAAATTCATTAGGCTTTTATTGTCTATTAATATATTAACATAGGGTATTTTCTCAGATCAGTTTCAATCTCTTAGCAAGTCCTTGAGAGGAAAGAACACAATCCAGGTAAGGGTTCCTAGCGAGAAACAGGAGGAGAAAGGTCCAGAGTATAGATGGCTACTCCAACCAAACAGGTTTGGGTGGGTAACTTGGGCAGTTGAGGGGATAATAGAAAGACAAGATAGGCCTAGGCATTGTATGGGCAGGGGCTGGAAGAGAAGAGGTAGAGAAAGAAGACATAAGTACAAAGCCAAAAAAGCTCCTCTGCCTCTTTTATAGCTTAGCTGAGCACCCTAGCCTAGTCTAATGCACTGTCCTCTGTCTATGGCATCTATTTCTTTCAGCCTTTCTTGAGCAGAGGATGGCCATGGTAGTAAAAGAAGACACTTAATAACCATAGGCCACCTCCTCTACTTTCCTGATCCTTTTCATTTCAGGTTCACAGATAGGGAAGGAAGATATAAACCAGCCTGGTTCACAGGAGGCTAGGACATTGTCCTTCCCTGTGGACACTGAGTATAAAGCTGAGGCAAAAAGTCTTGAGAAAGAGTAGAGTATAATATCAATTAATTGGAAACAATTTTGTCAAAATTTTTGGATTGGTTAACACACTTCTTTGTGAAAGCCATATGTAAGCGTGTCTGTGGAATGATGAGAAACTCTCTTTTATCTGTGGCGTAGGTGGCTATGAAAGTGAAGAATAAAATAGCTTCAACCCAGTAAAATGAGTCAGTAGGAAATCAGTCAGCTTGCAGAAATCTCTTATTGTTAATCTTCAAAATATTGAAATATGGAATCTGGCTGTAAAGACAAGTGGCGTTGATAAAGAGCTAGAAATCGTATACCATGAGTAATTCATTAGTTTTTTAACCCCTGAACACCCCTATTTTCAGGCATAAATTAACAAGGAAAAATAATTGGCTTTGTGTGGTCCTGAATAGAGGGTTTGAAAAGACAAAAACATTCATGATATTTTGTTGAAACGTGGGTTCTCATCCTCTAAGCTGAATATCTCTTTTATTCCTATTAAATGGGTCTTTAGTTTATTTGCTTTTTGGAAATAGCATTCTGTTTGGTTTAAAACTTGGAAAAACTGTATGGACTCTCTTGAAAATGGACCCAAATAATCAACAAGATGGAGACTAGGCCCTAACACAATTAAGGCTACTCTGTCTGGAGAAGAGAAGGATAAGGATTAATGTAATTGCTGTCTGCAAGAAAGGGAGATGCTGATCACTTGTCTTCTATGACCATGAAACAGTTTGCAGAGGAAAAGAACCAACTTAATATTAAAGCAGGGCAGATCCTGGTGGACCAAAAACAAGTTTTTCAGCATTAGGTAAAAAGAAAAAAATCCATGGAAATGAAAACTATGTGAGAAAGTGTAGGGAGTCCCTAAGATTTCTTGAGGAATAATAATCATGTACATGCAGGAATTTGTTATAATATTCTTCATAACTTTTTGTTATAAAGATATATTTAAATAATCAAAAAAAAGAATACTGATACCATTGTAGGAGATTATTTTATTTTTAAAATTCATCTGTATTTTCCAATAATCCTACAATGAACACTATATTTTTTACAATCAGATGAAAAGTGATTAAAAAGTGTTAATGATGAGAGATGAAGGAATTACCTCTATTTTTTATAAAGTGGACATTTCTATATTTTCCTACCAAAACCTCTGATATTTTTCTCTAGTTTTTCTTCCTGTCTACCTTCTTCATTCTGCTAAGATTTTAAATATTTATTCAGTAACCATTTTTAAGTGCCAATGTACTGTATTAATTTAATAGATACAAATATGACTAAAGCACAGCATCTACATTCACATTATTTACAGTCTTATGGGTGACACAGAGAAGTGAATCAAACAATGGGGTAATTATCACAGTAGAGTTAAGAATAGGCTTTTATAGGAGCTCAGAGAAGTGAAGTTCTGGAGGAGTGCGTAATACCAAATCTGCAAGAGTCATTCAGGGTGAGATATGTAGGAAATGTCCTAGGTAAAGAGGAAGAAGGGAGAACATTTTAGGCACAGGAAGCACTATTTGCAAAAGCACAGAATTGTAAAAGGGCTAGCCATGTCTAGGGAATGGTAAAAAGCTCAGTGAAGAAGGAAAAGTCAAGGTTGACATCTAGATTTCTGGGTTAGGACAACTGCATAGTTGGTGAGGCCATTTACTGAGAATGGAAATAAAGGGAGATGAGTGGTTCTAGCATTGTGGGTTTGGAGATGGAGGTTGATAAATTCAGTTTTGGATATGTTGAATTAGAGTAGCCTAAGCGAAGTTCAAGTGGAGATATCAAATAGTTTTGAAGGGAGATCTGGATTGAAGGTGAGATTTGTGACATATTAGCATATAGGAATAAGATCACATGGAGAAGAGAGTGTAAAATGAGAAAAGTCAAGGGCTGAGGGTAGAACACTAAGAAACACCGATATTTAAGGGACTTTCACAGAAAGTAGATTTCCCCCCAGAGAAGACAATGAAGCAGTAGCTACATAGATAAGAGGAAAAGCAGGATAGTGTCTTAGAAACCAAAAGAAGAAGAGGCATTTAAGTAAGAGGGAGAGGTCTAGGTAACCATTGGATTTAGCAATAAATTGGTCATTGTAGACTATGGCAATTCCAATAGATCAGTGGAGTGAAAACAAGATTATAGTAAGTTGAAGAGTGAACAATAGGTGTGGACATTGAACCAATGAGTGTAGACAACTCATTAAAGATACTTGGCTAATATGCAGAAGCAGGTAATATTGCAGTAACTAGAGAGGGACATCAGATTAAAAGGAGCAGTGTTTGTTCATTTGTTTTTTAAAATAGAGACTTAAGCATGTTTTAATGCTGTTGGGAAGAACTAGCAGGGAGGGAAAGGTTAAAGATATAGGATAGAGAAAGTGTGAGTTTGGGATGGAGGAGCTGATGGAGTGGCAACCCTGAGACATCAGACAGCAGTAAGAACAAGAACATATGCTATGTGGAGGTATTAGCCTTATACCAAAGGTGGGTCACCTTTTCCATTGTGACAGGAGGGAAAGAAGAGAGACCGAGTACAGAGTAGGTATGTTTATAGGTAGCATGGCAGAAAATGTGAGGGTTTCTCATGTGATGGTTTTTAATTTTTCCACATAGCAAGAGGTGAGATTGTCTGAAGAGACTATGAGGCAGAGGGTGGTGGTGGGAGAGTAGAGAAGGTTTGAAATAGCTGCTAAAAGAGAGCGAGATAGGAGGATTACTGGGTGGCACTGAAACCAAGTTGAGATTAGAGACCAAGAACTTGCATTAGACCAATTTGTAATTTTCTCCAACAAATTTCAGGAGTTTAATATAGTAGGGCTGAGAGGTGGACATTTGGATTGATATATCTTTTGGAATTTATCATGTGGATGCTACATAAGGACAATGAATAAGAAACGTGAGGAAATCGACAAGAGAATAATTGAAGTGATAGATAATGGGATCTAGGCTGGATAGAACAGTTAAAACAGGATTAGTCTCTTGACTGTTCTATTTTTCCCTTCATTGTGTTTCCAAGGGAGTTGCAGTCCAAGAAAGCAGGCAGGCAGTAGAATTACATAGTTTCTGGGTTCTTGAAATATGTCAAAACACTAGTAAACTTTATTGCATAACAGGGACACTGGATATATTGTATAGTTTTATCAGAAGGTCAAAGATACAAATCATGCCCTGGAAGGGAATAAACCTTAAATCTAAAATATTAAATCCTTGAAATTAAGATTTTAGTGGGAGAGACTTGGCAGGGAAAAGTGGTCAACATGCAATGATCTGGGATAACAGAGTAAATAGTATAGCAAAAGCATGGGATTTAGACTTAGTGAGATTCTGGAGTCACAATGCAAAATGCTGGTGACAGCTTTGTATGTTGCTTCAGCTCTGGCAGGAGCAGGTGTGCTCAATTGACTTAAAGGCATAAGAACAGTAGGAAGGGAAGAATTTGATAAGACTTGATGACTGACCTGATAAAATGGGTAAAGGAAAGTGATGAATCATAGATGGAAGAATGATGCAATCGAGAGAGAGAGAGTGGGTGGGAAATAGGAAAGAGACATTTGTTAGTAAAATATTATGAGTTTTGTTTTGGATTTGAGGAATCTATAGTAATGATTAATAGCCATGTAAACATTTTCAGTAAGAAGTATGAGACTGGATGTTGCCTGAAGATCTAGCTTTAGCTGTCATCAACATAGATGTGATAAAAGCTATGAAAATGAATGAAATTTCTAAGGTAAAGAGTGAAAAAAGAGCAGAGGCATTAAAAGCTAAGCCCACATAAAGGTATAGAAGGAAGAATAACCAGTGAAGTAAACAAAGAATGAATATGTGGGAAGAAAGGAACGGAATCAAGATAGATACTGTTGGGGCCAGCCCCGTGGCTTAGCAGTTAAGTGCGAGCGCTCTGCTACTGGCGGCCGGGGTTCGGATCCCGGGCGTGAACTGACATAGCACTTCTCCGGCCATGCTGAGGCCACGTCCCACATACAGCAACTAGAAGGATGTGCAACTATGACATACAACTATTTACTGGGGCTTTGGTGGAAAAAAATAAAGGAGGAGGATTGGCAATAGATGTTATCTCAGAGCCGGTCTTCCTCAGCAAAAAGAGGAGGATTAGCATGGATGTTAGCTCAGGGCTGATCTTCCTCACACACACACACAAAAAAGATAGATACTGTTATGGAGGCCAGAGGAAGAAAGAGTTTCAAGGTGGAGGTGATGGGCAACAACGTGCTGTGAAGAGAGAATGTGATTTCTTAACGAAGAGGTCATTGGTGAACTCTGAGAAAGCAGTTGTCCTAGTGAGGTGGAGCATAAGTAAAAATTGAAATGGTATCTATAGGGAGATGTGACGTAGAAAGGGGAGAAAGCTTATGTAGACAGTTTGAGAAGATTGACCATGAAATAAAAAAAAAAAGGTGGTAGCTAGAGGGAGCAGTAGGATTACATAATAGTTGTTTCCAACGTTGGATAAACCTATGCTTCCAAAAAGTTGTTAAAGATTAAAATATTTGATGATTATTACATGCATGCTCTGGTTGTAAAATCTTCTAGTTATTCACCAAATCCATCAAACCATCAACCAATGTACAGAGCCAATAAAGACTTTTAGTTGATTGTGCATTGATGTTAGAGTATTAATACTACAGACATGTCAGCTCATCTTTAATCATTTATAATATACCCTGACAATGTTTTCCTTTAATTTGATTTTGGGAATAGATTCCCAGAAGTTTATATGGCAGTATAAATGATTAAACTATAAACATGTAGGCTAAGTTTGGGGGCTTGGAATACTAACGGTATTTAATGTTTAGGAATAACAGTTCTAAGGATTAATCCTTAGAATTCACTTTTTTCTGGCCCTTATTTCTGAATGCAAGAAAGCAAAAATCTCCATCAATTTTTATAAACATAATTTATTTAGAAATAGTTCAACTCTGTAAATATATTTTGGATCTGAATAAAGAAGCTATATTATTTTATTTTATTGTTCTGTCAGAGTAGAATAGTGGGGAAAGGAATGAGTAGCCACTCTATTGGAAATTAACTTCTGTTTTTGTGCTTTTTTTTTCATTACGTTCTCTCTTTACCAGAGTGGTGAGCCTTTGGGCTCAGATTTCAATTCTAGTGTGAGCTATGCCACTAATTAGTTGTGGGCACTTAAACTCTCTGAACTTCAGTTTTCTTACCTGCAAAATGGGGATGATATTATCTTCTTTGTAGAATTTTGAGGATTTAACAAGGTAACATGTAATGCATCTAGCTCATTGTCTAACCTAGATATTTTTCATTTTCTTCTTCTTTAAACCTAACCACTCTTGTCTATAAAATTGAATGCTATTTTCATTGTTTTTATTCATATCAGCTACAACACTTATAGCCAAGTACATATTAATTCAGTCCAGGGTCACTAGCAATCATGAATTTGGTGGTCTTGGTAATTGATTCTAACAGCTAATGTGAAGAAATATTTTCAAAGGGTACTGTTGAAGAATGAGAAAAAAAAATCATACAGTAGTCATCATATTTAGCTTTAATGGGGCAAACTCTATTTTTTTCTATCATATTACATTATTGGAGAGAGTTGAAAAGGAAGGAGATAGGGACACATTAGTTTAATGGAGAAAAATGTTCTGTCACCTCTCCATTCCTTAGAATAAGGTTCCACACTTTTCAACAATACACTTTGCAATCCTTATCATCACTAGATGTTCCTTTAGAAAGGTTATAATCTTTTTTGGGGGGGAGCTCATTATTTGGGAGCATTTAAGTAAAAATAGGAATGGTGCAAATATATAGAATCTTTTTTTAATATTTGCATGAAATACTTTAATAATAATTGATGATAGCACACCTCCAATTTTATGTCAGTTGCCTTGTATCCTTTTTTGAAGTAGGTGGAGGTATAAATTAAAAATAAATAAAATAAAATTTCAATGTCAGGCTCCAGCTGTCCTCTGTTTGACATAAATTCAAGTGCTTAAAATTGCAAATTAACTTTACCTACATCTATACTAGGGAAACTGAAATGCCAAGTATCTTTTCAATTCATAAATACTTTAATCTCCCTGAACCCTTAATACTTTGGTATAATCTATTTTAAGTTTCACCACAAACTTACATTGACATAATAATACAATGGTTTATTATAACTTAATATATATTGAATGTTAATGGCATAGTAGATGCTGTCACTTGGGTTCACAGTCCAAGTTAATTACTCATGTTGATATTTGTGGCATCTAAATGATGTATAATTAGGGACAATCTAATTATTGATAGAAGGGACATGGCCAATTGGCTGGTGGCCCAGAAGGTCTGGGCTGAGGTGGAAGGGTATATTTATGCCAGGAACTGCCCAGGGATAGAGACAGTTCTGAGATGAAAATGCCAGGAATATAAATGAGAAAGACTAAGTGAAGGTCCCAGGAGAAAATAGAGGGAAAGGGAATAACTCAGCCTATTTTCTGCTTCTGTGCCTGAGGGATATTTAAAGATCAGGCTTTGTAGGGGGTGGGGTCTCATTCAACCTTTCTTGTGTGTTCTCTTCCCCTTGTCCCAGAGAAAGAGTTGACCTAAACAGTTTCATTATTTTTATTATTATTATTACAGCCAGCATAAAACTCTTTCTGTATCCCTGGAGAGCAAGGGTTAAGGTAAGATCTATTCTGGAAACTTCTTCCCCCACTCCATTCCCTCCCCCTCCCTGTGTATTGAATTGCCATGTTTCCCAGCTCCACTAATGTTTTACCCCGAGTCACATGTTTTTTTTTTTTCAGGACCTACTCCAGGGGGAACACACTTATACACAGTATCCACTTTGAGGCGCAATGAGTTCTAGAAGGACACATCGTAGAGCATCTGACCATAGGGCCAACTCCAATTTAAGCCTGTGCTGTTTCCTTCCATTCTTTGAACATCATCAGCGGAGACCTGAGAATCTGGTAAGAGCATCTAGAAACAAGGCTTTGGGTTTTATTAGGCTGTGACTAAGGGGCAGAAGAGTGGGAAATGTTGAATGTCTTAGTGTTGTGACTTTGTGCAGATCTAAATAGATGTACCGTGTTTGAGACTTTCTCTAAGGAACTCATACAAGTCCAAAGAATTCTGCCTTTGTGGGTGTGGGGGATTTGGGAGGTGGGATAAGATTGGGATTCCAAACAACTTTGACAAGCTGAAGTGGATAAAAATAAACAAGGCAAGTCTATTAAAGGCAAGCTCACTTAGGGAAGAATACCAGATTACAGAAATGAGTACAGGATGGTCCTGGATTGGTTATGTATAAGTATAGCAAATAATTGCCTTAGGACTGTGGGAGTCATAGGTCAAAAATGCCAGTAATAGAATGCCATATGGTTGAAAATGGTGAGCATTATCTCATAGATAGGTATAGATATATAGATATATTAATAGCATGAAGGGGCTGGGATGTAATCCTCTTGATATATTCTGCATTAGTTAGGTTTTAATCATGTCTTCCATGTGGAATAATATATTATTTCAGTTACTATGGCTTAAATGAGATGTGGAGTATTTAGAGAAGGACCAGGATAAGCTAGCCAAAGTGATTCCGTTGAAAGATTTAGAAAATGCCCCTGTAAAAAAATCATAAGAGAACTGAAGGGTTAGCTTAACCACAAGTCTTCAAATAGTTGGAAAGATATGATATGAGGAGTGGAAGGGGTGGATCAGGCAGCTGTTCAACATATCCACTCAAGTCAGACCAGAGGAGATGAGCTTTAATTACAGCCGGGCAAGTCAGAAGTTCGTTTTTACGTAACACTTCCCTTCACTCTACAGACTGAAAAAGTAGAATTCTTTGAAAATAAAGATAGATCAAAAAATTTTCCCTTTGAAATCTCTCTGAATAGGGCAAACAGCTAACTTTATGAAATGACTTTATTGCATATTGGCCATATGCCAAAGTGGATCTATAAGTAGACTTTTAGAAAACCTTTTAAGTAATAGAAGTCTGTGAAATAAGGTTCATTCACCTTGATATAAACAGTTTAAGGGGGAAAATTGTATTCGTAAACATCCATTTTGTTTCTCATTATAATTTTGATAGCATTTACCCTCAGGGGTGTTTTTAAACAGTTTCATAGACTTTAAGATTTCCCAGACCTCTTTTACATTTGTAAATATTTAACAACAACCTTTTTTCCGGTTCTCAATGTGGCTACACATTTGTCATTTGTTTATCCTGACTTTCTAGGCCATGTTCTAGCAACATAAAAATGATATATGTGAAAATATTTCTAGTTTGTCAGATTATTGTAGTTCTTTGTTTTCTACCTCTAGAATTTTTCTCCATGTCAAAAATAGATGTTTATGACAATTGGCTGAAATAAAGTGATCCACTAAGCTGACTCTCAATTCATTTTTTATTCTCTACTGACATAAATTCTCATAACATAAACTTATTTCAAGAGATAAAATGAGAAATTGGAGAAAAGTAAGAATTTTTAATGTGCTACTGATTCACTGAGTATATGTGATTGAGCACTGTGGTAAGCAGGGGATGTTTATTTTTCTTTATTCTAATTTCACCATAGCTGTATCTAAATGCACCAAGGCTGGATAACCAAACAACTGGTAATTTCAGGCAATTAACAACTCTTTGGGGCTTAAAGACACTCAATACTGGTTTTTAACTTTATTTTTCTCTCTGAAATTTTCAGTGGAAATTTCATCCAATTAGTTGCTTCACCCACAGTGAAGTGGAGGATTGGAGCAATTATCCACATGATTTAAACAAAAAGATGACCTCTTTGACCTCAATTATAGTAACTGAATATTTTAAGCAAAATGTAAGTTTTGCTTGAGAACTGGAAAGAATGCTGGTGTTAAATATTTACAAATGTAAAATTTCTTCGGAAAACTACCTAAATCCTCAGCTTCTGTGTTGGTTTATGTGTGTCTGAACATTAACTGCAATAGTGCTAATTAATGCAATGCGTAAAGTACTGATTCCTGATAAGAAAATCATTGTTTGAAAACAAATAGCAATTCTAAATTAGCCTTGTGAGAACAAGTTTGTTAGGAAAGGAGAAAAGATGACAGAGATTCTAAGCCGTCTCTTGTAGTTATCAGTATGATATTGTACCAAAAATGTATAATAAGATAAAAAGAAACTCTGAAATTAACATTTGAAATGGCAGCAAGTCAAATAATACAGAGCATACTAACAAGTGGTTACAAACAGTGGTGGCTGAATAATTAGAGGGTCTTTTCTCCATGACAAACATGCTTCTTTACTCCAACATCAGTTAATTGAAACTATTAGCAGAAACAAGGCAACAATAATCTTTTACTCCTGAACAGTGCTTTAAAGCAATAGAAAATGCAACATAGTTTATCATCATTACTTAGCAAATCAGGAAAACAAGAAAGCAATAACCCAGATAATGTGACTATCGAATAAGTTGTAGATTCAATGAATTTAGAATTTTGAAATTGAGGGTGTCTGTAGAACCACAAAAAACAGACCACACGACTATTTGAATTTTTGGCCCAGTGTGATCAATATAAATTGGTGACAGAATGGACATACATTTGCAATAATTAACTATTAATATGGCACCCTCCATTCCCATCTCCCCCCTTCCAAATGCTAGTAGGCATTTTCATACATTATCTTTTATAGTCCTCACAACAACTCTACAAGATAGGCTTAATTACATAAATTTAAAATTTTAGGAAATGGAAGTTAAGACAGCTTAAGTAACTGTCCCAAGGTCACAGAGCTAACATGTGGTACAAGCCATCATTTAAATCCAAGTCTGTCAGAAGCTACATCACGTTGCTACTTGTTGATGAGAGAAAGGATATTTAAATAGAGAAGTAGCCATTAAAACAACTGCCAGTGAATAGATGCCACCATTTACAAATATATTTATTATGTTATGAGGGTTTATTTGGAATCCAATTTGTAATATTTACTAGCTGTGTGACTTTGGGCGAATCTTTTAATCTGGGCCCAATTATCCTCATTTATAGAAAAAACATGTAAATCTGTGGAGCCTTTCTTTGGCACTTCCATCTATAGCATGTATGTAATTTCGTCAAAGCTTTTCTGCTTTCAAGATAGTATAAGAAATAGACATGTACACAGATAAGTGCAATAAAAGGGATATGTACAAAGTAAAGAGGTGACACAAGCGATCAACATTTATTCATCCAAAAATTAGTTACTGAGCCTTTACTATATGCGAGGCACTGTGCTGGATGATGGAGATATATAGTGGTGAGAAAAAGCAGACATGGCTCTGCTATCTTATAGCTTACATTTTAACAGGAGAATCAAACAGTAATAAAATAATCTCACAATAAATGTATGTATAATACAGAGTATAAGCGCCATGAAGGAAAGACACTTATACTTGATGTTATGAGAACAAAAAGGAGAGGAATTTGACCTAATCTGTTGAGTTAAGATGGCTTCAGTGAGGAGGGGTTGCTTGAACTAGGCTATGACAGAAATTTAGGAGTCATTTGAGTAGATAAGGAGGGGAAGGTAGAAGGTACAGAAATAGCTTATACAAGGACACATAAGCTTAAGTAACATGGCATAGGGAAATATAAGCTATAAAAGGGAAATTATCAGAAGATGAGGTTGGAGCAGTATAAACATAACAGTTCATAAAGGGGCTTGTATGCTACTGAGTTTAGATTTAATTCTGAATATAATACGCAGTCACTGAAGGTTTTTAATCCAGGCGATGGCGTGATCAGATATATGTGTTAGGAAGATCATCTTACCCTTCCTTCAAAGTCTAACTTAAATCTTAAATTCTATGAAGCCTTCTTTGATTTTCCCATCTTCTAGTAAGAATAAATCTTTTCCTCGTCCATACTGACAGCAAACAATCTGCTTTCTATCAATATTACTGACATATGAGTCTTTCTCCCACATTAGAATTTGAACTTCTGAAGGTTAGGAAATATCTTGGTCTCCTCTGTAGCACATCTGCAGGGGAAAGATGTGTATAAGGAGCCACAGAGATGAAACAAGAAAAGTCTCAGAGGCCTTACAAGCTAGACTCCCAGCGTAGTTCAAGAAAGCAAGTTAAGGAGACTACTTGGAGGCTCTTGAAATAGTCCAGGTAAGAAGTGATGAGTGACTAAACTGAGACCAGTAAAAGGAGAAATGGAAAAGAGAAAACAGATCTAAGAGATTCATTAATACATGCATTAATTCTTTCACAAATATTTATTAAGCACCTTCTATGTGCCAGGAATCAACTTAGCCGTTGAAGGTACAGCATTGAACAAGACAGATATAGTTTTTGTCCTAACGAAGTTGGATGCAGTATAATATGGTGGTTCAGAGCACTGGCTTTGGAATTCTTGGGATTTGAACCCAGGTTCTATCACTTGTTAGTTGTGTGACCAAGGACAAATTACTTAACCTTTAGAAGGCTCCCCATCTATTAAATAGAGATACAAATATCACCTGTTTCACAGTAAGTTCTCAACAAATATTAGTAAAAATTATTATTAATAAGTAATACAAAAGTAAAATAGACAGAGTGTGTTGATAGTACTTGACAGGAGAGTCTAATCTAGAGGAAGAAGTGGAGTCAGAAAAAGCTTTCCTAAGGAATGGAAGCGGGCAGTTACATTCGGCACTCATGGATGAGCAGGAATTAGCTAAACAAAATTTGAGGCATGTAGAAGAAGATGGGAAAAGGGTCAGTGTGGCTAGAATTTAGTAGTAAAATGAGGCTGAGGAGATACACAGAGCCTTATAGGCCATTGAAAGGAGTTTGGGTATTATTTTAGGCACATTGAAGGTCCAGTGAATATTTTCAAGAAAGGAGATCACATGGTCTCCTTTACACAGAACTGACTGAACTTGCCAACTGGATGTGGGAAATGAAGATGAAGGAGTTAAAGATAACTACAATATTTCTAGCACAAATGACTGTGTGCAAGATGATGTCATTAACAGAGCTAAAACACAAAAGACCAATAGTAGGATTTTTATGATGGGGAGAAATAAGGAATTTGGTTTGTGACACACTAAATTTGAGGTGACTTAGGAATTTCATCTAAAGATGTTTAGCAGGCATTCAGTGATTATATTTAGAGCCCAGGAGTGTGGTCTGACTGAAGGTATTGATTTAGGAGTTATCAGTGTATAATGGAATGGTTGAAGGTATAGGAGTAGATGATTAATGGGAGGAGAGAGAAAGAGAGAGAAATGAAAGGAAAAAAATGTCTGTAGCTTTAGAGGTGCTTAGAGAAAGAGGAGTCATTATAGAGGACTGAAGAAGGGTCAGAAAGTTGTGAGGGAACCTAAAGGGTACATTGGGAGAAAAGCTAAGATGAAATATAGTAAACCCCAAACATATTTTATAGTCTTTCAGACACAATCTGAAATGGATTATCCTGTTGAGTGCTTGATATGAACACTCTTGGCATAAACATTTATAGTACATTTTTCCCTGATGAAGTCTGTAATCTCCAATTGTCTGGAATCTTTCAAAAGTCAGTCCAGCTCCAAACTCACCTTTCATTTGTTCTATTCCGGGGAATGACTGTTCATCCTTGAGTAAATAATTTATCTCAATAGAGTGCTAAATATTGCTAATTTCTATCATTTAACTACCTGGATAATTACATGTGGATAGAAAAACACAGGGAAAGGGTAGAACAGGTGATCTACCAAAAGAAAATGGTCACATTGCCAGAGTAAATTCAATGGATGTGAGCAGAAGAGACAGCATTGTAAATCCATACTTTTCAGAAACATTATATATCACACATATAAAAGTGCACACACACATACACACAAACTCACCTTTGCTCCAACACAAAGAAACTATATTCAGTTCCCTCAAAGCAGCAGGCTTTCTCATGCCTCAGGACTTTTGCACATGCTGTTTCCTTACCTAGAATACCCTTATCTTCACTAACCTTCCTCTCTCTCTGCTTTCCCTCTCCTCGTCCTCAGGATGCACACGTACCATGTCAACCAAATTCCCATTTTCCCTTAAAGACTTATATCTGAGAAACTCTCCAAACGTATCTCTCACTCAGCCCATCCACTAATTGCCTCAACGCTGAGTATTGTGCCGTTTTCTGTACTCTTAAATCACTTTACACATACTATTTAGATTACAAAATTTATCACACAGATGTCCTTTAATTTATGCATTCTCCAGTATTCTTCTCCCACTAGACTCTTTCTTTTTTAATAAACTGTTTTAGTCTGAAACAATTTTAGATTTACAGAAAAATTGTGAAGATAACACAGAGTTCTCATATACCCCATACCAATTTCATCTATTGTTAACATTTTACATTAATAGGTAAATTTGTCACAACTGATATTGATACATAATTACTAACTAAACTCTGTAATTTATTCAAATTTCCTTAGCTTTTACCTAACATTCTTTTTTTTTCCAGGTTCCCATCCAGGATATCACATTACATTTACTAGACTGTTTATTGACATGAGCTACTATGTTTCGTCCATTTCACTATCACCACTACCTAGTAGAGGGCCTGTAGATGCTGAGGAAATATTTTTTGGATCGATAGAGGAATGAAAGAATACATAAACTGGTGAATAATATTATGGAAAATATCGTCAGGTATAGAGTGATTCTCTCTCTCTCTCTCTATATATATATATATATATACTTTATATATACACTTTCTCTATCTCTGTCTCTCTCTGTCTCTGTCTCTCTCTCTCTCTCTACCTCTCTACTACTTTAGAAAAGAGAGTCAAGAGGTAATATAGTCTCCATCAAGGACAACTTTTATCTCTCCTGATAGTGATATAATTAGAGCATAGATTTGTGACTTCAACTACACCAAGATAAAAAAAATGCAGATTTCATATTACACCACACATTATTAAATCTCCAATTACAAAATCATATATTCAAAATGACTATGAAGACCAATTAGAAAAATGATCTATTGAAACAGAAAATTAAATAATTAAATAGCATAATAATTTCTTGTATTTCTGTAATACTTAATTCTTTGCAAAGCTTTTACACATGTATTATTTTACCTGAGCTTCACAACAACGCTGTGAAATATCTGAATACTAAATATTTTAAAACACTGTTGCCAAGAACAGTGCTGTGGTGACACAGATTTAATAAAATTTACAACTGTCGGACTAACATAACACTGCCCAGTGGGAGCTAATTAGTATCAATTATGATAGAGAGGCTCAAGTGAATTGAGGTGAGACTCTTAAGGATTCCTCTACTTATGCACACTTAGGACATAGTGACAGGAAGATCTCGTAAATTGTGTGGCCAAAACAAGGCTTTTGGCAGCAAATTTCTATTTCTACACAGAATAACTGTGTAGTTATTGATGAGATGGATGAGACAGGCTTGCACCCAGGATGAGGGATAGAATCTTCCCTGTGGAATTGGTCCCAAGCTGTGTCAAGAAAGGGGATAACATAAATGAATAATCAAAAGTAGTAGGTTAGATAGAGATTAGGTCTGACAGACATTAGGTCTGGAGGGAACAAATAGTAAAGGAATCTTCTGTGGCAATAAGGTTTTGTGTAGGGAAATGGGCAGGAAGTGAAAGTAAAGAGATGAAGCATGGGGTTTGGCAGAGATATGACTGAGTTTTTTGCAGAAAGAGCAGCTGATCCTGGACCAAATGTTACAATGGGGGAATTTTCCGAATGGACTAGTTGTGCTGACAGAAGTTTGTAGCCAAATATTTTGGACAATGGGATAGTTAAGGCCTTTCCTCAACATACTATGCACAGCGTGAGCTATTCTGCCTTTAAAGACTCCTAGCCTTGGAGTTAGATCAAGATGGCAGAGTAGGAAAATCCTTAGCTCACTTCCTCCCGTAGATACACCAAAACTACAACTACATATAGAACAACTATCACTGAGAATGACTTGAAGACTAGCAGAACAGATTTTCCACAACTAAGGATATAAAGAAAAAGCCACATCGAGATGGTTTGGAGGGGTTGAGACATGGCCTAGTCAGGATCCACACCCCTGGCATGGCGACCCACAAGTGGGAGGGATATCACAACCTCAGAGGTCCTCCTGGACTAGTGAGGGGCCCCAGCCTTACATCTGGCTCTCAGCCTGGGAAACCTGCACCAGGAAGACAAGCCCCTATAATGTCTGGGTTTGAAAACCAGTGGGGTTTACATCCAGGAGAGCTAGAGGGCTGTAGGAAGCCGGGACTCCAGACTTAAAGGACATGCACACAAACTCACTCACTCTGAGTCCTAGTGCAGGGGCAATAGTTTGAAAAGTGCCTGGATTATACATGAAGAAGATTCATTGACTAATTTTAGAGCATGTGCCAAAGGGGCAGGGACCCAGTGGAAGTTTCCATGGGGACAGAAGCACCGGTGGGTGCCTTTTTTTAAATCTCTTTCTACCTAGCTGGCCTTGCCCTGGTGGGTGCCATTTCCAACACTCTCCATCTATGTTGCTAGCGCCACTTGCCTGGCTTCAGCATTCCCCTGAAGACTTGTCCCTGCCAACATCCTTCCAAAGTGGCTTCTACCCCACCCCACACGGCAGGTGGCCCCAGCCAGCACTGGAACCCCTCCAAAATGGCTCCCACCCTGGGGTGCCAGACGTGGACACCAGTGTGCCCACAGCAATTGCAACCCAGGCACAAGAGGAGAGTGCACAGCCTACACAGGGGACACACCTAGTGCCCCTGGCTCTGGTGACCTGGGGGAATTGTGCTACTAAGCCCCACAAGACACCTTCTATATAAGGTCACCCCTTCAAGACTGAGAGAAATAGCTGATCTACCTAACACATAGAAACAAACAGAGAGTTAGGCAAAATGAGGAGACAACGGAATATGTTACAAATGAAATAACAAGACAAAACCTCACAAAAAGAATCAAACAGAATGATGATAAGCAATCCACCAGATAAAGAGTTCAAAGTAATGGTCATAAAGATGCTCACTGAACTCAGGAGAAAAATGGATGAACACAGTGAGAAATTCAACAAAGAGAAAATATAAAACAGAACTAATCAGAGCTAAAGAATACAATAACTGAAATGAATAATATGCTAGAAGGAATCAATAGCAGATTAGATGATGAAGAAAAACAGAACAGTGATCTTGAAGAAAGGGTAGTGGAAATCACCCAATTGGAACAGCAAAAAGAAAAAAGAATTAAAAAAATGAGGATAGGTTGAGTGACCTCTGGGACAACATCAAGTTTATTAACATTCACATTATAGGGGTCCCAGAAGGAGAAGAAACAGAAAGAGACAGAAAACCTACTTGAAGAAATAATGGCTGAAAGCTTCCCCAGCTTGGCAAAGGAAGCAGACACCCAAGTCCAGGAAGCACAGAGAGTCTCAAATAAGAAGAAACCAAAGAGACTCACACCAAGACACAGTATAATTAAAATGTCAAGTTAAAGATAGAGAATCTCAAAAGCAGCAAGAGAAAAACAACTAGTTATGTACAAGGGAACCCCCCATAAGAACTGTCAGCTGATTTTTTAGCAGAAACTTTACAGGTAAGAAGGGACTGGCTCGATATATTCAAAGTGCTGAAAGGAAAAAACTTACAACTAAGAATACTCTATCCAGCGAGGTTATCATTCAGAATTGAGCGAGAGATAAAAAGTTTCCCAGACAAGCAAAAGCTAAAGCAGTCCATCTCCACTAAACCAGCTTTACAAAAAATGTTAAAGGAACTTTTTTAAACATAAAAGAAAAGGTCATAACTAGAAATAAGAAAATTATGAAAGAAGAAACCTCACTGGTAATTCTAAACATATAGTAAAGGTAATGGATCAACCATCTATATAGCTAGTTTGATGGTTAAAGGACAAAAGTAGTAAAATCATCTATTCCTACAATAATTAGTTAAGGGATACACAAGAAAAAGATGTAAAATTTGACATCAAAAACATAAAATATGGTGGGGGGAGTAAAAGTGTAGTGCTTTTAGAATGTGCTCAAACTTCATTGACCATCAACTTAAAATAGACTGCTACATATATAGGTTATTACATATGAAGCTCATGCTAACCACAAACAAAAAACCTATAATAGATACACAAAAAATAAAGAGAAAGGAATACAAACATAACACTAAGGAAAGGAATTCTATCAGAAGTGAAGAGAGCAAGAGAAGAACGCAACAGAGAACTACAAAAACAACCAGAAAACACAACGAAACGGCAGTAAGTACATACTTATCAATAATTACTTTAAATGTAAATGGACCAAATGCTCCAATCAAAAGACATAGGGAGGCTGAATGGATAAAACAACAATACATAATATATGCTGCCTACAAGAGATTCACTTCAGATCTAAAGAGACACACAGACTGAAAGTGAAGTGATGGAAAGAGACATTTTGTACAAATGGAAACAAAAAGAAAGCTGGAGTAGAAATAGTTATATCAGATGAAATAGACTTGAAAAGAAAAGCTGTAACAAGAGACAAAGAAGGTCATTATATAATGATAAAGGGATCAATCCAACAAGAGGATGTAACACTTTTAAATATCTATGCACCCAATATAGGAGCATCTAAATACATAAAGCAAGGGCCGGCTCTGTGGCTTAGCGGTTAAGTGCGCGCGGATGCTGGCGGCCCGGGTTCGGATCCCGGGAGCGCCCGGAGGCACCACTTCTCCGTCCAACGCGAGGCCGAGTCCCGCGTACAGCAGCTAGAGGGATGTGAACCTATGACATACGACTATCTACTGGGGCTTTGGGGGGAAAAAGCTGAATAAATAAAATCTTTAAAAAAAAAATAAATACATAAAGCAAATATTAATAGACATAAAAGGATAAATTAAAAGTAATACAATAATAGTAGGGAACTTAAAAATCCCACTTGCATTAATGGATAGACCATCCAGACAGAAAAACAAGGAAACATTGGCCTTAAATGACACATTAGACGAGATGGACTTAATAGATACGTATAGAACATTCCATCCAAAAACAGCACTATACACATTCTTTTCAAGTGCACATGAGACATTCTCTGGGATAGATTACATGTTAGGCCATAGATCAAGTCTCAATAAATTTAAGAAGATTGAAATCGTATTAAGCATCTTTTCTTATCATAACAGTTTGAAACTAGAGTTCAATTACAAGAAGAAAACTGGAAAAAACACAAACACCTACGTGGAGGCTAAACAACATGCTCCTAAAGAGCCAATGGATCAATGAAGAAATCAAAGAGGAAATCAAAAAATATGTTGAGACAAATGAAAATGGTAAACACATTTCAAAACCCATAGGACACAGCAAAAGCATTTCTAAGAGGAAAGTTTAATATAAAGAACTCATGCATCTCAACAACAAAAAAACTACCAACCCAATTAAAAAATGGGCAAAAGACCTGAACAGACATTTTTCCAAAGAAGATATACAGATGGCCAACAGACACATGAAAAGATGTTCAAAATCACTAACTATCAGGGAAATGCAAATCAAAACTACAATGAGATATCACCTCACGCCCGTCAGAATGGCTATAATTAACAAGACAGGAAACAACATGTGTTGGAGAGGTTGTGGAGAGAAGGGAACTCTCATACACTGCTGGTGGGAGTGCAAACTGGTGCAGCCACTATGGAAAACAGTATGGAGATTCCTCAAAAATCAAGGATAGAACTACCATATGATCCAGCTATTCCACTGTTGGGTATTTATCCAAAGAACTTGAAAACACCAATTTGCAAAGGTACATGCACCCCTGTGTTCATTGCAGCCTTATTCACAATAGCCAAGACTTGAAGCAACCTAAGTGCCCATCAAGGGACGAATGGATAAAAAAGCTGTGGTATATATACACAATGGAATACTACTCAGCCATAAGAAACGATGAAATCCAGCCATTTGTGACAACATGGATGGACATTGAGGGCATGATGCAAAGTGAAATAAGTCAGAGGGAGAAGGTCAAATACCGTATGATTTCCTTCAGTAAGTAGTAGATAATAACAACAATAAACAAACACATAGGGACAGAGATTGGATTGGTGGTTACCAGAGGGGAAGGGGGGAGGGAGGAGGGTGAAAGGGATAGTTGGGTACATGTGTGTGGTGATGGGTTGTAATTAGTGTTTTGGTGGTGAACATGATGTAATCTATGCAGAGATAGAGGTACAATGATGTACACCTGAAATTTTTACAATGTTATAAACCAATGTTACTGCAATAAACAAAAAATTAAAAAAAAAAAAAAAAATAAGAGGAAAGTTTATAGCAATGCAGACCTCTCTCAGGAAACAAGAAAAATCTCAAATAAGCAATCTAATCTTACACCTAAAGGAACTACAAAAGGAAGAACAAAGGCCAAAGTTAGTGGAAGGAAGGAAAGGAGAAAAAACAGAGTGAAAAATAAATCAAATAGAAACTAAACATAATAGAAAACAACTGGAAAACATTCAGCTGGATACATCAAGAAAAAAAAAAGAGAGTGCCCAAATAAATAAAATCAGAAATGAAAGAGGAGATGTTACAGCTGACACCACAGAAATACAAAGCGTCATAAGATATTACTACAAACAATTATAAACCAACAAATTGGACAACCTAGAAGAAATTCCTAGAAACATACCATCTTCCAAGACTGAATCAGGAGGAAATAGGAAATCTAAACAGACCAGTTAGTAGCAATGAAATTGAATCAGTAATTAAAAAACTCACGAAAAACAAAAGTCCAGGACCAGATGGCCTCACAGATGAATTCTACCAAACATTTCAAGAAGAGTTAATATCTATTCTTCTCAAATTCTTCCAAAAATTTGAAAAGGAAAGAATGCTTCCTAACTCATTCTACAAGGCCAGATACTAAAACCAGACAAAGACACTACAAAAAAACAAAATTACAGGCCAATACCCTTGATGAACATAGATGCAAAAACTCTTAACAAAATATTAGCAAATTGAATTCAACAATACATCAAAGGGATTATACACCAGGGTCAAGTGGGATTTATCCCAGGGATACAAGGATGGTTCAATATCTGCAAATCAATCAACATGATACACCACATTAAAAAAATGAAGGATAAAAATCATGTGATCATCTCAATAGCTGCAGAAAAATATTTGTTAAAATTCAACACCCATTTATGATAAAGACCCTCAAAAAGTGGGTATAGAGGGAACATACCTGAACATAATAAAGGCCGAATATGAAAAACCTGCAGCTAACATCATACTCAATGGTGAAAAGCTGAAAGCATTTCCTCTAAGATCAGAAACAAGACAGGGATGCCCAGTCTTGCCACCTTTATTCAACATAGTATTGACCTTCTCCCTCTGACTTATTTCACTTTGCATCATGCCCTCAATGTCCATCCATGTTGTCACAAATGGCTGGATTTCATCGTTTCTTATGGCTGAGTATACCGTATGATTTCCTTCATTAAGTAGTAGATAATAACAACAATAAACAAACACATAGGGACAGAGACTGGATTGGTGGTTACCAGAGGGGAAGGGGGGAGGGAGGAGGGTGAAAGGGATAATTGGGTACATGTGTGTGGTGATGGGTTGTAATTAGTATTTTGGTGGTGAACATGATGTAATCTATGCAGAAATAGAAGTACAATGATGTACACCTGAAATTTTTACAATGTTATAAACCAATGTTACTGCAATAAACAAAAAATTAAAAAAAAAAAAAACCAAAAAAAAAAAACATAGTATTGGAAGTTTTAACCACAGCAATCACACAAAAAAAAGAAATAAAAGGCATCCAAATTGGAAAGGAAGAAGTAAAACTGTCACTATTTGCAGATGACATGATACTATATATAGAAAACCCTAAAGACTCCAGCAAAAAAATATTATAACTAATAAATGAATTCAGTAAAGTTGCAGGATACAAAATTAATATACAGAAATCTGTTGCATTTCTGTAGCAATAACAATCAGAAAGTGAAATTAAGAAAAAAAAATCCCATTAGTAATTGCATCGAAAGGAATAAAATACCTAGGAATAAATTAAACCAAGAAGGTGAAAGACCTGTACTCTGAAAACTATAAGACAGTGATAAAAGAAATTGAAGATGACAGAAATAAATGGAAAGATACACCATGCTCATAGATTGGAAGAATTAATATTGTTAAAGTGTCCATACTACCCAAAGCAATCTATAGATTCAATGCAATCCCTATCAAAATTCCAATGGCATTTTTCACAGAACTAGAACAAAGAATCCTAAAATTCGTATGGATCCACAAAAGACCCTGAATTGCCAAAGCAATCTTGAGAAAGAAGACAAAGCTGGTGGTATCATGCTCCTGGATTCAAACTATACTATAAAGCTATAGTAATCAAAACTGTATGGTACTGGCACAAAAACAGAAATATAGATCAATGGAACAGAATAGAGAGATCAGAAATAAACCTACATTGATTTACAGCAAAGGAGGCAAGAATATACAATGTGGAAAAGACAGTCTCTTCAATAAATGGTGTTTGGAAAACAGGACAGCTACATGCAAAAGAATGAAACTGGACCACTTTCTTACACCACACACAAAAATAAACTCGAAATGGATTAAATAGTTGAATGTAAGATCTGAAACCATAAAATTCCTAGAAGAAAGCATAGGCAGTCAGTTCTTTGACATCGATCTTAGCAATATTTTTTTGGTTCTCTCTTCTCAGGCAAAGGCAACAAAAGCAAAAATAAACAAATGAAACTACATCACACTAAAAAGCTTTCGCACAGTGAAGGAAATAATCATCAACAAAACAAAAAGGCAACCTAGTAAATGGCAGAAGATATTTGCAAATGATATATTTGATAAGGGGTTTATATCCAGAATATATAAAGAACTCATACAACTCAATATCAAAAAAACAAACAATCTGATTAAAAAACGGTCAGAGGACCTGAGTAGAGATTTTTCCAAGGAAGATATACAGATGGCCAACAGATACATGAAAAGATGCTCAACATCACTAACCATTAGGGAAATGCAAATCGAAGCCACAATGTGATATCACCTCACACTTGTCAGAATGGCTATTATCAAAAAGACAAGTTTGGTGAGGACATGGAGAAAAGGGAACCCTCACGCTCTATCGGTGGAAGTGTAAAGTGGTGCAGCCACTGTGGAAAACAGAATCAAGCTTCCTCAAAAAATTAAAAATAGAACTACCATATGACCCAGCAATTCCCCTTCTGGATGTGTATCTGAAGAACACAAAGATACTAATTCGAAAAGATATATGCACATCTATGTTCATTGCAGCATTATTTACAATAGCCAAGATACGGAAACAACCTGTGTCCATTGATGGATGAATGGATAAAGAAGAAGTGGTATATATATGCAATGGAATACTACTCAGCCATAAAAAGATGAAATCTTGCCCTTTTTGACAACATGGATGGACCCTGAGCGTATTATGCCAAGTGAAGTAAGTCAGACAGAGAAAGTCAAATACCATATGATTTCACTCATATATGGAATCTAAAAAAAACGAAACAAATGAACAAACAAAACAAAATTAAAAAAAACTCATAGATAAAGAGAACAGATAAGTGGTTACCAGAGGGGAAGTGGGGAGGGTGGGTGGGAAAAATGGGTGAAGGGGGTCAACTGCATGGTGATGGATGGTAACTAGGCTTGTGGTCGTGATCACTTTGTCATGTATACAGATGTTGAATTATAAAGCTATACACCTGAAACATGAACGATACCAGAAATAAAATAAAGTAAATGCTTGATACCTAACAAAGTCATCACATGCTATTTACTGATGACAGATAATTACCTTAAAGCATCTTTATTTTTTAAAGGTGTATTTATAGATTTGTTAATTTTAGTTTTTTGTTTTTTTTTTAAATAATGACCATGGACTCTTCTTAGGCTTCTTTGCCTACTGCCTTTCTCATGATAAATAAAAATTTCTTGATGGTGGTCACCAGAGGGGAAGGGGTTGGGGAAATGGATGAAATAGGTGAGGAGGATTAAGAAGTACAAACTTCCAGTTACAAAATAAACAAGTCAAAGGGATGTAATATACAGCACAGAGAATATAGTCAATAATATTGTAATAACTTTGTGTGGTGACAGATGATTAGTTGACTTGTGGTAATCATTTTGTAATCTATATAAAAGTCGAATCACTATGTTATAATCTGAAGGTAATATAATATTGTATGTCAACTGTACCTCAATAAAATAAAATAATAAAAACAAAGACAAAAAACCTGCTTTTGAATACAATTCATTCCTGTTGTTTTTGCTAAATCAAATAAAGGCTTTAAGCCAAAAAAAAAAAAAAGACAAACATTTCTAGTCTATGCCTTCTTTAGTCTAGGAGTTCCTGCCTCCCTTCCCCCTCTCCAAATGTGTTTTAGTAAAAAAGCATTGTGGAGATTTTGACAGAGACTGGAAGGGAGTTGAAGGACCTGGGAGTTGTCACTCTCTGATTTGTCCTTTGGGGTCATGCAAACCTCCTTGCAGCACTGCATTTGACCATGATACTGACAATTCAGGCTCAATGGGGAAAAATACTGGTAATGTCAAACAAGTTTTATATTATGATATTTTACTCATGATTTTCTTTCTATAAATTATCTTTATTTATATTATTAATTTAGTTCTAAGACAGACTAAAGCAGGAAACAATAAGAAATATTTTAGCTATAAAGTTCTTTTTCCCAATGATTGAAAAAGAAGGCCTGCCATAACATGTGTCAGTGATGATACACAGTTCATTTTTATGATGGTTATAAGGTCAAGTTGATTAAATATTTTCTGGCAGCTTGATTTTTATCTCTGAAAGCAAGATTGAATTATTTATCATGATGAATGAATATTTCTAAATCAGCATCTTTATTCAAGTAAATGCGGTACACCATATACAATGTATCTAACTCTAATTTATCCATTAGGCATGTAATTCAAAATGCAGATTATTTTTAAAAGTACAAGTAGAAAAGTAAAAGTAATCTGCTTTTAAAATTGCAAGCATATTAGCTTCTATGCTAGATGGAGATGATCTAATCTAAGCAGAGCCCTGGCTTCTGATAAAGGTTTTAGTGCTGATTCTAATCAAGTTGAGATCAATAGCGCATTGTTCTCTTTCTATAGTACAGATGAAATAAATAGGTGACATTAATTCAGGCCTGGGTAGATGGATAGCCATATCAGAGCAAGACAATTAGGACTAAGAAGTATCATTATTTGAAGAGTTAACACGGATACAAGAACTGAATAGATAAATTCTAAAGACTCCACTTAACAATTTAGACATTTGTGTAGAGTTTACCAAAATAGCAACTGATTGAAATCTCTCTGTAGTAAGAGAGAGATTCAGCATGTAGGAAGAAAAGCATACTATGGGTAGGTAAATGAACTGAGCGTGCCCTTTGCCCATAGCAGATGGTAGCCATGGGTGGGCCATTAAGTAGGCCTAATAGTCTGACAGCCCCTGCTTATTTGCTGATGGCAGGATTAAAATTTGTACCAACTACATGTACTGTACGGACTCTTTAAGGTTACTAGAACTCAATATTGCAAATACAAATGATTTACTAGAGATTTTATGATAACCACTACATTTTCAGAGGTTTGAAGAGAGTGTGGCCCCAAGTTCTTTTTTGTTATTATTAAGACTTTATTTTTTTAGAGCAGTTTTAGATTTACAACAAAATTGAAACTCAGGTACAGAGATTTCTCATGTACCCCCTGCCCCCACACATACATAGCATTCCCCATTATCAACATCACTCACCAGATGGTACATTTTTTACCAAGGATGAACCTACATTGACACATCATAATCACCCAAAGTTCATAGTTTACCTTAGAGTTCACTCTTGGTGTTTTACATTCTATGGATTTGGAAAAATGTGTATGTATCCATCATTATAATACCATACAGAGTATTTTCTCTGCCCGAAAAATCTTCTGTGACCAAGTTCTTTTTCTGTTTACATAAATTATTGATGATCTCTATCTCTATTGAAGATTTCCATACGCAACTGGATATTGTATGAATCACTTCTTTATTGGAATTAAGAGTCTTATTGGGAGATGTGATACATTTTTCTTTCAAATTCCTTATATTAAAAGCATGTTTGTTGGTCAGCAAGGGAATATTATTTCTACCACCTTAATAAAATTGGAAATTGGATTATTTAACATACAATATGTTCTAAATAATCCGTTATCCATTTTATTAAACATACTCAGTTGTTCTAGCATCCCATGTTTATATTATGTTTTGTTGTAAGGAGAATAGCAATCGGAACATATGACTACCACTGTTTATGTCAGAATGAGAACTCAGTCAAAAGCATGATGGGCCATATGCCATGAGAAGTGAGTAACTGGAGTTTAACACGCCAAGTGGGATGGCCACTTTGCAATAAGTTTAGATGCAGATAATAAAAAGAGACACTAGAAGGCAGGTGAAAGTGTTCAGAGGGTATAGTGGCAACTAAGAGGTGGTAATCAAAGTAGTATTAGGGAGGTCATAGATGAGTGTTCCCCAATCAGATGAGGGCCTAAGAGGAGAAGGGCTGGAGGGCAGGAGATCAGGGAAGATACAAGGAGTGAGTGCGAAGGTGACAAAGGGTTAGGGGGCTGGGCCTGGTGAGAAGGGAATGAGGTAGTAAGAAGAGAATGCCAAGGAGAGGGAAAGGGTGGGTTCTTGAGGGAGAAAGAATGAAATAAGGGGGTAGAGAGAGCGCAAAGGGGCTGAGGGAGCCTGAACATAGAATGGGGTGAGAAGGAAGTGGGAAGGCAGAAGCAGTAGAGGATTGGGAAAGGAGGGAAGGTACATTGAAGGAGATGGGGTATCGTGGAGGCAATCAGCTGGTTATTACAAGTTTGATGTATTCCAAGCAAAGAGGATAGATGGCATCTGCACATAATTTAACTTCCATTAATGTGAGTCATTTATTTAATTCCCATTTCTTTGCTCTGGTGAATATAAACAAGGTGGCTCCTCAAATTGTTTTGGGGCATAGGCAGAGTAAATAAATTATATACATAAACAATGTATTAATAAATAATTCTGACTCTTCCACTGCTAATTTAACGTCCAAAAAAGAGGTACAATTAAGATTAAGCAATGGGATAATTAGCAATATAGCTGCCTGGTTGGGAGGGGTATAGTTACTGAACAGACTGGTATTATGGCTATCCTTTCTCTTCAAGAAGTTTAGTGTTGCTTTTTTTTCCTGAAATACTTCCATTTTGAATTTGTAATAATGGGAAAATAATTGAATTTGTAATAATTTGAAATAATGTGCTAATATGATAATGAGAGTTAGTAGCATAGGCCTAAATGGCCGTTAGAAACTACAAAAGGCAGTATGTAAGAAGTAGCATTTCTTTTATTTTCAATATTGGTATTTATTAAATCTGCACATATAGCATATTCATTTCTGTGATATTGAATATGAAAGTTACATTTGAAAGGTATTGTCTTTCTCAAATATACATTCTTAACCATGTATATTTCAAACACATTCCAAAGAAAATGAATCTAAGAGCACTCAAATAATGATTTCTCTTCCTCTTATATATGTTAACTTAATGTAAGTAAAATATATTTGAGAAAAGTAAGTCATTTCTCTGCCATTGAATAAAGCAATTTAAGCTCTACTGTGGTCACATTTAAAAAACACATATAAAGTTTAAAATATCTAAATTTGAATGTGCTCCTTTCTGAGGATATCTATCAAAATTTATTTAGGTAGAGCAAGTGACCCTAGGGTACAGCATATTAGCAATCCCTCTGGGTCTCCCATTTTAGGATGCTCTGCCCTATTGCAGGGAATATGTTGCTTGCACTGCACAGATACTCTAGAAGGACAGTGACTCAGTATGTTAGCGGGAGGGAAAATCAGGTGACATAACATGCTATTGCTAAAAAGGATTTGAGCTGTTCTTATATAATCAGCACATTAAACACTCACACCCACAACCAAGGTAACAAGGCTACATGGGTCACAAAGGTTTTCTGCCCTTTAAATACTCTCCTTGGGCCTCAAAATGCCCTTGTGCAAAATCTACTCTTTGTACTTCCCTACACAATCCTCAACCATCTTAACATTACCCTCCACTACTGTTCATATTTTGTGTCTATGTGTATTTCCTTTCTTTTGGCCTGTTTGATGCCCTTTTTTATAAGTCAGGTTTTTTGAAGAATACTTTTTATACAATAAAACACTATTTTTAAGGTACAGTTCTATAAATTTTGATAAACACATACAGTCACGTAACAACAACCACATAACATTTCTAGCACCCCCCAAAACTTCTGGCTCTTTGAACAAAACATTTCCCTTCACCTCCAGCCCCTGGCAACCACTAATCTGTTTTCTGCTCCTACGGTTTGCCTTTTCCAAGATGTCACACAAATGGAACAACAGAGTATGAAACTTTTTGAGGCTGTTTTTTTTTCACTTGAAATAATGTATTGGCAATTCATCCATGTTGTTGCAGGTACCAATAGTTCCTTTATTTTTGCTGCTGAGTAGTATTCTTTGTAATGGATGTACCACAGTCTGTTTATCCATTCTCTAGTTGAAGGGCATTTTGTTGGTTTCCAGTTTTTGGAGATTATGATTAAAGCTGCTGTAAACACTTACATACAGGTTACTGTGTAAACATATATTTTCATTTCCTTGAGTAAGGTCTGGAAGTATGGTGCTAGGTTATTTGATAAGTGTATATTTAACTTTATATGAAACAGCCAAAGTGGCTGTAAAATTTTGCATTCCATTTAACAAAGTAAGAGAGTTCCAGTTGTTGTACATTCTCTTTAACACTTGGTATTGTCAGGTTTGTCTTGTTTGTTTTTCAGTCATTCTAATAGATGCTGTCTTAGTGCGTTTGGGCTCTTATAACAAAATACCATAGACTGAGTGGCTTAAACAACAAACATTTTTCACAGTTCTTGAGGCTGGGAAGTCCAAGAGTAAGGTGCTGGCAGATCTGATGTCTGGTTAGGGCCCGCTTCCTGGTTTTTAGATGGCCATCTTCTCATTATATCCTCACATGGCAGAAAGAAGGAGAGAGAGCTCTCTGGAATCCCTTTTATAAGGACACTAATTCCATTCATGCGGGCTCCACACTCACGACCTAATTACCTCCCCAAAGCCCCACCTCTTAATACCATCACATTGGGTGTTAGGGTTTCAAATACGAATTTTGAGAGAAAAAAACATTTAGTCCATAATAGGTGTTCAGGGTATCTTATTGTGGTTTTCATGTGGATTTTCCCAATGTCTAATGGTGTTTAGCATTTTGTCATGTGCTTTTTTCAATCAGTGTATCTTCTTTCGTGATGTGTCAAATCGTTTGCACTTTTTAAAAATTGTTTTTCTTCTTATTACTGAATTTTGAGAGTTCCTTATGTATGCTGGATACAAGTCCTTTGTCAGATATATGATTTGCAAATATTTTCTCCCACCCTGTGACCTGTCTCTTCATCCTCTTAATAGTGTCTTACAAGAGCAGACATTTTAAATTTTGATGAAGTCAAAGTTTTTCTGTTATAGATTGTGCTTTTACCGTCAAATCTAAGAAACCTTAGCCTAATCAAAGGTTACAAAAATTTCCTTTGTTTTTACATTATTTTTTTTAGAAATTTTATGGTTTTAGGTTTTACATTTATGTTTATGATCCATTTTGAGTTACACTTTGTATGTGCTGCAAGGAATGGATCAAAGTTCATTTTCTTCCACATGGATACCCAATTTTTACACCACCAATTGTTGAAAAGTTTGTTCTTTCTCCACTGAATCGCCTTTCTAATTTTGTGAAAAGTCAGTTGACCATTTATGTATCTCTATTTCTGAGTCTCTATTGTGTTCCATTGATCTATTTGTCTAACTTTAATAATATATTTTCTTGATTACTGTATCGTTATAATAAGTCTTGAAGTCTGATACTGCAAATCCTTCAACTTTGTTGTTTTTAAGAATTGTTTTGGCTATTCTAGGTCCTTTGCCTTTCTGGAACAATTGTAGAATCAGCTTATCAATTTCTACAAAAATCTTACCGGGATTTTTATAGATGATATTTGCATTGAATCTATAGATCATGTTGGAGAGAGTTAACATTTTAATAATATTGAGTCTTTGAATTGGGATCCATGAATGCAGTACATCTCTTCATTTATATAGGTTTTCTTTGATTTCTTTCATCAGCATTTTGTAGTAGTTTCATCATACAAAGCCTGCACATATTTTGTAAGATTTATATTTAAGTATTTGATGTTCTTTCATGCTATTATAAATGGTACAGTTTATTTAATATTAATTTCCAATTGTTTGTTGGTAGTATATAGACTTAAAAAAAGATTTTCGCATATTGATCTTATAGCCTATGACCTTGCTAAACTCACATATTAGTTCTAGTAGATTTTTAGTATATATCTTTGGTTTTTCTATGTAGAAACTCATGTTTCCTACAAATAGAGAGTTTTATTTTTTTTCCTTTCCAATCTGTATGCCTTTCAATTATTTTTTATCCCATATTGCACTGGCTGGAACTTCCAGTGCAAGGTCAAGTAGCAGTTGTGAGAATGGACTTTCTTGTTCCTGATCTTAAGGGGAAAGCATTC
Organism: Ceratotherium simum simum; assembly: GCF_057802395.1. Taxonomy (NCBI): domain Eukaryota; kingdom Metazoa; phylum Chordata; class Mammalia; order Perissodactyla; family Rhinocerotidae; genus Ceratotherium; species Ceratotherium simum. The sequence continues at coordinate 61,895,355 of NC_141940.1, forward strand.
AGTATTTTATCATAAAGTAAGATGTTAACTGCATGTTTTTTCGTGGATGTCCTTATTCAAGTTGAGGAAGTTTTTTCTGTTCCTAATTTGCTGAGAGTTTTTATCATGAATGGATGTTATATTTTGTCAAATGCTTTTTTCTGCATCTATTGAAACAATATATTTTTTTTCTTCTTTAGTTTCTTAATATAGTGAATTACATTGATTGTTTTTCCAATGTTGGACTAACCTTTTAATTCTCTTGAGAAATCTCTCTTGGTCATAATGCATTTTCTTTTTTTATCTATTTGTGGACATTGCTTATATTTTGGTGATGATATTTGCATCTATATTCCTGAACTATAGGTCTGTATTTTTCTTTTCTTGTAATTTCTTCATCTTTTTTTTGGTATTGCTAATATTGGAATTATAAATAACTTGGAAAGTGTTCCCTCCTTTTATTTTCTGGAAGCGCTTATGTAGAATTGGTATTATTTATTAATTAAATATTAGTTAGAATTCACCAGTCAAGCTATCTGGGCCTGAATTTTCTTCGTTGGAATGTTTTTAACTATGAATTCAATTTTTAATAGATATAGGACTATTCATGCTATTTATTGTTCTTATTGAGATATAACTCACATACTATAAAATTCACCCTTTTGAAGTGTAGAATTTAGTATATTTACGAGATTGTATCACCATCACCACTATATAATTCCACAACATTTTCTTCACCCCAAAAAGAAACCCAGTACCCGTTAGTAGTCACTCCTCATTTCCCCCTCCTCTGAGCCCCTGGAAATACTAATCTACTTTCTATCTTTATGGATTTTCTTATTCTGGACATTTTATATAAATGGAATCATACAATATGTGGTCTTTTGTGCTTGGCTTCTTTCATTTAGCATAACGTTTTCAAGGTTCATCCATATTGTAGCATGTGCCAGTACTTCATTCCTTTTTTGGCTGAATAATATTCCATTGAATATTTATTTAGTCTTGAGTGAGCTTTTGTTGTTTGTTTCGTTGAAGAAATTGGTCCATTTTATCTAAGTTATTGGATTTATGGTCATAAAGTTGTTTTTAATATCCTTTTCATATATGTAAAATTTGTAGTGATATTCCCTGTTTCATTTTTGATACCTGTAATTTGTGCCTTCTCTCTTTTTCTTGATTGGCGCAGATAGTGGTTTAGCAATTTGATTCATCATTTCAAGAAGCATCAGATTTTGGTTTTATTGATTTTCTTTATTGTTTTTTGTCTTAAATTTATTGATTTCCAGTCTTATTTTTTATTATTTCCTTCCTTCTGCTTGCTTTGAGTTTAATTTGCTCTTCTTTTACTATTTTCTTAAGATAGAATTTTAGGTTATTGATTTGAGACATTTCTTCTTTTCTAATATAGGCATTTAATGCTATCAGTTTCTAAGTACTAATCTAATTTTGAGGGGACAAAAACATTCATATCACAGCAATGTTTATCTTATTTTTTTAAATATACTTTTTAAAGAAAAATTTTAGGTTCACAACAAAATTGGGAGGAAGACACAAAGATTTCTCATATACCCCTGCCCATATATATGCACAGCCTCCCCCACTATCAACATCCTACACCAGAGTGCACATTTGTTGTGATTGATGGACTTACATTAAAATATCATCACCAAAGCCCATAGTTTATATTAGGGTTTACTCTTGGTGTTGTACATTCTATGGGTTTTGACAAACATATAATGGCCTGTATCCACCATTACAGTATCACAAAGAATAGTTTCATTGCCCTAAAAGTCCTCTGTGCTCCATCTGTTCATCCTTCCCTCCTCGCTAACCCCCGATGATCATTGCTCTTTTTACTGCATCTTTTACATTTGCCTGTTCCAGAATGTTATATAATTGGAATCATATAGGACATAACCTTTTCAGATTGGCTTCTTTCACTTAGTAATATATCTTTAAAGTTCTTCCATATTTTTTCATGGCTTGATAGCTCATTTCTTTTTAGCACTGAACAATATTACATTGTCTAGATGTACCACAGTTTATGTATCCATTCACTTACTGAAGGACATCTTGGTTGCTTCAAAGTTTTGGCAATTATTAATAAAGCTGCTATAAACATCCATGTGTATGTTTTTGTGTGGACATGTTTTCAATTCCTTTGGGTAAAAACCAAGGAGCACAATTTCTGGATCGTATGTTAAGATTATGTTTAGTTTTGTAAGGAACCACCAAACTGTCTTCCAAAGTGGCTGTACCATTTTGCATTCCCATCAGCATTGAATGAAAGTTCCTGTTGCTCTACATCCTTGCCAGCATTTGGTGTTGTCAATGTTGAATATCTTTTCATGTGCTTATTGGCACATATGTCCTGTTTGGTGGAGTGTTTGTTCCTGTATTTTTCCTATTTTTTTATTGGATTCTTTTTTTTTTTTTCTGTTGAGTTTATAGAATTCTTTACATATTCTGGATGCAAGTCCTCTGTCAGATATGTGATTTGCAGATCTTCTTCCAAGATTGTGGTTTATGTTTTAATGCTCTTAATAGGATCTTCTGCAGGACAAAATCTTTTAATTTTGATGAGGTCTCATTTATCATTTTGTTCTTCTATGGATCATGGCTTTGGTGTCTTACTTAAGAACTCTTCACCTAAGACTTGTGACACTAAGTAACAAAGATTTTTCATATGTTTTATTCTAAAAGTTTTACAGATTTTGTTTTATAATATGATCCATATTCAAGTAATTTGCTGTTGCTTGTTATTTGGTACATGCTAGTATGGTGGTGGGACAAGGAGGTTTTTCTGTTGTCCTGGTTTAGCATCAGTCTTAGGCCTATGTCTCTGGTTTTCCAGAGTGGAGTTTCCTCAGTGATATTACCTCTCCTCCGCATGGCAGCCAATTTCTGCCTTGTATCTTTGGTGGGCTTTTGAGGGAAAGAGTTTTCTGCTCCTTCCCATCAGTAGAAAGGCTCAAATTATCTGGGTCTAGGACAGCTTTCTGCTCCTGTCCTAAGGAATAGAGGGATTTTTTTCTTTTACCCTTCTTCAGAAACAGTGGGCGTTCACATGTTTCTTGTGGGGCAACAGCATGTGCTGCCCCCAACTTCCCCCACCACCCAGCATTTGGTGGCAGAACTTTTGCCTCTCCTGCAACAGTGGCTGTCCCCCTCTTGCAGACCTTTAATGTTCAGGGACGCTTTATCTGGTGTTCTGCCCTGCTACCCATCTTTCTTGTGATCACCAAATGTAAGTCTGTGGAGAACAGCCTGAGAATGGTTACCAACTTCCCTTGCCTCTGCAGCTCCAAGAAGTTCTATAATATCATGCTACTCCACATTTGGCCTTTAGAAATTCATTAAAAATTTAAACTCAATTCTCCTTACTGCTTTATGGCACCTTATGTCTCTTACCCCTGTGTTCTGCTATAGGTGAATCAATGCTTGCATTCTGTCTCTCCTTGGAAGACTTATCTTTGGATTTTAGGCTACTCTGTTGACCTGTGACCTCAGCTCTCTGATGGGTTCAAGAAATGTTGTGATTTTGTTACTTATTTGCCTTTTTTTTGTTGTTGTTAGAGTAGAAGTGATGCACTTTCCACCTTTTCTACATCCTAGGCTGAAGTAGAACTCTGGTTAATATCTTCTTAAAACATCAATTTGTTTAAAGGTCAATTTGTAGGATCTCTGGGTGGTCTGTGGTCTGCTTATCAAAAGCCCTAGGTTCATATTTCACACGCCCTTAGTGGGACCAATAATGAGTTGGTTTTTATCTCCACATGGGTCAGTTAGCTTTTTTTAGTTAAATTACATGGCCACCCACTTTCACCCATGACCCTGGTTGTCCAGTGTGTGCTATTTGTCACCAGCTAAAGAAGTCAGTGCAGAGGTTTAAATATACCCTTTCCCTAGTCCTGGAAATACTCAGAACACATGCTCTAATGGTGGTGGAGCCCATCTCATCATCTTTTATGATGAACAATTACTATTTAGAAATTAGATATAGTATATCCCAGTTCCAGAACCACCAAAATATTCCCAAATATTGTGTAAATTTTTAATGCTATGCTACAATAATTGGAAATCCAGAGATACATAGGCATATAGAAAATTTCAGGCTAAAAATATTCTGAAGAGTGAAGAGAAAGCAACAATCTCTGTTGTGTATACTTTGCAGAAGACTGAGAAATTTGAGTCTTCCTCAATACCTGCCTTTGTGCTTAAAGTCATCATGTTCTTTTTTTTAGCCAAGGAAGATTTGCCCTGAGCTAAGATCTGTGCTAATCTTCCTCTATTTTGTATGTGGGTCGCCACCACAGCATGGCCACTGATGAGTGGTGTAGGTTCACACCTGGGAATGAACCTGGGCCACCAAACCAGAGCATGCTGAACTTAACCACTAGGCCATGAGGCCAGCCCCATCATGTTTTTTACCAACAATCCAACAGCCTTCTGGGCTAGTAGAAATTAGATCTAATAGACCCTGGTTACTAGTAACTTATAAAGTCAGACAATATGTCTTTGACATAGGGAGTCAACACAGAACAAGTAAGCATTAAACTCCACAGAGTTAAGTACTGACATACATTTTTATATCAGCCCACAGCTTTAACAGTGTCTGGCTAGAGTAGAGAAGTGTTGTTTGTCTATACAACATATTTATCATGTTTACTGAGCACCAGCCATATGATGTGAATGCAGAGTTTAATTCACTAACATCAAAAAGCTCAAAGGTTGCTGGTAAAGAAAGACAAAGAAGTGCTGAAATAAAGATATGGAAAAGATGTTATGGAAGTACACAGGACTGGGTGACTAATTTTCCCCAGGAATGAGTGGAAGGAGGGTATGGAGAGGGGAAGGTAGGTTCAGAGAGGCTTCATAGAGCATCAGAGTGGGCTAGAATGTTTGACATCAGGCAGACCTGGTTTTAATTCTAGATTTTCCATTTAATATCTGTGAGTTCTTAGGAAAAATCACTGAATCTTTTCCAGGCTCAGCTTCCTCATCTGTAAAATACAGATAACATAAATTTTTACAAATTGTTATGAGGGCTAAATGAATTCATGAAGAGCATGTACCTGGAGCATAGTGGGCTCTCAATAAATAGTAGTTGTTAATATTAGTTGCTATTAAGAATAAGTTGTCTAGGGGCTGGCCCGGTGGCCTAGCAGTTAAGTTCGCACGCTCCTCTTCAGTGGTCCGGGGTTTGCCGGTTTGGATTCTGGGTGCAGACCTATGCACTGCTCATCAAGCCATGCTGAGGCAGCGTCCCACTTACAGCAACTTAGAAGGATGTGCAACTATGTTGTACAACTATCTAATGGGACTTTGGGGAGAAAAAGGAGGAAGGTTTGCAACAGATGTTAGCTCAGGGCCAATCGTCCTCAAAAAAAAGAAAAAGTTGTCTAGGAAGACTGATATAGGGAAAAGACAATAACATGTGCATAGATTTGACTGGAATATGAGGTGGTAGATGAAGCTGGAAAGATAGTCAGAGGACAGATGGTGAAAACATTTACATTCAAAGCTAAGGAGTTTGGGCCGGCCCCGTGGCTTAGCGGTTAAGTGCGCGTGCTCCGATGCTGGCGGCCCGGGTTCGGATCCTGGGCGCGCACTGATGCACCACTTCTCCGGCCATGCTGAGGCCGCGTCCCACATACAGCAACTAGAAGGATGTGCAGCTATGACATACAACTATCTACTGGGGCTTTGGGGGAAAAATAAATAAATAAAATCTTTAAAAAAAAAAAAAAAAAAAAAAAAACTAAGGAGTTTGGATACTTTATTGGAGATGATGGGAATCATTGAAGAATTTTGATCACTGGGCTGCCAGTGAGGAGGATGGGTTGGAGAGAGACAGTATAAATTTAGAGTCAGAAAGACCAGTTAAGAGGAATCATTAGTATCATTAGTTCAAGGAAATATTCTACAAGGTGAACTGAGGTAATGGCAATGGGGATGCACCAGACATTTCAAAAATACTTGAGATAGAAGTAAAAGGACTCGTTAACTGATTGAAAGATTTGAGAAACAGGAGTCTACTAAAACCACTGAATTGAGGAAGGGGTTTTGATTTTTTTTTTAAATGAGAGAGATGTATGCATGTTTATATGCTAAGGGGAATGTTGAATGTACGAACATATATGAAAGTTAAATTTTACATAAAAGCAAAGGAATGCATTCATAGTGAGGAAGCTTCTTAATATAGGTGATGTGGTGTATTTATCAAAAGCACAAAACAATAGCAAAGGATGAATTTATTCATTCAGAAAATATTTACTGAGCCTCATTATGTTCCAAGCATTATGGTAGGTACTGGGAGGAATAAATAAACAAATATATATCACATGTTGATTGGTGTTATGTAGAAAAAGCAGGGTGAGGCTAGAGAATTACAGAGATTGTGTTTTAGAAAGGATAGTCATAGAAGGACTCTGAAGTGATCTTTGAGCAGCAAACTAGGTGGATTGTGGAAGTCACTAACTGCCCTGGAGAAGACTAGGCAAGGAGCAGGTTGGTTGGGGTCAAATCAAGAATCAGTTTTGTATAGTGATGTAAAACAAATCAGTGGTTGCCTGGAGCTGGGGATTGGGGATGAGGGGCATGGATTCACTTCAGAGGGGCATGAGGAACTTGTTGGGATGATGTAAATGTTCTATATCATGACTGGGGTCGTGGTTACATGACTGTACATTTGTTAAAACTGATGGAATTGGACACTTAAAATTGGTGAATTTGCTCATATGTACATTATATCTCAATAAAGCTGATTTTTAAAAAGTAAAAAAAAAAAGAATTCAGTTTTGAATAGGTTAAGTTTGAGATACCTATTAGATATCCAAGTAGAATAGGCAATTGCATGTACAAGTCTTGACTTCAAGAAAGAGTTTGAGGTTGCAGACAAAATTTGAGAGTCCTCAGCATACGGATGGGATTTAAAGCCATGGAACTGGATGGGATATGGGAATACCTAGGATGTGGGGGAAATAGAGGTTGAGGACTTAACCCTGAAGTTCCAACTTTTTGAGATTGGGAAGATAAAAGATGATCCAGCAAAGGACACTGAGAAGAAACGGCTTAACGACGTGGGAGGAAAATGAAGTGTTTTTTGGGAGGCCACTCGAAGAAAATGTTTAAAGAAAGAGGGAGTCATGAACTGCATCAAATGCTAATGAGGGGTCTAGCCAGTTGAAGTCAGTAACAGATGCTTTTTGCTAATGGAAAAGGCCCAGTAGAGGGAGGAAAATAGATGCAAAAGAGAGGGGAGAGAATTGCAGAACAAAGCCTTTGAGTAGGCAAGAAGGGATGAGATCCAATGCTCAAAAGGGTTGGCCTTAGTTAAGAACACTGTCAGTTTGGCCAAACAGGAGTTTAGGCGCGTGTGCACACACTCACATGTTTTCACTGTTTATAGCCCCATACGCCCACTACTTTCAAAGCTTTCACTTTTATATAATCATGTTCATAAAGCTCACTTTCTCCCTGGGATTTTAAGCAGAGTAGGTAGGGCGCTATTAGTGATCCTTGTTTTCAGTTCATTGCCAACCTCCGTGGTCCGCTTTACTTCGCTAGTGCTGGGCGCCAGATGGTGAAATAAATAGAGGGCATAGTTCAGTGTTTTCCGCCAGCACAACACAACAGCCCTAGGTGTAGTAGAGGGGAGGGGGTGCTGTGCGTTTTACGTCTACCCTTAGAAATCTCTTTAAGATACTGAGCCAGCTTAGTCGGCTTAGTCGCTGTTACAGTTGCTTTTTACCGCCTCTTTGAAGCATCAAAGGTGGAATAACATTTTTACTTTGGGTTCTGAAGTGTTTCGATGAGAAGGATCTTGATCATCCCCCGTGCATGACACTGTATATCAGTTATATCGCTAGTGCCTAGTACGGTGTGTCGCTTAAAGTAGCGACACAGGTTTTAATTTGTACAGTACAGGTTTTAATTTGAAGAAGATAGAAAAATGATAATTACTGTCACTACAGGTCAAATATCCTCAGAGCGGAGTAGGGGTGAGGTTAGCTTCGTACATTCTGACTTCATTGCCACAAGTAGAGTCCAATAAGTGGCGTATGTGTGTGTGTGAACACTAGAAACGCTGTGTGTAGTCAACAGCATGAAGGCAACCTAACGGAAACACCAGCGAGAGGGACGGGGGAGGGGGAGTTAGGGAGCGCAGGTATACTAATTTATTTTAAATGCATTTTCTTCCTGCCTCTGGCTTCTAGGAGGCTAACGTATAATGCACTAAAATCCTCGCCCTAGTAGTCCTTACTAAGTACCAAAATGGGCGTGGATCGGTGTATAGGACACCTGCTTTTGTGAGCCTTGCAAGCAGATATTTCTGGAGTCGTCCCCTGACGCTGACTTCTGCAACACTCAGGAGGGTCCCCCAATCCCCGCATCGTTTTTGGGTATCCTCCCGCTAGCAAGGCTGCTTCGTAGACTGGAGAGGGCCTGCTGAGCATGTGTGAACAGCGCCGCGCATGCTCCGTGGAGTGGGCAGGTTTACCAAGGCGCTAGCAGTGGCTTTTACTACTCTTCTCCCGCCTCCCCCGCCCAGCACGCCCCCCCTTCCCTCTTTCCCACCCCCCACCACGCCGTCCCCCGCATCCACCCCCACCCCTCTTTCCCACCCCCCCTCCACCCCAGGCTGGGGAATCTCCATTGACGTTCGAGTGACGCCGCTGTGCCGCAGCCGTGGGGGGTTCCAGGCGCCGCACAGGTAACGCCGCCGCTGCCGCCATATTGACAGAGCTGGGAGCGGGGAGGGGGTCCGAGGAAGCGGGGTGGGGGGAGAGTCACCGCCGAGCGACAGTCGCGGCGGCGGCAGTGGTGAGCACGAGCCGAGCGGCAGCTTTCGGAGAGGCAGCACGGAGTTGTCTTCTCTATGGGGAGTAGTAGCTTGCGGCGACGGCACCCCCCCCGCTCCTAGCCTCTGAGGGACCCCGCGGCACGGGCAGCGGTCGCTGAAGGCGGGGCTGGGGGTCTTGGCGGCAGCGGCGGCGGCAGCAGGCAAGCTCAAAAGACAGGATGCGTGGCCGCCACAGCGGTTGGCAGCTCCTGTTCGAGTGCTCCTGAAGGGGCGATGCTACCGTTCGCTCCTCCGGAGGAGCCCTGGGACCGAGAAATGGAGGTGTTCGGCGGCGGCGCGAGCAGCGGCGAGGTTAGTGTGGTGGTTGGAGCCACCCCCTTCCTTCCCTCAGGACCCTGGCCGGGGGCCCGAGAGAGAAGGGGCATGGGGCTGGGGAGTGGGGTGCCCAGGCAAGCCCCCTTGAAGCTGCGGGGCGGCGAGTCACGAGCTTCCCCAACTGCGCTTTCGCTCAGGAGCGGGCGAGGATGAGACGGCGGGCTCGGGCGTGGGGAGTGAGTGCAGCCCGGGCTCGGCCTCGGGCAGAGCGCCTGCCTCGGGGGCCACGCCAGAGTTGTGACTAAGTTTCTTCACTTTGCGACCCGAAGTGGGACTGGGGGACGCGCCAGGTACCGCGCCCAGCTCTGCGCGTCCCTCTTTCTCAGCCGCGCCCCGTTTGCTCTCTGGGAACACTTTAGGGGACAGCTGCTGACTCCAGCTCTCTGTTGAACCCCGGGTGCTTTAGGAACCAAGCACAACAAAAACACACCAAGGTGATTAAGTAACTCTGGGGACATTTGCACATAGGGACGAGTGCTCCTTAATTACTTAGCTTTCTCGGTTCTCTGTGACTTGTGGTTCTTTGTAACAACCGAAGTGGAGATTGACTGGAGGCCAGATTTCTTTATCTACATTCAGGTGATGTTTTGCCTCCTTTGCTGTCCCCTCAATTCTACCGCCCTCTTCCTCCTGCTGGTTCTCCCTTCCCCAACTGCTGTCCCCGCCCCGTTGGTCCCTAAAAGAAGACGAAAAGTAAACCCCAGCTGTTATAAGAGGAATCTTTGGTAAGACAGCGAGGTTCAACCAAAATATTTTGGTTTGCCTCTCTTCCTGCTCTTCTTACTTCTAAAACTATTCTGGTTGGGCTTTGGTCAGCTGTGCAGTGAGAACTTAGATGTACACAGGTACTTTGTTTTTATTGTTGCTTTTTTGTTGTTAAAAGCGGGCAGCATTTAAACACAAAAACGAGCCTTTTCGGATAGAAAGTCGGATCCTTTCCTCATAACTTAATTGATTGACAGCCTAGTACTGCGGTAGAGGCCACTACAGACCTCCTAAAAATACTTGAATGCCAAATTGATTCACAGTAGGATATTTTGAGGTAGGACTCACAATCCTGGACATCTCAAGGTTCAAATTTGTCTTCAAATACTTGCTCTATCCTTAAAAATACACTTCGGACTGGTGTTTAACTCGTTCTTTTTTCTTTTCAAATTTCCAACTAAACTGGGGTTAAAATAACATTTAACAAGAAATGTGGAAATAAATTTAGAAAGTTTCAAGTTGAACCCTCTCTACTTATAAGAAATATTTTACTAGTAAACTGAGAAATGACAAGATACATTTTAATAATTTACATTTCTTAAGAACAGGATAAATGACGAGGGGTTCATTTCTTCTTGAAACATAGGAATGTTTCACGCTTGCAAGAATTTTCTAGCAAGACTAATTTAGAGGAGAGGAATTTTGTTTTATTCATGTATGTAATCTATTGACTTATAGTCCCAGGCATCTGGTTTATAAAAACAGTTAAATGCTTGGATATAAGGATGGGATGGGAGGTGGGGGAGGCTTTCGCATGCCTACTATTTTATTATTTTTGTTAGCTTTGAATGCAGAAATGTTTTAAATTGTAATTACCACATATGGTTTTTTTTTATTGTTTGCAGTATGTTTTAGGTATTATAGAGATTTAACAATGGGTCTCTCTATCTCAGCAATTTGGAAAAATACTCAAGTGGAAATTGTTAATCCCTGTGAAGTAAAATGAAAGGTGAAGGTAATGTGGTGAAGATAGTATTTCTGCCTTGTCTAAAACAGTTATGATTGGTTAGATTTAACCCTGCAAGTGACTTAATGAAAAATATTCTGGGTGAAAACTAAATGCTACCTCCGAACAGATCTGCTTAGTACTTAGAAGAGGTTTGTTGTTGTTGTTGTTGTTTGTTTATAATGGTATTCTTTTGATGAGAAGGAAACCATTTTACTTCCCTAAATTTATATTTATTCAAATTACATGTATGTTGATGTTGGCTTTAGAAATGTTAACCTTTGAGCATGGGCTTTGCAGTCCTCAATCATGATAGTTTTTAGGACTGGCGTGCTTTCATCATAGAATATATTTTTTGAAAATGTGTTGGAATCCTTAAAGAAAATGTAAGTAAGAATCTGTTAACTTTAATGTCAAAGGAAATAATTTCTGTCATTTCTGTGTGTGTTGAATCCTGGTAAAATGAAAGATTATATATACTCTTATATATTACAGAGTCTTGTTCAATATCTTTTACCTGTCTTGTTTCATGGGCAGTTGTTAACCTTTGAATTATCATTCAGAAGTATGAGAATTGGTTGGTTGAGACCCTTAACGTGTTTTCTCACAGGAAAAAGTTATTAAGGTAATTACATTTTTAGACCAGCTCACAATAGCAAGGTATAATGATGAAGAGCCTAAGCACTGTTTGTAAAATTGACCTATGGGAAAATGGGTCAGAGGTTTCAAATAAGAAGTAGCTTGGTTCCAGTGAGAGATGGAGAATGGACCTGAAAAAGGGAAATATAGATTCTGTTGGCTCCTGGGAAGAGGATTCTTGGGAGAGGGGAAATAGGATAAGCGAGAAGCTTTGATTCTGAGAGCTCTTGCAGGGATTGTCTCAATTAGGTCTACTGGGAATAGGGACTTCAAAGGGCGTCACCCCTCAGGCAGCTACAATATTAGCTCTTGCTTGGATGCTCTCAGGATCAGGGAAGAAGTGTTACTTGAGGTGTGATGGATATTGATCATTCCTGGGCAAGAGTCGTAAAGAACAGCCTGTTTAGTGAAGTGAACTTTTCATGAGTTAGCACCATGTACATTATAGTTCACGCACTTAGTTTTTGTTAGTTTGTTTTTTAGTGAGAGTGCTTGCTTCCTGATGGAAGAGTTGATTATAGAGTTGCCACATTGCATATTATATCATATATCATATCATCATATTATAATTGGTACTTTTATATTATTTCTTTAGCAATACTGCTTTTGTTTAAGGAAGTTAATTTTTTTTTATTTAGGTAACATTGATTTATAAGATTGTATAAATTTCAGGTATACATCATTATATTTCACCGTCTGTGTAGACTACATCCTATTCCCCATCAAGAGTCTAGTTGCCATCTGTCACCATACAAATGTGCCCTTTTACCCCTTTTGCACTCCCCCCACCCCCTTTCCCTCTCGTAACCACCAGTCTGTTCTCTATATCTTTGTGTTTATCTTCCACATATGAGTGAAATCATATGGTGTTTGACTTTCTCCATGTGACTTATTTCACTTAATATAATACCCTCAAAGCCCATTTATGTTGTCACAAATGGCAAGATTTCATCTGTTTTTATGGCTGAGTAGTATTTCATTATATATGTGTGTGTGTGTGTGTATATATATATATATACATATATATATGTATATATATATACACACACACATATATATACATACATATATGTATGTATATATATATATATATACATATATATACACACACACACACACACACCACATCTTCTTTCTCTCTTCATCTGTCGATGGGCACTTAGGTTGTTTCCAAGTTTTGCTGTTGTGAATAATGCTGCAGTGAACATAGGGGTGCATGTATCTTTTCTTTCTTTTTTTTTTTAATTTTTTGTTTATTGCAGTAACATTGGTTTATAACATTGTAAAAAGTTCAGGTGTACATCATTATACTTCTATTTCTGCATAGATTACATCATGTTCACCACCAAAATACTAATTACAACCCATCACCACACACATGTACCAAATTATCCCTTTCACCCTCCTCCCTCCCCCCTTCCCCTCTGGTAACCACCAATCCAATCTCTGTCCGTATGTGTTTGTTTATTGTTGTTATTATCTACTACTTAATGAAGGAAATCATACGGTATTTGACCTTCTCCCTCTGACTTATTTCACTTTGCATTATACCCTCAATGTCCATCCATGTTGTCACAAATGCCTGGATTTCATCATTTCTTATTAGGGTTTTTGTGTTCTTTGGATAAATACCCAGTAGTGGAATAGTTGGATCATATAGTAGATCTATTTTTAATTTTTTGAGGACTCGCCAAACTGTTTTCCACAGTGGCTATACCAATTTACATTCCCACTGGCAGTGTATGAGGGTTCCCTTTTCTCCACATTTTCTCCAACAATTGTCATTTCTTGTCTTTTTAATAATAGCCATTGTGATGGGTGTGAGGTAATATCTCACTGTGGTTTTGATTACATTTCCCTAATAATTAGTGATGTTGGACATCTTTTCTTGCGCCTGTTAGCCATCTGTGTATCTTCTTTGAAAAAATGTTCAGATCCTCTGCCCGTTTCTTAATCGGATTGTTTGTTTTTTTGTTGTTGAGTTGTATGAGTTCTTTATGTATTTTGGATATTAACCCCTTATCAGTTATATGGTTTGGAAATATCTTCTCTCAATCAGTAGGTTGTCTTTTCATTTTGTTGATGGTTTCCTTTGCTGTGCATAAGCTTTTTAGTTTGATGTAGTCCCATTTGTTTATTTTTTCTTTTGTTTCCCTTGCCTGAGGAGACATGATATTCAAAAAGATACTGCTAAAACAAATGTCAAAGAGCATACTGCCTATGTTTTCTTTATGGTTTCAGGTCCTACATTCAAGTCTTTAATCCATTTTGAGTTAACTTTTGTGTATGGTGTAAGGTAGTGGTCTACTTTCATTCTTTTGCATGTGGCTGTCCAGTTTTCCCAGCACCACTTATTGAAGAGACTTTCCTTTTTGCATTGTATGTTCTTGGCTCCTTTGTCAAAAATTAGCAGTCCATAAATGTGTGGGTTTATTTCTGGGCTTTCAGTTCTGTTCCATTGATCTGTGTGTCTGTTTTTCTGCCAGTACTGTACTGTTTTGATTACTGTAGCTTTGTAATATATTTTGAAATCAGGGAGTGTGATACCTCCAGCTTTGTTCTTTTTTCTCAGGATTGCTTTGGGTATACAGGGTCTTTTGTTATTCCATATAAATTTTAGGATTCTTTGTTCTATTTCCATGAAAAATGTCATTGGGATTTAGATAGGGATTGCATTGACTCTGTAGATTGCTTTAGGTAATATGGACATTTTAACTATGTTAATTCTTCCAATATATGAGCATGGAATATCTTTCCATTTCTTTGTCTCTTGTTCGATTTCTTTCAACGATGTCTTATAGTTTCAGTTTATGGGTGTTTCACCTTGATGAGTTTACTCCTAGGTATTTTATTCTTTATTTTTGTGATTAAAAGTGGGATTATATTCTTGATTTCTCTTTCTGCCAGTTGTAAATGTATAAAAACGCAACTTATATTTGAATGTTGATTTTGTAGCCTGCAACTTGGCTGTGCTCATGAGTTATTTCTAGTAGTTTTTTGGTGGTTTCTTTAGGGTTATATATATATAAAATCATGTCATCTGCAAATAGAGACAGTTTTACTTCTTCCTTTCCAATTTGGATGCTTTTTATTTCTTTTTTTTGCCTAATTGCTCTGGCTAGGTCTTCTAATACTATGTTGAATAAAAGGGCAAGAGTGGGCGGCCTTGTCTTGTTCCTGTTCTTACGGGGATAGCTTTCAGATTTTCACCATTGAGTATGAAGTTAGCTGTGGATTTGTTACATATGACCTTTATTATGTTGAGGTATTTTTATTCTGTACCCATTTTATTGAGAGTTTTTATCATAAATGGATGCTGAATCTTGTCAAATGCTTTCTCTGCATCTATTGAGATGATCATGTGATTTTTATTCCTCATTTTGTTAATGTGTTGTATAACGTTGATTGATTTGTGGATGTTGAACTATCCTTGCATCTCTGGAATAAATCCCACTTGATCATGGTTTATGATCCTTTTAATGTATTGTATTCAATTTGCTAATATTTTGTTGAGGATTTTTGCATCTATATTCATCAATGATATTGGCCTGTAATTTTTGTGTGTGTGGATGTGTCATCCTCATTTGGTTTTGGTATCAGGGTGATGTTGCCCTCGTAAAATGAGTTAGGAAGTATTCCCTCCTCAGTTTTTTGGAAGAGTTTGAGAAGGATAGGTATCAGATCTTCTTTGAGTGTTTGATAGAATTCAACAGAGAAGTTGTCTGGTCCTGGACTTTTGTTTTTGGGAAGGTTTTTGATTAATGTTTCAATCTCTTTACAAGTAATGGGTCTATTCAGATTCTCTATTTCTTCTTGATTCAGTTTTGGAAGGTTGTATGATTCTAGGAATTTATCCATTTCTTCTAGGTTATCTGATTTCTTGGCATGTACCTTTTCATAGTATTCTCTTATAATCCTTTGTATTTCTGTGGTATCCATTGTAATTTCTCCTCTTTCATTTCTAATTTTATTTCAGCCTTCTCTCTTTTTTTCTTAGTCTGGCTAAGGGTGTGTCAATTTTGTTTATCTTCTCAGAGAACCAGCTCTTAATTTCATTGATATTTTTAGTCTATTGTCTTGTTAGTCTTTATTTCATTTATGTGTGCTCTGATTTGTATTATTTCCTTCCTTCCACTGATTTTGGGCTTCATTTGTTCTTAGTTTTCTAGTTCCTTTAGGTGTAATGTTAGACTGTTTTGAGATTTTTCTTGTTCCTTGAGGTAGGCTTATATTGCTGTAAACTTCCCTCTTAGTACCACTTTTACTGCAACCCGTAGATTTTGGTATGTCTTGTTTTCATTTTCATTTGTTTCCAGGTTTTTTTTGATTTCTCCTTTTGTTTCTTCATTGATCCAGTAGTTGTTCAGTCTCCACCTATTTGAGACTTTTCCAGCTTTCTTCTTGTAGTTGATTTCTAGTTTCATACCATTGTGGTTAGAAAGAATGTTTGATATGATTTCAGTCTTTTCAAATTTATTGAGACTTGTTTTGTTTCTCAGCATATGGTCTGTCTTTGAGAGTGTTCCATGTGCACTTGAGATGAATGTGTATTCTGCTGCTTTTGGATGGAGTGCTCTATATATATCTATTAAGTTCATCTGGTCTAATGTTTCGTTTAAGGCCAACGTTTCCTTGTTGGCTTTCTGTCTAGATGATCTAACCGTTGACGTAAGTGGGATGTTCAGGTCCCCTACTATTAATGTGTTGCTGTCAATTTCTCCTTTAGTTCTGTTAATAATTGCTTTATATGCTTTGGTGCTCCTCTGTTAGGTGCATATATATTGATAAATGTTATGTCTATTTGATGGATTGTCCCTTTTATCATTATATCATGTCCATCTTTGTCTCTTGTTATCTTTTTTGGCTTGAAGTCTATTTTGCCTGATAGAAGTATGGCTACACCTGCTTTCTTTTGGTTGCCATTTGCTTGGAGTATCCATCTTCCATCCCTTCACTCTGAGCCTCTTGTTTGTCTTTAGAGCTGAGATGTGTTTCCTGGAGGCAGCATATTGTTGGTCTTATTTTTTAATCCATCCAGCTACTCCGTGTCTTTTGATTGTTGAATTCAATCCATTTCCTTTTAGGATGATTATTGATATTTGAAGACTTAATACTGCCATTTTTTTAAGTAATTTATTTTTTTGAGGTGCTTTTTTTTTGAGGAAGATTGACCCTGAGCTAACATCTGTTGCCAATCTTTCTCCCCAAAGCCCCAGTACATAGTATATCCTAGTTGTAGATCCTTCTAGTTCTTCTGTGTGGGATGCTGCCTCAGCATGGCTTGATGAGCAGTGAGTGGGTCCATGCCCAGGATCCGAACTGGCGAACCCTAGGCCACCAAAGTGGAACACATGAACTTAACCACTACACCACTGGGCTGGCCCCTAATACTGCCATTTTATCTTTTGTTTTTTGGTTATTCTATATTTCCATTGTTTCTTTTTCCTTGTATTTCTGTCTTCAATTTCAGTTTGATGTTTTTCTGTGATGTGTTTCTCAGTTTCCTCTTTTTTTATGTTTTGTGACTCTGTTCTGAGTTTTTGTTTTGTGGTTACCATGTGTTTGTATAAAACGTCTTACAGATAAGATAGTCCTTTTTCTGCTGATAGCCTCTTATCTTCATTTACCTATGCCGGTTCTCTCCTTTTCCTTTTCCCCCTCTATGTTTTTATTGTCAGATATTATCCCTTTTTGTATCGTGAGTTCATTACAAAATTGAAGTGGTTACAGTTATTTTTAATGCTTTCTTTCCCTCTTACCTTTGTTATAATTCAGTGTATGCTATCCTATTCTGATACAGATTTGCAATTTCTGATTCTGTCTGTCTATTTATCATCTTGCTCAAAGCTTTGTATACCTTTGCCTTTTTGTTTTAGGTAAGAGGGCTCCTTTCATGATTTCTTATAGGGCAGGTTTAGTGTCGGTGAACTCCCTCAGCTTTTGTTTGTCTGGGGAAGTCTTTACTTCTCTTTCATATCTGAAAGATAACTTTCCTGGATAGAGTATTCTTGGCTGACAGTTTTTATCTTTCAGTATTTTTTTTTTTTAAAGTTTCGCCCTGAGCTAACATATGTTGCCGATATTCCTCTTTTTTTTCCTTCCCCAAAGCGCCAGTGCATGGTTGTATATCCAGTTGTAAGTCCTTCTGGTTCTTCTATGGGAGCCACTGCCACAGCATGGCAACAGACAGGTGGTGTGCTTCTGCGACTGGGAAGCAAGCTCAGGCTGCTGAAGCGCTGAGAGCACTGAACTTGAACCACTAGGCCATGAGGGCTGGCTCTGTCTTTCAGTATTTTGAATGTATCTGTCCACTCTTTCCTGACCTGTAGGGTTTCTGCTGAGAAATCTGCTGATAGTCTGATGGGTATTCCTTTGTAGGTTATTTTCTTTTTCTCCCTGGCTACTTCTAATATTCTTTCTTTGTCATTTATTTCTGACAGTTTTATTATCATGCGTCTTAGAGAAAGTCTTTTTGCGTTGAGTTTATTGGGTGTTCTGTTAACTTTATGGGATTGTATATCCAGTTCCTTTTCCATGTTTGGGAAGTTATCAGCTATTATTTTTTTAAATAAGCTCTCTGCTCCCTTCTCTCTCTCTTCTCCTTCTGGGGTACCCATTACCCTTATGTTGCCATATAATTCTCATAGAATTGCTACCTTGTTTTTAAGTCTTAGTTCTCTCTCCTCTTCTACCTGCATCATTTCTAGGTTTCTATCTTTGAGCTCATTAATTATCTCTTTCATATAACCTGCTCTATTTCCAATGCTTTCTAATGCATTCTTCCTCTCATTTATTGAGTTCTTCAGCTCCAAAATTTCTGTTTGGCTCTTTTTTAGAATTTCAATTCAATTTTACTTTTTTGGTAAAGTTTTCCTTCATTCATTGATTTTATTCCTCAGCTCATTGAACTGCTTTTCTGAGTTTTCTTGTAGCTTGTTGATTTTTTTCATGACAGCTATTTTGAATTCTTTATCAGTTAGATCATAATCTTCCATGACTTTGTGTTTGCTTTCTGGAGAGTTGTTTTCTTTATGTAGTACCATGGTACTGTGGCTTCTTGTGGTGCTTGTTGAGTTATTCCTCTGCTGGCACATTTGTTGTAGCAAACACATTTTTTATTTAGGTAAAACTTGGATTGCTTGGAGATTAAATGACTTTCTTTTGTTTTTCAGTAGGTGGTGCTATAGCACTAGTTTTTGGTCTCTCTCACCTGTGCTGCCTCTGGCTATATTTAAGGATCTGCACATTCCACCCTCCACTGCCTCTATTTGGGGTGTTTCTGGTACTCTTGTCCTTGCCACCTGTGCTTCTGGGGGTCACTGATGCCTTGCTGTTGCTGGTGTTGCTGCAGTCACTGGCTTTGCCACCAGGGGCACAGGTATGGCTGGCGCCTCAGCCACGTCTATGATCACCTACTTTGGAAGCTCTGCTGCCATGGTTGGGGGAGGGAGAGGGGGAGGGAGCCTGGTACATGGGGCGCCAGCTCAGCTGTTGCCTGTTACTTTGTGGTCATAGGTGCTGCTGTGTTTGGGGTGTCAGAGTTCTCTGTGCACCTCTGCTGCTACTACCAGGCTCTGAGCTGAGGCCAGGGGGCCTGGGATCACGGGGCTCCACCTCTGCTGCTGCTCTGCTTCCCTTGGTTGTAGGTGCTGCCGTGGCTGGCTGGCTGGAGTTGCACATGTGCTTCTGCTGCTGCCCACAAAATTCTTGGGCTGGGGGTGGCTGGCTCAGCCTCTGCTGCCAGGATCCAGGATCCTGGGCTCTGCCTCTGCTGTTCCCCTGTTTGGCCTCTTCTGTGTGCTCCAGTTCACCCACTTTTTTTTTTTTTTTTTTTTTTGAGGAAGGTCGGCCCTGAGCTAACATCTGCCAATCCTCCTCTTTTTGCTGAGGAAGACTGGCCCTGGGCTAACATCCGTGCGCATCTTCCTCCACTTTATATGGGACGCCACCACAGCATGGCTTGACAACTGGTGCATCGGTGCGCGCCCGGGATCCGAACCAGCGAACCCCAGGCCACCGCAGCGGAGCGCGGGCACTTAACTGCCTGCGCCACCGGGCAGGCCCCCAGTTCACCCACTTTTGTATCTATTGATGTGTGGATATTTCCAGGGTCCTGGTGTGTTGTGCAGTGTAGCCTTTGTTGGTTATGAATGTTTTATTCTCTGTAGATTGAAGGGGAGAGACAAAAGGATCTTCTCAGGCTGCCATGATGATAATGTCTCAAGGAAGCTAGTTTTGAGAGTAATACAGCTCACTGATAAAAACAGTTTGGCATTAAAGCCACAGACTTAGAAAATTTAACCAGAGTGGCAAATATATGGCAGATTGGAAAAAACTGCTAGTTTCAATTAATTTCATGAGACCCTAAAGTAATAGAGGGAAGAACATGGGTTTTGGAGGCTGATTATTCTGGGTTCCAGTCTCAACTCCAACTCATACAAGCTGTGTGATCCAGTGCAAGTTACCTAACCTCTCTGAGTCTCAGTGTCTACATCTGTAAATGGGAGAAAAGACATCTTAAAGAGTTGTTATGTAAAAGAAAAAATGAACTACTGAGTTGAACACACTTAATAAAGTGATTTGCAGTTACAGGTCTCCAGTACACAGTAGTTCCTTCTCTTTTCCCACAATTGTCATCATACCCTTTTCCCTGCCACTAAAGTCTGAATTATTGTCACCTTTATTAAAACCTTGGGATTTAGATAGCCATGGTCATAGCCCTAGCTTTCCCTGTTATGAGCAGTTTTTCTTAAGACCTTCTTTCTAGATCTGATCATTTCATCTAAGTACAGTAATCACACCCTATCACACAGATAGGGTGATTCAGGGATAAAATATGAGGATATATTTAGGAACACTTTGAGGGATAAGAGACAAATAATTTCATTTGTTATAATTGACTAATGAGGTGTTTTATTGACATTTAATTTTTAGATTTTTATTCTGAACTTTTGGTAGGTAGGAATTGGTTCAGTTCATCAAATGTTTATTGGCTACAAGGCAGCACAGTACATAGTACTATAATGTGAAATGCCTAAAGATATACCCCGCTGAGTACCACCCCACCCTCATTGGCTTTCATTCAGGTAGGCAAGATAGACATGTGCAGAAACTGTTATGTAAGTCACAAGACCATGGACAGTGAGGTGGTTGTTGTGGTGTCTTAGGGATGGATCTGGTAAGGCCTTGTAAAAGAGCTGAAATTTTAGCAGGGCATTAGGGAGTGGATAATATTTTCACAGACAGAGATGAAAGGATTATATTTCTGGTGGATGGGGACAATATAAGCACAGGCATGAAGGTGTTCTTGGAGGAAGGAGGAATTTGATATTGCTGGGATATGAGTCTGTGATGTGAGAGTGGGGGTATAGTGTGAGATGAGATAGGGAATGCACTAAAGGTAGGCTAGACCCAGATAGTATGGGGCTTTTAAAGCCAGTTTAAGGGTTCAATGTTATTCTGTAAATGGAAGGTATTGAAGATTTTCGAGGACATGAGTGACATGATCAGATCTGTACTTTGAAAAATAACTGATGGCAGTGAGTAGCATGGATTGGACTTGGGGGAGAGACTGATGGTGGGAAATACCAGCTAGGAGGCTATTGTAGTAGTTATTGGAAGTAGTAGTGAGATTTTTGAAGTAGGACAGAAGGAGTAGAAAGGAGAGGACTGACAAGAGAGACCTTGCAGAGATAAAATAGAATTTGGTGTCTGATTAGATGTTGAGGATTAAGAGGGAAGAATAAAAAACAACAGAGATTAGGAATGTGTGGTAGGATTTAAATCAACAGATATTAATGCATGCCTGCCAGTGTAAGTGTCTTTTAGCCACAGGACTAATACAAAGATAGATTTTTGCAGCATAGGGAGATAGAAAGCTAAAATGAACTTCCCCCTCTCTTTATTGTCTTGAGCAAGAGCAGACCACTCCAGAGATTTCTGGTCATGCTTGGCATGCTTAAAATCTTTACTACCAAAGATGAATGCACTTATTTCTAGCTAAAAAGTGTTTCATGCTTTTTAAATGGCCCTTAGGCCTGTAATTCTTGCTTCATCAGTATTCATCTTAAATAGTCAGCACCCCTGGGTGCAGAGAGCTGTCCTGAAAATAGTGACTAGTGCTTCTTTCTGTAATGTGAAAAAGAAAACAGGGGCATCTGTATTTCTTATATGCTTTCACCAGGTTTATTTGGAATAGAAAGTAGGGGTCAGGCCAACAGGTCCCTGGCCCCTCCCCTCCTGGATGCCTTCCCAGTTCCTCCAAGACTATCTTCCTTTAAACCTGTCTGGTCCAAAAATATTCAGGTCAGTTTCTTCAGGGCAGGGCCTCTGTATTTCCCTACTTTGATTGTTTCGTCAAGAGAGCTAATCATTACCTCACCTTTCCATAATAAGGCGTGACTTGGTGCTGTTGCTTTCTTGGGCCATATTTTTCTTTCAATACCACCCTTCTCATAGTCTCCCTCCCTCTTCTATAATTTTGAGGAGGAAATACAATATTTTTTCCCTTCTTGTAATTTCTGTCTTGGTGGATGCTGTCATTGTCTTTAGCAGCAGCTCTGAAGATCTGGTAAGCACTTGGATTCTTGAGGTAAGCCTTTTAGTACTTTGGCAGAGTTTGCTATATAATGTTTACACTTTTATGTTATTTCCAAAGGTTATTTACAATTGTTGCTGATAGCTTTTTTTCTTTGTATATTTTGTTTTCTTCTGGTTTGTTTTTAGGTGGGAAAGGAGTTGGATGGGAGGGAGATATAGAGCTAAACTTAATCTGGCTTTTGTAGATAACAGAGATGTTTTCTGAATTGCCCTGGAGGCATTCTATGTAACTTATTTTGCTGCTAGATTTTAACCAATATCTGTACTTGTGAAGTAGTTTCTGCTGTGTGTATGAGTGTGCGCTTCTGTGTGTGTGTGTGTGTGAGAGAGAGAGAGAGAGAGAGAGAGAATGTTACTCTTGCCTTGCTTCATTTCACAAAATATTTGAGATGGTTTATAGGAAATACAATCCAGTAACAAAGTATTTTGATATTCAAGATAAGGGAAAAAATAAAGTAGGAGAGCTATGGAAAGGATGGAGGATGGGGTTGGAGGATGAAATAGAACACAAGGAAGCAGGCTTTAAGGATCTACTGCACATTTAAAATATAGTTGAATTGCAAATTTGGCCTTGAATTTCCTCGGGCTGCTAGTTCTCAACTCTCATTGTATATTAGATATACCTGGGTGTTTTAAAAAAAATTTCCCTGTTAGTGCCTCACTCACAGAGATTCATATTTAACTGATCTGGTAGGGGCCTGGGCATCATTCTCCAGATGGTTATGATGTATAGCCAAGGATAAAGAACCACAGCTCTAGACCAAAGTAAAAAGAGAAATAATCAAATAGTTGTCATTATCCAACAACAAAAAAACATATAAGTTCCTAAGCTAGCAATTATCTCTAAAATAAAATTTCTGTGAATTGGGATGTTTTTCTCTATATTTTATTCTGTTGTTTTAAGATATGACTGGGGCAAAGGAAGTATTTGAACTGTCTTGTATGTTCTTGTGGTGTAGTTTTGAGGAATTTGCTTTTCTATAAGAGTAAAAACAAAATTTTAATGTCCTAGCTGATTTTGATATAGTTTAGTCTTATAATTTGGAGATTAAATAGTCTGCATACCTTATTACTAGCTAAGTAAGGGGATAGTGACTCTGTTTTGAAAAAAAAATATCCCATAACATCTCTAACAAAAATTTCAAAGGGCACATATAATTATTATTAGAGGACCTATCTGCCTCTCCTATAATGCGGTTGGGGACAGACTTCAAGAGGAAATATAGTCATTTTAACACCCAGTGTAAATTTTTTACACAAAAAGACATTGGAATCCATATATCTAAACTTAAGGGAGAAAGATATGACATTTATTGAGCATGTATTATCTCTTCAGTTTTATTTACTCTTCAAAATAGCTTGGTAAGAAAAAGGTGTGTTTTTTTTTTAACAGGTGAGAAAGAGACATACAGGGCCGGCCTCGTGGCTTAGTGGTTAAGTGCACGCACTCCGCTACTGGCGGCCCGGGTTCGGATCCCGGGTGCGCACTGACGCACCGCTTCTCCGGCCATGCTGAGGCCGCATCCCACATACAGCAACTAGAAGGATGTGCAACTATGACATACAGCTATCTACTGGGCCTTTGGGGAAAAAAAAAGGAGGAGGATTAGCAATAGATATTAGCTCAGAGCCAGTCTTCCTCAGCAAAAAGAGGAGGATTAGCATGGATGTTAGCTCAGGGCTGATCTTCCTCACAAAAAAAAAAAAATGGGGCTTTTATAAAAAAAAGAAAGACATACAAATCAGTGGGAGGCACATCTGGAATTTGAGCCTAGATCATTTTAAGTTCATGCTTTTTGCTCTATACGTTGTTGTCTCCCCCATAAGAATGATATTGAAGATAAGGAGAGGGTATAGACAAGTTGTTAGCAACCATAACAGATCAGTAAATCAGATCTGCTGCTGATTCAATAGCCATGTCTACTCAAAATAAAGATCAACAAAAACCAACAGCTTTTTTTGTAGACATAGACAAGTTTATTCAAAAATTCATATGTAAAAGTACAGGGCCTAGACTATCTAAAACAGTTTTGAAAAAGAAGACAAAAATGCAAGGAATCACTCTACAGGATATTAAGGTTTACTGTGTTACTACAAGTAATTAAGACAGTGTGGTATTTGTAGAAGGATAGAATATATTCACACAAATATGTTCAGCTGATTTCTGAGAAAAGTGCAGAAGCATAATAAAGTCTTCAGTTTTCTCATATATAAAATGGAAATTAATGTGTTTATTTTGAGAAGTAAATAAAAGTTGTGCTTTGTGTGTAATGTTTGACAAGAATAATAAAGTTCTTGTTGTTTTCAAAAAAATAACTCTTAAGATTTAGGTGTCCTAGACAAAGTACTTATTTTACCCTGATAAATAAGTCAATGGACACTTTAAACTTATTTCACATTCCCCAAGGTAGTATTTTAATGAAATTACTTGGACCTCATAGCTCTAAGAGGTTACTACAGAGGGAAGAATTACTACTAAAGAATGTGATGTATGTACACATGTCATGTATATATGTGCATTCATCTGTACCACACATAATAATGGGTATCCTTTGAAAGTAAACTTTCCAAAGAATATGTTGTAGCTCATGTGAGACTGGCCAGATGGCCAGTGCCTTAGCACTGGGAACACTTTGGAGCTATTCAAAACCATTAAAGTCATTAGCTCTGATTTCAACCAAGCAGAGTGAACAAATCCTGCCTTAATAGTAACCAGGGAAGCTGCTTTTCGATCATTGAACCAAAGTTTTAAAAACTCAAATGTTCTGTGAATACCTTCTAATGTGTTATAATATTGATATGCTTAGTTCAACTCATAGTAACCTATCATTTGTACAACTACTAGTCCTTTTTAAAGCATGATGATGCTTTGATTGGTTTTAATTGGTTCTAAATATTGTATGCATTCATTTAACAAGTGATTATTAAATGGCTGCTTATGTGTAAGGTGTTGTGCTAGTTACTAGATAGGGTTAGTTTGATTATTGCTTCAGGTTTCTGCCTTGATAACTGAAAACCACTTAAGTGTATATCTATCCATTCTTCCATAGTCACAAGGAAATGTCTGAAAAGACAGTATATTATGTGACAAAGACCAACAGATTAAGGCTTATAGAAAGCTTTTTTCAAATTTTTATTGTTCTGGGGTATTAATGTTTTAATTCCATACTCCTGTGGCATTACTTGCAGATTCACTGATAGCTCCTTCCCACTCCTTTGCCTTTTAAAATTGTTAATAGATTTCCTCCTATTCAAATCAGCTGTCAAGAGTGGAACCTCAGTATGTATGGCAGTCCAATTTGTGCCTTATTCTTGCCTTACGTACCTCCCTTTACTCCTGGCGTTCAATTATGGCATTTGGAGAGGATTATTATGTTTGGGTATATGTCCCTCTAGCTTTTATTTAGTATTCTTCAATCATTTTTGCTACATGGGAAGGGGAACTTATTGTTACTAATGAATTGCCTTTGAATTTGGGTCTCAGTTCTTTGGACTTTCTGCATTGATGTTGAAATAATGAGGTTTCTAGAGGTTGGTTTTCTGGGTTAGCAAGTCACCCTTCAAGTTGCTAGTGGTAGTTCTCAATTCAGTAACATTTTATTTTGTATATTCCACCTCCAACTTGCTGAAGTGTATGCTAAAAATGATAGAGAACATAAATGGCTATTATAGCAATAGTAGTAAAATTTTGAAATTAGGTTTCTTCTCATTTTCATAATGAGATTATTCAGAACCTGGATAGCAGGATGAATAATAGCTTATGTGACCCATTTTAACAGATACATGTAAGCAGTCCCTGGGAAACATGGGTTTGACTAGATAACCTAGGGCTGACTTCAGCCCTTTTATTTAAACTATTGTACTCTATGTTGCAGAGAGATTATTAAGAGGGTGATGACATGGCTATTTTTCTATAAATAACAGCATCTCTGAACGTAGAGAGTGATCTTGAATTAAAGTATTGTTTTGGAGACTCATCCCAATGGAATAAATTTTGTAACTTGAGAGTCATTATCTCTTTTAATTTGAGAGAAACAAGTGTCATCATAATTATTTGTTTTTACATTCTTAGATGCTACATTTTTTTAAAGCAGTGTGCTTGACTTTCTTTGTATTAAATCCCTGTAACACTTAGTATGACACAAGTAAAATACTGAAAGTGATTTGGCTGAATTATGCCAGTTCCAAAAGTGAACTAAATATTCTTACCCATTAATCTCTTATTGGAATTAACAGCTTCTAAAATCTAATGTACTCTTCTTCCTGCCTTCAGGAAGGTGTATTTCACAAGTTTCTGCCAATACAGTTCTTGGTTTCAAAAAGCATGAAAAATAAGAATCTATTCTGCTGGCCTTTTTTTTATTTTAATTTACAAGATTACAAGGTACAAAGAATAAAAGTAAGTTGAAAATACAGGTTGAGTGTTATGAAATTATGAATATATTCTGGGTGAAGCAATATTTTGTGTGTACTGCGGCAATTATAATCACATAGAGTAGATAATTTTAGTTCTTTCATTGCTAGGCCACCTTGGTACTTTTTGTGTATTTTTAAAATTTATGCTTATAATTATTAAAAATTTATATAGTTTAGACCAAGGGATGGTAAATTTTTTCTGTAAAGAGCCAGATAAATATTTTAGAGTTTGTCGCATATAACCTCTGTCACATATTGTTTTTTCCCTAGCAACCCTTTGCAAGTGTAAAAATATATATATATTCTTAGCCCATGGGCCCCAGTTTACATAAATGGCTTTAGAATGTAGTTTGCGAAGTTAAGTTTGTACTAATCCTGCTGAAAAAATTGAGGGTTAGGAACCTAACTCTGATAAAAATATAACCCTTTGAAATAATTTCCATGCAATATATGAAATATCAAAAAGTTATAAGATACTTTTTTTGAAAACAGTCTTATGAATGACCCAAGCTATATATTTTTTTATGATTTTGAAAGAGCTGAATTTCTGTTCACTGTTAGAATTGAAAATTGAGTCAGAAATGATAAGCAAAATGACTAACTGGAAATATTTTATGAAATTAGGTTTCAAAGTTGCTTTTAAATGTTTTAAGTAAGAAAATTAATAGAAAATTAGTAAAATCTAAGGAAAACCTATGGCAGTTATTATTTTTTTTTTTTTTGTAAGGAACAGCCCTCAGCTAACATCCGATGCCAATCCTCCTCTTTTTTTGCTGAAGAAGATTGGCCCTGAGCTAACATCCATGCCCATCTCCCTCTACTTTATATGGGGCGTTGCCGCAGTGTGGCTTGACAAGCGGTGCGTCAGTGCGCGCCCAGGATCCGAACCTGGGAACCCCCGGCCACCGAAGCGGAGGGCACACACTTAACCGCTTGCGCCACCGGGCTGGCCCCTGGCACTTACTTATTGTTGAAGTTATTTTTACATTTAATTCATTAAGATTACAAATTAAATCATTCCATTCCACAAATATTTTTTCTAGGATCTCTTATGTTCCAGAGAATTTTCTATATACTGAGATTACAAATAGTCATAAGACGTGATCCCGTTCCTCAGGGGTGCTTACAGTCTGATAGAGGGATGGAACAGATACTAAATAAGTAAGACAGTGTTTATGGATAGAAGTCTGTATATGGAAAGGTAGAATGAAAAAGGGAAGGTATGACATTGAGTTTTGATAAAGATGAGTTGATGTTCAAAAGCATAGGTAATCCAGAATGGTAAATACTTCAAAGATCATCCATATTTAAATTTGGACTCTTTTTATGCTTTGATTTGAACATCGGTATGTTTTATCAGTGAATTTATTTTATAGCAGAGCCTCATAATTGTTTTTAAATACTTGACTAAAGGAATAGCTTGGAGACTCTATACTCTTGCCCATCCTAAGACTGTTTAAAAGACAATTCTTTCAGATCAATTTGAAACAGAATTGTCCTTTCTTAAATCTTCCCTGAAGCAGTGACAGTGGTTAGATGGGTATGTTTCAAAGGACTAACCTATTAGAGTGAAAACAATAGGAATATTGTATAATTAGAAAGCCAGAAATGATCAAAGCAAATCATTTTAAATGACTGTTGTAGGTGCTGTCAAATTTTCCGTGAGCAGACTATAGAATTCAATCTAAAAGATTAAAAAGATAAGAAGTCTGCTGGGGAAATTACCATAACTACTAATAAACCTTTGAAAATATTTAGTAGTTTAAAACTCAGGGTACGAATTAAACCTTCTATGTGGAATGCAAAACAAAAAGACCCTTATTTTTGGAAATGCCCAACTAAAGACTGTTAGTGAAATTGATAAAGTGTTGTGGTAAAAATATACAAAGATACTTTTCACTTCTCTTCGTTTTGTGATTCTTAAAGCGAAGCGTATATGCATGAGTATGTATGTATTTTTATACGTTGGTTTGGAAGATTTCTTTTCAAGTTGACCAAAAATAATTATATCATTATTTTAACAGTAATCTTTCCACAATAGTGTGACATGTTGAAATTAAAGTTATTATGCATATGATGCATATGATGATGTGGTACGTTTTGATTCACAGATGTATATTTTTGTATACAAGTAGCATTATTCACTTTTGGTGAATTATTAACTAAACTGTTTCATATACTTTTTTCCCTGTATTTTCTTTTTGGCAGGAAAACGTTCACACATCAGGCATTTATTGAGCACGTCAGACACTCTGCCAGCTGCTTTAAGAACATTATGTTAATCCTGATAATGTCCCTAAATTGCTTATTTTACAGATGAAGAAATAGAGAGTAAGACAGTTTAAGAAACTTTTCAAGGCAGTAAAAACAGAATTATGGAATTTAAATCTAGGTCGGCTTGACACCAAAGCATTGCTCTTTTCATGATACTACTACTTTGCCGGACCCATGAATAAAGCACAGTATCTGTCCTCAAGGAGCTTTAAGTCTAGATGCATATGACAAATTTATTTGATATGGTGGAATTATTATTATTTTTATAGCATTTAAAAATTGTTATACAACATAAAATTTACCATCTTAGCCATTTTTAAGTGTACAGTTAAATAGTGTTAAGTACATTCATGTTGTTGTACAACCAATCTCCAGGACTCTCTTCATCTTGCAAAACTGAAACTCTTTACTGATTAAACAGTAACTCGGCATTCTCCCCTCTCTTCAGCCCCAGGCAACCACCATTCTACTTTCTATCTCTGTGATTATGACTGTTCTAGATATCTCATATAAATGGAATCATAAAGTAGCTTATTTCATTTAACATAATGTCTTTAAGATTCATCCATGTTGTAGCATGTATCAGAATTTTATTCCTTTTTAAGGCTAGGTAATATTCCATTGTATGTTTATACCACATTTTGTTTATTCATCTGTCAATAGACACTTAGGTTGCTTACACCTTTTGGCTATTGTGAATAATGTTGCTTTGAATATTATGTACAAATATCTCTTTGAGATCTTGCTTTCAGTTCTTTTGGGCATATACCCAGAAGTGGAATTGCTTGATCCTATGGTAATTCTGTTTTTTTTTTTTTTTGAGGAACTACCGTACAGTTTTTCATAGCAGCTGTACCGTTTTACATTGCCACCAACAGTGCACAGAAGTTCCAATTTCTTCACATCCTCCTCTGAGGTGGAATTGTTTTGAACAAGGAAATCCCAAGATATGTTCTGGCCTCAGTATACGTTGGACTTTTGTTTTCACTTTTTTATTTATTTTTTTCATTGAAGTGTAGTTGACATACAGTATTGTATTAGTTTCAGGTGTACAACATAGTGATTTGAAATTTGTATACATTAAGAAATGATCACCATGGCAAATCTAGTAACTATCTGTCACCATACAAAGTTATTACAATATTGTTTACTGTATTCCCTATGCTGTACATTACATCCTCATGACTTACTTATTTTATAACTGGGAGTTTGTACCTCTTAATCCTCTTATGCTATTTCGCCCATCCACCCACCACCATCCTCTCTGGCGACCACCAGTTTGTTCTTTGTATCTATAAGTTTGTTTCTGTTTTGTTTAGTTTGTTCATTTGTTTTGTTTTTAGGTCCACATATAAGTGAAATTATACAGTATTTGCCTTTCTCTGTCTGACTCATTTCACTTAGCATAATACCCTCTAGATCCATCCATGTTGTTACAAATGGGAAGATTTAATTCTTTTTTATGGCTGAGTAATATTTCATAGCATATATATACCACATCTTCTTAATCCATTCATCCATTGATGGGCACTTGGATTGCTTCCATGTCTTGGCTGTTGTGCATAATGCTATTGTGCATATTGAACATAGGTGTACATATATCTTTTCGAATTAGTGTTTTTATTTTCATTGGGTGAATACCCAGAAATGGAATTGCTCGATTGTATGGTAGCTTTATTTTTAATTTTTAGAAGAACCTCCATGCAGTTTTCCATGGTGGCTGCACCAGTTTACATTCCCACCAACAGTGTATGAGAGTTCCCTTTTCTCCACATCCTTGCCAACGCTTGTTATTTGTTGTCTTTTTGGTAATAGCCATTCTGACAGGTGTGAGGTGATATCTCATTGTGGTTTTGATTTCCATTTCCCTGATGTTTAGTCATGCTGAGCATCTTTTCATGTGCCTGTTGGCCATCTGTGTGTCTTGTTTGGAAAAATGTCTATTCAGGTCCTCTGCTCATTATTTATTGGATTGATTTTTTTTAATATTGAGTTGTATGAGTTCTTTATATATTTTGGATATTAACCCCTTATCACCAAATATATAATTTGCAAATATCTTCTCCAGTAAATTGCCTTTTTGTTTCGTCGGTCCTATCCTTTGCTGTGCGAAAGCTTTTTAGTTTGATGTAGTCCTATTTGTTTATTTTTGCTTTTGTTGCCTTTGCCTGAGGAGACAAATTCAAAAAAATATTGCTAAGAAGGACGTCAAAGAGCTGACTACCTATGTTTTCTTCTAGGAATTTTATGGTTTCAGGTCTTACATTTAAGTCTTTAATCCATTTTTTTTTTTTTTGGAGGAAGATCAGCCCTGAGCTACCATCCATGCCAATCCTCCTCTTTTTGCTGGGGAAGACTGGCCCTGAGCTAACATCTGTGCCAATCTTCCTCCACTTTATGTGGGACGCCCCCACAGCATGGCCTGACAGGTGGTGCATCGGTGCGCTCCTGGGATCTGAACCCGGGCCAGCAGCGGAGCACGCGCACTTAACCACTATGCCATGGGGCTGGCCCCACTTTAATCCATTTTGAGTTTATTTTTTTGTGTAGTGTAAGAAAGTGGTCCAGTTTCATTCTTTTGCATGTAGCTGTCCAGTTTTCCCAAAACCTTTGAAGAGACTGTCTTTTCTCCATTGTATATTCTTGCCTCCTTTCTTGTGGATTAATGTGGGTTTATTTCTGGGCTTTCTCTTCTGTTCCATTGATCTATGTGTCTGTTTTTCTGCCAGCACCATGCAGTTTTAATTCTTTATAGTATAGTTTGAAATCAGGGAACGTGATACCTCCAGCTTTGTTCTTTTTCACGATTGCTTTGGCTATTTGGTGTCTTTTTTGGTTCCATACAAATTTTAGGATTCTTCGTTCTAGTTCTGTGAAAAATGCCATTGGAATTTTGATAGGGATTGCATTGAACCTGTAGATTGCTTTGGATACTATGGATATTTTAACAATATTAATTCTTTCGTCCATGAGCATAGGCTATCTTTCCATTTATTTGTGTGATCTTCAATTTGTTTCATCAGTGTCTTATGGTTTTCAAAGTACAGGTCTTTTACCTCCTTGGTTAAGTTTATTTTTACATATTTTTGATGCAATGGTAAATGGGACTGTTTTCTTAAATTCTCATTCTGATTGTTATTAGTGTATAGAAATACAACAGATTTCTGTATATTGATTTTGTAGCCTATAATTTTACTGAATTCATTTATTCTAATATTTTTTGATTGAGTCTTTAGGGTTTTCTATGTGTAGTATCATGTTATCTGCAAATAGTGACTGTTTTACTTCTTCTTTTCTGATTTGGATGTCATATATTTTTTTCTTGCCTAATTGCTATGGCAAAGACTCCAATACCATGTTGAATGAAAGTGGCGAGAGTGGGCATCCTTGTCTTGTTTCTGATCTTAGAATAAATGCTTTCAGCTCTTCACCGTTGAGTATGATATTAGCTGTGGGTTTGTCATATATGGCCTTTATTATGTTGAGATATGTTCCCTCTATACCCACTTTGTTGAGAGTTTTTATCATAAGTGGGTGTTGAATTTTGTCGAATGCTTTTTCTGCATCTATAGAGATGATCATGTGTTTTTTAATCCTTCATTTTGTTTATGTGGTTTATCATGTTGATTGATTTGCAGATGTTAAACCATCCTTGCATCCTTGGGATAAATCTCACTTGATTGTGGTATATGATCCTTTTAATGTATTGTTGAATTTGGTTTGGTAATATTTTGTTAATGATTTTTGCATCTGTGTTCATCAGGGATGTTGGCCTGTAATCTGGTTTTGGTATCAGGGTAATGCTGTTCTTGTAGAATGTGTTCCTTTCTCTTCACTTTTTTGAAATAATTTGAGAAGGATAGTTGTTAACTATTATTTAATGTAAAGTAGAATTCACCTGTGAAGGCATCTGGCCCTGGAATTTTGTTTGTTGGCAGTTTTTGATTACTGATTCCATCTCATTACTAGCACTTGGTCTGTTCAGATTTTCTATTTCTTCTTGATTCAGTCTTGGAAGATTATATGTTTTTATTTTTTATTTTTTAAATTAATTAATTAATTTTTGGTGAGGAAAATTGGCCCTGAGCTAACATCTGTTGCCAATCCTCTTTTTGTTTGAGGAAGATTGGCCCTGAGCTAACATCTGTGCCAGTCTTGCTCTATTTTTTGTACATGGGTCGCTGCCATAGCATGGTTTGAAGAGTGGTGTAGGTCCATGACCAGGATCTGAGCCCCCTAACCCAGGCAGCTGACGTGGAGCACGTGGCGCTTTATCCGCTATACCATTGGGCCAGCCCCAGAGTGTATGCTTTTAAGAATTCATCCATTTCTTCTTAGTTATCCAATTAGTTGGTGTATAATTGTTTTATCCATTCAGCCACCCTGTGTCTTTTGATTGGAGCATTTAGTCCATTTACATTTTATTGCCATTTTGTTAAGTGTTTTCTGGTTGTTTTTGTAGTTCTCTGTTTCTTCTTCTTCTCTTGCTCTCTTCCCTTGTGATTTAATTACTTTTTTTGGTGGTATGTTTGTATTCCTTTCTCTTCATTTTTTTGTGTATCTGTTATAGGTTTTTGGTATGTGGTTAGCATGAGCTTCATATATAACAACCTGTGTGTATAGCAGTCTAATATAAGTTTATGGTCACTGAAGTTCTAAAAGCACTACATTTTCACTCCCCCCACCATGTTTTCTGTTTTGATGTCTTATTTTACATCTTTTTATTTTATGTATCCTTTAATTATTGTAGATACAGATGATTTTACTACTTTTGTCTTTAACCTTCAAACTAGCTAAATAGATGGTTGATCCACTACCTTTACTGTATGTTTGGCATTACCAGTGAGAGTTTTTCTTTCACAATTTTCTTATTTCTAGTTATGGCCTTTTCTTTTCTCTTCAAAGAAGTCTCTTTAACATTTTTTGTAAGGCTGGTTTAGTGGTGATGAACTCCTTTAGCTTTTGCTTGTCAGGGAAACTCTTTATCTCTGCTTCAATTCTGAGTGATAACCTTGCTGGGTAGAGTATTCTTAGTTGTAAGCTTTTTCCTTTCAGCGCTTTGAATATATCGAGCCAGTCCCATTTTACCTGTAAGGTTTCTGCTGAAAAATCAGTTATAGTCTTATGGGACTGGGAAGTCCTTTGTGCATATCTAGTTGTTTTTCTCTTGCTGCTTTAAAGATTCTCTGTATTTAACTTTTGACATTTTAATTATACTGTGTCTTGGTGTGGGTCTCTTTGGTTTCATCTTATTTGAGACTCTCTGTGCTTCCTGGACTTGGTTGTCTGTTTACTTTGCCAGGTTGGGGAAATTTTCAGCCATTATTTCTTCAAATAAATGTTCTGTCCATTTCTCTCTCTCTCCTCCTTTTGAAACCTCTATAATGCAAATGTTAGTACGCTCGATGTTGTTAATATTGTCCCAGAGATCCTTTATGCTATCCTTTGCTTTTTTATTT
The DNA here is from genome assembly GCF_057802395.1 of Ceratotherium simum simum. Classification (NCBI taxonomy): domain Eukaryota; kingdom Metazoa; phylum Chordata; class Mammalia; order Perissodactyla; family Rhinocerotidae; genus Ceratotherium; species Ceratotherium simum. Next base: position 61,929,613 of record NC_141940.1, read on the forward strand.
TTTTTTTCCCACTGTTCTGATGGGTGATTTCCACTACCCTCTCTTCCAGGTTGCTGATCCATTCTTCTGTATCATCTAATCTGCTGTTGATTCCCTCTAGTGTATTTTTCATTTCAGTTATTGTATTCTTCACCTCTGATGGTTTTTTTTGTTTTTTTCTGTCTCTTTCTTGAGGCTCTTACTGTGTTCATCCATTCTTCTTCTGAGTTTGGTGAGCACCTTTATGACTATTTTTTGTTGTTGTTGAGGAAGACTGGCCCTGAGCTAACATCTATCCCAGTCTTCCTCTACTTTTTGTATATGGGATGCTGCCACAGCATGGCTTGACAAGCAGTGTGTAGGTCACCTGGGATCTGAACCCACGAACGCCAGGCTGCTGAAAAGGAGTGTGTGAACTTAACCACTATGCCACTGGGCCGTCCCCATTATGACCATTATTTTGAACTCTTAATTTGGAACATTGCTTATCTGAGGTTTTGTCTTGTTCTTTCATTGGGACCTGTTCCTCAGTCTCCTCATTTTGCCTAATTCTCTGTGTTTGTTTCTGTGTATTAGGAAGAGCAGCTGTGTCTCCCAGTCTTAAAGGGGTGAACTTATGTAGAAGGTGTCCTTTGGGGCCTAGTAGCACAATATACCCTGGTCAGCCAGAGCCAGGTGTGTCCCCTCTTGTAGGCTGCATTTGTCCTCTTATTGTGCCTGGGTCATGGTGGCTGTGGGTGTGCTGTTGTACAGGTCTGGACCCTCCATGGTGGGAACCACTTTGGAGGGGCTCCTGTGCTGACCAGGGCTGCCCACTGGATGAGGAGGAATGGGACCTGCTTTGTGCTGGCTAGGGTCGCCTGCCTGGTGGGACAGGCAAGAACTGCTTTGGAGGGTCTCCAGTGCCATTGGGCTTTCATTTTATCTTCTGCATCTTTCATAGCGACAAAGCTGCAACACTTATAATTTATGTTCAGAGGGATAGCTCTTATGACACTGAAATATCCCTGATTGTTAAAGGAATATGACATTATGTTCTCTATACTGTGGTTATTAAATTAGTAGTTGATTTTTCAGAAAGCAGAATTAAAGGAGAAAAACATAACTGCTCAATCTTAAGTTAATTAAAACCAAAATTAATTAGGTAGCCCTATTGGTCATATGTTTTGTTTAACAGAAATTTGATTCTACTTGATTATTTTTCCTGGATTATTTACCTGCATGTAATTGACAGTTTCATGACTACCAAATGAGAACAAAGACATGAGTTTAAAAGTAAAGATATATCCTAAAAGTATTAAACTGTAAAATTTTTCTCTACAAAGTCTGTTTTAGGGGAAATTTTAAATCACTGGCACTTTTGTCCAGTAGTAATATTGATTGTATTAATTATCTATTGTTACATAACGAATTACCATAAACTTAGCAGCTTAAAGGAAGATACGTTTATTATTTCACAGTTCCTACACATCAGGTGTCCAGGCATTGCTCAACTAGGTCTTCTCCTTAGGGTCTCACAGAGGTGTAATCAGAGATTCAGCTATCCTACATTCTTATCTGGAGGCCTGACCAGGGAAGAATCTGCTTCTAAACTCCCTCAGATTCTTGGCAGAATTACGTTCCTTGTGGTTGTAGGACTGAGGACACTGCTTCTTGCTGCATGTTAACTGGAGGCTGCTCTCAGCTCCTAGAGGCTGCCTTGCTATGTGGGCTTCCGCAACATGACCACTTACTTCAATCAAGCCAGCAAAGATAGTCTCTAAGTTCTTATATAACATAACATAGAAGTGAAATCCCATCACCTTTGCAATATTCTATTGATTGGAAGCAAGACAGAGGTCCTGTCCACACTCAGGGGGATGAGGATTATACAGTGGCATGAGCACCAAGAGGTGAGGATGTTGGGGGCCCGTCTTAAAGTGTGTCTGCCACATTTATCAATTGGGAGGTTTCTTTCTTTGTTTCAATTTGTCATGGGCTTAATTCAATATATAGACATAGATGTTTATTCTAGGCAAGTGTGGACCCACTTTTAAGTTTAGATCTAATTTGCTGCAGTTATTTAAATGAAGTGTAAAAAATTGAAGTAGTTTTCTTTCCAAATCTTTCAGTGAGTAACCTGTAAACATGAAGCTTCTTTGAGAGAGAATATTTTCTTTAAATGTGAACTTCTTAAACATTTTTAACATTAGGTACTATATAAATATAGTGCTTTGTTTACTAGGTGAACTTTGGGGATCCTGGAGACTACTTGAAAGTTAATAATAGTATCAAATTTGTTGTGAAGACTGATGTATGTTTTGTTAATCATTTACTTCGCCCATATTTCTTCTCACTCACTTTGTACCTTATTCTTCCTTACTTGGTTACCTCTCTACTTCCTTCTTCAGTATATCTTTTAGCACCAAGGCATGAGCTCTGTTAATTAGTCTTGAGTTTAACACTGAGGAACAGGTGTATGCTTAATACAGTTATCATGGCCAGATAACCATTTTACAAAACTATATGTCCTTATATATTCATTTTCCCACACCACCTCCAATTCTAAGGATCTGAATGAAAAATATTTTTTTCTCAGTTCAGTTTTCCATGATAAGCTGCTTTTGTCATTAATAGTGAGAAAATGATAGGTTTGAGATGACCCATGTGATTTTCTGAGATCAGGTGAGTATAGCTACTCAGTTTATTATTTCTGTTTGCCTAGAATCTTTTGAAGTGTGATCTATTTAAATATTTTCTGAGAAAATAAAAATAATTTTAAAGAATTATTCACTAGGCTCTAATATGAGAGTCTGTTCACTTGGGTTTTGGAGTATCTGAATAAATTATTACTACCTTTATAACTGTCAATAAGCTTTCCAGAGTCTTCTGTAAGAAATTGTTTCTTTCCTATTTGATGCTTAATTGAGGGAAACATGTCTGCTTGTCTTTGCAAATTACAATTTTTGTATTTTAAATAAAGGTTTGTTGTCCTAGAGAATTCTGAAAATATTTTTGATTTTATACAGGTGAAAATGACTTCAATTTAGTAAATATCAGTGAAAACTGAGATACTTCCTCTATGGGAATTAATATTTTTATATTTAAAACCTGATACCTTGTTGAAGGTAGATTAAGTGGGAGTAATGGAGTGTTCTGTTTTTAAAGGCCATTTCTGTAGACTGAAATGATTTGTGTGATATAGTGATCTCTTTGACTCATTCAGATTTATTTTATTTCTCATTCCTTCAGACCCACAGCTTCATGATAAATTAGTCATAAGATGGTGCAAATAGGAAGTAACCAGTAACTAAGGCAACAAAGGAAAGCAGTATTACCTTTTCTTATGAATATTTCTGAGAGTCATTTTGTAATAAAATTTCAGTTATCAGGATTCTGTATTAATATTGGTTTTTGGACTATTTTGCTGAATGTGCCTCTTCCTACATTTTAATAATAAACCCATCACAGTTTTTTTTTTCATCCTCCATAGTCTGTGTGTGCTTTTGAGGTAAGATGGTAGATGATGGTGCTATTTATTGAAATTGGGAACCCTGGGAGAAAGCAGATTTGTGTGTGTGTGGTGGTGGGGGATCACTAATTCCTTTTTGTCTTGGTTATTTTTGAGAGACATGTGATATAAGCAAGTGGAAATGTCAAGTAGGCAGTTGGATATATGGATCAAGAGCTCAGAAGAGTAGTCTCTGAGTGAATGTGAGTCATGTCAATAAATGAGCTGTCTGGGGGAAGAATGTGGAGTGAGATAAGAACGTGACCCAAGTTCATTTCCTGAGGATCTATGGTGTTTCAAGGATACTGAAAAAGAGCAAAGAAATTGGAGTGAAAGAGAATGAAAGTGTGATATCACAGAAGCCAAAGACTCAAATAGGAGAGAGTAGTCGACAGTGACATGCTGCAGCAAGAGCAAGTAAGATAAGGACTGATGTGTCTGTTAGCAAAATAGTCATCATTGGTGACTTTTATTTGATTCTCATTGAGTTTTTTAGAAGAAAGATGCTAGTCAAATAAATAATGCTGGGTAATTGTTAATAAGTTTATTTAAAAATTTACATATAGTAAAACTCACTCTTTTTCATGTATGGTTTTGAGGTTAGACAAATGCGTAGAGTTGTGTTACCACTGCTGCAATCGAGATACAGAATAGTTCCATCGCCCCCCCAAAATTCCTATTGTTGCCTCTTTCTAGTGCACCTCTACCCATAGGCCTAACCTTTGGCAACTGCTAATCCGTTCTCCATACCTTTTCCAGAATGTCATATAAATGGGATCATACAATATGTAGCCTTTTGAGGCTATCTTTTTTCCATTTATGATAATGTATTTGAGAGTTATCCATGATGTTGAGTATATAAATGGATCATTCCTTTTCATTGCTGAGTAGTAGTCCTGTTCTTCTACCTCCTTCCCCTGGAAGCTAATGATATACATTCTTTCTCTTATAGGTTTGCACTTTTCAGAGTGTCATATACATGTAGTCGTACAATATTTGGCCTTTTGGGTCTGGGTTATTTCAGTTAACAAAATCCATTTGAAATTTATCCATGTTGTTAAAAGTAACAATAGTCCTTTCCTTTTTATTGATGAGTAGTAGTCTGTTCTTTCTCCACTTACCAGTTGAGGGGATATCTGGAATTTTTCCAGTTTTTAACAATTATGAACAAAGTTGCTATACACGTTTATGTATAGATTTTTTTGTTTTTGGTCTGTTTTATTTTATTATTTTAATTTTTTGTTTACTGCAGTAACATTGGTTTATAACATTGTATAAATTTCAGGTGTACATCATTATACTTCTATTTCTGCATGGATTACATCATGTTGTCATGTTCACCACCCAAATACTAATTACAATCCATCACCACACACATGTGCCTAATTATCCCTTTTGCCCTCCTCCCTACCCCCTTCCCATCTGGTAACTACCAATCCAATCTCTGTCCCTATGTGTTAGTTTGTTGTTGTTATTATTTACTACTTAATGAGTGAGATCATATGGTGTTTGACTTTCTTCCTCTGACTTATTTCACTCTGTATAATACCCTCAATGTCCATCCATGTTGTCACAAATGGCTGGATTTCATTGTTTCTTATGGCTGAGTAGTATTCCATTGTTACACCCAGCAGTGGAATAGCTGGACTTTATGGTAGTTCTCTCCTTAGTTTTTTGAGGAATCTCCATAATGTTTCCCTAGTGGCTGCACCAGTTTGCACTCCTGCCAGCAGTGAATGAGAGTTCCCTTCTCTCCACATCCTCTCCAACACTTGTTGTTTCCTGTGTTGTTAATTATAGCCATTCTGACAGGCGAGATGTAATATCTCATTGTAGTTTTGATTTGCATTTCCCTGATAGTTAATGATTTTGAACATCTTTTCATGTGCCTGTTGGCCATCTGTATATCTTCTTTGGAGAAATGTCTGTTCAGGTCTTTTGTTCATTTTTTAATTGGGTTGTTAGTTTTTTTGTTGTTGAGGTGCATGAGTTCTTTATGTATTTTGGAGATTAACCCCTTATCAGATACATGGTTTGCAAATATCTTCTCCCAGTTGTTAGGTTGTCTTTTCATTTTGTTGGTGGTTTCCTTTTCTGTTCAGAAGCTTTTTAGTTTGATGTAGTCCCATTTGTTTATTTTTTCTATTGTTTCTCTTGCCTGGTCAGACATGATGCTTGAAAATATGTTGCTAAGACCGATGTCAAAGAGCGTATTGCCTATGTTTTCTTCTAGCAGTTTCATAGTTTCAGGCCTTCCATGAAAGTCTTTAATCCATTTTGAGTTAATTTTTGTGTATGGTGTAAAGGAATTGTCTACTTTCATTCTTTTGCATGTGGCTGTCCAGTTTTCCTGACGCCATTTGTTGAAGAGACTTTCCTTTCCCCATTGTATGTTCTTGGCTCCTTTGTCAAAGATTAGCTGTCCATAGATGTGTGGGTTTATTTCTGGGCTTTTGATTCTATTCCATTGATCAGTGTCTGTTTTTGTGCCAGTATCATGCTGTTTTGGTTACTATAGCTTTGTAGTATATTTTGAAATCAGGGAGTGTGATACCTCCAGCTTTGTTCTTTTTTCTCAGGATTCCTTTAGCTATTCGGGCTCTTTTGTTGATCCATATAAATTTTAGGATTCTTTGTTCTATTTCTGTGAAAAATGTCGTTGGAACTTTAATAGGGATTGCATTGAATCTATAGATGGCTTTAGGAAGTATGGACATCTTAACTATGTTAATTCTTCCAATCCAAGAGCACGGAATATCTTCCCATTTCTTTGTGTCTTCCTCAATTTCTTTCAGCAATATTTTATAGTTTTCAGTGGACAGATCTTTCACCTCTTTGGTTAAGTTTATTCCTAGGTACTTTATTCTTTTTGTTGCAATTGTAAATGGGATTGTATTCTTAGTTTCTCTTTCTGCTACTTCGTTGTTACTGTACAGAAATGCAGCTGATTTTTGTATGTTGATGTTGTATCCTGCAACTTTACTGTATTCGTTTATTATTTCTAAAAGTTTTTTTTTGGTGGATTCTTTAGGGTTTTCTATATATAAAATCATATCATCTGCAAATAGTGACAGTTTCACTTTTTCCTTTCCAATTTGGATCCCTTTTATTTCTTTCTCTTGCCTGATTGCTCTGGCTAGGACTTCCAGTACTATGTTAAATAGGAGTGGTGACAGTGGGCATCCTTGTCTGGTTCCTGTTCTTAGAGGGATAAATTTCAGTTTTTCACCATTGAGGATGATATTTGCTGTGGGTTTGTCATATATGGCCTTTATTATGTTGAGGTACTTTAAATCTATGCCCATTTTATTCAGAGTTTTTCTCGTAAATGGATGCTGTATCTTGTCAAATGCTTTCTCTGCATCTATTGAGATGATCATGGGATTCTTATTCTTCATTTTATTAATGTGGTGTATCACGTTGATTGATTTGTGAATGTTGAAACATCCCTGCATCCCTGGAATAAATTCCACTTGATCATGCTGTATAATCTTTTTAATGTATTGTTGTATGTGATTTGCTAGTATTTTGTTGAGAATTTTTGCATGGATGTTCATCAGTGATATTGGGCTGTAGTTTTCTTTTTTTGAGTTGTCCTTGTCTGGTTTTGGTATCAGGGTAATTTTGGCTTCATAGAATGAATTACGGAGCTTCCTCCCCACCTCAATTTTTTGGAAGAGTTTGAGAAGGATAAGTATTAAGTCTTCTTTGAATGTTTGGTAGAATTCACCAGGGAAGCCGTCTCGTCCTGGACTTTTATTTTTGGGGAGGTTTATGATTACTATTTCTATCCCCTTACTGGTGATTGGTCTATTCAAATTCTCTTCTTCATCCAGTTTTGGAAGGTTGTGTGATTCTAAGAATTTATCCATTTCTTCTAGATTGTCCAATTCTTTGGCATGTAGTTTTTCATAGTATTCTCTTATAATCTTTTGTATTTCTGAGGTGTCCGTTTAATTTCTCCTCTTTCATTTCTGATCTTACTTATTTGTGCCTTCTCTCTCTTTTTCTTAGTGAGTCTAGCTAAAGGTTTGTCAATTTTGTTTATTTTTTCAAAGAACCAGCTCTTGGTTTTATTAATTTTTTCTATTGATTTTTAGTCTCTATTTCATTTATTTCTGTTCTGATTTTTATTATTTCCCGTTTTCTACTGATTTTGGACTTTGTTCTTCTTTTTCTGGTTCCTTTAGCTGCATTGTTAGATTGTTCATTTGAGATTTTCTTGTTTGTTGAGATAGGCCTCTATTGCTACAAACTTCCGTCTTAGAACCACTTTTGCTGTATCCCATAAATTCTGGCGTTTTGTATTTTCATTTTAATTTGTCTCCAGGTATTTTTTGATTTATCCTTTGATTTCTTCATTGACTCAATCGTTGTTCAGTAACATTTTGTTTAATCTCTACATATTTATGGCTTTTCTGATTTTCTTCCTATAGTTGATTTCTAGTTTCGTACCGTGGTGGTCAGAAAAGATGCTTGGTATTATTACAATCGTCTTAAATTTATGGAGACTTGTTTTGTGGCCTAATAAGTGATCAATCCTAGAGAATGTTCCATGTGCATTTGAAAAGAACGTGTATTCTTTTGTTTGGATGGTATATTCTATATATCTCCTAGGTCCATCTGTTCTAGTGTGTCATTTAAGGCCAGTGTTTCCTTATTGATCTATCCGTTGGTGTAAGTGGAGTGTTAAAGTCCCCTACTATTATTTTGTTACTGTCTATTTCTCTTTTTATGTCTGTTAATATTTACTTTATATATTGAGGTGCTCCTATGTTGGGTGCATATACAAGTGTTATAACCTCTTGTTGGATTGTTCCCTTGATCATTATGTAATGCCCTTCTTTGTCTCTTTTTACAGTTTTTGTTTTAAAGTCTATTTTGTCTTATATGAGTATTGCTACCCCAGCTTTCTTTTCATTGCCATTTGCGTGGAGTATCTTTTTCCATCCCTTCACTTTCAGTTTGTGAGTGTCTTTAGGTCTGAAGTGTGTCTCTTGTATGCAGCATATATATGGGTCTTGTTGTTTTATGCAATCAGCCACCCAATGCCTTTTAATTGGAGCATTAATCCATTGATGTTTAGAGTAGCTATTGATAAGAATCTACTTAACTGCCATTTAAAAATTTTTTTTCTCAGTGTTTTCTTAGTCCTTCTCTATTCCTTTCTTCTTCTGTTGCTCTGTTCCCTTGTTGTTTGATGGCTTTCTATAGTATTACGTATGGGTTCCTTTCTCTTAGTTTTTTGTGTATTTATTGTAGGTTTCTGGTTTGTGATTACCATGGGGTCCATATACAGAGTTGGTGGTCTCTTTAGTTTGATCTCTGTCTGAAAGCTCTAGTCTTTAACTCCCCTCCTCCCAGATTTCATGTTTTTGATATCATATCTAACCTCTTTTTTGTGCATTTGTATCCATTACCCTCTTATCATGGAAATAGATAATTTTTCCTATTTGTGGTCTTCTCTTTTCTCCTTAGATAAGTCCCTTTAGCATTTCTTGTAGTACTGGTTTCTTGGTGACAAACTCCTTTAATTTTTGGTTGTCTGGGAAACTTTTCATCTCTCCTTCCATTTTGAATGATAACCTTGCCAGGTAGAGTATTCTTTGCTGTAAGTTTTTTCCTTTTACAACTTTAAATGTATCGTGCCACCTCTTCTAGCCTGTAAGGTTTCTGCTGAGAAGTCAGCTGTTAGCCTTATGGGGTTTCCTTTGTATGTAACTTGTCTTTCTCTTGCGGCTTTTAGGAATCTCTCTTTATCTTTAATCCTGGACATTTAATTATGATGTGTCTTGGTGTGTGCCTCTTTGTGTTTATCTTGTTTGGTGCTCTCTGTGCTTCCTGTACCTGGATGTCTGTTTCTTTCCTTAGGCTGGGGAAGTTTTCATCTATTATTTCATCAAATAGATTCTCTGCCACTTTGTCTTGCTCTTCTCCTTCTCGGACACGTATAACACGGATGTTAATGCGCTTGATGTTGTCCCAGAGGTCCCTTAGACTGTCCTCACTCTTTTTAATTCTTTTTTCTTTTACCTGTTCAGCTTGGGTGATTTCTCCTAGTCTTTCGTCCAGCTCGTAGATCGTTCTTCTGTATCCTCTACACTGCTTTTGAGTCCCTCTAGTGAATTTTTCATTTCCAGTATTGTATTCTTCATTTATGATTGGTTCTTTTTTATATCTTCCATTTCTTTGTTGACATTCTCTCTGAGTTCATCCATTCTTCTCCCCAGATCAGTGAGCATCCTTAACACTCTTTGTTTGAACTCTCTGTCAGGTAGGTTGCTCATTTCTGCTTCACTTAGTTCCTTTTCTGGGGTTTTGTCCTGTTCCCTTACTTGGAATGCATTCCTTTGCCTCTTTCTCTGTGCTTTTGTCAATGTATTAGGTGGGTCAGCTACGTCTCCTGCTCTTGGAGAGGTGACCTTATATAAGTGATGACTTATGAGGCTCGCAGTGTGCTTTCCTCAGTTCTGAATGTTGCAGGAGTGACCCCTATGTGGGCTACGTGTGTCCTTCTGTTGTGGTGTGGTTGTTCTCCCTGTAGGTGCCCAGGGAGGCTGAGTTATGCTCCTGGCGAGCTCTTGTAATGCTCAGCTGCTTGTAGATGTTGTGGGCCCTTCAGTCTCTTTATTAGGTGTGGGGTGCCCCAGCACAGTTGCCTGCAAGTTCTCATACTACATTTGTGTTGCAGTATTTCTTTTAAGTGAGTAGGCCCCCAGCATGGCAGGTTGTTAGGCTCAGGGGCTTACAATTGGTATAAGCCTCCAGCCTTTAGGTCTCTTCTCAGCTTCTGAGGATTGCAGCTGTGTGGGGCTGGCCTGAGGCACAGGAGCACCCAGTTGTTTCAGGCTTTGGAAGGTGGGGCCAACCCCCTATGCGGGTCTTTGAGAAGCACAAGTCTTCTGCAGCTGACAAGCCCTGCCATCCACAGGTCCACACACACAGTCAACACAGTCCTGCCCCCTGTGCGCACCCTGAACTCCTGAAGCGGAGCCAATCTCTCCATGGTCGAAGCCCCACACACTCCACCACAGCCCCAAACTCTTCACCCGCTCCTTGTGCACGTCCTGCCCCACTGAAGTAGGCCCACTTGCCAGGCTGCTGAGAATCCCGTCACCAGTCTGTGCAGGCCCACAAGTTGCCTGAGGGCTTGTTGTTGGGTGGGGCCAGTCCCTAGGGTGGTCTGCCTGCCCTGGCTAAGCTGGATTAAATCGGTGCTCTAGTGGTTGGGGCAGACCCTGGGCTAGCAGGCCCCAGGGAGAACTCCAATGGTGTCTGCCAGTGTCTGTGTCAGCATGCCAACACCAGGCCACAACAATGGCCGCCGCCAATGTCCCAGTCCCTGGAAAGGTCTCACCTCTCACTGAGATGCACTCAGAGCCTATGAGGTGAGTCTCTTTTCACCAAAGCACTGTGCACCTTTCTGTCTGGTGATTTTGGTTGCTTTCTGAACCGGGTTTATTTGTGTGTGGGCCCTTTAAGAGCCGGTTTTAATTTGTGAGCCAGCTTTTCTAGGGCTACTCCCCAATGTTTTAGTAGCAGTCAAAGTCAGATATTATGCCACTCGTGTTGATTGTGCTGGGTCCACAGAATGCCTACAGCGGATGCACTCCCCGGCTCAGGGCCCCGCTCCTCCAGGGAGGGCTGCGTACCTTTGAGCTGCTCCCAGGTGGCCGTGAAGCTGGCGGCTTGTGAAGGTGGCAGTTTTTTCTCTCCAGAAGGGAGTTTGTGCCTCTTCCACCTCAATTAGGATTTTCGTTTGTTGCAGGAGTTCCTCTTATCCAGTTTTCAGTTCTCTCTCAGGGGTAACTTTTCCATAAGTAATTGTAAATTGGCTGTGTCCGTGGGAGGAGGTGAGTTCAGAGTCTCCTTTCGCTGCCATCTTGACTTCTCCCTGCTATGTGTGGATTTTTGTGTTAACGTAAATTTCCATTTATCACAGGTAGATATTTTTCCACTGTTTTCTGACCTCTATGATAGCTCATGAGTAATCAGCAGTTATTTAATTTGATGTTTATGTAATGTGTTGTTTTTCTCTCACTGCTTTCAAGACTCCCCCCTCTTTTTTTTGGTTTAGAGTACTTTAAGATACCTCTTGGGTTGCTTTTTAAAATTTTATCCTTTTTGAGGTTCACTGAATTTCTTGAAACTGTAAATTTATATCTTTCACCAAATTTGGGAAATTCTCAGCCATTTTTTTAGAACAGTTTTATTGAAACATAATTCACATACCATATAATTCACCCCTTTAAAACGTACAACCTGGGGGCTGGCCTGGTGGTGTAGTGTTAAGTTTGCACAGTCTGCTTCAGCTGCCTGGGGTTCACAGGTTCGGATCCTGGACACGGACCTACGCAGTGCTCATCAGGCTGTGCTGTAGCAGGTGTCCCACATATAAAAAATGGAGGAAGATGGGCATGGATGTTAGCCCAGGGCCAATCTTCCTCAGCAAAAAAAAAAAAGTATAACCTAATGGTTTTTAGTATATTCACAGGTATGGACAGCCTTCACCACAGTCAATTTTAGAATGTTTTTATCACATCAAAATGAAACGTTTTACCCTTTAGCTGTCTAAGCAACGACTAACTTACTTTTTGTCTCTATGTATTTTCCTTTTCTCAACATTTTGTCTGAATAGAGTTGCCATTATTTAAGTAATTTTTTCTATACCTCTCACTTTCTTTTTCTGGGAAGTTAATGATATGGATTTTATGTCTTTTGATATTGTTCCACATGTGTCTGAGGCTCTGTTTATTTGCTTTTAATCACTTTTACTCTCTTTTTTATATTGCTCTATCTTCAAGTTTACATGTTCTCTGCCCTCTCCATTCTTTATTGAGTTCATACAGTATTTTAAGAAAAGGACATATTTTTATTTTTACTTCTAAAATTATTTACTTTTTTTTCATAATTTCTATTTTTCTGGTGATAACTTTTTATCGTTCCATTTAAGTCTGTTTATTTTTACCCAGAAGAGTGTGGTTATAATAGCTGCTTAAATTCCTTGTGAGATATTTCAACATTGGTGTTACCCTGGAATTGATAGCTGTTGATTTTGATTGTTTATTTCAGCAGACAGTCTGCCTGGTTAGGTTTAGACTTCCAAGTTCTATCTCACCGTCTCTGGATGGTGGTTTCACTGTTAATTATGTTTTCAGAGTGTTTGCATCAGCACCCTGCATGTGCCGCTCAGTGCATGTGCTGACTCAGTGGTTAGTCTGAGGCTTGAGCAGTGGTTAATATTGGCATTTAGTTTTCAAAGCCTTTTGTTAGGCTGTTTTGATTCTGTTCCACACACAAGCAGTTTGTTGTTGAGACCAGGACTTGTGTCTGTTTGTGCACAGAATTAGGGGATCTCCTTCTTCCATTCGGCCTTTTCCATGGGATTCTCCCATTCCCTTGGGCTCTTTATCCTGGTTCCTCTGATCAGAAATATGACTTTCTCTCAGAGTGTTAGCCAATCTTGGGGTCACACAGCTTTGCGCTATTGTGGCTGCCTTTGGGGTGAAGTGAAGGAGAGAGTGAAAAAAAATAAGAGATTACCACTACACTTTTCTTATCATATGGGCCTCTATTCCTGGTTTCTCTGACCAGAGAGATAGGTTTTTCTTTTGTTTGAGGCTTGCCTTGGAGCAGGACTGGGAGTCAAAAAATTTAAAAAGTGGGAAAAACAGAAAACTTGGGGTTCTCCTTATGCTCACCAGCTCAAAAGTGCATCTTTTCCTGGTCCTCGATCCAGAAAGTGGGACTTCTCTTGGAAATTTGTTCATGCTCACTGTGGAGTTCTATGACTCAGTCACTCCTTGGGTCAAAGTCAGGACATAAAGGTGGAAAATAAACCCAGGAAACTCAAGACAGTACTGTTATTCACATTTTGATCTCTCTCCTTAATCTGCTTGCTATTTAATTTTAGGAGTCCTCAGGTAGTTTATTGTTGTATTTTGTCCAAAGTTTTTAGTTTAATCAGAGGAGAAATAGACTTATTCCATCTTGGCTGTCACGAGAAGCTCTATTTAATTTACTTTTGTCTTCATCTTCCTCTTCCTTTTCCTCCTCTTCTTCCTTTTCCTCCTCTTCTTCTTTCTCCTCCTCCTCTTCTTCCTCTCTCTCCTTCCTCCTCCCTGTCTCGCGGCTTCTCATCCTTGTCCTTTCTAAGCTTTTCTCTTCTCCCTCCCCCTCCCCCTTTCCCTCCTCCACCTCCTCCATTTCTAAATAGGCAGTGGTAAATTTTTTTTTTTCCAGACCATCTTGCTGTTGCTTAATTTTCAAACATCTTAGATCAATGGTTGGCAGACTTTTTCTGTAAAGGACCTGATAGTAAATATTTTAGGCTTTGCAGGCATAGGGTCTCTGTCAACTGCTCAACTCTGCTGTTGCAGTGAGATGATAGCCATAGATAATATGAAAACAAATGAATGTGTCTGTGTTCCAGTAAAATTTTATTTATAAAAACAGACAGCAGGCCAGATTTGGCTCATGGGCCATAGCTTGCAGACCCTTGATCTAAGTCCTCTACACTTACTCTTTCCTGAAGCAGTGCTTGAAGAGTATTATTACCCACTGAGCTTTGTATGTTGAAATAATTTTCTTTCCATGGCCACTTATATTTTTCTCTTACAGTTTATTCTTTCTTCTGTAGAGTAACTCAAAATTTAACTGAACTGAATGAAAGGAAATGAATTCACAATAGTGCAATTATATAAAACTCTTCCCATCCAAGTTTGCTTTGAATATATCCCCACAATAGATTTCTCCTGTGGCATTTTTTTCCCCTGCTCATAAATATTTGGTTGGAGACAGTCTTAATGAAATTGCACAGGTCACATCTTTAGTATATATTCGCCCATCATAGCAAAGTTCTAAACAATATAAAATGAAACATGCAGCTCTGAAATTCAAAGATTCTCAAGGACAATCTGGAAACCGTATTAATAATGTTCCTTTTCTAAGTACCTTCTATGTGTCCTTTGTCCTTTTTTGTTTCAGTAAGTGTGGATCTTGTTGATTGTGAAGGAAATACCTAGGGTTATATTTTTCTCGGTTATTACTCTTATTCTAGTACTTTTGAACTTCAGTTTTTGAACAATATTTTTCAGGTGAATGGTCTTAAAATGGTTGATGAGCCAATGGAAGAAGGAGAAGCAGATTCTTGCCAAGTAAGTACTTGTGTTATCTTTTTAAGCTACATTTTTAGAATGTAAGGAAAGAGAATAATGAGAAAGGAGAAAATCTTCTGTCAATTAAAGAAATTTATTCAGGTAAGTTAATAATAAGCAAATCCAATTATTAATAATAAAATCAACTGTCTCTGCAGATAGTGATGATGTAACAATAATCTCAGTTTTGATTAACAAGATGAGAGAAAAATGACAGTTTAGCTTTTGCAATTAACTTAATACTAATAACTTATATGTTAACTTTGAGTATAATTAAATGTAAACTTCTATCAAAATGATCTAGAGCTTTATATACAGATCATATGGATGAAGATGCATAGTAATATTTATGTTGCTAGTTTATACAAGATAAAGAGTGTAAGGAAATACAAAAGGCAGTGGGGAAGGGTGTTTTTCAATATTAGTAAAGCTACAGGGAAATGCCATGCCCTACACACCATAGGAAGAAGAAAAAAACACATGCATGTATGTGTACATGTGTAGCCAACATAAATGCATAGACCTATACACAGGGTTATTGTCAAATATTTACCTTTCTAATTTTAATAAAAGATGAATCAGGAAGTACAATTTTAATGGAAAGATAGTAAAACTATACAGTGCTAGATACTATATGATTTATATTAGACAGTCACCTTCAGTGGCTAGAAAGGGGAGTCTGAAGTTTTTCAGAATAAGGGAGCTAGAATCACTTCCAAGGATTTGATTTAGTTTGTGGCCTGAGTTATCTGGACTTAAAACAGTGTACTTTTTCTGTGCAGTGGTTCATTTTCTGTCGATTAAATGATATGGGTGATAAGAAACATTAACCATGTAAGTTTATCATCCTTTTAATGTTTTCATATATAGGATTTTTTTTGGTTGTAGTTGCCTATTCCAATGTGATGCTAGCAGCGGTGTGTTTTTTTTATGCTTGGCTTTTTTTTTTTTAAAATAATGGAGGGTTGCAGAGACTGCTCTATGATGCATAGATTCTTTAAACAGTGTTCCTTAACTTTGAACTTTAGGTATTGCCTATGTGGCCTGATGCTGTTTTGTGATTGACTGATATAGACAGCCAATCCAGTCCATCTCAGTTATTGTAGCTTTAGATGCTCATGGTCATTTGGTCTCTTGTCTTCAGTTAAAACAAGCAAAATTAAATAAAATGCTTCCCATACACCATATATATCTAGCATGCAATTAGCAAAGCTGACTTATAGTTAGTATAATTTTAATATGTCTAGATTTGTTATGAGGCATTGTTGCATTTCTCAAGACAGCCTTCACATTTGGTGAGTATTAAGTAACAGGCCACTGATAAAAGATATCTCATATCACATTTCACTACCTAGTCCCCGCCTTCTCCCAACAATGTCCAGGTTAGAAAAAATATGTTATGATTTTTCTTTAGTAGATGACTGACGTGAGATAATTTTTTATGCTGTCAAAATAAGCATAGATGTCTTATATTTGCTAGTTTATGATACATTTATATTTACTTTTAAAGTTTGTATGAAATGGTTGTTATTTCCTGAAATAAAATACATCATATTTTTAATGCTACCAATATTTTAGGAATTTCAAAAGAAGATTCACTTAACAATTATATATTTTGTTGATTCCATTAGCACAAGGTCAGCAATAGGTTTAGTCTCTAAATTGATTTATATTTTTATTACCCAGAAATGTAAATGTCACACTTAACTGAAAATGTACCTTGAAAGAAACAAAACTGATTTCCTGAGTTTTTAAGCCCTAAGTTTTTAATTTTAGAAACCATTCTTGACATATGTCTCTCTTAAGAATCCTTTTAAAAATACTCTTTCACAAGTGTGTTTTACTTAAACTTGTGTGTAGCCTTAAGTAGGGAGTATTTTAAGCTGGAGGGCCTGCTTCATGTATGGTGGATTTTTCCTTCCTATATTTGTCTTTCCATTCTGATGGACATTTATCCTCGTTGTGCTTCAATATTTTTCTTCCCTTGCAAACTTGGTGCTTATCTCTGCTTTTTAATCGTTTACCTTTTTTTTTTAAATTTGGAGCCCTTGTACTACAGATATGCAAAACTCTTAGATAAACAGTTATTGTTCAACAAAATATTGATGTGCAACCACTGTAAGGCGGAATTGTATGCTACACTAGAGGGATGCAGAGATAAATAGTATAAATAAGTTCAATAACTTGAGTTTTTATTGATGTTTTGTGGTTTTCAAAATTCTAAGTTTACTCATAACTGAGATCTGAAATTGATAGGGCGGGTTTTATTCCCATTTTATAGATGAGGGAACTAAAGTGCTAAACCCTAGTAAGTAGAATAAACCAACCCAAGTGGGAACTAGTTTGCCACCCTTCTTTGACAGTTATAAATACAAATTGATACAATTTTGCAAGTTTAAATATTCTGCAATTCCTTTCTAATGTGTACATCATTTGGTGTGTTTAGTTAACCCTAGTGGTGTTTTGACATTTATATTATTATTACTGTTAGCCTTCTTGCAAAGTATGCTGATAGGTGGCTTGGTTTTCAGTGACCCTGGATTATTCACTGCATGCGAAGGGTACATCAAGCTGCTTTTCCAGATCTCTGCATGTACATTTTAACAAATCCACAACTAAATTCTTCTTGGAATTTCAGGGTGATCAAATTTGCCTATCTACCCACAAATAAAGCAAATGTTTGAACAGATGGATGTTGCGTTATTACATAAAAAACAAAAACTTAGGCTTTAAAAATCCCTCTTCTTTTGTTTTGACCTGTTTTCTAGAGATATCTATGCTTAGTTCCACAGTCCTATGAAGCTGCGATAATAGAGTTATATAGTACGGTTTCCTAATAGATTGTCATCAGCTCTTGCTCTTTCTGAGTAACAGGTGATTTCTTCCTCCTAATCAAATCAGTTGTCAAATGAATTGAGCAGTGGTATATTTGGCAGTTCGTTTTGTACTTTTACAGTATGTTTTTCCAGTGTTACAGCATTGTTGACCCCTGAATTAAAAAGATGATCACAGATTGTAGTGGTCAGAGCATACTATTTTGGTTGTGGTTGAACCTTCATAGTTTTTCTGTTTATCAACAATTACTATGACGTTCCAAAAAAAAAAAAAAAACCTCTAACTCAATCATTCTTGCCTCAGATTTGCTGTTTGATGTTGGAAAGAGTAGTGGTCCCTATTTCAAAGTTTGGTGAAACTAACTAGAATAGAGTACAGTTGTTTCCTAGCTCTGAACACTTTTAAAAAAACTGATGTCATTATGACCCATGTTTGTAATGATGATCTTAAACATGGCAGAAACTGAAGTGCCTTCTTAAACATAAAGATACTGTATTGTGTTCCCTATAGAATGATAGACTTGGAGGGGACCTTAAAGACCTATCTAACATAACTTGTTTGTCGTGTGAGAACACTGAAGTGTAGTGGTTTGTGATTTAGCCAAGGCTGCTTAGCTTATGCATGGCAGAGCTAGGAGCAAAACTTAGTCTGTTGACTCTTCTACCAGTGTTCTTTCCACTGGAGAAAATTTCCAATAAGTATGTTTTTGTTATATTCCATGTTTTAAAGACCAGTACTGTATTCATAATATGTGGTGAAAACTCAGTTAACTATCATATTAATAACAGTATACAATCTGATGTTGCTTTTGGTATACATATATTGCAAAGGTGCATACAGATATGCCGTACTTTAATGTAATTCCAAAATGTCAGCTACAAAGCATATGTATTTGCATTAAAAAAGTTCTTGACTTTTTAAGAAAAGATCCCTTCAAAAGGGGAAGCTAACTTTCATAGCTACTTAAAAGGGTCTGGTGAAATACTGTTTTGATGTATAAGAAACATCCACGAATATACTTTCAGAGCTGATTCTTCATTTCTGACTGATTAGTGATTGTTAAAACCTAAAGCTAAAATTTCTCTGCCTAGATATCCCTCTTGAGAGAGTGAATGTCTGACTACCTAATGTTGTAACGTGGAAGTTATTTTAGCTGCCATGAAGCCTAGCTTACTTGGGACTGTGTTTTTGCCCAATTTGGCCACAGTCACCATTTATTAATCAATTAAAAGGTGAATTGATTGAGAACCTTCTTGCCAAACCAGTATTAATATGGTATAATGGAAAGCTACCAAGACTTCTAGACATTGTGATTAACTAGTCATGTGAACTTAAACTCTGTGGGTCTCAGTTTTCTCCTTTATTAGTCAGAAGATTGGATGATATATCTCAGCTCTTGTTATTTTGTGATATGTAATACATCTGAGATTTTTTACATCCTGGCTGCTGTGCTTTTGTAGCATCTAGAATTACCGCTTACTTGAGTGTAGTCTTCACAGCTGAGTAGAGTCCTACATCAAGGAGCAGAAACACTTCCTGGGTGGCTACCTTTCTGCCTGACCCAGGTGGTAGGAAATCTAGTTCATAATTTATATACAAAGTTTCAATAAAAGTAGGGTCATGTCCTGGAAGCATTGATTGGGCTTCACAGATTTTGTTTGTCTATGCCAGTTTCTTTTTCAATTATGTGGCTAGTTGGACATTTAAAATATTTACTTATCACTGACTACTTAAAAGGGTATAGTGAAATACTATAAAGAACTCTTGAGGTTCACATTTTTTGCCGTGCCCTATAACTTACAAGGTTTTATCTATCTCTTGACTTTCTCTGCGTCCACCTCATAAGTCACACTCCACTGAGGATCTTAAGACTCTTGGTTGTTGATGTTTTTCTTCTTTCGCTACCTAGTTGGAAGAGAAGGCTGAAGCATGGATTTTATATGCTTCTATTTACTTGAACTTATATAATAGGGGTGATGGTGGTGGTATATCTCTGTGTGTTAGAAAACAGGGAAATGGGGATATTAGTAGCCTATAAAACTCTGTGCTAGTTTGAAGGAGGTGGATATTAAATTATTTCTGGTATGATTTTTGGTTCTAAATGCAGTTAATCCTAAGATACTGCAACTGGACTTGAGTATTGTTTGGATTTCTTTTTACAGGATGATGGAGTTGTTAAAGAAATCCCTATTACTCATCACGTTAAGGAAGGATATGAGAAAGCAGATCCTGCACAGTTTGAGTTGCTCAAGGTTCTTGGTCAGGGATCCTTTGGAAAGGTAATGAATTTTTTTTCTACATTTTTTTGTCTTCTAAACATTTAGCAAAAAGGTGTACACATGGAAATCTGATAAACGTGCCATTTCTAAACTTGTCAAAGGATACACACAAAGGTTAAGTCTCTAGTTTTACTCCTTTTATTTCTGTTGTACTTTTAGTCCCATTTCCTTATACTTCTCTATAATAATCAAGGTTTTCCGCTCCCCTGAGCTCATTGATTTCTCTAGGACAAAATATAGCATGCTGTTTATTAGCTGCCTAAATCAGGGTAGTTTGATTTTTGTAAAAAAGATCTTCCATGTTTCCCTGTTCACATGCTGGCATGATTACAGCTTGCTCTCTCCTGGTGATTGCATCTATATTCCTTACCTCTGTCACAGAAATCAGAATGTATGTAGCAATTCATGTATGAATGCATGATTTCATCTATTATCTGTTAAAGCACTATGTGTATAAAGTACAGCAAGGGTAGGTAGTGGGTGACATATGGATTATGTGAAACTGCTGCCTTCAAGGGGCTTAAATTTCAAGGGAGAAAGCAAGATTGAGAAAGATTAATTCTAACACCTACTAGTAAAACTGTTTATTAAGTATTTAATGGCATATGATTCTTGTAAAAGAAGTATATAGGTCTGGTTCCTGACTTTTGTACACCTAACATCTAGGACATGAAAATTATTACATACACATAGTAAGTAACAGCTTTAGGAAAGCAGAAACAATTTAAGGGTAGAAGGATAAGGAGAAACTACTAATTTCAGGGTGGCTGAGATTTAGTTTCAAAGGAGAAAAGTAAGTCAATTGAACAGTGATTATTTATTATGTTCTGAATCACTTTAAAAGAAAGACATTCATTGAACACTCAGTGAGTGCACAGCAGTTGTAAAAGCAGTATTGGTGACTATAAAATAGACGTTAATTGTTTTAAAGTAGGTCAGTGTCTGTGCTGTATAGAATATAACATGTAAAATATAGAGAAACATTTTCAGGACAATAAAAGGACAAACTAGGGTGGATTATGGTTTGGCAGTGAATTTGGTACAAGAGATATATGAAGACAAGGAGAAAGGACTTGAATAGTTGTGCTGGGGAGAGTAAAACTAGAAGGAGCTTTTAATAGATTGTTTTGGGGGCTGCTGTTTATAGAACTGACCTGTAGAGTAGGCATGTGCATTCTACACCTTTATTTTTTAAAGTTTCTAAAAGTTCTTTTAGAACAATATTCTTTTTTTTATTGCGGTAACGTTGGTTTATAACATGGTATAAATTTAAGGTGTACATCATTATACTTCTATTTATGCATAGATTACATCATGTTCACCACTCAAATACTAATTACAATCCATCACCATACACATGTGCCTAATCATCCCTTTCGCCCTCCTCCCTCCTCCCTCCCCCTCTGGTAACCACCAATCCATTCTCTGTGTGTTTATTCATTGTTGTTTTTATCTTCTGAGTGAGATCATACAGTATTTGACCTTCGCTCTCTGACTTATTTCACTTAGCATTATACCCTCAATGTCCATCTGTGTTGTCACAAATGACTGGATTTCATTGTTTCTTATGGCTGAGTAGTATTCCATTGTGTATATACACCACATCTTCGTTATCCATTTGTCCCTTGATGGGCGCTTAGGTTGCTTCCAAGTCTTGGCTATTGTAAATAATGTTGGAATGAACACAGGTGTGCATGTATCTACGCATTGGTGTTTTCATGTTCTTTGGATAAATACCCAGCAGTGGAATAGCTGGATTGTATGGTAGTTCTATACTTAATTTTTTGAGGTATCTCCATATTGTTTTCCATAGTGGCTGCACCAGTTTGCACCAGTGTATGAGAGTTCCCTTCTCTCTACATCCTCTCCAACACTTGTTGTTTCCTGTGTTGTTAATTATAGCCATTCTGATGGGTGTGAGGTGATGTCTCATTGTAGTTTTCAGTTGCATTTCTCTGATAGTTAATGATGTTGAACATCTTTTCATGTGCCTTTTGGCCATCTGTATATCTTCTTCGGAGAAACCTGTGTTCAGATCTTTTGCCCATTTTTTAATTGGGTTGTTAGTTTTTTTGTTGTTGAGATGTATGAGTTCTTTATATATTTTGGAGATTAATCCCTTATCAGATACAGGGTTTGCAAATATCTTCTCCCGGTTGTTAGGTTGTCTTTTTGTTTTGTTGATGGTTTCCTTTGCCGTGCAGAAGCTTTTTAGTTTGATGTAGTCTCATTTGTTTATTTTTTCTATTGTTTCTCTTGCATGGGCAGACATGGTACTTGAAAATATGTTGCTAAGACCAATGTTCAAGAGTGTACTTCCTATGTTTTCTTCTAGAAGTTTCATGGTTTCAGATCTTCCATTCAAGTCTTTAATCCATTTTGAGTTAATTTTTGTGTATGGTGTAAGATAATGGTCTACTTTCATTTTTTTGCATGTGGCTGCCCAGTTTTCCCAGCACCATTTGTTGAAGAGACTTTCCTTTCTCCATTGTATGTTCTTGGATCCTTTGTCAAAAATTAGCTGTCCATAGATGTGTGGGTTATTTCTGGGATCTTGATTCTGTTCCATTGATCTGTGTGTCTCTTTTTGTGCCAGTACCATGCTGTTTTGGTTACTAGAGCTTTGTGGTTTATTCTGAAATCAGGGAGTGTGATATCTCTAGCTTTGTTCTTTTTTCTCAGGATTCCTTTGGATATTTGGGGTCTTTTGTTGTTCCATATAAATTTTAGAATTCTTTGTTCTATTTCTGTGAAAAATGTCATTGAAACTTTGATGGGGATTGTGCTGGATCTGTAGATTGCTTTAGGAAGTATGGACATCTTAACTATGTTAATTCTTCCAATCCAAGAGCACGGAATATCTTTCCATTTCTTTGTGTCTTCTTTGGTTTCTTTCAACAATGTTTTATAGTTTTCAGTGGACAGATCTTTCACCTCTTTGGTTAAGTTTATTCTTAGATATTTTAGTCTTTTGTTGCAATTGTAAATGGGATTGTATTCTTAATTTCTCTTTCTGCTACTTCGTTGTTAGTGTTTAGAAATGCAACTGATTTTTCTATGATTTTTTATCCAGCAACTTTACCATATTCATTTATGATTTCTAAAAGTTTTTTGGTGGATTCTTTAGGGTTTTCTATGTATAAAATCATGTCATCTGCAAATAGTGACAGTTTCACTTCTTTCGTTGTAATATGGATCCCTTTTATTTCTTTTTCTTGCCTGATTGCTCTGGCTAGGACTTCCAATACTATGTTAAATAGGAGTGGTGAGAGTGGGCATCCTTGTCTGGTTCCTGTTCTTAGAGGAATAGCTTTCAGTTTTTCACCGTTGAGGATGATATTAGCTGTAGGTTTGTCATATATGGACTTTATTATGTTGAGGTACTTTAAATCTATGCCCATTTTATTCAGAGTTTTTCTCGTAAATGGATGCTGTGTCTTGTCAAATGCTTTCTCTGCATCTATTGAGATGATCATGTGATTTTTATTCTTCATTTTATTGATGTGTTGTGTCACGATTGATTTGTGGATGTTGAACCATCCCTGCATCCCTGGAATAATTCCCACTTGATCATGGTGTATGATCTTTTTATTGTATTGTTGTATGTGATTTGCTAGTATTTTGTTGAGAATTTTTGCATGGATGTTCATCAGCGATATTGGCTGGTAATTTTCATTTTTTGTGTTGTCCTTGTCTGGTTCTGGTATCAGGGTAATGTTGGCTTTGTAGAATGAGTTAGGAAGCTTCCCCTCCTCTTCGATTTTTTGGAAGAGTTTCAGAAGGCTAGGTATTAGGTCTTCTTTGAATGATTGGTAGAATTCACCAGCGAAGCTGTCTGGTCCTGGACTTCTATTTTTGCGGAGGTTTTTGATTACTGTTTTGACCTCCTTACTGGTGATTGGTCTATTGAAATTATTTATTTATTCTTGATTCAGTTTTGGAAGGTTGTATGATTCTAAGAATTTATCCATTTCTTCCAGATTATCCAATCTGTTGACATATAGCTTTTTGTAATATTCCAATGTTGGAGCACCTAAATATATAAAGCAATTATTAACAGACATAAAAGGATAAATATACAGTAACACAATAATAGTAGGGGACTTGAACATTCCATTTACACCAATAGATAGATCATCCAAACAGAAGATCAGTAAGGAAACATTGGTCTTAAACAACGTGCTAGAACAGATGGACTTAGTAGTTATATACAGAACATTCCATCCAAAAACCGAAGAATATACATTCTTTTCGAATGCACATGGAATATTCTCCAGGATTGATCACATATTAGGCCACAAAAAAAGTATCTATAAATTTAATAAGATTGAAATAATACCAAGCATCTTTTCTAGAACAATATTCTTTAACTACATTATATTTTTATGATGTTAATTTTAGCAGAACAATGATATTATTTTATATCCCAAATGTGTGCATGCTTATATATTAACTTAAATAAAATCTCATCAGGCAAACGTTTCAAGCCCTAAGTGTTTTTTTGTCATTTGATGTCTATATTTATTCATATACGTATTTATTTACATCCACCTTTGTTCCAGAAATGATTTAAGGCTTTCATAGATGAATACTAAATGAAATAAAATTTTAAAATAAGTGGAGAAGATGGTAGAATCAGAAAGCTTAGAGCAGGAAAGATTAGATGAAGCCAGGAAATCATTCTCTTGTTCGTAAATGCATGGCATAAGGACCTAAAAGTCTTCTAGAAGTGGGACAAAAATGAAGACTTAAATTTTCTTGCAGTCATTATAAAGAAGCTGATATATTTATTTGTTTGATTATTGGCAATATCTTTCTGGTAGAAGCAGATCAAACAGACCAGAGAAATTTTTCTCATGGGACTTGATAGAGAGAATACAGTATATCGTAATGAAATGTCTTCAATAACGTCTTCACATTGAAGATAGCAACATGCTGAAAAGTTGTCAGTGTAGTCCTTAAATTCAGGGAACACTCAGCTTTGTCTGTGCAGGATCTTTAGTTTAACAAGAATGTCATAGAAGCTTTTTTAAAATTCCTAATATTAAAATACAGAATAGTGATCTTTATGTAGTTTATCAACCAAAGAAATATTAAGGGAGGTGGCTTATTTTATTTTCTTCATAGGATATGAACATACTTGCTTGTCAGTATTACATCATTTGTGGAGGCGTTGTGTGGGTGTGACTTGTTATATACTGAACCTATTCAGGAGTTTGGCCAAGGCTGTGAATCAGATAAGTGTAGGAGCAATTCCAAGAAACTTTGGGCTGCAGTCTTATTTAAGTTTTTCTACAAAAGTTCTGTTGTTAAAATGCAATAAATGGAATTTTAGCTTATATAAAGCCTTATGACATTAAATATCTTTATAGTCTATTTAATAGGGGAAAATCCCTACTAAAGTCAGTTGTAAAATTGTGCTTTAAAGAAGCATGCATTATCATCATGAAAGATGCATATAAAATTCTGTACTTAAGCCCACCATGTATAATGCTATTAATGATCATTAATGTATGGATTGAAATGTAGTATACCAAAACACTTACATTAATTATTTTAAAAGACAGTCAAATAAAACACATGAAAACATGTTTGAAATAGACTAGCCTTTCTTGTATTTCACATGCCCGGTCATATTTACACAAAGCATACATTTTAACATTTATGGATTATAAAAATTTTTTTTGCTTTTGTGATAGTAAAGCCTTTAACTATAGAACTTAAAAATGAATTTTTGAAAATATTAAACCCTTGCCCTCTTAAGTAATTAACTACCAAGAGATAGTTTTAAAAATATATTTATGTCGTAAAATTTCTTGCAGTTGGTCCTTTCTCTTCAATCAGGGTTAAAGCGGTGTGATCTTTCAGTTCACTTCAACAAGCACTTATTGAATACTTCTCAATGGAAAATATAAAAGTCCATATGACCAAGAGAAAAGTATATGGAATAACTAATTCATTTCTCTTCTGGACAGTTTCTTAGAATTGGATTAGGGTGACTGAAAAGAAACCTCTCTGATCAGGATAGATATCTTTTTAGATACAGTAGTTTGAAGCCACCCAACTTCTTCTGTAGTTGATCATGGGAAGAAAGCAGAGTGAGATGATGTTTTCTTATGCTAGGAATGTTCACCCATAAAATCTGAATATCAGGTGATGAACAAATAAACAGTTACTTCTCTAGACGGTAAATGATGGTTTCTATTAGATGTCATATTGGGATGCTAGTGAGTATTAGAAGAGCTAGAGAAAAAGTGGCTGCTTTGTGCAAGTGTCTTCCTGAAAGCCTGAACTAACTTTTTCTTTCTTCCTTGATTCCTTCTTATTGTTCTCTATACTTCATTCTTTTAAACTCTATTAAGGGCAGTGTTCTAGAACAGTGGTTCTTAAAGTGTGGTCTGTTTACCCCTGGACATCCACAAGATGCTTTCAGAGGTTCCTCAAGGTCACAACTATTTCATAATAATACCAAGATACTATTTGTAAAACTTGTGGCACCTTGGCCCAATCAAGGCAGTGACTCCAAACTATGTCAGTAGTCATTGTATTCTTCACTGCCACACACTTGCGGTTTTTTTTTTTTTTTGCTGAGGTAGATTCAGCCTGAGCTACCCCACCTGTCGCCAATCTTTCTTTTTTTCACTTGAGGAAGATTGGCCCTGAGCTAACATCTGTACCAGTCTTCCTCTATTTTATGTGTAGGTCACTGCCACAGCATGGCTGATGAGCAGTGTAGGCCTGTGCCTGGGATCTGAACCCATGAAACCTGGGCAGCTGAAGTGGAGTGTGCTGAACTTAACCACTAGACCACTGGGCTGGCCCCACTTGCAGTTTAAAAAAAATGCAAATTTTACTTAAGAATGTCCTTTATGGGGCCAGACCAGTGGCATAGTGGTTAAGTTCACATGCTCTGCTTCAGTGGCCCGGGGTTTGCAGTGTCAGATCCTGGTCGTGGACCTACACACTGCTTATCAAACCATGCTGTAGCAGCGTCCCATATAAAGTAGAGGAAGATGGGCGTGGATGATAGCCAGGGCCCATCTTCCTCAGCAGAAAAGAGGAGGATTGGCAACAGATGTTAGCTCAGGGCTAATCTTCCTAAGGAAAAAATAAACAATGTCCTTGATGAGGTGTTAACAATGATTAAATTTATCAAATCTCAACCCTTGAGTATACTTCTTTTTAATAGTGTGTGGTGAAATGAGAAGTACACATATAAAGCACTTTAGCTGCATACTGAAAGAGGGTGCTTGTCTCAAGACAGAGCACTTGTGTGATCTTTTGAGTTGTGAACTGAACTAGCCATTTTTTCATGGGATACCATTTTTACTTGAAAGAATGATTGACAAGCTCTGATTACTTAAACTTGGGTATTAGGTAGATGTTTTGTCAAAAAGGAATGGAGTGAGCCTGTAATTTCATGGAAGACAACTGACAATATTTTTGTCAATCATAAAATTTGAGCTTTGAAGCAAAAAATTAAAATTTTCAAAAATTTTTATTTGCTACCATGAGCTTGACATCTTCTTAATACTTAAAAGACTTTTCTGATATGAGATTGCTACTGTCAACATGTGGAAGATCTGCATAACTCAGTGAACCAGTATTATTGAGATGACCAACACATGATGTTATCAAATCAAACATGAGTACAAAATCCATTCAAAGTGTAAAGTAGACCAATGGATTATTGCATAACAGAATATGGACAGTTAGTTTATATGGTTTCAGATTCTTCATTGTAACTAACCCTTAAAAAACTGCCAGTTGTCAAGTTCATGTGTTGTATCAAAGAAGAATAACACAATTATATGAAAAGGCTATTAAAATACTTCTTTCTTTTCCAAATTCATATCTGTGTGAAGCCTGATTTTCTTCCTGTACTTGAAGCAAAACAACTTAATTGCAGCAGATTGAATGTAAACGCAGATATGAGAATCAAACTATCTTCTGTTAAGCCAAATATTAGAGATTTGCAAAAATGTAAATCAGTGTCACGCTTTTCATTTATTTTTTTGTTTTAGAAAATAGAGTTATCTTTATAAAAATATTTATGCTCACATGTAACAGGCTTAATATTTTTTAATGAATCGATACATAGGTCATTTTTTTCTGTTTTAATTTCTAATATGGTAAATATCAATAGGTCTAATCCACAAAAACAAAAGCACTTTGGAGTCTTCAATAATTTTAACATTGTAAAGGATTCCTGAGACCAAAAAGATTGAGAAATGCTTTCCTGGAAGAGACTAATAAAGATAGTTCTCCTACTTGTGGTGGAGTCATCACTCATGAAATGACTTGATTCCTTTGTTGTCATCATCTTGGTCACATGATATTGATTAGGAAAAAGGAAATTGGTTGTCTGCATTTATTTGCCCTTATCAGTAAAATTGCATGGAGACTTTCAGTCTAGTGCTTGGGGTTAATGCCATTTGCTTAACTTTGACGCTTTTTTTTGTGTGTGTGTGTTGTGGCAATTCATTTAATCTACTCTTTAAAAGACTGATAAAGACTGCCTCTTAAATCAGCTATACAAATACATAGAAGTCCACTTGTTTGCCAACAACTGAAAATTTGAAAAAAAAGATGAGAAAATATGTATCTGGGGTCGTACCTTCTTTAGCTTAATCAATAGGTTTTATATGACATTTAGAGCCCCATGGTAATCTAGTTTGAGTGTGTATTCTGTCTGACCCAGGTTAAATGATATTCTTCAGTGATTAAAAAGCACTGTTCACTTATAAGATATTAATTTTATCTTTTAATGCTTCTATTTTATAAAGGACACTGAGGGTAGACTATAGGTGTGTAAAATTTGACACTCTTTGCTCAAATGCTTACCATTTTCATCAGTGAAAAATTATGGACTTTTAGGAATATCTTTTCCAAGTTTAAATCCAGTAAAAATAACTCCATGGAATGAAGCCACTGAAATCTTCTGTGGCAAGATGCACATTTTCTTAGGATTCTAAGTTGTTTGGGGAAATCTTGTTGGAGTTCAGACTAGATGTTAGACAGGCAAGTTACACAGGGTAGTAGTTTTAATTTGTTAGCTCTTTCAGTACAGAAATAATTGTGGTGATCTGCAAAATTTATGATTTGGTTCAACCCCTTCTTTTCTCCAAAGATAGTTTTATGTTGCAAAAACCTACCATTTTTTAATAAGTGGATGCTCTTGCTTAGTCTATGCCAAGCATGGTATAAACTGTTTGTTACTAGTTCACTGTGAGACACTGAGAGTAAGCATTAGAAACTTTTACGGAAATTTGACAGAGTAATTTTCTGTGTGGAATCTATTAGTTTAAAAAGGATTGTATGGAGGCTGGCTCAGTGGTATAGTGGTTAAGTTCACACACTCCTCTTCGGTGACCTGGGGTTCACAGGTTCAGATCCCGGGCACAGACCTATGTACTGCTCATCAAGCCGTGCTGTGGTGGTGTCACATATACAAACTAGAGGGAGATAGGCACACATGTTCGCTCATGACCAATCTCCCTCACCAAAAAAAAAATTAAAAAAAATAAAAAGGATTGTATTTTGTATGACATTTAGATTTCATTTTTCTAAATAATATGTTTTGATTATATTTTATAGAAAGTGTGGTCTGCAGTGGATTGGAGGAAAGAGAAAAAAAGACTGGTTTGTCTACATAGAAAGTGTGAGAAGCACTACCCTAGATCATTGTGAAAACTCTAAACTTGAGTGTAGATCTGATCTAAAGCTTTACTTTCAGAGTAGAAGAAAGCAGAGATTCCATGAAGTAAACACCCCTCCGAGTTGGCTGCTATATAGATATCACATAAAAAGATCTGGAATAAAGGGTTTTGAGCTATGCCTTGGAAAGAGGCAAAATAGAAATTACTCAATAGCTCTCCCATATGCAATTTTATGTGAACAAGTTAGTTAACTTGATCACATTTTTAATTTAAGCAACACTTGAATAGAACTTGTTAGGGATGGCAGGTTGAGGCACTGAACCAGTTTTACTAATTAAGTTTTAAAAATGAAACAGTCCTTTACTAATAAATAACTCATAAAACTGTAATCTATTCATATTTATCTTCATAACTGAGGCTTTTTAAGAACTTAGCTTTTAATGAGTCATAATCTTAGTTTGAAAATATGAAATATTATTACTTAAGCTTGCTTAGTAACTTTAAAGAGTTTAACTTTCATTTGTTTATTGAGATAATTTGCTGTCTTTTTTTTTTTTTTTTCTGTGAGGAAGATCAGCCCTGAGCTAACATCCGTGCTAATCCTCCTCTTTTTGCTGAGGAAGACCGGCTCTGAGCTAACATCTATTGCCAATCCTCCTCCTTTTTTGTTTTTTCCCCCAAAGCCCCAGTAGATAGTTCTATGTCATAGTTGCACATCCTTCTAGTTGCTGTATGTGGGACGCGGCCTCAGCATGACCGGAGAAGCGGTGTGTCGGTGCGCGCCCGGATCCGAACCCGGGCCGCCAGCAGCGGAGCGCGCGCACTTAACCGCTAAGCCACGGGGCTAGCCCTAATTTGCTGTCTTGATTCTTCTACCTGGCAGACAGATAAGAGTTGCCTCTGATTTCTTATTAGAAAATAAAATGCCTTGTAACTTCTAGAATGAACCAATAAGGAAGTAGAAATGAAGTTATCAAATTAACAACTGTCATCGCATGTTTTTGCTCTTTATTATGGTAACAAAAAGGAACTTGGATCTTAAAAGGAGCTCCCTTAGCTCAAGTTGTCTTTTGTTATGTTATTTATCTCTTACATCTTTATCTCTTGCATCACAAACTCCTCAAAGTCCATGACCATATCATCTATTTTTAAAATTTTGTTTTCCACAGTAGTATGTATGAGAGTGTGATTTACTATAAATGAATGAGAGTGAGAAAATATTAACTAAGTATAATTTATAGAGAAAGGTATATCTTTATAAAATTAGAGAAAATACTAGGACATATGTGTGTGCTACTGTGTGTGTATAGCAAGGATGGCTTGAAATGTGAATTTTACTTTTTTTTAATTCTCCTATTAGGTTTTTCTCGTTAGAAAGAAGACCGGTCCTGATGCTGGGCAGCTCTATGCAATGAAGGTGTTAAAAAAAGCTTCTTTAAAAGGTAGAAAATTAGATAGCTTATTAAAATAGGATTTTATACAGCTTGTTTTAAGAAATATGCTGTTTATTGCTTGTATAAGGTGAGTAGATTTAGTTTCCGTTTAACGTTAGTCATTGTTGCAGTTTTCTAGCCAGTAAGTGATATTTCTAGGTTTGATATTGGCATATGCCCTAATTTAGTGAGAATGTACCCTGGTAAAAATTTAATGGTATAAAAAGTGACACATTTTATTTAATTTAAAGTGAGCTTATTTTATTAAGCTGTGTTCTTTTATTTCAAGGTTCTTATTTTTTTCTGTTCTGTTTTTCTGTTCCATATTGAGAAAGCACAAACTCCTGCATACACTTATATACATCGTCTTCTAAGCTGTGACAACAATAACACTGTGCTCAGTTTTAATCATTGAACTCATTTGAGCAATTAGAGACTAATATATAATAAATGCATATTAGCCAAATACTTGTTTATGTCACTTTAACCCATCTCTAGATATAAACTGAATTTGTTGGCTTTCTGAGAATGTGGTAATTACTGTCTAGGAATATATAGATTCCAAATTTAGGCACTTATAAAGTTATATTTTATATTTTTATGTTTTTGGTGAATTATTGATGGTATCTCTACTGAAATTATATACAAGAGGAATATATTCTACCCTTCTGTAATTTTTAGTTCGAGACAGAGTTCGGACAAAGATGGAGAGGGATATACTGGTGGAAGTAAATCATCCGTTTATTGTTAAATTGCACTATGGTATGTAATCTTTTTTTAAAATTTATGGAATAAGAGAATTAAAAGATTTCCTTTCAAATAATAATATAACAAGGAATAAATATTTCAAGCTGATTTAATACATTCAACTATGTAAAATGTATTTATCTCAAATAAGAATCAATGTCTAGCTTTTAGTTGTATTTCCTGTATTTGTTGGTTAACTTGTCTTAGGTAACAAGATAGTGTCTTCTGATTACTTGTCTGGTAGTAGTTCTATAGTCTATTGGGCTATACCTCCAGTGATCTTAGGCTATAGACTACTATGATAATTTATTCAAAATATTCTGGTGTTTGGAAGTGCTCCTCTTACATGTTCATAATGAGCATATTAATCTTACTTCCTGGTTCTATTGAAGATAACCATGTAGTTATATTAATCTGTTTGAATTATTCTTTCTTATATTTAGGGGGAGAGGAATACCAGTGAGAAGTAGTAGGTATGATAGAAAGAACATGAATTTGGAGTTTGACAGTTCTGAGTTTGAATCATGGCTCCATTATTAATTTAATGTATGCATGAGATTGTGGAGTTTTGCTTCCCTGGGGAATTCAAAGGTATATACATCTTAAATCACTAATATGGTCTACTTTGTCATTTACAGTTTTTGAGTCTTAAAAAAGTAGCAGCTATTGATCGTATTCTTAGGTAATTTTGGCAAATAATGCCTTAAAATATGTACCCAATTATCTCTATAAAAAACCCTCAAGAAATTCCCACCCATTGTTCTTTCACTCTCTGTTACTCTAATGGAATGAAGGTAGTAGTATCTAAAGACCTCCTTCCTTGAATCTCTAGGATGTCATTAGATTAATCTGTAAACACCAATTGGGTGCAAAACACTGTATTTAAATTTTTTTGTGTGTGTGAGGAAGATCAGCCCTGTGCTAACATCTGCCAATCCTCCTCTTTTTTTTTGCTGAGGAAGACAGGCCCTGGGCTAACATCCATGCCCATCTTCCTCCACTTTATATGGGATGCCGCCACAGCATGGCTTGACAAGCGGTGCGTCGGTGCACCCGGGATCCGAACCGGCGAACACTGGGCCGCCGCAGCAGAGTGCGTGCACTTAACCGCTTGCGCCACCGGGCTGGCCCCAACAACACTGTATTAAATGCAGGTGAAACAGCCTCTGATCTCAAGAAATTTATAATCTGTAGGAAACACAGACATGTAAACAAATTAATTGTACAAATCAAAATGGAATAAGTACCATAAGAGAGACATAAAGTACAATGAGATCTCAAAAGTAGTGGCGAGAAATTCTGATAGGGAAGAGGGTAAGGATACTCTAGGGAAATGTGAAAAAGGGGAAATCCTTAGTAGAGGAAAGCTTAATAGAAGAGATGGTATTTTTGTTGAGCTTGAAAGAATTAGTAGATTTTCAATAGGTGGGGAGGCAGAGTTCAGGCAATTGCAGTAGAACATGATGATCCATAAATCAGGAAAATGATGGTTGTAGAAGTTTCTGTGTAAAGCCACAGGCGAGGTTGATTATGTTCTGGGAAGGGGTTTATAGCTGTTTCAACACTAGATTTAATTTTGAGATAATGTCATCCAATAATGGACCATGTGAGTAAATGCTTAATTGCTTAATAATGTTTAGTGATAAAATTCTAAATATACATATTAATTAAAAAGTATACTAAGCTTTTTAAGCCTTTAAGATTGTTCTATTATTACATTTTGATTTCTAATTAGCCTTTCAGACTGAAGGGAAGCTGTATTTAATATTGGATTTTCTCAGGGGAGGAGATGTCTTCACAAGATTATCCAAAGAGGTGAGTATCTGTAAATGTTTACTATATTTTATCAAAACAAAACTAAGAAAAATCTTTTTTGTTCCTTTGTTAATTACCTTTTTCCTATAGAAATTTTAAATGATAATTATTCTGTTTGTTTCATTGCATAGTATTTAATGGATGTGCCAGTTAATGACATTATCTGTCTAGCTGTCATTTAGATCATCTCAATGTGCTACTCGTTATTCTCTTAGGCGCAAGATCAATATAAATAGCTGGGTGAAGTAGATAGGGACAAGCCTAGCACTTTGGCTAGTCAAGCTACCAAAATGCTTCTGGGAGTAGTGTTTAATTTATTCATGTTTAAAACAGGTTTATGGAGGTATAATTGACATACAATAAACTGTACATATTAAACTATACACTTTGATAAATTTTGACATTTTGTATATACTAATGAAACCATCATCACAATCAGAATAATTAGCTTATCCAGCATCCCCAACAGTATTCTTGTGCCCCTTTGTAATGACCTCCCTCCTGCCCGCTCCTACTGAATCTGCTTTCTGTCACTGTTTGGTTTGCATTTTCCAGGACTTGATATAAATGGAGTCATATATTATGTATTCGTTTTTTATCTGGCTTATTTAACTCAGAGTAATTATTTTGAGATTCACCATGTTGTTGCATGTATCAATAGATCATTCATTTTTATTGCTGAGTAGTATTCCACTGTATGGATACACCACAATTTGTTTATTATTCACTTGTTGATGGATGTTTGAGTTTGCAGTTTTTGGATATTGCTAATAAAGCTGCTACAAACATTCAAGCACAAGTGATTGTATGGACATATGTTTTCATTTTTCATGGTTAAATACCTATGAGTGTAATGACTGGGTTATATAGTAGGTATATGTTTTAACTTATTTTAAAGGCACTGTCAAACTGTATTCCAAAGTGGTTATGTAATTTTTACATTCCCACCAGCAGCATATGAGAGTTTCATTTGCTCCACATCCTTGCTGACGCTTGGTATGGTCAGTCTTGTTTTAATTTTGGACATCTGATAAGTGTGTAGTGGTACCTTATTGTGGTTTTGAATTGTATTACCCTAATGACTAATGGTGTTGAACGTCTCTTCATGCACTTATTTGACATCTATCTATCTTCCTTGATAAAATGTCTGTTTAAATCTTTGGCCCATTTTTTATTGGGTTTTCTTTTTCTTACTGAGTTCTGAGAGTCTTCGTATATTTTGGATGGTAAGTCCTTTATCATATATGTTGTTTGCAGATATTTTCTTCTGATCTATGCTTTGTCTTTTTGTTCTCTTTAACGTCTTTCAAAAAGCAGTTCTTTATTTTGATAAAGTCTGATTTATAATATTTTTCCTTTTATATGAGTTGTGTTTTTGGTGCCCTATTTAAGGAATATTTGCCTAATCCCAGGTCACAAAGATTTTCTCCTATGTTTTGTAGAGGTTTTTTGGTTTTAGGTTTTACATTTAAGTTTATAGTCCATTTTGAGTTCATTTTAGTATATAGTGATAGATATGTGTTGAAGTCAAAGTCCTTTTGTTTTTGCGTATAGATATCCCACTGTTCTAGCATCATCATTGGAAAGACTACACTTTCTCCACTGAATTACCTTGCATTTTTTTTGAAAATCAATTGACCATATATGTGAAGATCTATTTCTGGACACTCTATTCTGTTCCGTTGATCTGTTTGTCTATCTTTATGCACACTTTCTTGAATACTGTACTTTTATAATGTATTTTCAAGTCAGATAGTGCACATCCTTGAACTTTGCACTTTTTCAAAATTGTTTTGCCTCTTCTAGGTCCTTTACATTTTCTTATCAATTTTTGTGTGTGTGTGTGTGTGTGTGTGTGAGGATCAGCCATGAGCTAACATCCATGCCAATCCTCCTCTTTTTGCTGAGGAAGACTGGCCCTGAGCTAACATCTATTGCCAATCCTCCTCCTTTTTTTTTCTCTTTTTCTCCTCAAAGCCCCAGTAGATAGTTGTATGTTATAGTTGCACAACCTGCTAGTTGCTGTATGCGGGACGCCGCCTCAGCATGGCCCGACAAGTGGTGCATCGGTGCGCACCGGGATCCGAACCCGGGCCGCCAGTGGTGGAATGTGCACACTTAACCGCTAAGCCACAGGGCCGGCCCCTCTTATCAATTTTAAAATCAGCTTTTCACTTTCTACAAAAAAAGCCTGCTGAGATTTTGATTGGAATTGCATTGAATCTATAAGTCAATTTGCAGATAATTGACATTTTCACAATATTGAGTCTTCTAATCCGTGAAAATGGTCTCTCTCTCCATTTATTTGAGGAGTCTTTAATTTCTCTCAGCAGTCTTGTGGTTTTTCAGTGTACAAGTCTTGCATATTTTTAGTCAGATTTATCTCTTTTTTTAAATGCCATTGTAAATGGAATTACTTTCTTAATTTCATTTTCGAATTAGATGGAAATACAATTGATTTTTTTATACTGAACTTGTATCCCACAATCTAACTAAACTTACTTATTACATTTAGCAGTTTTTTGTAGATTCCATAGAATTTTCTATTTGTAATCTGTAAATAAGGAGATTTTCTTCTTCTTTTCCATTATGGATGTCGTTTATTTCTTTTATTTTTCTTTGTTGCATGGGCTTGACCCTCAAGTCCAGTGTTGAATTGGTAAGAACAGACACTTCTTGGCTTGTTTCTGATCTTAGGGGGAAAGCATAATTTCACCATAAATTACAAAGTTAATTGTAGGTCTTTTCACATGTCTTTATCAGGTTGAGAAAGTTCCCTTCTGTTACTAGTTTTTTGGGAGTTTGTATTAGGAATGTATGTTAGGTTTTGTCAAATTCTTTTGCTGCACTTATTGAGATAATCATATATTTTTTCTTCTTTAATCGTTTGATATGGTGAATTACGTTGATTGATTATCAGATATTGAAGCAGCCTTGCATCTGTAGATGAACCCTATTTGGTTATGATGTTTCCTTTTTGCATATTGTTGGATGATATTTGCTAAAAGTTTAAGAATTTTTACATCTGTTTTCATGAGGGATATTTGACTGTAGTTTTCTTGTATTGTTTATGTCTAGTTTTAATGTCAGTGCAATTCTGGTTTCATAGAATGAGTTGGGTAGTGTTTTCTCCTCTTCAATTTTCTGGAAAAGTTCAATGTTAAATTGTCATTAAATGATTGGTAGAATTCACCAGTGAAGCCATATGGGCCTGGAGTTTTTCTTAATGGTAAGATGTTTAACTACAAATTTAATTTATTTAATAGACTGGGGCTATTCAGTTTATCTTTCTTTTTTGAATGAGGTTGGTATCTTGTGTCTTTTAAGTAATTTGTCCATTTCATCATAGTTATCAAATTCATTGGCATAAAGTTATTCATAATATTCCCTTATTATCCTTTTTATAGCTGTAGACTCATCAGTGATGTTGATACTGTCATTCCTGATGTTGGTATTTTGTGTCTTCTCTTGTTTTTGTCTTGCTTAGCCTTGCTAGAGGTTTATCAGTTTTATTGTTCTGCTTTAAAAAAAAATCAGCTTTTGGTTTCCCTGATTTTCTCTATTGTATTTGTTTTCTGTTTCATTATTTTTTACTTTAATCTTTATTACTTCATTTTTTCTTTTTTCTTTGTGTTTTTGTTTTCTAAGATGGAATTTGAAGTTATTGGTTTGAGACCTTTCTTCTTTTCTTTTTTTTCTTTTTTAATAAAGAGCTTGTGTTTTTTGTTGGGAAAGATTCGCCCTGAGCTAACATCTGTTGCCAGTCTTCCTCTCTTTTTTCTTTTTTCCTTTTTCCTTCCTCTCCAAAGCCCCAGTATGTAGTTGTATATTATAGTTGTAAGTCCTTCTGGTTCTTTTATGTGATCTGCCGCCCCATGACTACTGACAGGTGAGCGGCCTGGTTCTGCACCCAGGAACCAAACCCGGGCCGCCAAAGCAGAGCATGCTGAACTTTAACCACTAGGCCATCAGAGCTGGCTCCTTTCTTCTTTTCTAATATAGGTTTGTAGTAGTATAAATTTCCTCTAGATACTGCTGTAGTAGCATCCCCCAAATTTTGATATGTGATGTTTTTATTGTCTTTCAGTTCAACATACTTTCTAATTTCTTTTTTATTTCTTCTTTGACTCATGGGTTATTTAGAAGTATGTTATTGACAAATATGTGGGCGTTTTCCAGATAACTTTCTATTATTGATTTCTAATTTAATTTCACTGTGATCATAAAGCATACTTTGTATGACTTGAATTCTCTTAAATTCACTTATAATTGTTTTATGCTTCAGACTATAATGTATCTTGGTAAATGTTCCATATGCACTTGAGAAGAATGTGTATTCTGCTGTTGGGTAGTGGAAGGTTCTATAAATGTCAATTAGATTAAGTTGTGTGATAGTGGTATTAAGTCTACTATATTCTTCCTAATTTTTTGCCGTATGTTCTATAAATTTTTGAGAGAGATTGAAACCTTTGAGTATACTTATGGATTTTTCTATTCTTGAATTTCTGTCAGTTTTTGCTTCATGTATTTCAAAATTCTTTTATTAAGTTAAGCATAACATTAAGCATAAACATTTAGAATTATCATTCCCTCTTAATGAATTGACCCCTTTATCATTATGAAATGACTTATTTTATCCCTGCTAATGTTCTTTACTTTGAAATCTACTTTGATATTAATATAGTTACTCCAGCTTTTTTATTATTGTTAGCTTGGTATATTGTTTTTCATATTTTTATTTAATCTATTTCTGTCTTTATATTTAATGTGCAGTACTTAAGGCAGCATATAATTATCTTTGCTTTTTATCCAGTAAAAATCTATGGCTTTTAATTGGAGTGTCTGACCTATTGCATTTAATATGATTATTGATATCATTGGGTTTAAATCTCCCATCTTGCTATTTAGTGTTTTTTTTTTTTTGTCCCATCTGTTCTTTGTTCTTTTTCCTTTCTTATTATGCCTTATTTTTAATTAATTATTTTCCACAATTTAATTTTTATGTCTGCAATTGGCTTTTTATCTATAATACTTTGTTATGTTATTTTAATAGTTGCTTTAGGGTTCGTAGTATAAATCTTTAACTCAGGAGTCAGGAATCTATGGTCTCAGGCCAAATATGGCCAGTTGTTTGTTTTGGTAAATAAAGTTTTATTGGAAGACAGCCACACCCATTTGTTTAAGTATTGTCTATGGCTGCCTTTCATGCTTCAATGGCAGCATAATTGCCTAGTCATTTTTTATTGGATGGCAGGCATTGTGAATTTAAGTTTCTTGTGCTCTAGATACTTTTTTTTCTTATAAGTAGTATTTAGCTTTGTTCTGGGGTGCAGTTAACCTTTTGAGTCTTGCTTTTAAGCTTTGTTATGTGGAACCAGAGCAGAATTTAGTCTAGGATTAATTTTTCCCAATACTGATGCATGACCCTTCTTGGTACTCTTGCCAACACCCTGTGAATTGTAAGGTTTTTCACTCTCACTGTTGGGAACGGGACCTATCCTGCTCCTGTCTGAGTTCTTTGGGTTTTTTCTTTTAATCCTTTAGAGTTGTTCCTTTCCTGGGCTCAAGTAGTTTCCTCAGATCCAGGATTGGCAATTTTTTATTGGATAGCAAGCATTCTGAAATTTACCGTGTTAGGTGGTGAATATTTTTGTATTCTTATAAATATTGCTGAGCTTTGTTCCAGAATGTGGAACTGGTTTGATTCTTTCAGGTTGTTTAATCAAGGGTTAATTTTGCTCCACTCTGAAACCAACCCTTCTGATTACTCCACCCAATGTCCTGTGAATTATGAAGTTTTCTGCTCTGGCTGGAGGTAACAGGAACTGTTCCTAGCCCTGTGTGTGTTCCGTAGATTAGTCCCTATAATCCTTTCATTGGTTCTTTTCCTGGCTCAGATTGGTTTTCTCACTTACATGTGCTGAACATTTCTCTGCTGAATACTTGAGGGAGACCGTTTACATAGCTCTATAGTTCTTTCTCTGTGCACTTCTCCCGTCTGTATTCTATCTTGTGAATTCTATCCTTCTTGTCTCCCCAGACTCTCAGCTCCATCTCATCAACTCAGGGAGTCTTCCAGGCTCTGCCTGATTTATCCCTCCCTGCACTGCTGCTTGGAAACTCTTTCTAGGTAGTAAGCTAGGACAGTTGTAGTTGTTACTTCATTTGTTTCCCATCTCTCAGTATTCACTGTCCTTTGTTGCGTGATGTGCAGTGTCTTGAAAAGTGTCATTTCATATATTTTGTCCTATGTTACAGTTGTTTCATCGGGTGGGAGATTAAATCCTGTCCTTGTCTACTTCATTTTGTCTTGAAGTGGTAGTCTGGGAGTAGCATTTTAATTGGGTGATAGTGGTTCAGCATCTCACTTCCAGAATTAAAATGTTGAGTGTAGGGGAGCTACTGTTGATTCCCAGAGCTCTGGAACTTGCTGTGAAAAAGGAACAGTGTGCTTCTGGGATGCTAGCCAGTGCTTAACTGGCTAAGGTCTCTGGCTTATATCTGTCTACCTCCAGTGCAAAACATGCCATGCATGAACACAGACTGTGATCTTGGTATATTCTTTACTATAGAACAAAATTCAGTATGTGGTAGGGTCTGTCTAGGACCCCCTTCCAAGGAGGGTCTTTAAAGAATGTTGTTAAAAGCTGATCCCAAGACACAGAGGGACAACAGTATAACAAGCTTCCAGTATTCGTGATTTCTTTTGTTAGATTGTAGAAGTGTCAAGAATGTGTTTGAGAAGTTCTTACTTGTAGTCATTTCTAATTTTCTTTTAAACTCTTCAGACCTCCATTCTCGATGTGGGACTATCTAAACCCATACTAGCACAGAGATGCAGTCAGTAAGTTTTGATTCCTAAGTCTGGAATATTAGGTAAGAGCAAGAATTTTAAATGCATTTCCCAAAAGACAATAAATTAGTATATTCATTGAATAGGCTTTTAAAAAATGATTTAATGGTTACTTGTATAGATAGCTTATTAATAAGAAGTTGTTTATTGGTTATATGTAACTTGTGTGTACAAAAAAATCTGTTATATCATTCAAAATGAGGACTTATTCTTTATGCCTTAGAAAAAGACTTTAAAGAGTACATTATTTTATGTGTTAAATAATTTTATAATGTACATCATATATATTTTAAAGGGAATGATACCTCCCCAAATTTCTCTCTCCCAAAATAAACACATAACACATACACACACACAAACACACACAAAATTCTTAAACCATGCCCTTCTTTGCTAATATCAAGAAAATACAGTGGGATAAATGGCTGATAATTGTAAAACTGCCAATTCTTCCAGAATTTATTTATAGGGGTAAAAATATTCTGAACAAAGTCCCAGTAGGAATTTTTGTTTGTTTGAAGTTGACAGAATGATTTTACCAGCTTATCTGGAAAAGTAAACAAATGAATACAACTAAGACGTTTTGAAAATAACACCCTTTCCTTTCCCTACTTCTTATTTAAAACTTTATAAAACGACTGCTATAAGCAAAACATCAGTGTGTCAACACAAGATTAGACACATACTGTTATAGCCCAGGAATATTCTGGTATATATGACTTACCATATGTTATTATGATAGAGGAAGAATCACAAGTTCATGTCAAAGATATTGATTTTTCAGTAAACAGTATATGAGAAATTGGTTAGATATTTCAGAAAAAAATCATTTTAAATTGTCATCTCTACCACATACAAAGATAAATTTTACTTACATTGAAGAGCTAAATCTGGAAAAACAATCATCCTAACAGACAATTCAGCTGAACATATAGTCGACCATTGAATGGAGGTCTCTTTAATCATTAAAGTAATGAAGGAAAATCATACAGAAATAATACATAAATTTGACTAAAAAATTAGGAATTACTGAACATCAAAAACCAGCACAACAGGGAAAATATTTACAAG
Source organism: Ceratotherium simum simum (assembly GCF_057802395.1). NCBI lineage: Eukaryota > Metazoa > Chordata > Mammalia > Perissodactyla > Rhinocerotidae > Ceratotherium > Ceratotherium simum. Next base: position 61,970,930 of record NC_141940.1, read on the forward strand.
TAATATGGAGAACTGACATTTTTAATATTTAAAGGGCTACACCAATTGACAAAACAGTAAGTCAGTAATGGAAAATAAGCAAAAAACATTACTGATAATTCACAAAAAAATAGAAAAGCCACTAGACATGGAAAAAATGTTTAGCCTAAGAATCAAAATTTAAATTAAAACAATTGATGCCATTTTTGTATATCCAATTAGAAAAAATTTTGTAAAAGGTAATATTCAGTGCTATCATGGATGTGGTAAGACAAATGCTTTCATAAACTGCTGATGGGAGTGGAAATTATTGTAATCTTTTTGGAAAATAATTTTGTGTATATCAAGAATTGTGGAATATTTATGCTCCTTGACCCAGTATTTCCTGTTTTATTCCTTAGGAATCCATTTTGGGGAAATAATCATAAATATCAAAAACATATATGTATATTATAGAGTTATTTAAAATAGTGAAAAACTAGAAATAACCTAAATGAATATTTAGATAAATTATGGTAAATTAGTATGTTGATATTGTGCAGCTGTTGAAAACTCTTTGTAAATAAGTTTTACAGATATAGGAGAATGCTCATGATATAGTATTAAGTAGAGAAAAGGGAAGCCACTAAATAGTATATATAGTATGATCTCAAATATGTTAAAACACACACACTCATACACACACACATATACATACATACACGAACTATTTGAAGAGCAGTCAACAAAAGACTAGCAGTGCTTACCTTAGGGTGCTGGGGTTTTAGATGATTTTCATTTTGGGGGGGTATTTATGATAGGTTGATTAGTGAATAGGAAAGCATTAATGGTAGTGAATCTAAAACTAAAAAAACAGTTGTAACATGGCATATCACAGAAGTGGCTTCTGGGGAAGAGATAGTTCTTATGGACAGGTATTTCTGAGTTCAAATCCTGGGCCTGTTTCTTACTAGCTTTGTTATTCTGGGCAAGTTACTTTATCACTGAGTCTCTTTTTCCATACATAAGGTGGTGATAATACCTACCTCGTAGGCTTGTTTGGAAGACTGTAGTAACATAATGAATATATAGTGACTGGCGCATAATTGCTACTTGTACGTTTCTCATTTGCATCCATCATGAGGCTTTCCACAGATTCAGCTTCATGACAAGATAATATGCTTGCCATAAACTGTAACCTAGGCAAAGTTTCTTCTTTAAAGTTTGAAAGATTTTTGTTTAGGGTTTTCATATGTGTTAGGTTTCAGTGAACATTTGTGTGTGTGTGAGGAATATTAGCTCTGAGCTAACATCTGTTGCCAATCCTCCTCTTTTTGCTGAGAAAGATTGGCCCTGGGCTAACATCTGTGCCCATCTTCCTCCACTTTATATGTGGGACATCTGCCACAGCATGGCTTGATAAGCAGTGCATAGGTCCGTGCCCGGAATTGGAACCTGCGAACCCTGGGCCACCAAAGCAGAGTGCACAAACTTAACCACTACGCCACCAGGCTGGCCCTACAATGACAATGAACATTTTGATTAGCCTTCCTCAGAATTTAAACAAGTAACAAGTATTTTTATTCTTAATAAAATATCAAGTGAAAATGATGTTTTTCTACTTTTACCATTATATAATATTCAAGTGAACTCGTCTGAAACTTAAAATAATAAACAATCTTTGTTTGTCTATGGATTGTTTTTAGAAGTAGGTGGAGTATCAAAATTTATCTTCAACTGCTCATTCTCTGCAATTTTACTAGTAACCTGAGTCTGTGTTATGTAATTCAGTGGCTGTAATTCTAAATAGGCAAGCCAATTACAAGATTTTATGATATTTCATTCAAATTTTGAGTTTTTCTAATAATCCAGATATTTGTGTGTAAATTAGCACTCACTTATGAATGAATATAGACATAATAATAATATATGTAATAATTAATATTACAATAATATAATTGTAATTACATAATAATTATATATTAATTAATTATATAATATAATAATTATAATCTATATTATATATTAAAATATGTAATAATACCTCAGGGTTGCACACAAAACATTTTACAATTTACACAGCTTTTTTTCCACGTAAACTAATTTGACTCCCACAACAACCTTGTTAGGTAGATATAGCAGACATTATTATCCTTATTTTTCGGGGTTTAGAAACTGAAGCCTGGAGGGCTAAGTGACATCTCAAATGTTACACTGTGAATTCTGATTCCAAGTCCAGGGCTCTTTTCACTTCATCATAGCAGCTCTATTCCCAGGCACAAAAAGATCAAGGAATACAGTGCCATTAAACTCATGTACTTTACTAGCAGAAGAGGCCTGGAGCTACCCCTTAGGTCACAGATTGGATTTAGAACTATGTTCAGTATAAGAGTTACTAATTGAACAACTTGTGTTGGTATATTAGAAGCTTTGGGTTAGTAGAGCTGCTAAAGGTGAAATCTCTGAGAAGTGATAGTAGACAGTGAAAGAGAAAATAGTGGAATTACCAACACTAAATCAAAATATCCTATATACTTCAAATGCCTTCCTGAGGGCATACCTATGTTGTAGTAGAGTACTAAAATTAATAATCATATTATGACACTAAGTCATTAAGAAAATAAATCCTGTGCAGTATACTCAGTGTAATAAGATATGCAAACTACATGATATATTTTAGGAAGATTTAAATTAAAATGGTTAATATTGACGAGAAGGATTCTTAAACAGGTTAGTTTCACCTATCTACTTCTCTTATTTTCTTATTTGCCTAGAATTGTCTGTTTACTGGTTTTTAAAGAAGTAAATTAAAAACAATATTGCAAAAAGATCAAATGGTAAATTATTATTTTATTTTAGGTTCTGTTTACAGAGGAAGATGTGAAATTCTACCTTGCAGAACTGGCCCTTGCTTTGGATCATCTGCACCGATTAGGAATTGTATATAGAGACCTGAAGCCAGAAAAGTAAAGCTGTATTCTCCTTATGTATCCTATAACTACTTTTTTCTCCATTAAGTCTTTTATTTTCAAGATTATATGAAAAAATATATATATATATATATAAATTATGTAAGTATATGAAACTTACTAATAAAAAGTAATCTTCATAAGATGCCCTTTGATTTTCAATCATTTAAAAAATTTTCAGTATATCAGATACTTAGTATTTTAAGTTTATGATGATTTTTGTGTAAATGTTTTATATGAAAATATTTTATTCCATCTTGTTGAATGTGAATTTTGATTTACAGCATTTTGCTTGATGAAATAGGACATATCAAGTTAACAGGTATGCAAATTTTCTCATTTTACCCTAAGCCTATTTTATATTTTTCATGATTTTAATACATATTTGTCTAAGCCTGTTTTCTTTTTTCCTTCTTCTTGATTTAATTTGCATTTCGTTCATCTTTTTATGAACTAAAGTTCATTTAAAAGGTAGATAAGATAGCTCTAAATATGTTCTAATTGTAATACCAAAAAATTATACAATAAAGTTGATATCCTAATTAAGAAATGACATTTGGTTTTTTAGGTAAAAACACATTATCTTAGTTTCAGTCTAGACTGAAAGATTTATCATTAGTTATCACATTTGAAATTAGTGAATTATAAACTTAAGTGTTTCACAATCAGTGGTTCATTTTGTTCTATATTTGTTAAAACGTATGTTTTATTTTGAATATTGAGGGTTTACTATGTCTAACACACTATGCTAATCCTCACAGGACTCTTAGGCCTAAAGTATCCTTATTCTACCTTTTTAAAAAACTTTTTATTTTGAAATAATTATAGACTCAGAATAAGTTGCAAAAATAGTACTGAGAGGTCCTGTGTACCCATTACCCAGCTTCCCCCAATGGTGACATCTTACAAAACTGCAGTGCATTATCTAATTCAGGAAATTGATTGGTACAGTACAACTAACTGGACTATATACTTTACTTAGATTTCACTAGTTTTTGCATGCATTTGTTTTTCTGTTCGTGTATAATTCTATGACATTTTATTACATATATGGATTTGAATGCTACCACCATAATCAATATGCAAAACTGTTCTACAACCGCAAAAGAACTCTCTTGTGCTGCCCATTTATAGTCACACCCTCCCTCCCCCTTCCCTAACTCCTGGCAACCACTTATATGTTCTATGTCTCTAATTTTGTTATTTTGAGAATATGATATAAATAGAACCATACAGTTGTCACACTCCTGGGCATTTATCCTAAAGAAATAAAAACTTATTTGCACACAAAAACCTATACATGAATTTTCATAGCAGCTCTATTTGTAATAGCCCAAGACTGGAAATGTCCTTCAAAGAGTGAATGGATAAACAAACTGTGATACATCTATACAAAGGAATACTACCCAGCAATAAAAAGGAAAGAACTCTTGATGTATGCAACAACTTGGATGAACTCAAGGGCATTATGCTGAATGAGCCAATCTCAGAGGTTTCTTATATTTTAAATAGATAGTAAATTCTATATTTAATTATCAGAATGTTAAAACAGAGATAAAATGAAGATGTGTCTTTACAGAGAATTTTGGACCAGTACACTTTAAAGGTAAGTTGCTTTAAATTCCTAAGTATACTGCTTCAATGTAAAAATAAAGTATGAAGCTGTTAACTTGAAAGCTGAAGCAAATGTGACAAAGTTCAAATACAGTTCAGTGAATCTTATTGATTCATAGCCTGCTTCTCTTTTTCATATGTAAAAGAAGCAAAGTAGATTTAAAGGGGTTATAAAAGGAAAAGGAAAAAAAGTATGAAGAGAGAACATCAGAGTTTTGAAATTTTGTGTAGAATATAATTTTTATTTTACAGCAATAAAACTTGAGTTGCAAAGCTAATTAGAATTTAATTCTTTTCACTTTTCTTAATAAATTATACCTGTTTTATCAGAAGTGAGGAAGGGAGGTGGGAAACGAGTAGAATAAATCCTACCTATATCTCTCTTCTACATAAGTTAATAATGATGTCAAATTGTTTTATGTTTAGTTTTATAATGTGAATTCTGCTTTTACACCTTTTGAACTTAAACTAGATGAAGAGAGAAGAGTATTTAGAATCAATGTTAATTTATAAGCAAGGGACACAAGGCTTGCCACAGGAAGAAAATGTTATTTATATATATTTTTTAACAATTCAATCTATTTTCCTTAAAATGGCACCCATATTTCTTTAAAAAAAGTACAAAATAATAAATATTAAATAATTTATACTGTTTTATGATTATAACCTAATTGAGAGTTTTGTAATGAGTAATAAACTTATTGATTTAACCTCACAACATTCCAATAAGCTTGGTTAAAGTGTGGTCATTCACAGCAAGTACTTTAAAACTTTATTTTTCATTTTTTCCTTTATTTTATTTTTATTCTTTCCTTTCTTTTCTTCTTTTCTTTTTCTTCCTTACTTGGTTTCTTATCTTCTGTGTGTCTTTCCTCCCTCCTTCCCTCCCTCTTTTCCTCCTTCCTTTTCTATCTCCTTCCTTCCTTCCATTTTGAATACTATAGTCAAAAGTACCAGATTGATTGCTATTTGTCATTGATACCAGTGGTATGTCTAATATATCATCCCACCCCCTATCTCTCTCTATTCTCTTACCAGGTTTTCTTTTTCTTCTTAGCTCTTAGTACTTCCTGACATATTGTATATTCATGTGTGTAATTGTTTAGTAACCCCCCCAACTCCCAGAATGTAAGATCCATGAGAGTGGGGAATTTGTTTTTGTTTACTGCTGCCTCACCAGCACCTAGATCAGTGCCAACTCACAGTAATACTCTATAATTTTGTTGAATGAATTAATGACCTCAATAGCGCATATGAGATAAGGTATTTTATCCCCATTTTATGGATGAGAATACTGAGGATAAAAGAGGTTTGACAATTGGCAAGTGTTTTAGAGCTGAGAAGTGTAAAAGCCAGGCCCTTAACCTCAGACTTGACTCTGAGGCCAGCCTTCTTCCCACTCCAGGCACACTACCTAACCCCAGCACAAATTGGCATTGCAGGCAGAAGCTATGAATAAATATACTGAACAATTTACCATTGAAAGTGAACTCACAGATTTTTAACACTATCTACTGAGATTTTATTCTGTAAAATCCTGACTGATGTTTTATGTTCAAGGACCTTCATTTACGTGTGACACTTGCAATCAGTTATAATAGGCAGGGTCTTCCTCAGCATTCTAAGTTTCCCCAGAATAATCTTTGGAGAGGGGCAATACCTTTCTTTTTGCCTGTCCACTTTAAAAATTCTCCAGATATATAGAATGGACCTAATGTTTAACAGGTTACTCTGGAATGGCAGTAGACTAAAGAAAGGTTCCTTGGTAGGATTGTGCTTTGAGCTTGATTGACCTCATACTGAGGTTATGATTGTATAGTAGAAGATCAGGAGAATGAGAGTGGATACCCCCAAAATATCTATGTACTTGCTAATATATTATTATTATTTATACTGTCTTTATGTCTTAATTTTTTCTGGAACACCCCTCTGTAGTCTATATAAAAACTAACTATATGAGTTGTCTTGTTTAGAAAAAAATGTTTACTCATAATATCTCATTAAAAATTACAAATTGAGCACACAATTGATTTGCGTTATCTGTGGTTGCTGTAATGTGTTTTCTAAGGGACATAATTCAGGAGTAATTTCTATAAAGTGAGGGAAGAAAAAATATATAGTGTCAGAAGTTTAAATCACGCAGTACTTGAGGTGAATATTTAAGGAAAAAATGTGCACAAAATTTTATTAATTTTTATGATTATCTGCAAATTAGCCAATGAGATTACATATAGTAAATACTCATCAAATTATTGTGTTCTGGGTGTGCTTCTACAATTTGAAGTCTTATAAAAAAAGTCATTTAAGGTTACAAAGATATACTGCCCCTTATATAGCTGATTCCTACATTTTGTTTTCTTTTCAAATTAGTGGCTTGGAAAAACCACTGATTAACATATGTTTTATTGAATCTTGTAGCTAACTCTTATTATTGTAAAATCTTTGTCAATTTATTACTGGCAAATTCTAGTGTTAAATGTCAGTTTTGTCAGAAATAGTACAGCAAAGGACCTCTATGGAGTGGCATAAGTCTCTGAAAGGTAACAGAGGATAAGAAAATTCTCTTCCCTTCCTCCTCCTCTCTGGAATGGCCAAAGAAGCCAGTGTTCTTCTCTACAAGGTATGTTGTTATATTCAGCTGAACTGACCTCAAAGACTAGCTTTTATTACCTTTAATTTTTGAAATGGAATGTGTAAAGCTTAAAAGTCTCAAAATGTAGAGAAAGAACATAGCAATACATTGGAAAGATTTTTTAAAGTTATGCTGAAAATCATAATGCGTTTAGTTATTATACAAGGATAAGTGGTTTTTAGATGAAAATATTGAGCATGGTTAGAAATTCAGTTTTGAGGAGTTCTAAAATTAAGTATTAATGTTGGCATTTTATTTTAAAAGAGCAATATACGGCTTATAGCTCTTTTTCATTTATAGATTAAGGTATAATTTACACAGAGTAAAACTCATCCTTTGTGGTGATGGAACTATTCTGTATCTTGACTACATTATTGTCAATATTGTGGTTGTGATATTGTAATATAGTTGTTGTTTTTTTTTAATAATTTTATTTATTTATTTTTCCCTCAAAGCCCCAGTAGATAGTTGTATGTCATAGTTGCACATCCTTCTACTTGCTGTATGTGGGACGCGGCCTCAGCATGGCCGGAGAAACACTGCGTCGGTGCGCGCCCAGGATCCGAACCCGGGCCGCCAGCAGCGGAGCGCACGCACTTAACCGCTAAGCCACGGGGCCGGCCCAAAGCATTCTGCTTTTTTTTTTTTTTTAATTTTTATTTACTTATTTATTTTTCCCCCAAAGCCCCTGTAATATAGTTTTGTAAGATGTTACCATGAGGGAAACTGGGTAAAGGGTAAACAGGGCCTCTGTAGTATTACATATAACTGCATGTGAATATACAATAGTCTCAAAATATAAAGTTTATTTTTTTTAAAAATATCACTTTTTCCTATATAGTTCTGCAAGCTTTGACAGATGCATACAGTCTTATAATCACCACCAATATCAAGATATAAAACAGTTCCATCACCCCCCACTCCAAATTTTCCCATTATAAGTCAGTCTTCCCTTTACCCCTAGACAACCAGCAATCTGCTTTCTGGCCCCATGGTTTTACCTTTTCCATAATGTAATATAAACAGAGGCATACAGTATATAGCCTTTTGAATCTGGCTTCATTTACTTAGTATAGTGTATTTGAGATTCATCCATATTGTTGCATGTATCAATAATTTGTTTTTTTAATTGCTGAGGAGTGTTCCATTTTATGCTGGTACCATGGTTTCTTTATCCAATCCCCAATTAGGAGGCATTTGGGTTGTTTCTTGTTTTTGGCAGTAACGAATAAAGCCACTATAAATATTCATGTACAGGTTTTATGTGAAGATAAATTTTTATTTCACTTGACTAAATACCAAAGGAGTGGGATTGCTTGGTCATATGGTAAGTGTATGTTTAACTTTATGAGAAACCTCCAAACTGTTTTCCAAAGTGGTTGTACCATTTTGTATACCCACCAGCAATGTATGAGAGCTCCAGTTGCTCTGCATCCTCACCATTACTTGGTATTGTCAGTATTTTTTATTTTAGCTCTACTAAATTGTGATTTTAATTTACATTTCCCTAATAACTAATAACATTGAGCATCTTTTCATGTATTTATTTCTTTGGAGAAGTGTCTGTTCAGATATTTTGCCCATTTAAAAAAATTGGATTATTTTCTTGTTATTGAATTTTGAGTTTTCATACTCTGAATATAAGTTCTTTATCAGATATGAGATTTTCAAATATTTTCTCAAAGTGTGTAGCTTCTTTTTCATTTTCTGAACAGTATCTTTTGAAGAGCGGTTATTGATTTTGCTGAAGTCCAGTTATCAGCTTTTTTCTTCTATGGATTATAATTTTAGTGTTGTATCTAAGAAATCCTTCCCCAGCTCAAGATCACAAAGATTTTCTTCTATATTTCTTTTGGAATAATACAGTTTTAGGTTTTACATATAGTTCATTTTGAGTTAATGTTTGTTTATGGTATGAGAATGGATTTTTGTATGTCAGTATCCTATTGTTCTGGCACCATTTGTTGAAAAGACTGACCTTTCTCCATGGAATTGCTTTTACGCCTTTGTCAGAAATCAGTTTACAATATATAGCCAGTTCTGTTACTGCGACACATGTGATCTTAAAAATCACTGCACCATGCATAATTGCATAATAGAAAGCACGCAACTTATGGGGAAAATGGGGTTAGGGGCTTAACACTAAAGTATGTAACCAGTGTGACACATTAAAGAAAGATAAGAAGCTGATTAAAATGATAGTATTGTGTTACATGTTCTAAATGGTTAGGAATATATAAATACTACAAAAAATATGGTACTTTACCTTGAAAAAAATCCTGAAATTTGCTTGTAGAATTGGTGTCAGAAAGGTTGAAGTTTGTAAGTTATTGTGAAGTAGAGGAAGATAGATTATCTGGAATGGAGAGGAAAGTTTTAACACTACAGGTGGACCGGAGTGGCTCATAACACACATGATGAGCTAAAATAGCTGGCAGATGTCTGAGGTGTGTGCATGTATGTATTTCTACTTGGTTCGGTTCAGCTAGGTGCAGTTTTCTAGTGTTTTACGTGGTGTTTCTTGCAGACAAAATTACACATGAACCAACCTGACTTCACGTTATGCTCAAATTGTTTCCTAATGTATCAATTGCATTGGAACAAATTTGCATTTTCAAAACAAGCCTTAGAGTAGAACTGACTGTATGTGTCAGTCTAGAACACAGTCCTGTTGCATTGATATATATATATGTCTAGCCTTTCTTCAATACCACACTGTCTTGTTTACTAACTTTACAGTAAGTATTGAAGTCAGGTAGTGTAAGTCCTTCAGTTTTTTTCTTATTCAAAATTGTTTGGGCTATTCTATTTTCTTTGTCTTTTTGTATAAATTTTAAATTCAGCTTGTTGATTTTTACAAAAGAAATCTTGCTAGGATTTTAGTTTCATTGAATCTTTATGACATCTTTAACAGAATTGAATCTCCCAAACCATGAACATAGTATATCTCTCCATTTACTTAGATCTACTTTGATTTCTTTCAGTGGTGTTTCTACTTTTCAGCATATAGGTCTTGCATATACTTTGTATATTTATACCCGTGGATTTCATGGGGGTTTTTGGTGGTATTATAACTGATCCTTTTTTTTTTTTTTTTTTTTTTTTGTGAGGAGATGAGCCCTATGCTAAGATCTGCCAATCCTCCTCTTTTTGCTGAGGAAGACTGGCCCTGGGCTAACATCCATGCCCATCTTCCTCCACTTTACATGGGACGCTGCCACAGCATGGCCTGCCAAGCAGTGCGTTGGTGCACGCCCGGGATCCGAACTGGCGAGCCCTGGGCCGCCACAGTGGAGCGTGTGCACTCAACCGCCTGTGCCACCGGGCCAGCCCCTATAAATGACACTTTTTAAATTTCAACTTCCAATTTTTCATTGTTAGTACATAGAAATAAGATTGATTTTTATATAATGATACCTTTAGCTCTTTGAAGGCTGTAACAAAAATGGAAGCTCACCGAAGACAAAGCAAAATTTCCTTTTTAAACATTTAAAAAAGTGTAAGTTACTATCACTTTTTTGTCTTAATCTATTTTAAAACTTAGATCACTATGACAGCCTCGATTTAATTGTTGTCCTCTTAAAATTCTTGAACAATATTCTAGTATAGTCATGAAAACATGTATTTTGAGGATGAGATTTAACTGAGCAATCTTTAAATGCTCTTACACTATCATTATGAAATGCAGGCTGCTTTCCGTTATTGGTCTCACAGGAGCTTTCTTAAGAGTAATCATAGGCCATTGGCGAATAGTTTTCAAGTTTAATACATAATTTTGTTTCCTTTGGTATTTTCTATTTTCTGAAAATCTTCAGATATATTTTTGTGTAACATTTTTATTATAGATTTTGGACTCAGCAAGGAATCAGTAGATCAAGAAAAGAAGGCTTACTCATTTTGTGGTACAGTGGAGTATATGGCACCTGAAGTAGTAAATAGGAGAGGTCATTCCCAGAGTGCTGATTGGTGGTCATATGGTGTACTTATGGTAAGTAGTGTTATTTTTTTAAGTTATGCCAATATAAAGTTAATATTATTTAGAATTTTAATTTAAATTTTGGGATGTGTCAGGTGAAAGGGTTCTGATAATTCATGATTATCATTAAAAAAACTTGTGATTGGCTAGCTGTTATGCAATAAGAATTAGAGTTTTGGTGTTCTGATTTCTCTTCAAGTTGCTAGCTGAAAAGGTAAATGGCAGCATTCTTTTACAAACTATTCAAATTTAAAACTTAGAAAAAGGCCTACCAGATTTTACATTTCACTATACTGTATTTAGCAGTTATACGGTGTTGTAATTAGGTATCATAGGATTTAGCATCTTACGTATACTGTCTTATTGTCAAATTGTTTCAAGCAAGTCCCTAGTAAGATTGTAAACCTCTTGAGGAGAGCAATCGTGTCTTACACTACTTTTCATCTCCCACAGTACCTAGCATATGGGCATACGGAGTAATTTGGTATAAAATTAAGCATAGAATTTGCAGCATTAAATAGAATGATAAGTGCATAGCTATTGAATCAAATACAATTTTCTTTTGAAGCCTGATAATCTATTTTGCCTATTTATCACTGAATGACACACTATATGACACATCATGATATTAAGTGACTATTATAAGCCTGGCATTTGGGGAGGGCAGAAAGGTGGGAACAGACTAAAAGTAGAAATTTGGCATTTTCTATGACCTAAGAAGGCATATAATCTGGTTGGGGAAACAATCGGAATAGCTAAATAAACTGTCCGGAAATAACTTAGGAATTCAGGCAAGAATTCATATAAGTTGGTATAGGAAAAGTGGAGGAGGTGGAACTTAAATTAAGCCCTGAAGTATGGATAAAATTTAAATAGCTGCATGTCAAGAAGGATAGCATTGTGATCATATTAGCAAAGACGTGGATAACCAGTTTGACTAGAATAGTGGTGGAGAATGAAGGTGAAGGTGG